>NC_090438.1:446998248-447623248 GCF_031143425.1 Pleurodeles waltl | reverse complement strand
CTTCAGTTATTCCTTGGCTGTTCATTTGGTGATGGTTGTTTTTGTGGCTGTACAGTACTAGTGATGGACATCCACTTATAGCAGATATGTCGTAGGTGAATTTTAGGGGTATAATTAATAGTGTCTTTCTGATTAATGCATATTACTGTTTTAACATCATTGTGGTTCATAACTAGTATACATGCACGTTCATAGCTATATGGTGCAGCAGAAAATCATAGGTCAGTCTTTCTTACTTATCTGCATATAAAAAGGAGTTTGCTGAGGATTTTGCTTGAGTCAGTGACTGTATTCTGGCATCTGTTGCCGGAGCAATATCAGGATGGGATTGATGCATACATTCGGGTGAAGGCAGAAAGAAACACTGCAGCAGCATTTTGGATGAATTGTATTTCAATTTGCATATGATGAATATGAGTGTTCCAAAGTACAGGCTGTTGGCATAATCAAACTTAGAGTTTACGAGTGTGAAGGTAGCTTGCACTTTATGTTTGTGTATGAGATATGGAAAGATGCAACAGAGTGTTTTAATTGTATAAACGGCAATATTTGTGACATTGTTAGCATGTGTTATCAAGGTTAGGTCTGGTTACTCCTGGTTTCTAACTTCTCTTGCTCTTGTGGAAGGGCTTAATGTTCCTTAGGCCACATGTCCGTAGGCTATTAGTTTTGCCATTCTCCACAGGTCATAATCTCTGTCTCCACGGTATTGAGCTATGAATAGTTATTCATCAACCATGTCTATCTGACGCAAAGGGCGTTATCACGTTGTGAATTGTATAAGTGTTTGGGACTATCCATTTTTAACATAATTTGGGTGTCATCAGATGTGTTAGGAGTGCTTGTGTAATTTATTGTGATTTGGTAAGGAATTTAGGAGCTTTGAATAATAGAAGGGGTATGATGGCCCACTGAGTAACTCCACAGTGTGGTGTAAGGGGAGATGATGTGAAAGGGGGTAAGCAGACTACACTTCGTCTGAAAAAATAAGAAGCAATAGATTTTAGAGTATTTTCATGGATTCCGAGGTCATAAAGTCATGTGTGAGCAGTAGCGTGTGGTGGTGAACATCGTTAGTCTGTCACTAGATGTAGTTTGCACTGGTCTCTATTCCCATATTTCCCACACGTGGCTCTATAAGTAAATGGATTTTTTGCCTCGGTACATGTGTGTGTACATACTTTAAAGAATACTTGCTCCCGGATCTGGCATCATGTATCAGTTTACATTTTAGAATTTAAACTCTACTGTGTTTAGAAGCTCAGTTTGGGTCCCATACAAACCATTAAAAAGGTGTTCTATGCCGAATACTGCACATATTACTGCTTGCATATATGCAAAAGTTAACAGTTAAAACAAGTGGGTGAGATGCCGCTGCACAATATCACAAAATGCATTGCCATTGTTTGAAGGGAATCAGGCAGGTAACATGCGCACACAGGGACAACACATGTTATGTCCTACTATGTCCTGCTACAGAAAAAATATAAGGTGAAGCCCATCACTTATACACGATAATTCCCGCTGTCTGCTTTTAGCGCCAAAGTATGTCCACGTCGTTGAACAGGCGCCTGGGTACAATCAAGCAGTCTCTTTTCTGTGCCACTGACCGTAAATGCATCGGGACTGTTGTATATTAATTTTTAAAATATATATATGTATTCTAATATCCTCACTTTTTTATGATATTGTCTTAACTTTAAGTTTGGAAACAAATCTTTTTTCGTTTAATGCCCGGGAGCCATATTAGCTTTTCTACATGCCCTACTACGGCACTCGCATCCAGAGACACAGCAAAAAAGCATATTTTTACTGCATTGTCAGAAGATGGTGCTCTTTGTCTATGCTAGTGAGATTCAAGCCCACTTCAAACTAACAATACAAGTATTGTTGATAGCACATTTGTTGGCTATTGTGTAATTGCATTTCATGTGTGAAATGCAAATTATTTTATTATAAATGAATTCTGCTACAGAATAACTTTAAACTTTGATCTGCTATTTTTCAATCATTTCTCATAATAAATTCAGATCACATTGCAATCCTTTTAATGTTTTCCCTAGGAAGTTAAGGCTTGGTGTAAAGAGAACTATGGGAACTGCTTCTATTCAGTAAAGTCAGATTAATGCCCTGTGTGTTTTGTACTACAAAACAGTTTGTGTAGCAGCTTTTCAAAGGTACGTTTAAAGTTATATATTACATTGAATGCTGACACATTCTTCTCAATTGGGCAGAGTGGTCAACATCTAAAAAAAAATATTAATGTCACTATTATTTAATTTGCATCACTCTTAAAACACAATGGGCCATATTTATACTTTTTGACGCAAAACTGCGCTAACGCAGTTTTGCGCCAAAAAAATGAGCGCCGGCTAACGCCATTCTGAAGCACCATGCGGGCGCCGTATTTATTCAATGACGTTAGCCGGCGTTAGCCGCCAGCGCTGCCTGGTGTGCGTGAAAAAAAACGACGTACACCAGGCAGCGCCGGCGTAGGGGGATATGGAGCTTGGGCACCAAAAAATGGGGCAAGTCAGGCTGAGGCAAATTTTTCGCCTCAACCCAATTTGCGCCATTTTTTTCGACTCCCAACCCCCATTGAAATGACTCCTGTCTTAGCAAAGGTCATGGTCATTGGGCATAGTGGCATGTAGGGGGGCACAAATCAGGCCCCCCTATGCCACAAAAAAACAAACAAAAAAAAAACTTACCTGAACTTACCTTAATGTCCCTGGGATGGGTCCCTCCAGCCTTGGGTGTCCTCCTGGGGTGGGCAAGGGTGGCAGGGGGTGTCCCTGGGGGCATGGGAGGGCACCTCTGGGCTCCTTCCGAGCCCACAGGTCCCTTAACGACTGCCCTGACCAGGCTCTAAAAAACGGCGCAAAAGCGGCCGGACGTCATTTTTTTTGACCCGCCCACTCCCGGGCGTGAATTTTGCCCGGGAGTGTAAATACGGCGCACATGCCTCGGAGTCAATTTTTTAGACGGGAACGCCTACCTTGCATATCATTAACGCAAAGTAGGTGTCCACGCTAAAAAATTACGCAAACTCCATGGACTTTGGCGCTAGACGCGTCTAACGCCAAAGTATAAATATGGAGTTAGTTTTGCATCGGAATTGCGTCAAAAAAACCGACGCTATTCCGGCGCAAACAGAGTATAAATATGCCCCAATGTTTCAAATAAAGGTAGAAAATCACCGCTCATGTACATGGTTTTTCTGTGCACGAGCAGATAGTTTTCTTAGACATTCAATATTCGGAATATGATCCCATAAAATATCTCTTTCATACTGAAATGTAAAATACGTAGTTTACTGACCTTTATCAAGTAAACCTTTACCATTAAACGCACTGTTAAAAACGTTAAATGAATTAAAAAAAACTCAGCCTCTTGCTTTTTCTCAAGTGAGCTTGATGCCGGTACAAAAGCTGTTAATTAAATAAAGGAAGAAATGCAGGTGCGTAAAATAAAGTAATTTATTGAAAGTAGGTTTTAGTGCTTTTTCCATTTTAAAGATGGAGTCCTGTTTGGACCTTGCGTCCTGTGTGCAAGAGTCAATTATAATCACTTGTACAATATGTACCAGTTTTTAAGCTGAGTAGCTTAAGAGCCTCTTTAAGTGCTGGCTTCTCTAAGCAACAGGGAAAAGAGGAGCACAGCTGCAGGTTCCATTAGAAGTCCCACAAAAACGGATGTGTAACCTTGTGGTGTTCCTTTCATTAAACCTGTCGACATCCACCGAGAAATAAAGGCTGAGCGCGTAGGAACAATAGAATAATGCACCATGCATACAAATTGCGTTGTCAAACAAATCCTTGAATTATTAAAAATTTTCATATAGCAGTTGTCACAACGGATATATCATTTGCCAACAGCTCTAGTTTAAGGCTACAGTCTGTTCGTATACATCGAAGACCCTCAAAGTATTGGACCCTTCTGCCGTCACACACAACGCACACAGCACACTGTTGTTTTACAGCAACTGTGCGCCCGTAATTTTTGAGTTAGCAAGAACTAACCCTACCCTTTCACGAAAGCAACAATTTTGTGCCCAAGGAACAGTTCACATGTCAAACTAAGCTCCATATTTATACTTTTTGACGCAAACCTGTGTTAGTGCAGGTTCGCGTCAAAAAGTATAGTGCCGGCTAGAGCCATTCCTGGACGCCAGCCGGGCGTCATATTTCAACTATGACGCTAGCCATCGCTAAGGCCCGGTTAGCATCAAAAAGTTTGATGCTAACGAGGTAGGAGAGGCGTAGGGAAAACTGGAGGATGTGCGGGAAAGAATGGTGCTAGTCAGGGTAGAGTTAAAAAAAATTACTCTAACCTGACTAGTGTCATTATTGCGATGCACAACTCCCATGGACATGAGTCCTGTCTTAGTAAATCATTGCATTACACACATCATACCCTCTTACACAAGACCCTGGAATGACATGTGATGCACAAGGTGACACTTTCGGCTGTATCGGGGATTTAAAATAGTGAGACTTCTACAGTGGTATAGGGTGGAGGCCCTCCTGCAAGACATGACAAGAACACATAGCTTAGTGATTTTTGAACATTTCTGTGTGTGGACAACTGTTGCACATTCAACTTGTTAGGCTGAGTAAGCAAGTCAACTTAGTGGTAGGACACAACTACTGCCAAACACTAAAATTCTGTCTTTAAGACAAAGGGCCAGATTATGGAGGCCCTGGCACAACCGATGTGTCACTTTCCCTGATGCTCCTGTGGTGTATTTCACTGCACCAAAAGTACATGGATTTATTATGCAGCTTTTCATAGCATAACACCTCCATGTACATATGAGGCAGCATGACACCGTATTCTAAATCAGAAGGGCATGCAACGGTTGTTGAGGTGGAAGTCCCATTGCTTTTTACACTGCCCCTGATGTTGAATACATCTTACTCATGATCAGTGCCAAAAGACTAACAACTGCCCAGGGGGGGTGTGAGCATAGTAAAGTGTTGAGGAATGCATTGATACGTCCTTGTTTCTTATATGTGTGCACCATTTGAAGGCATACACAGTAGAGCTAAAATGCCTTGGATGCTTCCGTTTGCGCAGTTCCTGCACAATAACAGAATAACATTACAGATGTTGTCGCCACTGTAGACTGTTTCTGTCCAGGAAGGAATACCAACCTGCACATAGACACTCCCCTCAACGCAGGCACATTTGCACTGTGGTCCAAGTTTGTCTGGGTTGGCGCAGGCTGCTTAGTAATGTGCCAGTGCTGGGTAATACGGGGCAGGCCTGTGGTACAAAATCAGCACATATGTGTCTGGAATTTATCACTTTATGGGGTGAATGTGATAGATAATGTACACAAAGAAGAATATGCAAATAAACTGGACCTGGTGCATAGTTAAGCTCCCTTCAATGCATTTGCCTAGTTCACAAAGGGGCATTGTAGGAGAGTTCTCCTTTTTGCCCTGGTCACCCCCAAACGTTTTGGACAGGTACTGGTGGTTACTGACTCTTGGCTGTGCCCTGGGTACTGTTTACCAGTCCCAGGGTCAGTGCTCTGTGTAAAGTGGATATGCAAATTAGGCTAATTATAATTGGCAAAATTTACCGACCTATAAGTCCCTAGTATATGGTAGGGCATGGAGGTTTAGGGACCCCAGCACAGGTAGTGCCCCCATAGGTGCATTGCTGAGGTGCCCAGTGTCATTTTAAAGGCAGGCCTGCCTTGCTGGCTGCTTTTAAATTAAAGTTACGTGCAAATTCGACTTTGGAATTAAAAGTAGTTCCAAAGTCTTAAACTACCTCAGTTTTACATATAAGTCAACCCTAAGGTGTGCACTATGTGCCCATAGGGTTGAGTACCATGTAACTATAAGCATGGACCTTATAAAAATAGTTTTATAAGCCCTTGTGAGGTAAAACAGCCACATTTGTTTTTCCCTAATTGTAGTGAGTGCCTCCATAGGCTAGAATAGGGAAACTTTATTTTCATTTTTAAAGTCCCCTTAAGTAACAGATACCAGAAGTTTTGTATAAAATTAATTGTTATAATAAATCCCATAACTTCCAGTTGTTGGATTTAATATAACTTGTTCAGGTAAAGAGTTTTAAACTTACCTGAAAAGTTGCCAAATACAGCCCTGTAGTGTTTAGGCTGCTGTGCTCTGATTGGCCAGCCTCTGGCAGCCTGGCTAGGCTGCCTTGATGAGGTGTGAAGTGGCCTGGCTCCACAAAAAGAGATGTGCTTGGGGGAGGAGATCTCCCCTCAGCAGATGGTGAAGCAGGAAGGGGGAGGGCTGCCAAACTGTTCTTCAAAGACAGAGAAGGACATTTGGAGCAACCCAGCAACACCCTCACATCCTGCAAACCCAGACAATTAGGTGTCCCCTTGATTAGATTAGGAGAGGACAGGAGAGGGGTGTGTTTAGGATTTTTAGCCACACCAGTGGGTGGGCTCAGCCAGATGTAACCTCCAAAAATCACTTTAGCCATGATGGATTTTTGAGGAATGTTGCTCCCTGGGATTGATTTTTGCCACACTTCCCAGGAAGTGGTCATCACAGGGGGAAGGACCCTGCACCTGATTGGAGAACCAGGACCCCCCTGTTTTTCACCCAGGAGCAAGGATAAAACAGGCAGACCTGCACCCACACCTCAGATCCCCATCAGTTTCCAACAAGGAAGAACTACAGGAGAAGAAGGACTGCCCTGCTGGACCCCGGCCTGCACCTGGACCCTGCACTCTGAAGGACTACACCAGCTGCACACTTGGGCTTCACCACAAGAAGGACTTTGCCTGGCTTCAACTGGTTCAAGGAGGGACTCCCTGTTTGCTACAGGTGAAAACTGATAACCAGAGTCCCCTGCACCAACTCCTGAAGAAACCAACCAGCTGACCACTGACTAGTGGCCAAAAAGGAGTTTGCACCAGGTGCATTCTGGGAGTTGTAGTCCACACCCCCAAGGAGCATCTCAGAGCTTCTGGAACCTTGGGGTGAGCTGTGGACCCCAAAAGAACCTTAAAAGGACATTTGGAAAAAAAGCTCCATAGAGGGACCGACCTGCCGCGGCAACTCTAGCCGGCTTGCCTCAACCGCGACCCGGCCTGACTTGCAGGTTCGTCCCGGTGAAGAAAATCTCCACAAAAGAGACTAAATCCAAACGTAGGAAGTTGACCGGGACCTCCCAGCCAGCGTATCGGAGGAGGGCTCCTAGGACGTCGGCTCAAGACCCAGGTTTGCCCCGGTCGAAGGATTTTCACCACCAAAAAACGAATAAGTCCGAAGGTAAAGATCTCCACCGAGGGCTCCCGCGACGCGTATTCGAGGAAGAGTTCGAGGAGGTCGGATTGGACTAACAGGTTCGTCCTGCTGAAGAAAATCTTCAGAAAAACGACTAAGTCCTAAGGTAAACTTTTGACCGAGGCCTCCCGCGGGCTGTCGCGCTCGGCCTTAAACTTTGACTTTGCCCTGGTCGATGTGCGACCAGATGACCAGATTGGTGCTTTTTGTTTCTATGCGCTAGAAAGCAATAATTCTTGAAAAAATCATATTTCCAGTTCCCTTTATCCAATTTTATTTTTTTTGGTGTCATTTTAAAGCTAAAAATATCACCTATGATTATAAATTGGTTTTGGATTTTTAAACTGTTTCCTGTGTTTTATTTAATTACTGTTTTGTGATATTGGAAAGCTTTACACTCTGGCCTTCATTACAACATTGGCGGTAAATCCTGCTTACCGCCGTGCAGAAGACCGCCAACACAAAGCTGCGGCGGCAAAATTCCGCTACAGCTATTACGACCCACAGCTCGGAATCCGCAAAAATCCAGACACCCACACAAGTCCGCCACACCAAAGGTCAGTGATAAACTGGCGATAACAAAACCTCCACCTTCACGCCAACAGGAATACGCCCACACTATCACGACCCACGAATCCATGTGGCGGTCTTTCAACCGCGGTATTCCATCGGAGGTACACACTGCTGCGCTCAAAATACAGACACATTTACAAAACACAACCACATTGAACAAATCGAAATACACACACCTGATACACGTACACACACCACTTCCACACACCCAATCCAATATAAAACACACACCCACATCAGCCACAAACCCTTACTACCAAAATTGCGAAAGAAGGCCAGAGAGAGACACCACCAGAATCAACACTAGCATCCACAGACACACAACATCATCACTCACACAACATCCACGCACCTCAGACAACACACACAAACACATCCCCTCACACATCACAACAGACACCACCCCTCACATCACCTACACCACATCATGGCACCTCAAAGACACCCCAGGGTCTCTGAGGCGGAGCTCAGGGTCTTGGTGGAGGAAATCGTCCGGGTAGAGCCACAGCTATTCGGATCACAGGTGCAGCACACCTCCATTGCTGGGAAGATAGAGCTCTGGTGCAGAATCGTCGACAGGGTCAACGCAGTGGGACAGCATCCAAGAACACGGGATGACATCAGGAAGAGGTGGAACGACCTACGGGGGAAGGTGCGTTCCGTGGTCTCAAGACACCAGATTGCAGTACAGAGGACTGGCGGTGGACCCCCACCTCCTCCCCCACAACTAACAACATGGGAGAAGCAAGTCTTGGCAATACTGCATCCTGAGGGCCTCGCAGGAGTAGCAGGAGGAATGGACTCTGGTAAGTCAACCCTTAACTATTATATCCCCCACCCTACCTGAATGCCATCACATACCCCCCCCACACACCCTCAACCCCATCACTCCAACACCTCACACATGTCCCACTATCACAAACCACCCATCCCAACACCGAGCCCTGCATGCAACACCAAAGCATGGACACCCATCACCAAAGCATGTCCACTACGGATACCCACACAGACCCCAAACCAAATATCACACAAGGACCTAGACAAGAAGCACTGGAGTACAGGGTCACTCACCCATTGCACACAATGGCACACACAGATGCAATAATCATGCCTTTACAACCCTGCAGGACCCCTACCCAACGTCACCGGACAGGAGGTTCCAGACATGTCCATTCCTGTTACACCGCAGCGCTCGCCGCGGCCGCGAGCTCAGGTTGCCGCGGCGCGGCACGTTAATTTTGCCGCGGCCGACGCCCGGGCCGCGGTAGACGCCGAGGCAGACACCCAGGTCGCGGGGGTCGCCGCGGCTCCGGCGAGGGCCATGAAGGCTCCAGGGAGCCGGTCTGGGGGTCACGGCGCTCGCCGCTCCCCCTTTTTCAAGTTCTGCCTTAAAGGCAGACGCGGCAGAGCCTGAAACCCCGAGGGGGTTTCAGGCATGGCCGCACACAGCGCATTATGCGCTTAACATTTATTTTTCTTGCATGTATTCACCTGCCCACCACCACTTACCGATGTTCCTAGGACAAACCGAACCCTTACACTGGGGGTTCTTTATACTTGCCTTTTTTCTCTTCCCAGCATGCTTACCACTTCCTCTCTACCCAGCATGCATTGTTTAACACACATACCTAATTCATTACTGTTTTCTTTTCCCCAATCCAAGATGGCGGTGTTCTACTTCCTGTTTCCTGTTTCCTGTCCAGGGGTATTTAAGGGGATTCCAACTGCCTGTTCATTGCGTTGCAACACTCCTTGGTGATAGTCACGCTCCTATTTGATGTCCTTCTGCGAATCCTGTCTGTTCCTGATTTGCTTTGTTTTCCTGCCTTCCTGAACTGCGGTCCTAATACCCTGGTGTCCTCCTTTTCGTTTCAGGGAGTTCCTGTGGAGGTTTTTTACCCTACTGGGGTTTTTCCTCTGGGACTCCTTCTGGAGGGCACGGACTGTAGTGGTTCGCTCATACCAAACAGCACCGTGGCTACCGGAAGGGGTCGCCCCTACCTCGGCCAGAGCAGAACCCGTCGGAACAAGGACCGTTCCCCTACGCCTCTCCGCTGCGAGGGTAAGACCGTTGAGAACCGCGACAATTCCCCCCACAGAAGAGACCCACAGTGATGACAGCAGCTCTCTACAACTGGATCAAGATGACCAGCCCGGCCCATCTGGGACCTCGGGACAGTCGGTTCCCCTGACACTGGCACAAGCCACCACAGAGCCTTCCTCTCAGGAAACACCAGCCCTCTGTCCCCAGGACACGTCAAGCAGCAGTGTATCCACCACTACAGCGAACCCAGGCAAACCCACCACCCCAAGAAAATCAGGAACCTGGGGCAGTGGCAGTGGGCACACGGTTCAGGGGACAGAGGCACAGGAAAACAGGGGAACTGGGAGGACTGCTGTGCGACAGGGGGAGGACAGGCCAAGGAACCCACTATCCACGAGGCCCTCCCAACATCATGGGAGCATACCATCATTCCCAGGAGACGATGGCAACAGTACTGGCCAACTTTCAGGAGACCCAGCGGCTGCAGGAGGAACACTATCTGGGGATCAGGGAGGAACTGAAGTCCATCAACACCACCCAGGTCACCATTGTAGAGGAGCTGCAGGACACCAGGAGGGACACTGTGGCACAACAAGGGGCCCCTGACACTAGTCTGGATGATGAACAGCCCAACACCTCCGCCGGCGCTAGTGGACAGGAGGCACTGCCACAGGACAACAACACCAGCACCCCACCCCCTGCAGATGGAGAGTCACCCCGCAAATGGTCCCTGAGATCCAGGAACAAGACAGAGAACATTGCCAAGACCCCCGCCAGGAAATGAGACCCCCCCTGAATGTCATCCTTCTGTCCCACTTTGTCACCCTGTCCATCTTTAAACTGCCCTAGCTCCACTTTCTATGCCCCTTTGGACAATGCACCTGTGAAACAAATAGACTGGCCTCTGCCATGGACATTCCTCCACCATCGCTCCTGACCATTTTACAACCCCCTCCACTTATTTGCACAAAAATAAACACACATCAATCACAAAACAATCTGGAGTCAGTATGTGCTTTCACAAGTGTGTATTTACAATAACTATGGAATATAGCAATGTCAATTTTATTGTCAACATGCCGATGTAACACAGCTCTAGTCCATGAGGAAATATAGCAGAGGTCACACAATGGGACCCACAACTGTTAAATGGAAAGGCAAAGTGACAAGTCAGGGTCCATACACTGGGTGAAAGTGACAGACTTATGATGGTTCAAACAATAAAATGAGATGTGTGAGGCAGTGATATCTTCTTACCTGTGTCTCACTGGAAGTATTTCTGAATAACGTTGTATCTGTTGTCGATATCCTCTTCTTCACTGTCCACAGGCTCCACAGCTGCCACAAGACCTCCAACTGGAGCATCTTCCTGCAGAAAAGGCACCTGTCATCGCAAAGCCAGGTTGTGTAGCATACAGCAGGCCACGATGATCTGGCACACCTTCTTTGGTGAGAAGTAGAGAGAACCACCTGTCATATGGAGGCACCGGAACCTGGCCTTCAGGAGGCCGAAGGTTCTTTCTATAATCCTCCTAGTTCACCCATGTGCCTCATTGTACCTTTACTCTGCCCTTGTCCTGGGATTTCTCACTGGGGTCAGTAGCCATGACCGATTGGGGTACCCAGAGTCACCTGCAAATGTCGACGCAGTGGGACAGCACCCAAGAAATCGGGAGGACATCAGGAAACGGTGGAACGACCTACGGGGTAATGTGCGTTCTGTGGTCTCAAGACACCACCTGGCGGTTCAGAGGACTGGCGGCAGACCCCCACCTCCTCACCCACAACTAACAACATGGGAGGAGCAGGTCTTGGCGATTCTGCATCCTGAGGGCCTCGCAGGAGTAGGTGGAGGAATGGACTCTGGTAAGACAAATCTTAACTATTACATCCCCTACCCTACCTGCATGCTATCACATACCCCCACCCTCACCCTCACCCCCAGCACCCCAACTCCTCACATATGTCCCAACATCACAAACCACCCATCCCAACAACCCCCTAAACCATACTCACACAAGGTCCCACACAGGAATGCAAACACTGGGGTACACGGTCACCCACCCATTGCACACCATGACACATACAGATGTAATAACCATCCTTTTATACCCCTGCAGGACCACTACCCAATGTCAATGGACAGGAGGGTCCACACATGTCCACACCACCAACAGAAGAGGCCCACAGTGATGACAGCAGCTCTGTCCAACGGGATCTAGATGACCAGCCCGGCCCATCGGGGACCTCGGGACAGTCGGTTCCCATCACCCAGTCACAGGCCACTACAGAGCTTCCACCCTCTGGAAACACCAGCACAGCACCCACCCAGCGGGCCCATACCTCCGTCCCCAGGACACGTCAATCAACAGTGTGTCCACCACTACAGGGAACCCAGGATAACCCACCACCCCAACAACAACAGGGACCTGGGGGCAGTGGTAGTGGGCACACGGTCCAGGGGACGGAGGCCCAGGAACACAGGGGAACTGAGAGGGCTGCTGTGCGACAGGGGGCGGACAGACCAAGGGAACCTACTCTCCACGAGGCCCTCTCCTCCATCATGGGAGCATACCACCACTCCCAGGAGACGATGGCAACGGTACTGGCCAAGTTTCAGGACACCCAGCACCTGCAGGAGGAACAGTATATGGGCTTCATGGAGGCACTCAGAACCATCAACTCCACCCTGGGCACCATCGTAGGGGTGCTGAAGGATGTACTCAACACCAGGAGGGACACTGTGGCACTACAAGGGGCCCCTGACACTAGCATGGACGATGAACTGGCCACCACCTCCGCCGGCGCTAGTGGACAGGACGCCCCGCCACAGGACCACCACACCAGCACCCCTCCCCCTGCAGAGGGAGAACCACCCCACAAACTGTCCCTGAGATCCAGGACAAAGACAGAGCATGATGCCAAGGCCCCCGCCAAGAAATTAGACCACCCTGATTGTCATCCTACTGTCCCACTTTATCACCCTGTCCATCCTTAAACTACTCCAGCTCCACTTCCTATGCCCATTTGGGCAATGCACCTGTGAGACTAATAGACTGGACGCTGCCATGGACATTCCTCCGCCATCACCCCTCACCATTTCACTACCCCCTCCAATATTGAGCACTTAAATAAACACCCTTAAAACACAAAACAATCTGGAGTCTGTCTGTGATTTTGAAATAGTGTATTAGCAATTACAGTGACAAAATGCTCTTTCAAGTTTAATGTCAACATACCTATGTCACACATCTCTAGTCCATGAGGAATCTAAGCAGATGTCACACAGTGGGACCCACATCTGTGAAATCGTAAGGGAAAGTGACAACTCAGTGACCATACACTGGGTGAAAACGACAGACAGTAGACAGGTAGTAGTGTCAAGGTACATGTAGTAGGCAGGTCTGTACTCTTACCTGTGTCTCACTGGAAATATTGCTGGATCACTGAGTCCCTGTTGTGCATGTCTTCTTCCTCTGCTTCCTCGTCTTCACTGTCCACAGGCTCCACAGCTGCAACAACACGGCCATCTGGACCATCCTCCTGCAGAAAAGGCACCTGTCGTTGCAAAGCCAAGTTATGAAGCATACAGCAGGACACGATGATCTGGCGCACGTTCTTTGGTGAGTAGAATAGGGATCCACCTGTCATAGGGAGGCACCTGATCCTGGCCTTCAGGAGGCCGAAGGTCCACTCGATCACCCTCCTAGTTCGCCCATGGGCCTCATTGTAGCGTTCCTCTGCCCTTGTCCTGGGATTCCTCACTGGGGTCAGTAGCCATGACAGGTTGGGGTAACCAGAGTCACCTGCAAATGGTGAGGGACAACTGTTAGACACACACTAACCTGGAGGGATATCCCCAGACCCAGACAACCATTCCCACTGACTTGCTTCCAGGTGCTCACCTAATAGCCACACACGGTGCCTCTGGAGTTGACCCATCACATAAGGGACGCTGCTATTCCGCAGGATGTAGGCGTCATGCACTGAGCCAGGGAACTTGGCATTCACATGGGAGATGTACTGGTCTGCCAAACATACCATCTGTACATTCATAGAATGATAACTCTTCCGGTTTCTGTACACCTGTTCACTCCTGTGGGGGGGGGGGGGCAAAGCCACATGTGTCCCATAAATGGCACCTATGATGTTGGGGATCTGTCCCAGGCCATAGAAATCCCCTTTCACTGTAGGCAAATCCTCCACCTAAGGGAAAACGATGTAGCTCCGCATGTGTTTCAGAAGGGCAGACAACACTCTGGACAATACGTTGGAAAACATAAGCTGGGACATCCCTGATGCTATGGCCACTGTTGTTTGAAATGAGCCACTTGCAAGGAAATGGAGCACTAACAGCACCTGCACTTGAGGGGGGATTCCTGTGGGATGGCGGATTGCTGACATCAGGTCTGGCTCCAACTGGGTACACAATTCCTGGATTGTGGCACGGTCAAGCCTGTAGGTGATAATCAAATGTCGCTCCTCCATTGTCGACAGGTCCACCAACGGTCGGTACACCGGAGGATGCCGCCATCTCCTCACACGTCCCAGCGGACAGTGCCTATGAAGGACAACAGCGAGCACAGAGTCAAACAACTCAGAGGTACGTACCCACAGTTTACACAGAACACCAATCATACACAAAAGGTGGCCTGTATGTGTGTTGAGTAACTGAGGTAACTGCGCTGGTGTTGTACACCGTCGCGGTGGGTGGTCGAAGACCGCGGCACAATGCTGCATTGGTTAACATTGGACCCTATGGGTCCCAGGAGCCAATGGCAATGTATGCCGGCAGTGACGGTATGCACCGCCACGGACGTGACCGCCATTCTCTATCTGTTCAATCACTCGATACCTGATCTTCGACAGGAGAGGACCTACACTGCAAGTGCTGCTGTGACCTCGGTCTCGAAGAGACAATGGCTCGAGGGTCTGGGGAAAGGGCCCCTGCCTTCACATCGGAGGAGTTGTAGAAGCTCGTGGATGGGGTCCTCCCCCAGTACACACTACTCTACGGTCCTCTAGACAAACAGGTAAGTACACAGGGAGCATGTTGTATGGGCTATGCCTGTGTGGAGAGGGGTGGATGTAAGAAGGAAGGGGGGAGAGTGCGGCGTGCATGAAACAACGGTGAGTGCATGTGCCACATGCCAAGGGTAGGGATGTGGGCCAATAACTGTGACGGTGCAGTTGGTAATAACTTCTCTTTTTCCCCTGTACATTTCATGTAGGTCAGCGCACACCAGGAGAAAGATATTTGGCGTGCCATCGCCAAAGAGGTCCGGACCCTGGGGGTCTACCACAGACGGAGCACCCACTGCCGGAAAAGATGGGAGGACATTCGCCGCTGGAGCAAGACGATGGCGGAGGCTCAGCTGGGGATGGCCTCCCAATGTGGGAGGGGTGCCCGTCGCACCATGTCCCCCCTGATGGTCAGGATCCTGGCGGTGGCCTACCCGGAATGGATGGGCGCTTGAGGGTATCACAGCAGCCACAAGGGGGGAGTACACTCTCATTCTGCTGACTTTGCGCATAGTGGAGGTGTCTGGGTGGGGGAGGTGGGCTGTGGGTTTCCCTAGGCCAGGGCGAGTTCCGTAGGCAAGGCCCCTCCGTAAGGCAGGCCATGTGGCACCCCAGCCCACCTCTGTAGAGTGCCAATTACACCTAGTCATGCCCCTGTGTCATCTATGTGTGCAGATGTTGTCCATAGCCTTGTAGGCCATTTCCCAGGAATTGAACAGTGGAGCCCAAGAGCGCAGCGTAATGCAGGGGGCTTCTGTGTCTGTTGTGTCCGCCAACGGTAGCGGTAATGCATGCACTCAACATGTCTTTCTTCTGTCTTCCCCCCCCCTTTTTGTGGTCTCCCTGTTCTTGTGTGCATTAGCATCATCAGGCGGAGGAGCAGTGGCACCGGAGCACGAGGGAGCTGAATCCCACATGGCCCTGGAGGGCGACACTACGGAGTCTGAATTCACCAGTGGGACGGAGGGCGAGGGGAGCTCCACGGCAGGGACAGGAGCTGACACCAGCGACACGGACTCGTCCTCTGATAGGAGCTCCCTTGTGGTGGCGGCAACATCTGTGCCCCCCGCATCTACAGGTACAGCCGCCACCCCACCTACCAGCACCGCCCTTCCAGCGGCCCCTCAGCCTTTGCTCCGTGCCCGCTCACCCAGGAGGGTGGGCATCACAATCTCCCCAGGCACCTCAGGCCCTGCCCCAGTCACCCCTGCTGCCCTCAGTGAGGAGGCCATTGACCTCCTCAGGTTTACGCATTTTGAATGCCATCCAGGGTGTAGAGAGGCAGTTGCAACAAACCAATGCATTCCTGGAGGGCATTCATTCTGGTCAGGTGGCCCTTCAGCGAGCTTTTCAGACTCTGGCCTCAGCACTGATGGCAGCCATTGTCCCCTTCTCTAGCCTCCCCCCTCCAACTTCCTCCACCCCGACCCAATCCCCTGTACCTCATCCTATCCCAAGCACACCTACAGACCAACATGCACACACCTCAACACCCAAGGGAAGCTCAGGCAAACATAAGCACCACACATCCCACAGGCACTCAAGCAAGCATCACACACATGCAGACACACCAACATCCACTGCCTCCACTGTGTCCCCCTCCTCCTCGTCTCCCTCCTCCCTCCCAGTCTCGTCTACACTCACACCTGCATGCACTACCTCTACAGCCACTACGTCCCTCTCCAGCACACCCACCACCACACCCCGCTCACGTGCAGTCACCACCCCCACTACCATTCACACGTCCCCTGTGTCCTCTCCCAGTGTGTCTGTGATGCCCCCTCCCAAGATACACAAACGCAGGCACACACCCACCCAACAGTCATCCACCTCACGACAGCCTCCAGCGCATGCACCTTCACCCAAAGTCACCAAACGTACACCTCCTACAACCACCACCTCTTCCTCCACTCCCAAATCCCCTCCAGCTATCCGTCCCAGTGTGTCCAAAAAACTTTTCCTGTCCAACCTTGACCTCTTTCCTACACCTCCCCCACCCCGTCCGTCTCATAGGTTCCGAACTAGCACCTCAGCCACAACATCTCCGGGACCAGTGGTGCCTGTAGTCACCGGAATCTGGAGTGCACCGGCCACCAGCACAGCCAGTGTGGCACGGAACCACAGCACAAACAGTCCCCCACCTGTGAAGCATCAGAAGTTGGCCAGTGCCCAGCGGGAGAGGGGGAAGACTCCAGCCACCAAAGCTTCTCCCAGGGGTCCCGTTGGGAGTGTGGAGTCAGCTCTGACACCTTCCAAGGTGGGAAAGGGCCACAAGAAACCCGGCAAGTCTGGGAAGAGCAGCATGGCGGAGAAGACCGCCATCATCCCCGCTGCCCAGGAGGCCACCGCCAGCACCAGTCCAGCTGCCCAGGAGGCCACCGCCAGCACCAGCCCAGCTTCCCAGGAGCCAACCGCCAGCATCAGCCCAGCTGCCCAGGAGGCCACCGCCAGCACCAGCCCAGCTGCCTAGGAGGCCACCGCCAGCACCAGCCCAGCTGCCCAGGAGGCCAGCACCAGCCCAGCTGCCCAGGAGCCAACCGCCAGCATCAGCCCAGCTGCCCAGGAGCCAACTGCCAGCATCAGCCCAGCTGCCCAGGAGGCCACTGCAACCACAACCCCCGCAGGGCCATGAAGGACCGCCAGCACCAGCCCCGCTGGGCCATGAAGGACCGCCAGCAGCTGAGACCCTGCAATGGAGACCGCCATCTCAAGCACCGCTGAACAGGGCACCGCCATCTCAAGCACCGCTGAACTGGGCACCGCCATCTCAAGCACCGCTGCACAGGGCAACGCCATCTCAAGCACCGCTGAACAGGGCACCGCCATCTCAAGCACCGCTGAACAGGGCACCGCCATCTCAAGCACCGCTGCACAGGTCACCGCCATCTCAAGCACCGCTAGCCCATGAGCGGCAGGGGCACTGACGCAATTGAGTTCGTCACAGGGTGAATGATGCACTCTGGGCACCATGCCCCCTCCAGAACCAGTGGAGACTGTGATCCACTACCTCTGTCCTTAACAGGATGAAGCACTCTGGGCACCATGCCCCCTTCAGAACCAGTGGAGACTGTCATCCACTTGTGAGACTGTGGCTTTGCACTCCCCAGGATGGAACAGTGGGCAACCACCCACTTTAGAGACTCGACAGACTGTGGCTTTGCACTCCCCAGGATATGGCAGTGGGCAACCCACCCACTGTATAGACTTGTGCGACTGTGGCTCTGCACTCCCCAGGATGGAACAGTGGGCAAGCCATCCACTGTAGAGACTTGAGAGACTGTGGCTTTGCACTCCCCAGGCTATGGCAGTGGGCAACCCACCCACTGTATAGATTTGTGAGACTGTGGCTTTGCACTCCCCAGGATAGAACAGTTGGCAAGCCACCCACTGTAGAGACTTGAGAGACTGTGGCTTTGCACTCCCCAGGATATGGCAGTGGGCAAAGCACCCACTGTAGAGACTTGAGAGACTGTGACTTTGCACTCCCCAGGATGTAACAGTGGGCATGTGGCCCCCTCGTGGATTTGGTGTTGTGCACTCAAGCGGCTGAGGTGCCCCCCCTTTCCCTCCCCCTGAGGTGCCTGTTTTATTGGTATCTGATGCCCCTGCAGTGTTCTCTCCGTCATGGTCGGGGATCTTGTGTGGGCGTCACCCATACCGTGTGGTCCCAGTGTTCCACGGACTTTCTTAGTGCACTACCTGGACTACTATGCTTGGTATATATTTTGTACATGGTGTATATATATATTTCTGCCTACTTGTTTTTAATATATTACAATGGTTACACTCATTTTCTATTGTCTTTGCATTCTTCCAGGGGGTTTGGGGGGTGTAACTGTGATGTATAGATATGCATGGGTGTGTGTGTTGTAGTGGGTGAGGGTGGGGGTATTTTGCATGTGTGTGTCCCTGTTTTTTCCCTCCCCCTCCCCTGTGTCGTAGATGCAGTACTCACCGTGGTCTTCGCCACCGGCGTTCGTGCTCCTGGTAGAGGAGCAGGAAGACTATCGCAGGTAGAATTTTGAGTTCCGGGTCCATGGTGTCCTCGTTCCTCTTGGGGTGTGTAGAGGTGAGCGTTTCCCCTTTGAAATTCCTGTTTCCGCTGTGTTTTTATCTGCGTTGAATCCGCCCCTTAAAAGGTGGCGGATTGGCCTGTCATAATAGTGTGGGCGGTACATTGCCTCCTACCTGTCTGTTGGTGGTGACCGCCAAGCTGTTTGTTTGTACCGCCGTGGCGGTCGGAGTGTTAAAGTGGCTGTCTTTGTTGGCGGTTTGCGCCACGGTCGTAATTGCAATTTTTTTACCGCCAGCCTGTTGGCGGTCTTACCGCCGCTTTAACACCGACCGCCAGGGTTGTAATGACCACCTAGGTCCGAACATAGGAAGTTGACTGGGACCTCCCAGCCAGCGTATCCGAGGAGGGCTCCAAGGACGTCGGATCAAGATCCAGGTTTGCCCCGGTCGAAGGATTTTCACCTCGAAAAAATGACTAAGTCTGAAGGTAAAAATCTCCACAGAGGGCTCCCGCAACGCGTACCCGAGGAAGAGTTCCAGGAGGTCAGATTGGACTGGCAGGTTCGTCGCGCTGAAGAAAATCTTCAGAAAAACGACTAAGTACGAAGGCAAACTTTTGACCGAGGCCTCCCGCGGGCTGTAGCCGAGCCGGGCTCCATCTCAGTCAGCCTTAAACTTTGACTTTGCCCCGGACGAGTTGCGACCAGATGATCAGATTTGCGCTTTTTGTTTCTTTGCGCTAGAAAGCAATATTTCTTGAAAAATTAACATCTCCAGTTCCCCTTATCCGATTTTATTCGTTTTAGTATCATTTTAAAGCTAAAAATATGTCCTATTTTTATAAATTGATTTTAGATTTATAAACTGTTTCCTGTGGTTTATTTAATTACTGTTTTGTGATATTTGAATGCTTTACACTCTGTCTCCTAAGTTAAGCCTTTTCGGTCGTTGCCAAGCTACCAAGGGTTGAGCTGGGTTTAATTTACAGAGACCTAACTAGACCTAAGTGGATGTTAGTGGCCTATTGCTAAGTGTAGGTACTTACCCACCCTTACCAATATCCCATTTTGCAAGAGGCATATTTAAGAAAAGTGGCACTTCAAAATATGGCGCAGGGTAGGGGGCAATGGTGTCATTTTATTTTGACGCTATTGATGCACTGTGCAAAATATTGGCGCAACTCCTACAGACTACATCCACCCTACGTTAACATCATGGGGAGGTAATGACTCACCAGCCAGATGAACTCTTCCACTTCATCTCCACTCATCCTAGTTCTTCTCCCTCTACCAGACAATTTGAAGTTTCACTTAACTGCAAATGAGATAGCCCCAGAAAATGATGAATAACTAAAGCACCATACCTAACCCCAAATACCCGAGCAGACTACGCTACTCCAAGACAAACACCCCACAATACAATAACAGGACAAAAACGCTACACAAGACTAAGGAAAAGGACAAAAAGCACAGAACAGCAATGGGACACAGCACAAAACTCTCCAAAACCACCACTCCTCAACCAGCACCAGCTCCACACCCCCTCTCACTATTACAGACAAAAACACTGTAAAGTGAAAGTGAAAGTGAAAGTGTAACCACTGTACCATGTATGCAGCAAGGAAGTCCTGTTTCATCACTTCCAAAGGCATGTGTGACACATTTACTGAAATGTGTTGTTTTCTTTACGCATGACGGTCATGCATCAAGCTTTTCTCATTGAGGCTGACAAAGCCTGTGGACTTGCAATTGATACACCTGGGCCAGGCATCATTTTTTCGGAATAGCGTTGTATGGTATATTGACATTTGTGTAAAAATAAACTGATGCATAATGGGAATGTGTGGATTTTGTTGGAAAGGCTGACAGTGCACCCAGAGTCACATACCATGTCAAAGGGTCTATGCATGTACGTAGTCAGTATTGTGTGGCTACCTGTGTGTGCATGTGTGATCTTATTGTAACGGTAAAATCGGAATGTGGTACCATATGTTTGTATGTGTGTGATGCATGAGATGACTGATACTGTTTGCATATGTCGGTAGACTTTGTCCACATACGTGTTTCCACATGTGTACTCGGAATGTACATATGTGATGTTACACATATTTGTGGTTCTATCACATTGTCATATCTAATTCCAAATGTGCCTTTGACAACAACACAAAAGGTAATATGGACTATGTCCAATACGTGGTCATGCATGTGATACCCTTGACAAATCATACTCAGAGGATGCAGTGGACTATGGCTGGGTCAATTTCACGCAACCCATGGCAATGTGTGTGCATGTGTGTCCACACTGTGGTGTGTTGTATGGTTCAGGGTTCATGATGCTATGCTCCACATGTAACATATGGTTCCCAAAGCATCTATGATGCAGGAGATGGTATACTCACATGTGTCAATGAAGGTTGGTATGTGATGTATATGTGGAAAGACATGTGTAGTGTCATATGTGTAAAGAATGCCACAGCGGTGTGCTCAAGGGATATGAAACCCTCACACATCTATCTTTCTGCATGGACATATGTTGGACATTGTTAAATGGCTGTGTAGTGATATCAGTGCCACCTATGTTTCCATATATAGAACATATCTGTAGATCATTTAAGTCAATCACTGATCATGTGATACAAATACATTTTCATTAGTGGTAAGTTGACTTTTGTGCAGACTCCAATACACAATATCAAGCCTCTACCATTGACGTGGTACATGTGTGCTGAGAAATCAAACGTGTGTGGAAGGGACAAACTAGGTACATGCAATCGGCCACAACATGTTTGTTATGACTGTCACATACAATGCTATATGAGTATGTAACAGGGTTGCCGTCAGGCAATGATAGCACCCTAGCCATCATTGCATGTTGTGACACAAATTGACAGTGCTCTACTCAGCTCATTCCCCTGTGTACATGCCTCAGGCCCTGACTGTGTCTAGAGTCAATGTGGGGGGCCTACCCTCATCATGATAGCACTTCATCAGGGCAATGCACAGTCGCCTCCACAAATGTGATCACATGGCCTAAGATTTTCTGTTTCCTTTGGGATACTTGATGTCAGGCTTGCCCTATTATGTACAGGGGACTGGCTGCTTGTATGTGTAAGACATGTCTCATCATTTGGCATGGTCTGGCAGAAATGGTTATAGATTGCTGGTATTTTCCATATTCAGCTTGGTTAGTGCATGCATCTCTAGTGTAACTTGTTTATGTTTTATGACCCAGGGGACAGATGATGCCATATGATCACATGGTAACATTGTTGTGTTGCCCAGTAAATATTGGTCTATGTGTGTACCTTCTCCAACATTAAAAGCATATCTTGTTTTGAATAGATTTGGTTCTACATTGCTAGTATAATTTAAGCAGCTTACACTTTGTGCACATCTTCGACTGCAACATTGTCCGGTCATAGATGGATATGTGTAATTTGATGGACTGTGTAATTTGAAGACATGCACATCTTCTACTACTGACTACATGATAGTTCCCCTTCCATTTGCATGCTT
Organism: Pleurodeles waltl; assembly: GCF_031143425.1. Classification (NCBI taxonomy): domain Eukaryota; kingdom Metazoa; phylum Chordata; class Amphibia; order Caudata; family Salamandridae; genus Pleurodeles; species Pleurodeles waltl. The sequence goes on along the minus strand of NC_090438.1, from coordinate 447,600,797 downwards.
TTCGAGATTACATGACTTCCACACATACATGACAATACACCAGCCACAGCACTTCTGTAGTCACCAAGTGACCTCCCTGTGTTGTATCTCCAAGTGTCTGTGGTATTCTTTTAGCTGTTCATCCACATCCTTTGGTATACATGAGGATGCACTCACATCTGCATTCTACTACCTATGTCACTGTCACCATGAGTGTATCTTGTTAGTGTGTGAAATCATCTCAGCTCTGGATTTTTGATTTGCCACAAGCAACATATCTGTCTCCTTCTTCACCCATACAATTTAGGATGAGTCTGTGACATGTTTGGACATTGCTAGACTTACATGCACATACCAAAACGGATTTTCATGTTGGAGACCTAGACATGTTAGGGATTTAACCCCAATAGGTGACTTTCTCTTGGTTTGACATGTGAGTGTCAACAGGAGGTGTGTTTTATATGAGGTTTGTGATGGTATCATGCAGACTATACTGGGTTACCTTTCTGACACATATCAACCATTGTAGGTAATTGAAAACCCTTTCCTACCTAGGCCATACACCTGTACATCAGCATTCGCATGTTTCAAGACAGCAGAATTGTGGGACATGCGCATTTATTTTGCACCAATGTCAGTTATACAAATGTAGCATACTGTTCTTTTCATCAGACTCTTTTGGTTGCAAGGACATATAGGGCATCATTACGAGTTTGGCGGCTCAAGGACTGCCTTGTTGGTGGTGGCAGTCTGACGGCACACAGCCTGGCGGAAAAGACCGCCAAATTATGAGTTTGGCAGTGGTGCACACAGAAGACTGCCAAAGCACCACTGGTACCGTCAGTGCGGTCAGACCGTGATGGACAATTGGAGCCACCACCAGTCTGGCGGAGACCTTGTATCCGCCAGACTCATGTCAAGTTTGCACACCATCCGGAATTTCTGCTCACACTCACACACAGCAACAAATACACCCAACATACACAGCACATGCACTGCTGTCAGCACACACAGACCACATGTCAAGAACACACCGTTACGCACGGCAACACAGCACAGGCCCAGCCTCACACATAACACAGCACAAGAACTAGTAACAACAACAACACAACCGCACAAATATAAACACCTGTCAAACACTCACTACCTACACTGGCCTGGGACTTCACACAAACAACACATCTGTGACGGAACATACACAATTACACCATCACACAACCTATCAATCAACACACACCTCACACACACACAGTACACCAAACCTATCATGTCATGCACAATACACGCAGACACAACCAGTTTTAACACACAACATCGCACAGCACTACAACAAACACATATCATCACTAACACAACACACCACCATGACAACAACATTTCAACTATATACACATACCCATCATGCAAAGCACTCACTATCCCTTGGGGATAAAAGCACTGCACACAACCTCGCAGGAAAGGAAATGCAGGACAAAAATTTAACCAAAAAGCCAACAACTGGTTGGTGATTTTTATGTCAATAATAGGGATTAAAATGTTTGTGCAAGGCCATATCTCAGTCTATTGTCCATGATAAAACAGCACCAAAGGCACAAAAGTTGTTCCTACTTGACTCCTAACTGCCAGTAACCTCCACTGGTAGGGGCATCAAGGGGGCAGGCAGGCACATCAGGGATTCATAGGGGTGGTGGGGAGAGGGGGTTTGGGCTTAAGCTTCGGAGGTGGGGTTAGGCTTTGGCTTGGGAGGGGGTTGAACCTTTTTTGGGAGGGGTGTTCTTCTTTTTGGCAGGGGGAGAGGCATAGGTTGTGGCAGAGGATAGGGGAGGCCTTGGAGGGAAACAATCCTTTTAGATGTGACAACACAGGGGGAGGAGTAGGGAAAAGGTCAAACTCAGAAAGGAAAATGTTTTTAGACACACGGGAACAGTCATCAGAAGGGGATTTGGGTGGAGAGGGAGAGGGAGTGGCTGTTTGACGTTTCAGTGTGGATGTCTTGGGTGTGTGTTTATGTGAGATATGCTTGTGGGTGGTGGTTGTCTATTGGGTTGGTGAGTGAGGGCTAAGAGGATGCTGTGGTGGGTGGGTGGCTGTTGGTGTGATGACTGCAAGCATGGTGGATGTGATGCATGTAGGCATGTTAGTGATTGTAGTGTATGCAGGTGTGGTGACTGGGGTGGATGTCTGATGGTCTGCTGGGGTGCTGTCTGCAGGTAGGATAGTTGTGGTTACTGTATCTGTGAATGTTGGTGGGGTGTCTGCAGGTGTGTAAGGTGTTGTGTCTGTGATACTGGGGTTAGTGGGGGTGTCAGGGCAGGTCTGTGACTGCAGGTGGATATTGTCTGTGTGTGCCGGTGGTGTGTCTTGTGGTGCTTATGTTTGTCTAGGCTACCCTTGGATGTTGAGGTGGATGTATACCTGTCTGTTTGTGTGCTTTGGCTGGGTTGCAGTCAGTGTGTAGGACAGAGCCTGAAAAGCTCTCTATAGGCCAGCCAGTGCACATTGAATGCCCTCCAGGAATGCTTTGCCCGGTTGTATTTGAGTTGCCAGTACCTGAGTGACATTCATGATGGTCGATTGACCCACAGAGATCGACATCAGGATGTCAGTAGCCTCCTCTCTAAGGGCAGCAGGTCTAGCAGCTGCTAGGGCTGAGGTGCCTGCGGCAAAGAAGATTCCCACCCTCTTGGGTTGGCAGGCACGGCCAACTGGGTAGAGTGCTACAGGGTGGGCAGTGATAGAATGGGGGGTGGCGGACAGAGATGGTACTGGGCTGGTCCCAGATGGGTCCACCAGCACTAGGTAGTGGCCACTGGAGGAGGATTCTGAAAAAGATGTTGTCGATCCGGTCTCCTAAGTGGTACTCCCCATACCCTCCAGGACACTAGGTCCCTCGGTTTCTGTGGTGTCGTGACTGGAGGTCCCGTAGTCTGTAGCTTCCCCACTGGACTGAGCCCATTCGACTTTGCCTGCCAGTACTGATGCTGAAAAACTAAAGTTAGATATGGTCATCACAGTAACAAAATAACACTTTCACCATACAGCAAACATAAGTCTCATTACATCCTGTTCACCAACACCCTCAGGTAGTGCCAGTTAAGTGCCAACATCATGTCACAGCAAAATATGAAGTAGGTTCCTCAATGTAAACATTGTTATACACCAGCTAAGCAAGCTAACTGACACCTACAATACCAAGAATCAAGTTGACCAATCACACAGACCATAATATAACAAGATGACTTTGCCACATAATACAGGTTCCCTATCCACAACAACATAGTCAAGCACCAATCAAACAGTAGTTTAGGGATGTCAGTTTGCTTACCACTAATCAAAAACTCATACTCAACACACACACAAATATTTTACTCTGTTGTAAAACATTCCAGGCTACGACAAGTGTAAAGCAAATGCAAGCAAGCCTAGTGTAGACAAGCCATAAATTCTTAAGTTCACAAAGTTACAACCATACACCATGGACATACGGAAACCTGTAACAACTTTTCAGTTAAGGAGTCAGAACAGATAACACACACATGCATGCGCAAATAGTGATGTATCAAATATTTAAATTACAATGTGGACCAAGTCATCCAGCTCAATGGTCTTCTGTAAACAACCTTTATCAATCAAGTAAGAGCCAAGTAAGCTCAGACCTATGTTCCACAAACAATTACAAGATGTCAAAAAGACTGTCACTTATATTTGGACTAATTTACTTTGCAGGCAAATTACAAACAGACCTACCTAATCAATAATTTGTATGTGAACTTTCATACCTACAACACATAGGTGTCATTGCCAACATTAGGTTCCGAAACAGCCATGACTCATTTGCCACATCCTTCATAGCAACAACAAGTATAAATATTTCCAATATTGAATCATTACTGAACCTTTCAATTAATACATGATGTTGACACATATCTGTCAAGGATTTAACTGTGAATAGGCTATCATTACCTATTAATCATGCCTGGTACAGTATGCCATAGGACAAAGCAGTGTGCCCACTTTCCACTAACAGAACATTAGCATGGTAGTAAAATTCCTAGCCTTCGCTACCAATGTAAGTGTGCCTATTGAAATGGTGCAACACCTCAATGGTATCCAACATGCATGTTGTCTTCTCTGGTGAGAATTCACTTATATCTATGTTCATCCCTCACTTACCAAGGGGGAATCACATTGTAACAGGTATGAAGGAGTTAACCTTGTATGTCATGTGACGTGTCAGGTGGACTTCACAGCCTCACATGCTGCTGTCACTTATCAGAAAGCATTAGAAAACTAGAGATGGCTTGAATATGTGTGACTCTATTTTATGCATGGACAGGAATCTTGAGATATTGCTGAGGACAGAATTCAAGGACCTATACAACTTACCACCATGATATTGGGAGGATTGACCTGTTGGTGGGAATGTGAATCACCCCTGTAGGAAATGCAGTATAATGGTACAAATGACACAGTCATATGTGTGCCATAAAATACTATTGTAATGAGGGGATTACATTTTTGAGAAACATGCCTCCAAAAACAGAGGTATGTGCATACCTAAGTGCTATAGATGGCTATGGTGCAGCAATGTGTACCCAGGAGATTTGTGACACTTTTCACTTACCACAGTGGGCGCTCCACCGTCTGTGGATCCCCAGGGTCCGATCTTCTTGGCGATGGCACACCAATTCCCCTTCTTCTGATGTGCATTGACCTGCATGGATGACATAGAAAAAAATAAAGAATGCCATGTCCACATGTTCCATACTAAAACAGGCAGGGTAACTAATTAGTTAATACAACTAGCCAAGCACTGACTGTCTTGAACATCCTCTCCACTGAGAGATGAGCATATGCAATCAGGACACATATGAGGTAGACAAAAGCAGATGACATGCATCTCCAGCACCAGCTTTCATGTTATCACATATGACCAGACAGCAAACACATATGCAAATATGGTATTCTGGTATATGAATGCCACTAACCTTGTGCAACAGTCACAAGGCAGGTCAGGGAACATACATCAAGTACTCTTCACAATGACACAGGACTCATCCTCTCTTCCCAAACATAAGTACATGACCCAGAACTCAAGCCATTCTATCACAACGTGGGCACCCTACAGACCTTTAGGACACAATGGGTAACATTGCCCATCAGCCCCTGCTTAGTATTACACAGTGTAGTTGAGATAAGGACATTTATGTGCACATGGTGCACGTACCTGCTCCTCTGGTGCACCATAGAACTGTCTATTCAGAGGTCCTTCTCCACCACTTCTCCAGCTCCTCGGGTGAGAAGACAGGGGCCCTATCACCTGAAGGATGTGGCATGATTGCCATGATGACATTGCAACAGTAAGCCATTATTTCCTTAGTTATGTCCTGTGTACCATGTTTACCTTCTTCATATGGCATGTCCAAGCATCATGTGTGACATATGTAGTTTCACACTTACAATGGACACAATGACTGATAGACATACCTTCTTATATTCCATCATATAGATGCCCTGGTGTAAGAAGGTTCAGAAAACCTCCAGTGTACCGTCCACTAGCAGACCTGCAGACCATGAAGGGTCGACATGTCATCATGCTCTTCCGCCTGGATAGGCAGACAATCATAGATCTCTGTCGTCAGATGGAGCCAGATCTGATGCCTGACATTCATCATCCCAATAGCATTCCACCCATTGTACAAGTTCTGTCAGTGCTGCACTTCCTGGCCACAGGCTCCTTTCAAAATACCTTGGCCCTAACTTCAAAGATGTCACAGTCAATCTTCAGTTTGGTCTTGAAGGATTTTCTCTCAGCACTGTTAAAACTCCTGGACAGCTACATCTGATTTCCACAATGTGAAGACTGGGACCATGTGAAGGCTGATTTTTATGCTTTGGCACACATCCCACAAGTGGTAGGAGCCATTGATGGTACCCATGTAGCCTTGGTTCCCCCTAATGGCATTGAACAGGTGTAGCTGAAGAGGAAGAACTTTCACTCCATAAATCTCCAAGTAGTCTGTTTGGTGGACTCCTACATTTTCCAGGTGCGTGCAAAGTACCCGGGTTCAGTTCATGATGCCTTCATCATGCAGAACAGCAATATCCCACTGCAGAAGACAGGACAATACGCAGCGAGGGCCTAGCAGGTTGGTAAGTGATATATGTGATGTGTGTCAGTATCTTATGTCAGCTGCACAATTTAATGATGTCAAAGATTTATGTATGCACACATGTAATGATTCTGTTAGACCTGACAACCTTAGGGTGGTCACCCCTAACTTTTTGCCTGCCTCCCTCCACTTTTTAGATACTGTTTTTGCTGGTTTTAAGACTTTGCGCACTTTACCACTGCTAACCAGTGCTAAAGTGCATATGCTATTTCCCTTTAAGCATGGTAACATTAGATCATACCCAATTGGATTATTTAATGTACTTATATGTCCTAGTGCACTATACGTGCCTAGGGCCTGTAGATTAAAAGCTACTATGGGCCTGCAGCACTGATTGTGCCACCCACTTACGTAGCCCCTTAACCTTGTCTCTGGCCTGCCATTGCATGGCCTGTGTGTGCAGTTTCACTGCCAATTCAATTTGGCATTTAAAAGTACTTACCAAGCCTAAACCGCCCCTTTTTCTACATATGAGACACCCCTAAGGTATGCCCTAGGTAACCCATAGGGTATGGTGCTGTGTGCGCAAAAGGCAGGACATGTACCTGTGTAGTTTACATGTCCTGGTAGTGTAAAACTCCTGAATTCATTTTTACACTGCTGTGAGGCCTGCTCCCTTCATAGGCTAACATCGGGGCTGCCCTCATACATTGATTGAGTGGTAGCTGCTGATTTGAAAGGAATAGGAAGGTCATATTTAGTATGGCCAGAATGGTGAGACAAAATCCTGCTGACTGGTGACGATGGATTTAATAAAACTATTTTAGAAATGCTACTTTTAGAAAGTGAGCATTTCTCTCACTTAAATCTTTCTGTGCCTTACAATCCACGTCTCACTGGGTTTAGTTGACAGCTGAGGGCAAATTGAAGTACTATACTACAAATAGGACCCACCTATGACATCCAACAGGGCTGCCACCAAGTAGGTTTTGAGGACACGCAACCCATACGACTTCCATCACAGTATATAGCATAATTCACTGTATTCTACCAATAAAACACATTTCACACCTGTAACACTGTCCCTCTCTTCAATGTTGAACAAAGTGGAGTATGGATGCAAATCAAATCAAATCATTAACATTTATAAAGCGCGCTACTCACCCGTGCGGGTCTCAAGGCGCTAGGGGAAAGGGGGGGTTACTGCTGCTCGAATAGCCAGGTTTTTAGGAGTCTCCGGAAAGCGGGGTGGTACTGGCTGGTCCTGAGGCTGGTGGGGAGGGAGTTCCAGGTCTTGGCCGCCAGGAAGGAAAAAGATCTCCCACCCGCCGTGGAGCGGCGGATGCGAGGGACGGCAGCGAGTGCGAGACCAGAGGAACGGAGGAGGCGGGTGGGGACATAGAAGCTGAGGCATCGGTTGAGGTATTCCGGTCCCTTGTTGTGGAGGGCTTGGTGTGCGTGGGTGAGAAGTCGGAAGGTGATCCTTTTGCTGACTGGGAGCCAATGCAGGTGTCTCAGGTGTGCGGAGATGTGGCTGTTGCGGGGTACGTCGAGGATGAGGCGTGCCGATGCGTTTTGAATGCGTTGCAGGCGATTTTGGAGTTTGGCTGTGGTCCCGGCGTAGAGGGTGTTGCCGTAGTCCAGGCGGCTCGTGACGAGGGTGTGGGTCACGGTTTTTCTAGTGTCGGCGGGGATCCAGCGGAAGATCTTGCGGAGCATGCGGAGGGTGAGGAAGCAGGCAGAGGACACGGCGTTGACTTGCTTGGTCATGGTGAGAAGAGGGTCCAAGATGAAGCCGAGGTTGCGGGCGTAGTCTGTGGCGGTCGGTGCGGTGCCGAGGGCCGTGGGCCACCAGGAGTCGTCCCAGGCGGACGGGGTGTTGCCGAGGATGAGGACTTCCATTTTTTCAGAGTTCAGCTTTAGGCAGCTGAGCCTCATCCAATCTGCGACGTTCTTCATACCCTCTTGTAGGTTGGTCTTGGCGCTGGCTGGCTTGCAACTGGCAGAGAACAACTTTATTGTCAATTTGTGCTTGGTGGTGGTAATGTGTGTTTCAAATTAGGCAAGGAGGGAATGCATATATTGTCTGTCAGTACCATGCAGAAGAGGTCCATGTCTCGCCTATCATGACCAATCCCCCCATATGACATGGCACACTGACAGTATCAGTCACTAACCACAATTACAGGCTTAAGTCCCACACAGTTATTGGAAGTAGAGTTGTATCAGTTGGTTCCTGGAATTGACATCTTCCCCTTCCTCATCCTCACCATCACTCTCCTCACCTCTCTGAGGTAGCTGATCAGGACCTATAGCACCCTCCACCTCCAAAACGGGGATGGAATGTCTCACAGCGACGTTGTGGAACATGCAGCAGGTCACCACTATTCTACAGCCCTTATCAGGCCCATAGGCCAGGGAACCCCAGAGATATGTAGACATTGGAATCTAGCCTTCAGGAGACCTATAGTACGCTCTATCACCCTCCTAGTACGTCCCTGGGCCTCATTGTATTTCCTCTATGGATCCGTCCTGGGATTCCTCACTGGTGTCAGGAGCCAACGCAAGTTTGGATAGCCATAATCACCTAGAAAAAGGGTCAATACAGAGTCGTCATTGTAATGTCCCTTAGTCAGACAGGCAGGTTTTCTGCAATGTGTCATTTAGTGACAGGCAAACTTACCTATGATCCACCCTCTGTCCTCTTGTAGTTGTTCCATCTTCTGTGGCACACTACTGTTCCTCAACACAAAGGAATCATGGACTGAACCCGGAAACATGGCATTCACATGGGAAATGTACTGGTCTGCAGTACATAGGAATTGGATGTTCATGGAGTGAAAGTTGTTCCTGTTTCTGTACACCTGTTAACTCACTCTTGGGGGGATTATGGGTATGTGGGTGCCATCGATGGCACCTATGACATGGGGAATGTTTGCAAAGGCATAGAAGTCAGACTGGATGGCAGGGAGGTCAGCACTTTGGGGGAATCGCACATAGGATTGCAGATGTTGTACAAATGCATTCAGAAATCTTGTCAGTACTGGCTGAACATTGGCTGTGAGAAACCAGCACCCATGCCCACTGTCACTTGAAAGGAGCCTGTGGCCAGGAAATGGAGAGCGGAGAGCATTTGCACCTCAGTTGGAATGGCATGCTGATTACGATTTCTGGGAGTCAGTGCAGGATCCAGTAATGCACATAGGTCTTGACTAGTTGCACGTGTGAGTCTGTAAGTGATAATGATCTGACGCTCCACCATGGTCCCCATATCTACAAGTGGTCTGTACATCAATGGTGCCCTTCCTTGCCACAAGGGTCGGTACCTATGAGGGGTTACAAAAAGGAGTGATGTGCACACATGCATTGGCATATTTGCTAAATACATGCAGTGCATTGTTCATAGTAGTGTCTGTACAATAACTGCAACCTGACAGAAGTACATGTACATCACTAGGAGGGAACAGAGTAATTCATGTGTGCTACTATACACAATGGATAGAGGCCTAGGTGCTTCATGTGGCTAGTAGGCCCTGCATTGTGAGTAGTATGAATTTCAAGATGCGTAGGTGATGCCAAAATGTCTGCCCACTGTAGTTCTGCCCCTTCGTTGTGGAAGTGACCTAATAGCGCTAGCGATTGACATCACAGCGTAAGGCAGTGTTGACCGCTGTTCGCACCCTCATTGGCTAACATGGATGCCAATGGGGAATCCTGTGACGGTGCATTCCGCCGCGGAACATATGCGTGTTCGTCATCGTGTGATCACTTGACTCCCTGATCTCATGCGGACAGGTACTCCACTCTGTGTACTGCTGTTGCCTGCCTCTGGCTATGGATGTTCCACGTGGTGCAGGGGAAAGGGCCCCGGCCTTCACCCAGGAAGAACTGGAGAATCTAGTGGAAGGGGTCCTGCCCCTGTATGACAAACTCTACGGACGGCCAGAGGTACAGGTGAGTCTGGGTTTGGGAGGCACTGTGAGAGTAATGGATGGAGTGGATTGCACATATGTGTGCGCCTGTGAGCCAGGATGGGCCATTGTGCATGGAATGCTGCATGCCACTCTCCTGCATGTCTGAGAGTACTGTCAGTCCTATGTTTGACAATCTGCCAGCTGTTCCCATCGTGCAAGTGCCTGACCTCTGTGTTCCATTTCTGTGTCACCCTACTAGGTCAGCGCCCACCAGAAGAGGGCACATTGGCATGCCATCGCCAAGGAGATACGGACCCTGGGGGTCTACAACCGACAGAGCACCCACTGTCGAAATAGGTGGGAGGACCTGCGGCGCTGGGCACGAAAGATCACTAAGGCCCAGCTGGGGAAGTCCTCCCAACGTGGAAGGGGTGCCCATCGGGCACTGACCTCCCTCATGCATCGGTTCTTGGCGGTGGCGTACCCAGATCTGGATGGGCGCTTGAAGGCTGCACAGCAGTCACAAGTGGGTGAGTACTCACTGACCATACTTCAGTCTGGAAGGATGAGTTTGTGTGCGAAATGGCTCATGCTGCTTAGAGCAGGGAATTTGACTGGTGTCCATCTACTGTATGTTCCCCAAAGGGTGTAGGGGTTTTCCCTGTCAGGTTTCACCTACCTCAGCTCCAATACTATTTCAGGGGATGGGTGTAGGTCACTATTCTGGTCAGTAGTCAGGGGCATGGCCATGAGCAAAGTGCACGGTGCTGCATGTTGGGTGTGTTTACTGTGTGGGTGTATGTCTGCCCATTGTGTATCAGCATTCAGCTATTTACAAGTGTCTCTACTGTTTTGTCTCCCCATCCCTGTTCTCTTGTGTTGGTTTGGTACAGCATCAACCTCAGGCGAGGAAGCTGAGGCATCAGCAAGTGGGGAGGCAGCGGCCCATGGATCCTCCGAGGCAGAGACAACGGACACCCAGGGGAACAGTGGGTGTGAGGGCAAGGGGACTTCCACTGGGGAGGCTACTACAACAGGAGGTAGTGACTCTGAGACCTCCTCCAATGAGGGTCCTCCGGCAGTGGCGGACCCAAATGGACACACCACTACCGTGAGATCTTCCGCCACCCACCATACCATCACCGCCCTCCCTTCTGCTCCCCACCGAGTTGCCCGTGCCCGCCCACCCAGAAAGGTGGGCGTCTCCTTCGCCCCAGGCACCTCCTCCCCTGCCCCAGTCAGCCATGCTGCCCTCATTTTGTTTCTTTTCTTCCCGCTCCCAACTCTCATCCCGCTGATCCTTCCGGTGCTTCTTGAACAACGGGAGTGTACCACTGAAGAGAGACCTTCTAAAAGGAAAACAGAGCAATAATTTAGAAGACCAAGGAAAGGACCAGTGAGAAAGGAGAATAAAAGTACAAAGGAAGAGACTGAGAACCATCAAAACATGAACTGAATGAGAGCGCATAGAGAAACAAAGGGTTGGAATAACACAGGACAATAAAATCACCATAGTACTAAAACTAAATTTCATCTCTTTTAGTGTCCATCATAATACTCTTTTAAAACTGCTATACCCTGACCTCCTACAGTGGTGTCAGAAGTGGGATAGCAATTACAAAAGGGAGTAAAAGGGACAAACTACGATCCTCTGCAATGGATGTTAAGCCCACGATTGAAGACATGATACAGCAGTTGGCGGAGGGGCAACTCCATCTGCAAGTTGTCTGGGAGGAACATCAGAGGGAAGCTAGAACAGACTGAGAAACCCTTCAAAGAGCGTTAAAGAGCCAGGCAATCATTATAGCAAATAACCAGCTGGTGCACGAAACTGCTTTGCAAAAACTAACGGATACTTTAGCTGCAACGAGAGTCCATCCCAACGTGCCCAGCTTGGTCCTTCAAAAGTATCAAGAAGGTGAAGATCCTGATGCATTCTTCACAAACTTTGAGAGGGTGGCAACATCCGCTACATGGCCTGAAGATAGATGGGGGCAGTATGTGGCCCCATTATTGACGGGCAATCTCCAAGCTGCGTATCAAGCAGTTAACCCTGGATGAACAACCCCTTACACAGATATAAAGAAAAGTATTTTGGAACAAGTTGGTTTAGTTACTGAATATTACAGGCTCAAATTTAGGAAAACCAAGTGTTGCTCTATATTACCAAGTAAAGGATTTGGGACTAAAATGGTTGGGGCCTATTGGTACTGACAGAGAAGATATTATTTGAACGATCCTCCCCGAACAATACCTGGAGGCCTTACCGGCAGTCACCCGCAATTGGATCAAGCAGCACCCCAACATAGACACCAGATACAGCATGTGCGTACCACCGCACCATCGACTTTAAAAATGGACCATTGAAAACACCGACCCAACAAACCCAGTGCTATAGTTGTGGAGAGTGGGGCCACATTGCTTGAGTGTGTCCCCACTGGGAGGAGAAGCCGGAGCCTATGGAAATCGGTATTACCTGAGGAAGAGTTTTGTATAGCGGAAGAGAAAACTCGAAATATATAAAGGAGATGGTTTTAATGGACACAATGCCACCGTATTGGTTGATTCCGGCTGCAGCCAGTCAGTCATTAGAGCCAATCTGGTGGATTTTAACGCTCAAATCCCCAGGAACATTGTCTCTATATGTTATATTCACGGTGACCTGGGAGAATACCCTGTGGTGTCTGTTTCCCTTGAGTGGGAGGGGCGACGAGACATAAGAGAGATGGGAGTCATCGACCATTTAGTAGAAGAAGTCACTGTGGGCACTTATTATACATATTTTGCTGATTTATTGGGTAGCAAGCAGGGCAAAAGCCAGACAAACCTATGGTGGGAAGAGGCACCTTTCGCCGGGATACACATAAGACCGGGAGAAGACAGATTCAAACCCAGTAAGAAGGAAACAAGAGAAGGAAAGAAACTGTACCATTCGAGAGAGGAAAAGAATGAAGCGATGGATGCACAAACGATAGGGGCCACCTCTATTCCCCCTTTCCGCAGTAGCCAAAGAGAGGACCCTACCCTCCAAAACGCCTGGAACTCTGCCAAACCAGAGATAACAGGAAAGGTGGGTCCCTATTTTGTGGTACAAAAAGGCCTCCTATATAAGATCACGAACCCTAATAACCAAGAAAAGAAACATCTAGTAATCCCAGAACCCTATCACATTCAGGCTTTACATCTAGTACATAGTTACATGGGGGGAGGACATTTTGGAAGGGAAAAGAAGAAGAATACCTTCTGCGCTGCTTTTATTGGCCTGGGGTATTTTCCCACATTCAGCGCTTCTGCCAGCAATGTCCCAGATGCCACATGATAAACCCGGGACCCAAAAAGAGAGCACCCCTGTACCCACTACCTATTATCGACATTCCCTTCTCAAGAATAGGTATGGATTTAGTGGGCCCACTTATTCCTTCCTCAAAACGATACACCTATATCCTTGTCCTAGTCGACTATGTGACTTGGTACCCGGAGGCTATACCTTTGTCCAGTATGACCACAAAAAGTGTGACTTATGCCATGGTCGGGTTCTTTTCACGAGTTGGGTTCCCCAAGGAGATCCTGATGGATCAGGGAACACCGTTCATGTCACATCTCATGACTCAAATATGTCAAATAATAGGCTTAAAAAACTTACGAACATCCGTTCACCACCCACAAATGGACGGCCTTGTAGAGAGGTATAACCATACATTAAATTCCTTTTGAAAAAAACCATCTCTGAATCGGGGAAAGACTGGGACAAAAAGTTACCCTGGTACTTTACGCAATAAGAACTCATATACAATCCTCTACAGGCCACAGACCCAAATTCGTTTTCGGTCGACAACCACGAACCCTCTTAGACATGGCCACGAAGTTGTGGGAAAGAAGAAGGTGGGGGAAAAGACTTATTAGAGTACACCCAATAGCTAATGTCCCAAGTCCAGAGAGTATGGGAGGATGTGAGCATACATCTCGAAAGAGCCCAAGACAAACAAAACGATACTATGACAAGAACACTCAACTCAGACAGTTACGTACTGGAGGTAAAGTCCTTGTATTACTACCTAGTTAAGACAACAAACTGTTAGCGAAATGGCAAGGTCCATATAGAGTTCTAGGGGCAGTAACTCCTGTAACCTATATGATTGAGTTGTCTGAAAACCCCCAAAAATCACAAATATATTGTATAAATCTACTAAAGAAATGGGAAGAACCTGATCCAACCACCCCTCCTTTGACATCAGGGTTCCTTGTAAACACTGTTAAGGAACTAGAAATTGGGTTATGTCCAACAGATTAAGAACCAGTCCTCGAGAGACCCTATATAAACACCTCCCTACTACCTTACCAACAAGAGCAACTCAGTTCTCTCCTTATCAAGAACAAATCTCTCTTGTCCTCAAACCCCGGGAAAACCACTTTAATAGAACACGAAATAAAGACTCAAACTGGGAAGGTCGTTCGCCGTCGGCCCTATCGAATCCCAGAGGCCCGAAAACAACTAGTAGAGCAAGATGTGAGAAAAATGCTACGGATGGGGATCATAGAGCCCTCCGTGAGCCCCTGGTGTTCCCCAGTCGTTCTTGTACCGAAACCAGATCGGTGCATCCGCTTTTGTATTGATTTTAGGCAGTTAAACACTATATCACAATTCAACACTTACCCAATCCCACGAGTTGACAAACTCCTGGAACGGCTGGGAAAGGCCCGCTACTTGTCCACCTTAGACCTCACAAAAGGTTACTGGCAGATCCCTTTATCATCCGGGGACAAGGAAAAAACGGCTTTCTCTACACCATCAGGTCTCTACCATTTTACTGTACTCCCTTTTGGATTCTGCGGGGCCCCAGCAACCTTTCAGAGACTCATGGATAACTTGTTGTAGCACCATTGTAACTATGCTGCTGCCAATCTAGATGACATAGTGATCTATAGCGAGTCATGGTCTGAACTCGTAAGTCACCTAGACAAAATATTCTACTTGCTACAATATGCAGGACTCACTGCCAACCCCTCAAAATGTCGCTTAGCATGTGACGAAATTGCATACCTTGGCTATTATATAGGAAAAGGACAGATTAAACCTCAAATGAGCAAAATAGAAGCCATCCTACAAATACCTACCCCTTCCACGAATAAAGAGATGCGCTCCTTTCTAGGTCTGGTCGGTTACTATAGAAGGTTTATCCCACACTATTCCACCTTGGCTGCCCCTTTGACCGATCTCTTAAGGAAGGGACAACCTGTAAATATATCAAACCTGACGCCGGCCCTCTTTTAATACCGCTATACCCGCACCTCCTTCAAGAGCCTTGGCTGGTTTGTTCTGCAGTTCCTCACCTTGGCAGATGGTGGTGTGACCTTGGCTCTGGCAGCTGGAGTCTTTAAGATGGCCTTGCTGGGTGGCTGTGGCTCCTTCCCCTTGCTTGATGCTGTCCCTCTCTGCACCTTGGCAGGCGGCGGAATGGCTTTGGCCTTGGCAGGGGTTGTTGGCAAACTGGCTGGGCTGCGGTGCCCCTTTGAGCCTTTGATAGCTGCAGGAACCACAGCGGACAACAATATGGTGTCTGAGGTGCTGGCCTGAGGGAAGGGATGGGGGGAGGAGTAGGGAAGAGGTCAATGTTTACTAGGAAAAGCTTCTTAAGGACACTGGGGTGGGAAGAGGGAGAGGATTTGGGAGTGAAGGAGGTGTCTGCTGAGTTTGGGTGCAGGTGCATGGGGTGGATGCTGTTGTGAGGTGGATGGCTATTGGGTGGGTGGGTGCTTGCGTTTGTTTACTTTGGGAGGAGGGGTCACAGACACACTGGAAGAGGACACAGGGGGTGTGTGCACGGATGTGGGGGTTGTGACTGCCAGTGAGGGATGTGTTGTGATGGGCGTGCTGGTGATGGAGGTAGTGGATGAGGATGTAGTGCATGCAGGTGTGAGTGGAGACGCTACTGGGAGGGAGGTGGATGACGAGGAGGAGGGGGACACAGTGGAGGCAGTGGATGTTGGTGTGTCTGCATGGGGATGGTGCTTGTGTGAGTGCCTGTGAGATGAAGTGTGGTGCTTGTGTTTGCCTTAGCCACTTTTGTGTGGTGATTTGGGTGAATGCTGGTCTGAAGGTGTGCTTGAGATAGGTTGAGGTTGAGGGGATTGGGACTGGGTAGAGGAAGTTGGAGGAGGGAGGCTAGTTACAGGGACAATGGCTGCCATCAGTGCTGAGGCCAGAGCCTGAAATGCTCTCTGGTGGGCCGCCACGCCATAGTGAATGCCCTCGCGGCATGCTTTTATTTGTTGCAAATGCCTCTCGACACCCTGGATGGCATTCAGTATGGTTGACTGCCCAACAGTGAGGGATCTCAGGAAGTCAATAGCCTCCTCACTGAGTGCAGCAGGGCTAACTAGGGCAGGGCCTGAGGTGCCTAGGGTGAAGGAGATGCCCACCCTCCTGGGGGAGTGGGCACGGGAAACACACTGAGGGGCTGCTGGGAGGGCAGTGCTGGTAGGGGGTGTGGCGGCTGTACCTGTTGTTGGGATGGGCACAGAGGTGTCCGCCACCGCCAGGCAGCTTCCATCGCAGGAGGAGTCGCTGTCTGTGGTGTCCCCTCCTGTCCCCGTCGTGGTGCTCCCCTCGCCCTCCATCCCACTGGTGCCCTCACCGTCTGTGGATTCGGCCTCCAGGCCCATGTGGGATGCAGCTCCCTCCGTCGCCGGTGCCTCTGCTCCTCCGCCAGATGATGCTAATGCACACAAGGACAGGGTGACAAAACAAAAAGGGGGGGAGAGACAGAGGATACGCTTGGTCAATGCCAGCAACAGCACTACTGTTGGCGTACAAAGCTCACATGGAGCAGCCCTATGCACTAGGTCATGCACCAGTTACTAAGATAGTCACCAGCCCATCAGGTACAATGCCTAACGCCATTAGTTGCACACCTGAAACTCACAGGACCCTACCCAGTAGTGGATGAACACTAACACTATTGGGGTGGAGTGCTTCAGAACCTACCCAACAAGGGACCTATCCTGCCATGTTAGCCCTGGCCTAGGGGTACTCACAGCCCACATCCCCCACCCAGGTAAACTTTAACGCATGCACAGTCATGAATCGGAATCTCTACTCACTCCCTTGTGGCTGCTGTGATGTCTTCAAGCATCCATCCAACTCAGGATAGGCCACTGCCAGGATGTGGAACATCAGGGGAATCAGGGTACAACGGCATCCCTTCCTCGTTGGCAGGCCAGCCCCAGCTGGGCCTCCGCTGTCTTCCTTGCCCAGCGGTGCAGGTCCTCCCACCATTTGCAGCATTGGGTGCTCTGCCTGTCAAAGACCCCCAAGGTCCGCATCTCCTTGGCAATGGCACGCCAAATACCCTTTTTCTGATGGGCACTGACCTGCATGGAAAAGACAGCAGAAAAGGGCATTAGTTAACCGTCCACACCGTCACACTCATGGCCCACCAGATCCCTCCCATCCCCTGACGCACATACATTGACCACCATACATGCATCACCCGGGCCAGGATGACTCAGCACCCCCCTACATGTGGCTTACACACACAGCAATCCATTCATTCATGGCCCACACATCATGCTCACAGTGTACTCCCCTGCTTGTCTGGAGGACTGTAGAGTAACGTGTACTGGGGTAGGACCCCATCCACCAGTTTCTCCAAATCCTCTGCAGTGAAGGCAGGGGCCCTTTCCCCAGACACATGAGCCATTGTCGCTTCCAGACACAAGTCACAGGAGCACTTGCAGTGTAGGTCCTCTCCTGTTGAATTTCAGGTAGCAAGTGAGTGAACATATAGAAAATGTCGGTCACGTCCACGGTGTGCGTACCGTCACCGCCGGCGTACATCATCATTGGCTCCTGGAACCCACAGCGCCAAATGATAACCAATGCGAAGTTGTGGAGCGGTCGTTGACCGCCTACCGCAACGGCTCACAATGCCAGCGGAATTACCTAATTTCCACTTGTCCATCCTCACAGGTCAGGCAGCCACCATTTAAGGGAGGCACAGGTCTTGGCACCTAACTGCATCACAGCAGACATTGGCACAGCAACTGACTCTCAGATTCACATACAGGTTCTGTAAAGTCAAAAATGCATCATTATTTCAATTGATGTATGAAGAAGACCCTCTGCTCACCGTTTTCCTCCATAGGCTTCTGCCGCTGAGGATGAATATGAGATGGCGACATCCTCCCGTGCACAGACCCCTGGTGGACCTTGCGACTGCAGACACATTATCCTAACCTACAGACTTGATCGGGCCACAATCCAAGAACTGTGTGCCCAATTGGAGCCAGACCTTATGTCAGCTATCCACCAGCCCACAGGTATCCCACCTCTAGTGCAGGACCTGTCAGTGCTCCATTTCCTGGCAAGTGGTTCCTTCCAAACAACAGTGGCCATGGCATCAGGGATGTCTCAGCCAATGTTCTCAAATGTGTTGACCAGAGTGTTGTCAGCCCTGCTGAAACACATGCACAGCTACATTGTATGTCCCCAGGTGGAGGATTTGACCACAGTAAAAGCTGACTTTTATGCCCTGGTGTTGTAGTTTAGCAGCGATTAGATTAAGCATTAGCAGAAGACATCTTGGGCCGTATTTATACTTTTTGGCGCACAACTGCGCCAACGCAGTTGTGCGTCAAAAAATGTAACGCCGGCTAACGCCATTCCAAAGCGCCATGCGGGCGCCGTATTTATGGAATTACGTTAGCCGGGGGAGCTGCCTGGTGTGCGTCAAAAAAAATGACTTACACCAGGCAGCGCCGGCGTAGGGGAAAATGGAGCTTGGGCGCAAAAAATGGGGCAAGTCAGGCTGAGGCAAAATTTTCGCCTCAACCCGATTACAGCCATTTTTTTTACTCCCAACCCCCATTGAAATGACCCCTTGCCCAATGGCCATGCCCAGGGGACATCTGTCCCCTGGGCATGGTCATTGGGCATAGTGGCATGTAGGGGGGCACAAATCAGGCCCCCCTATGCCACAAAAAAAATATAAAAAAAATAGTTACCTGAACTTACCTTAAGTTCCCTGGGATGGGTCCCTCCATCCTTGGGTGTCCTCCTGGGGTGGGCAAGGGTGGCAGGGGGTGTCCCTGGGGGCATGGGAGGGCACCTCTGGGCTCCTTCCGAGCCCACAGGTCCCTTAACGCCTGCCCTGACCAGGCGTTAAAAAATGACGCTAAAACGGCTGGACGTCATTTTTTTGACCCGCCCACTCCCGGGCGTCATTTTTGCCCGGGAGTGTAAATACGGCGCACATGCCTCGGAGTAATTTTTTAGACGGGAACGCCTACCTTGCATATCATTACCGCAAGGTAGGTGTCCACGCTAAAAAATTACACAAACTCCAAGATCTTTGGCGCTAGACGGGTCTAACGCCAAAGTATAAATATGGAGTTAGTTTTGCGTCGGATTTGCGTAAAAAAAAACGACGCAATTCCGGCGCAAACAGAGTATAAATATGCCTTCTTGTATTTAGTAACTATTGTGAACATTTCACGGAATCCATTTTGTATTCATGGCAGCCATTTTCTCTGCCACATGCTGCCATGTGCTCACCATGTGCTCTGTCCTACCTTTCTGTTAACTACTCTTGAAAATCTGCCTAGTGACAAGTTATATTTAGTATCTCCCACTTTCGCACATGCTCAGTAAGGTCTGCAGCTGTTAGTCCTTGGAAACTGTCAGCTCCTTCTACCTGTCGACTGTGCATTTCCACATGACCTTACAGGTATGCAAGTCTTGCTTTTATAATTGTACCACCTCCTTTTAGCCCCTGCGTGGGTATAAAAGGGCCATGCTCTCTCAGTTCAGTGTGCTACTTCAAACATTACCGAAGGGTGCTGTTTGAACTGTAGTACCACCTCATGAGGTTAATAAACTTTGTCTTTTATTTCAGTTTCTGTGCCAACTTCTTCCTACATGGTCTGAGGACTTTGTGCAGAGAAAGGTAAACCCCTTGCACTAGTAGGCCTTGCTGAGGCTTACTTCAACAAATTGGTGCCCGAACAGGGACTCATCGGCGACTCGGATGCCCAACGGATTGGTTGCGACGAAGGATTGGGATCTCGCTGCGGACGATCAATGCCTGAGGAGACCCGAGTCTTGGCAACCATGGCGTTTTTCCCTTCTTTCTGATTTGACCATCCAGGTGGCGCCGGTCCTCGACTGAGATCCTTTTTGTTCATTCGTCATGCAGTGACCATTTGGTCGATTTTAGAACTTGGCAGTTGGAACCTGGACACCCTGTGATTGGTAAGAGCCGTTTTACGGCACTTGCTGTGGGTTTTGATGCCTTTGTTTGGTAATGTAGTTTAGCACTACTTACTGTGGCTCTCGTGTTTTGGGTGACTAGTTAATTTGTGTCCTTTGAATTGATATATAAATTGCAATTTATATAGGCAGGTAATGAGGAGAATTTTCTCCAATTTAATTTTGATTTGAACGGCACCTTAAGTGCTACTTTGATTATAATATTCCATATTCTGCACTATTTTTTGGCATGCCTGTTTTTAGCGCAGTTCGTAGGATGTGTTGCTTTTGTAATGGTACCAATTTGAGACTGGAAGAATCGCAACCGGCACCCCCAGAGGGGACACCAAATAGAGATATGTATGTTAAACATGGTCTTTCTTCTATAATGTACAGCACATTCTGGAATAAATACACTCGTGCGGATCCTGAGTTACGTTGGCCTATGCATGGGTCATTTGATTTGCGAAAGATTGAGTATGTGGAACAATGTATGTGTAAGCGAAAGTCTAGGCAAGATATGTTCGACTGTGTACGAATGTGGGAGAAAGAAGTGCGTGGACGAGTGAAGCGTGAGCAAGTCTTGCTTGAGAAAGAGCAGCGGAAGAATGTATATGTGAAAGCATTGGAAATGAGAAAGAAAGAAATAAATGACTTAAAGGAGCTAGAAGAGAAAGAACGTAAATTACAGGTAACTGGCCAATACAACCTCTCTATCCTATCCTTAATAAACCACATGATGATTTATTGTTATTAGATCTCCCTCCACCTCCTAATGTCGTTCCTTCTGCCCCTCATGAGTTAGTTAAGGCCTCCAGTTCGGAGCAACAGAAGATGCGAGACAGTCGCTCTATGTTGCCTGCTGACCGTGCGTCTGAGCTTAGATCTATTGCTCGTAAAACAATTCGTAGCGTTGTCTCTGCTTCTGAACTTTTAGACAGCATGAAAGGGTGGACGGAAAAGGAGCAGCTATATTTTACTGAGGCATTTGGCTCAGAAGTTATTGAACTATATCGGAAATATTCTGATGAGTTAGAGCCCGATGATGTAGCAGCTGATCATAAGCAAATGCGTGATGGTCTTTTTGTTTTCTCCCAGGTGGCTGATGCAATCAGGCGTTTGGTGAAATTATGTGTTGCGGCAGTCCGCTTGTAAGAGGAGAAAAGGGCTGTGGACGTAGTTGCACGGACATCTCAGACCGGTGGGGTGCAAGCTTCCATCTTCGGAACAGATAAAACTATGATAGTTCACGCAAAACCAATGCGGGAGGCCGCGCCTTTGTATGTTCCTCCTAAAGGATTGGGTACAAGTGATGATAAAACTTCTGTTGATGCTAAGGGTTATTTTATTTATAATTGGGTGTATACTCCTTGGAATAGGGCAGATGTAATGGCACTTAAAACAGCATTACCAGACCCGCGGAAAAATCCAGCCGCCTTTTATGAGGAAGTTGAGGGAGCAATTAGTTCTTGTACTATGAATTTGGCTGACATTTATTTATTTTTCGGATTGATATTACCACCAGATATGTGGAGAACTGTTCGTAAAATTGATGATCGTGCAGTTTTTGGGGCGTCATGGAAAGAATTAGAACAGATGGACGGGGATAGGGAACCAGCGAAAAAGCCATATCAGTTGATTCTAGATCTTCCTGCAGCCATATTAGTTAAGTTAAAAACGATTATTCCCCCTAAAAAGATAGATTGGACTGTTTTAGCGTCTTGTAAGCAAAAGGCAGATGAGTCGGTCTCTGATTTCTTTACACGCTTTGAAGAAGCATTTCATGATTTTAGCGGCCAGTTATTGTCAGAAGATACAGGAAGACATTTGTTTGTCGATAAATATGTCGCAAATCTGTTACCAGGAATAGCTAGTCGTCTAAAAGCTAGTGAAAGTTCATGGACTACCTCTTCTCTGGTTTCTCTTTTGACTATGGCTCAGTATTATGAACGTCAGGAATTAGAAGCAAAAGGTAGCGAGGAGAAAAAGATTAAAGAATTAAAAACGAAGGTTATGTTGGCTCAAGCTTATTTTCTGCCTTTTAGAGGTAGTGATAGAGGTGGATGTGGATCTTATGGTTCTTCTTACACTCGTTCGAATTTGTCTGTTGATCAGTGTGCGTATTGTAAGAAATTTGGGCATTGGGCTGCCAATTGTCCAGCACTACGTGTTCAGCAGTGTTCACGTGGTCGGGGACAAATGAGAAATCGCTCAGGATATTCAGGACCTAGAGAGAAGCACGAATGATCATGCTAGGGTTGATGCTAATGTACGAGGGCAGGATGGGTTTAACACTTTTGATAGACGGAACCAATACCAGATTTCTAACCATGTGCAGCCTGATTTCCAAGATTCTGCTTATGCATAGGATTGCCTAGGATGGGGTAAGGAATCAGTTGAAGTTCCAGTAGATCAGAGGGGTCCCTATGTTACAGCACATGTTTTGGGTTCTACTGATCAGTTTCTGGTTGACACAGGAGCTACTCGTAGCACCTTGTCTAAACAATTGATTCCAAGGGCTCCCCTGTCTGGCTTAACCATTACATCGATAGGTTTCAATGGAACACCTTCCCCTAGCCCATTGTCACAACCACTTGCATTCCATGTTGATAAATTTACTGCTCCATGTCCATTTTTGCTTTCCCCAAATAGATCAGACAATATTGTGGGTCTTGATATGCTCAAGTATTTCAGGGCTACAATACGATGCTCTCCTGAAGGGGTGAGTGTTATTTTAAATGATAATCATCCTGTGATGGAAAGAGTTTGTCTTGTTAAAGAGGATATTGCATTAGCTTCACTCCCTAGTACTTTGTGGGCTACTTCAGATACTGATGTGGGACAAATGATTATTCCACCGGTATATATTAGTGTCAAGGAGGGAGCTGTATTGCCACGTTTGCCTCAATACAAAATTTCACAGGAGGGCTAAGAAGCACTCACACGAATTGTGCATGATCTTATTGCAGTTGGAGTTGTTGAGAAAGTTCTGGGTAATGTTTGTAACAATCCGGTTCTTCCTATTCTGAAAAAGGATACTGATACCAGGATTTACCGATTCATTATTGATTTACGAGAAGTCAATAAGATTGTGATACCACAATATCCTGTGGTATCTGACATCACGACACTTCTTACTTTGGTTCCCCCGACAGCAACTACGTTCTCTGTGATATACTTGAAGAATACTTTCTTTTCGATCCCTATTCATCCTGACAGCCGATATTTGTTTGGTTTTTACTTTGAATAAACGATCACTTGATTTTGCAGAGTTCCTCAAGGCTATACGGAGAGTCCAAGTATTTATAGTCAGGCGTTAAAATGACAACTTGATTCTTTTGTTTTGCCTGAAGGTGTGGCTCTCATACAATATGTCGATGATATTTTGTTGGTGGCTGATACCCCTGAGCAATGTGAAAAGTGCACTTTGTCCTTACTTTCTTTTCTTGCTTCCACCATCATAAAGTGTCACGAAAGAAATTGCAATATTGTAGACCAAAGGTAACCTATTTAGGTCACCTTTTGTCTAAGGAGGGCCGTGCACTCACATCAGATCGTATTCAAGCAATTTAAGACACACCAGTACCCTCTACTCAGAAAGATGTTCGTGCATTCCTTGGTCTTACTTCTTTTTGTAGGCAATGGATATTAGGGTTTTCACACATTGCCAAACCTTTGCTAGCACTTTTGACTAAAGATACTCCAATGCCCCTCCCATGGACAGGTGAATGTGAGACTGCTTTCCGGCAGCTGCGACAAGCCCTTTGTTCAGCACCAGTGTTAGGTACTCCAGATTACATGAAGCCTTTTGCACTTTACGTACATGAGAAAGATGGATGTGCATTGTTAGTTTTAGTACAGACACATGGCGATAAGCAGCGTCCCTGTGCATATTTTTCAGCAGTACTTGATCCTGTCGCTCGAGTGTTTTCGTTCAGTTGCCGCAACAGCTGTGTCAATACGTCAGAGTGAAGGGATCGTTTTGTCACCTAAGCTGTTGGTGTTAGTACCCCATGCGGTTGATGCTCTTTTAAATCAAACAAAGACACAACATTTAACTAGTGCTCGTATAACAGGATATGAGTTGACATTGCTGGCTCCTCACATTACACTGAAGAGATGTGCAACACTAAATCCAGCCACTTTGTTGCCATATCCGGTGACTCAGCCTCAGTCACAAGAAACACATTATTGTATATTCCTTACTGAAGAACAGACAAAGGGTCGTATTGATTTACAAGATACGCCCCTTCCAGATGTAGACGGGGAATTGTGGGTTGATGGGTCTTGTTTGAAGTTGCCAGATGGTACGACCTCAGCTGCATATGCAATCACCACAATACACAGGGTAGTGGAGACAGCTCGTATACCACAGAAGTCAGCTCAAGCAGCTGAACTAATAGCTTTGACACTAGCATGTGAGCTTAGTACTGACTTATGTGTGAACATTTATACAGACAGCCGCTATGCTTTTGGAGTGGCTCATGATTTTGGTTTGCTTTGGAAGGAGAGAGGCTTTCTCACATCCCACGGGATACAGATAATGCACGGAGAATTAGTGCATAACGTCTTGACTGCATTGACATATCCAAAGAAACTAGCTATTGTGAAATGTAGTGCACACAAGAAAGTGACAAATAAGATAGGGCAAGGTAATGCTCTTGCAGACCGTGTAGCACGTGAGACTGCGATGCAGAGAAGTACTACTTCTATGTATGTAGTGAAGTCACAAGCTGAACATTGGCATAATGCTAGACAAGACGTATTAGATATACAGAAATCTTCTTCTGTGAAAGAACGTGAGCAATGGACTAAAGATGGAGAATTGGATGATGAGGGCTGTTGGCGGAATAAGCAGATGGATAAATGGAAATTGCCTATATCTTTTGTACAACCTATGGTTCAGATGGCACATGGGCTGGCACATGTTGGAGCTTCAATAATAACGAAGTTGCTTACGCAAGTTTGGGAGCATCCAGAAATTTCCAGTACAGCTAAGAGAGTAGTACAGTCTTGTTTGATCTGTTTTCAATACAATCCTGGAAAAGGGACACGTACTCCTGCGGGAGGGTTTGCTACACCAACTTCACCTTTTGAAGTTCTACAAATGGATTATATTCAGCTTGAACGCTGCAACAATTTAAAGTATGTCTTGGTGGTGGTATGTGCCTTCAGTAAATGGATAGAGGCATACCCCACAAAGGATAATACTGCCATTACCACAGCGAAGGTGCTTTTGATATAATTTTTCCCTAGGTTTGGTGTTTGCAGACTTTTATGGAGTGACAACGGACCTCATTTTTTGGGGGAAGTTATTAAGTATGTCCTGAAAGTCTTAGGGATCAAACAGAAGTTCCATGCGGTTTTCCACCCACAATCAGCAGGGTTGGTGGAAAGGTATAATGCTACTTTGAAGCTGAAGTTAGCGAACATACAGGCTTCCACATCCTTAACTTGGCCGGATGCATTACCATTGGCATTATTGTCTATTAGGTCAGTGCCACACTCTCGAACAGGCCTGACCCCCTATGAAATAGTATTCGGAAGGCCAATGAATATTTGGGGAGTTCCTAAACCAAAATCTGTATATGATGTACCTTGTGTCCTGATGAATGATTATGTGGCACAGTTAACCGACAATGTGGTTTCTATTCATCAACAGGTTCGAGAAGCACTTCCTGACAGATCTACAGGTGAAGGCCATGAACTCCGACCTGGTGACCAGGCGATGATTAAGTCCTTTGAAAGATCAAGCAGCTTGGAACCAAGGTGGCGAGGCCCAGAGCAGGTGCTCCTTGCGACAAGGACAGCAGTTCGAGTGACGAACCGAAAGAATTGGGTCCATAGTACTCACTGCAAGAGAGTGCTACCTACCTTGGTCGAACCTGCTGTGCTGACCGATCATCGAGAGATTTTGACTACGGAGAAAGGCCGTGCTATATCACCTGACGAATCTGCAGAGGTCTTCCTGGACCATACGACTTCTGGAGTGTTGCGATATAATTTGAGACCGAGGAAAGAATCTGATTTTTTTTTTTTTAAACTGGTTGAGCTACCGCCCTGGGTTAGTGAAACGGAGAGCCAATGTGGCAAGGGGGGGGGGGATCAGCCATGCATTAGAGTAGTGACACCCGTCTTGGCCCGTGGTGAAGAAATCAGCGGCTGCCCAGGGATAAGAGCTCCAACAATTGTTTTTAATTCATTTCTAAAAGGGTTGATTATCACTGTTGCTAAAATGAATAACAAACTGATCATTAGTACTATGGGGTTTGTTGTTGTTTTGGTGGTTATAGCAATAATCACCTGGTTTGTTGAGAAGAAGGCTCCTGCTCGTGAGTTTTTTGTTGCCACTACTCCAGTACCAGAGGATCACTATTACTTTACACTTCCCTATCAGGAGCAGAAGCACCGTCAATCGTACTTCAATAATACTTTCATTCAGATGTTGCATCATACTCATAATGCTACAAATACTACTAACTGTTGGGTATGTGGAATGATACCTGCGCATCAAAAGAAAGGAGGAACACCTTTCATTCCTCTTCCTTTTTCACACAATGGTTCTTGTCAAGCTTGGTACACGCTTTTGTTTGCATCTGGAAAACGTACAGAGGGCGGACTTCTTTTTTGCCTTAATAAAGTATGCTACCAAGACAAAGATGGGTATCCCCAAGCCAAAGGAACTAAATGGGAATGGGAAGAGTATCAACCGGACAATGTTTCAATACCATACGTCTTCACAAATATACGAGACTCTGACAAGAAAGAACAATTTGTGATTTCTGTTACAAAAACTAAAGCAGATTTATGTATACGCAGCATTGGGCGAATTCCAGTAGGGATAAGCGATTGTACCTTGATTTTAACTATTGAGGGTGTAAATAATAGTAGTTTTACAGCTTCACATAATACATATTTTGTTTGTGGTAACTATGGATATTACCAACTACCTGTTGGGTGGTCAGGTGTGTATTATGCATCTTTTCTATTACACCCTGTGTTTTTTGGCCCCTGCATCATATCACCGAGATTTTAAACTGTTCAATGACATCGTTAAAAATAGATATAAAAGGACAATAAGTACAAATGAGGTAGACCAAACGGATACTAGCCTGCAACAATATGTTGATTTTAATTTAGGGTTATTCCCCTTTGTAGGTGCTGCGTTAAATAGTAGGAAAGTGAGACGATTGACTAGGGTTGTGGAAGCTGTTACCAATCAGGCAGCTCTGGCACTTGGGAATATTACTGAGGAGCTCCAAATTGCGAGGATTGTAGCGCTCCAAAATCGTATGGTACTAGATGTGATATTAGCTGACCGAGGTGGTGCATGTCGCATGATCGGTAGTAATTGCTGTGTTTTCATTCCCGATCACTCACCTTCAGTATATGATGCAATATCTAAATTGCATAAAATTGCTGCAGAAATCCACACAGAGACTGGTACTTGGACTTTTTCTGGATGGTTTTGGGCTCCTGTATCTGCCTGGGGCTGGAAACTACTGACTATCCTGTGTGTAATGATTGCAATATTTTTCACATGCTGTATCTGTATTCAGTGTGGTCCAATGTTCTGCTCCATGTGTATTACTGCTTGTATGCCTACCAAAAGAAATATTACAGAAATGAAAGCACAACATATGTTAGATAAGGAAATAGCTGAAATGATGAGCATAAATATACAAGATGAATATTTAGATTATCCCAGAAAGACGAATGTCTTCAGCTAATGCTGAAAGGGTCGTCTGTTGTAGTTTAGCAGCGATTAGATAAAGCATTAGCAGAAGACATCTTGTATTTAGTAACTATTGTGAACATTTCACGGAATCCATTTTGTATTCATGGCCGCCATTTTCTCTGCCACATGCTGCCATGTGCTCACCATGTGCTCTGTCCTACCTTTCTGTTAATTATTCTTGAAAATCTGCCTAGTGACAAGTTATATTTAGCATCTCCCACTTTCGCACATGCTCAGTAAGGTCTGCAGCTGTGAGTCCTTAGAAACTGTCAGCTCCTCCTACCTGTCGACTGTGCATTTCCACATGACCTTACATGTATGCAAGTCTTGCTTTTATAATTGTACCACCTCCTTTTTAGCCCCTGCGTGGGTATAAAAGGACCATGCTCTCTCAGTTCAGTGTGCTACTTTAAACATTACCGAAGGTTGCTGTTTGAACTGTAGTACCACCTCATGAGGTTAATAAACTTTGGGGGTGATTCTAACCCTGGCGGTCGGTGATAAAGCGGCGGCCAACCCGCCAACAGGCTGGCGGTCCAAAAATTGGAATTCTGACCCTGGCGGGAACCGCCAACACAGCCCGCCACATTAACACTCCGACCGCCACGGCGGGACCGACAAACAGCGCGGCGGTCACCGCCAACAGCCAGGCGGCAGACAATGTACCGCCCACACTATCATGACCCACCAATCCGCCACCTTTTCCGGGGCGGGAGCCCCGCCGATAAAAACACGCCGGAAACAGACTACGAATGTGAAAACGCTCACCTCTACGCACTCCACGAGTACGGAGGACAGCATGGAACCCGAATTGAACATCATACCTGCTCTCGTCTACCTGCTCATCTACCACGAGTACGAACTCCGGCGCAGACGTCAACGGTGAGTACAGCACCTACGACACACGGGAGGGGGGAGGACGAAAGGTTACGGGCACACACATATGCAACCCCCCCCCCAATATGTACACGCCAATGCAGAGCAACAAGTCACAGTGACACCAACCAACCCCCGTAAAAAATGCAATGACATTTCAAAATTGTCAATAAATATTTATGTCCAAAATAGGCTCCGATAAGTATTGGTCAACTAGCCAGAATATTTACATTTAAAAAGTCTCTATACACAGCAGTGGACAACTGAAGAAATCAGTCCTGCACATTTTACGTAGTAACGATTTGTCCATGGGCCAAAGTGTAGCAACACAAGGGCAAAGCCCACACACGAGACCTGAGTCCTTTGGAGAGAACACTGCAGGGGCATCTGATGACAAAACTACAGGCACCTCAGGGGGAAGGGAAGGGGGGGCACCTCAGCCACATGAGTCCACGACGCCAGACCCACGAAGGGGCCACCATGCCCACTGCCATATCCTGGGGAGTGCAAAGCCACAGTCTCTCAATGTCTCTACAGTGGTTGGATTGCCCACTGCCATATACTGGGGAGTGCAAAGCCACAGTCTCTCAATGTCTCTACAGTGGTTGGATTGCCCACTGCCATATCCTGGGGAGTGCAAAGCCACAGTCTCTCAATGTCTCTACAGTGGTTGGATTGCCCACTGCCATATCCTGGGGAGTGCTTGACAGGAAGGGCCCAGCGGAGCGGTGCTTGAGACGGCGGGGCCCAGCGGAGCGGTGCTTGACAGGAAGGGCCGAGCGGAGCGGTGCTTGAGACGGTGGGGCCCAGCGGAGCGGTGCTTGACAGGAAGGGCCCAGCGGAGCGGTGCTTGACAGGAAGGGCCCAGCGGAGCGGTGCTTGACAGGAAGGGCCCAGCGGAGCGGTGCTTGAGACGGCGGGGCCCAGCGGAGCGGTGCTTGACAGGAAGGGCCCAGCAGAGCGGTGCTTGACCGGAAGGGCCCAGCGGAGCGGTGCTTGAGACGGCGGGGCCCAGTGGAGCGGTGCTTGACAGGAAGGGCCCAGCGGAGCGGTGCTTGACAGGAAGGGCCCAGCGGAGCAGTGCTTGACAGGAAGGGCCCAGCGGAGCGGTGCTTGAGACGGCGGGGCCCAGCGGAGCGGTGCTTGACAGGAAGGGCCCAGCGGAGCGGTGCTTGAGACGGCGGGGCCCAGCGGAGCGGTGCTTGACAGGAAGGGCCCAGCGGAGCGGTGCATGAGACGGCGGGGCCCTGTTCAGCGGTGCCTGTCTTCACGGCGGGGCCCTGTTCAGCGGTGCCTGTCTTCACGGCGGGGCCCTGTTCAGCGGTGCTCTTCTGCACGGCGGGGCCCTCTTCAGCGGGGCTCTTCTGCACGGCGAGGCCCTCTTCAGCTGTGCTCTTCTGCACGGCGGGGCCCTGTTCAGCGGTGCTCTTCTGCACGGCGGGCCCTGTTCAGCGGTGCTCTTCTGCACGGCGGGGCCCTGTTCAGCGGTGCCTGTCTTCACGGCGGGGCCCTGTTCAGCGGTGCTCTTCTGCACGGCGGGGCCCTCTTCAGCGGTGCTCTTCTGCACGGCGGGGCCCTCTTCAGCGGTGCTCTTCCAGGAAGTCTAGGGAGCCAGACCTGGACTGGACACCCTGATCACTCGCCCTCCGACTGTGCAGTGGCAGGCCCCTTCGGGGACGGAGTCCTGGGCCCTTTGCTGTCGTCCCTTGCAGGCGGGATGGGGCTTGCGGGCCCTCCAGCTCCGCGCTCCTGATGGATGACCTCTCCGCCCTGCTGCCCTTTCGCTACTTAGAAGGGGCTCTCGGGCCCTTGCCTCCCCTGGCTGTTGTGGCAGGTGAAGTGGCCGTTGTTGGCTCATTGGGGGCAGCCGTCTCAGTCCTCTCACGGCGGCCCTTCACTTTACGTGTCCTCTTGCCTGGGGGTGGGCAGGATGTCCCCTTGCTGCTCAGTGAAGTGTCACTGCCGCCAAAGGGTGGACTCCAGAAGCCATGCACCACTTGGACACTCGAAGCTGGGCTGGTGGTGGCTGAGGTGCTCTTGGGACTCTTAACCGATGTAGGGGGTGGGTCAGGGGAGGGAAAGAGGTTAAGATTAGAGAGGTAATATTTCTTAGGACCAAGGTAAAGGGTAGGAGTAGTGGTGATGGAAGTGAAGGAAAAGGATGTGGTTGTAGGAGAGTCAGGTGTGCTGTCTTTGGGTGCAGGTGACTGAGGCGTAGGCTGTCGTGAGGTGGTTGGCTGTTGTTTGGGTGTCTGCCTGCGTTTATGTGTCTTGGAAGAGGGGGTGACAGACACAGTGGGAGAGGACACAGGGGACGTGTAGATGGCAGTGGGGGTGGTGACTGCACATGTGAGGACTGTAGTGGAGGGTGTGCTGGTGATGGAAGCACTGGCTGATGGTGGTGTGCATGCAGGTGTGAGTGTAGACGTCACAGGGAGGGAGGAGGGAGACGAGGAGGAGGGGGACACAGAGGTGGTAGTGACTGTTGGAATGTCTGCATCTGGGTGTTGCTGGGGTGAATGCTTGTGTGTCCTGTGGTGCTTGTGTCTGGATGATCTGGCCTTGGTTGTTGAGGTGTGTGCAGGCTGGTCTGATGGTGTGGATGGGATAGGCTGAGGGACAGGAGACAGAGAAAGGGTGGAGGCAGTTAGAAGAGGGAGGCTGGAGACAGGGACAATGGCTCCCGTCAGTGCTGAGGCCAGAGCAGTGAACGATCGTTGAAGGGCAGCCTGACCCGAATGAATGCCCTCCAGGTAGGCATTGCTCTGATGCACCTCCCTTTCCACCCCCTGGATGGCATTCAAAAGGGTAGTCTGCCCAACAATGAGCGTCCTCACGAGGTCAATGAGCTCCGCACTGAGGGCAGCTGGGGTAACTGGGGCAGGGGCTGAGGTGCCTGGGGCGAAGGAGACGCCCGCCTTCCTGGGCGAGCGGGCACGGAGCGAAGGCTGAGGGGATGCTGGGAGGGCGGAGCTGGAGTGCTGGGTGGCGGCTGTACCTGTGGAGGCGGGGGGCCCGGATGTTGCCGCCCCCGCTAGGGAGCTCCCAAACGAGGACGTGTCCGTGTCGCTGGTGTCTTCACCGGTCCCCGTTGTGGTGCTCCCCTCGTCCTCCGGATCACTGGTGCCCTCGGTGTCTGTTCCAGTGCCCACCGGGGCATTGTGACTTACAGCTCCCTCGTGCTCCGACGCCAATTCTCCTCCGCCTGATGATGCTAATGCACAAGAAGACAGAGGATAAGGGTGGGGGGAGAAATAATACAAAGTTGAGTGTATGCCTTGTCAATACCGTTGGCGGAGAGGACAGACACAGGTGCCTCATGCACTAAGCCGCGAAATTGGGGTACACTACTCAGTACTTCTGACTAGGCCAACAGGTCTAGAGACAACAGACGCGCACATGGGTGATGCAGGACCATGGATAGCTGTACTTGGCACCCTACAGAGGTGGGGGGCGGGGGCACAGGGCCATGTCTAAGGGAGGGGACTACACTACAGAAAGCGCCCTGGCCTAGTGTCACCAACGGCCGTCCTCCCCCACCCAGACGCCTCAACTGCGCTTAAGGATAGCAGAATGTGCAGGTACTCACCCCCTTGTGTCTGCTGTGATGTCCTCAAGCGCCCATCCAAATCAGGGTAGGCCACCGCCAGGATCCGGGACATCAGGGGGGTCAGGGCACGACTGGCACCCCTCCTAGGTCGGGAGGCCATCCCCAGCAGTGACTCGGCGGTCTTTCGGGTTCCGCAGCGGATGTCCTCCCACCTCTTGCGGCAGTGGGTGCCCCGTCTGGTGTAGACCCCCAGGGCCCGGACTTCCTTGGCGATGGCACGCCAAATGTCGATTTTCTGATGGGCGCTCACCTGTTAGACATGTACAGGGTGGGAAAGAGAAAACGTGAAATTTCGGCATGTTTGGAGTACATGCCCCCCCCTCCCCAACCTTCCCATGTGGCCCATTCTCTCATCTGTCGTGCGTTGCAGTCCTCATTTTCTCCCCACCGCAACAACTTACATCCACCCCACTCCACACAGGCATAACCCATTCAATGTGCACTCAGTGTACTTACCTGTTGGTCTGGAGGACCGTAGAGTAGCGCATACTGGGGGAGGACCCCATCCACTAGTTTCTCCAACTCTTCAGACGTGAAGGCAGGGGCCCTTTCCCCAGTCGCAGCAGCCATTGTCACTTCCAGACCGAGGTCACAGCAGCACTTGCAGTATAGGTCCTCTCCTGTGGATGATCAGGTATCGAGTGATTAGGCAGATAGGAAATGGCGGTCACAGCCGCGGCGGTGCGTACCGCGGCGGTGCGTACCGCGACCGCCGGCGCACATCGTCATTGGCTCCTGAATCCCATAGGATTCAATGTTAACCAATGTGGGTTCGTATAGCGGTCTTCGACCGCCTACCGCCACGGTGTGCCACGCCAGCGCATTGACCTCACATCCCATTGTCCCACTTCACCGGTCAGGCAGCGGCCATTTCAAGGGCCCACATGGCTTAATTTCAACTGTGTCACACAGGCCTAGGCCTTGCATTGCCACACATCCAAACATAGCCATCCATACCTTTTCGTGTACTGTGCATGCAGTGGTGAACGTACCTGTGACTTGCTTGACTCTGTGCTCCATGTTGTCCTTCCTAGGCACCGTCCGCTGGGACTTGCGAGGAGAAGGATGAATCCTCGCGTGTACCGCCCGCTGGTGGACCTGTCGACAATGGAAGAACGCCACATCATACTACGATACCGACTTGACCGAGCCACTATACATGAACTGTGTGCCCAGCTCGAGCCAGACTTGATGTCCCCCATCCGCCAACCCACAGGAATTCCCCCTCTAGTGCAGGTTCTGTCAGTCCTCCATTTTTTGGCAAGTGGCTCATTCCAGACAACAGTGGCCATGTCATCTGGAATGTCTCAGCCTATGTTTTCAAAAATCTTGTCGAGAGTGTTGTCTGCCTTGACGAAACACATGCGGCGCTACATTGTATTCCCTGAGGAGGTTGATTTGGCCACTGTGAAGGGTGATTTTTATGCCCTTGGACATATCCCCAACATAATTGGTGCCATTGATGGGACCCATGTGGCTTTAGTACCCCCAAAAGACGATGAGCAGGTGTACAGAAACAGGAAAAGTTTCCATTCGATGAACGTCCAGGTGGTCTGTTTGGCTGACCAGTACATCTCCCATGTGAATGCCAAGTTCCCTGGGTCAGTGCATGACGCGTATGTGATGCGAAATAGCAGCATCCCTTATGTGATGGAACAGCTACAGAGACAACGTGTGTGGCTAATTGGTGACTCTGGTTACCCCAACCTGCCTTGGCTATTGACCCCAGTGAGGAATCCCCGGACCAGGGCAGAGGAACGGTACAATGAGGCCCATGGGCGAACTAGGAGGGTCATTGAAAGAACCTTTGGCCTCCTGAAGGCCAGGTTTAGGTGCCTACATATGACAGGGGGATCCCTGATGTACTCACCAAAGAAGGTGTGCCAGATCATCGTGGCCTGCTGTATGCTTCACAATCTGGCATTGCGACGTCAGGTGCCCTTCCTGCAGGAGGATGGTCCAGATGGTGGTGTTGAAGCAGCTGTGGAGCCTGCGGAGAGTGAAGAGGAGGAAGACGAAGAGGACGACCCAGACAACAGGGACAGAGTTATCCTACAGTATTTTCAGTAGCACACAGGTAGGAATCACCCACGCCATTTACCATTTAGTGAATGCCCCCTGCATCTTTACTTTGTGTATTTCCCCCCAGTTCTTTTAAACTGAAGTTTACTTTTCCCTTCCCTTTTCAGTGCTGTATGACCCACTGCGTGACTTCTGCCTGGTTAGCCCATGGACTAATGCTTATTGACATCGGTATGTTGTCCACACATATATAACAGAACATTATTGATAAGTAATGTGTTATACATTTGTAAATAATACAGGCTGACTCCAGAATGATTTATGTGCAATGAGTGATTTATTTTTAGTGCTATATTTTGGTACATGATATTAAAACGGTGAAGGGTGAGGGTGGAGTTATGTCCATGGCAGAGTCCAGTTCTCGGTCGCACAAGTGCATTGTTCATATGGCAGTGGAAGGATGGAGCAGGGGCAGTTCAAGGTTGGACAGGGTGACACTGTGGGACAGTGGAATGACATCCGGGGGGATATTAGACTGGCGGGGGTCTTGGCATCCTACTCTGTCTTCCTTTGAGATCTCAGGTTCCTCTTGCGGGGTGGTTGTTCTTCAGCAGGAGGTGGGGCTCTGGTGGCCCGTCGTTCTGTGGGGGCCTCCTGACCACTAGCGCCGGCGGAGGTGGTAGGCTGTTCCTGGCTAGTGACAGGGGCCCTTTGCGGTGCCACATGGTCCCACAATGTGGTTTCAATGAGGTTGAGGGCCTGGACTATGGTCCCCATTGCGGTAGCGATGGCCCGGAGTTCATTGCTGAACCCCATGTACCGTTCCTCCTGCTGTGCCTGGATCTCGGTGAACCTGGCCAGTACCGTCGCCATCGTCTCCTGGGAGTGATGATATGCTCCCATGATGGTGGTGAGGGCCTCTTGGAGAGTCGGTTCCCTGGGCCTGTCCTCCCCCCCGTCGCACAGCAGCCCTCCCAGTTGCCCTGTTTCCCCGGGCCTCTGTCCCCTGGACGGTGTGCCCACTACCACTGCCCCCAGGTCCTTGTTGTTGTTGGGGTGTTGGGTCAGCCTGGGTGCCCTGTAGTGGCGGACACACCGCTGATTGACGCGTCCGCAGGACAGAGGCATGGGCCCGCTGGGTGGGAGCTGTGCTGGTGTTCCCAGAGGGGTTTGGGTCTGCTGTGGCCTGTGTCTGTGTGTGGGGAACCGACTGTCCAGAGGTCCCCGATGGTCCGGGCTGGTCGTCAGGTTCTAGGTCGACAGAGCTGCTGTCCTCGCTGGGGGCCTGTTCTGGGGGTGGGATGGACATCTCTGGACCCTCCGTGGCGGTGTGTTGTCGTTCGGGCCCTGCAGGGGTAAAGGAGTATGGTTATTGTTTCTGTGTGTGCCATGGCGTGCATTTTGGGTGCCCTTGTCCCCCAGTGCTGGGATTCCCTTGTGGGAGGTGTTGTGAGGGTTTGGGGGGGGTGTATGGGTATGTGCAATGGTCATGCTTTGGTGGTGGCTGTCTATGGTTTGTGTTGGCATTCAGGGGTTGGTGTTGTTTTGGGTGGGTTGTGCTGGTGAGACATTGGCAGGGAGGTTATGTGCTGGGGGGTGAGATTAGGGGTGAGGGGGGGGTTGGCATGCTGGTGGTTGGGGGGGGTGAAGTAGTTGAGATTCGACTTACCAGAGTCCATTCCTCCGCCTACTCCAGCGAGGCCATCAGGATGCAGGATGTTTACCACCTCTTGCTCCCATGCTGTGAATTGGGGTGGGGTGGGTGGGGGTCCGCCGCCAGTCTTCTGCACAGCGATGTTGTGCCTGGAGATCATCGAGCACACCTTCCCCCGTAGGTCGTTCCATCGCTTTCTGATATCTTCCCGATTTCTGTTATGCTGTCCCACAGCGTTGACCCTGTCTACGATCCTTTGCCATAGCTCAGCCTTCCTTGCTATGGTGGTGTGCTGCACCTGTGTGCCGAAGAGCTGGGGCTCAACCCTCATGATTTCCTCCACCATGACCCGGAGTTCTTGGTCCGAAAACCTTGGGTGTCTTTGGGGTGCCATGGGGTGGTGTGGATGAGGTGTGGGGTGGTGTTTGTGTTGATGTGCGTGGTGATATGTGGTGATGTGTGCGTAGATGTGGTGTGGGTGATGAAGTTGTGTTCCTGTGTGTGTTGGGGTTTTCTAATGCTGTGCTCGCTATCGCTATCTCTCGCTCTCGCTCTCGCCTTCGCTCCGATTTCCAACTAGTGGGGGTTTGTGGGTGATGTGGATGTGTGTTTTATAGTTGATTGGATGTGTGGGAGCGTTGTTTGTATGTGTGTCAGGTGTGCGTATTTCAAAATGTCCAATGTGGCAGTGTTTTGGAGCTGTGTGTGTATTTTGACCGCAGCGGTGTATACCGCCAATGGAATACCGCTGTTGAAAGACCGCCGCGTGGATTCGTGGGTCAGAATGGCATGGGCGTGTTTGTGTTGGCGTGACGGTGGAGGTTTGGTCATCTCCAGTTTTCCGCGGCCCGCTGATGTGGCGGCCTTCCTTGGATGTCGGATTTTTGGCGGTTTTCACAGTTGGTGGTCAGAATGACCGTGGCGGTCTACCGCGGCCGCGGCGGTAGTATGGCGGACTTCTGACCGGCGGTAAGGGTCTTTTACCGCCGAGGTCAGAATGACCCCCTTTGTCTTTTATTTGAGTTTCTTTGCCAACTTCTTCCTACATGGTCTGAGGACTTTGTGCAGAGAAAGGTGAACCCCTTGCACCAGTAGGCCTTGCTGAGGCTTACTTTAACATCATTGGTGCCATAGATGGTACACATGTAGCATTTGTCCCACCCCAGAGAAATTAACAAGTGTTCAGGAATAGAAAAAGTTATCACTCTATGTATGAGCAGATGGTGTGTTTGGCGGACAAGTACATCTCCCATGTGAATGCCAAGTTTCTTGGCTCTGTGAATGGCACCTTTATCTTGAGGAATAGCAGCATCCTATATGTGATGGGCCAACTCCAGAGGCACTGGTTGTGGCTAATAGGTGAGTCCAGGGTCACCGCCCAGTATAAGTTTGTGTCTGGGAATGTGGTTGTCCCTAAGGGTTAGTGTGTGTCTAACAGGTATCCCTCGATATTTGTAGGTGACTCTGGTTATCCCAACCTCTCATTGCTACTGACCCCAGTGAGGAATGCCAGCACAAGGGCAGAGGAATGTTACAATGAGACACATGGGTGAACAAGGAGGATCATTGAACGAACCTTTGGCCTCCTGAAGGCCAGGTGCAGGTGCCTCCATCTTACAGGTGGATCCCTGTACTACTCACCCAAGAAGATGTGCCAGATCATCGTTGCATATTGCTTGTTGCACAACCTGGCCTTGAGATGCCAGGTGCCTTTTCTGCAGGAGGATGAGCCTGGAGATGGTCTTGTGGAAGCGGTGGAGCCTGTGGACAGTGAGGAAGAGGAGGCAGAAGAAGAAGATGTGGACAACAGAAGTAATATAATTCAGCAGTACTTCCAGTGACACACAGGTAAGACACTGTAACTTCACTTTACATTTCAGTTTTCTGTTGGACATTGTACATGGCAGCCTGATTTCCCTATGTCTATGGCCACTTACTGTACCCTTTGGCATCTCTATTTTCAGATCTCTGTGGCCCACTGTGGCTCCTGGTATGTTTACTGCTGCCCACTAAAGGTCATACCAATATATAAATGACTGTATATATGACTTGCAATATTTTCAGAGTGTTGTACTAATACACGATTCAATCATTTGACAGACTCAAGATTATTATGTGTTCCAAGGGTGTTTATTTAAGTGTTCAAACGTAGAGGGGGTTGTGCAATGGGCTGGGGTGATGGTGGAGGAATGTCCAGTTAGAGTCCAGTCTCTTTGTATCACAGGTGCATTGTCCAATGGGGCATAGGAAGGGGAGTAATGGTAGTTCAAGGTGGACAGGGTGACAGGGTGGGACAGACGGGTGACAATCAGGAGAGTTTTATTTCCTGGCAGGAGCTTGGCAACGTTCTCTGACTTCTACCTGGATTGCAGGGATGGTTTGCGGGGTTGTTCTCCTTCTGCAGGTGGTAGGGTGCTGGTGGCCTGTTGGTCCTGTGACGGGGCCTGCTGTCGACTAGTGCCGGAGGAGGTGGAGGGCTGTTCTTCTGTGTGGCTAGTGTCAGGGGCCCGTTGGCGTGCCACTGCCTCCCTCATGGTCTTGCCCATGTCTGCCAGCACCCCTGCAATGGTGACCAGGATGGTGTAGATGTTTTTGAGGTCCTCCCTGATCCCCTGGTACTGTCCTTCCTGCAGCCGCTGGGTCTCCTGCAACTTGTACAGTATCTAGCCCATGGTCTCCTGGGAATGGTGGTATTCTCCCAGAATGTTGGAGAGTGCCTCCTGGAGAGCGGGTTCCCTGGGCCTGTCCTCTCTTGTCGCACAGTGGTCCTACCAGCTTCCCTGTTGTCCTGTGCCTCTGTCCCCTGAATCGTGTGCCCACTGCCACTGACCGCAGGTCCCTGATCGTCCTGTGTTTGTGGGGTTGCCTGGGGTCCCTGTAGTGGTGGACACACTGTTGATTGACGTGTCCTGGGGACAGTGGCATGAGCCCACTGGGTGGGTGCTGTGCTGGTGTTTCCTGAGGGGGAGGATCTGTGGTGGGTTGGGAATGTGGCAGGGTAACCAACTGTCCAGAGGTCCCTGATGGGCCAGGTTGGTCATCCTGATCCAGGCGTGCAGAAATGCTGTCATCACTGTGGGCCTCCTCTGGGGGGGACTGGATGTTGGTGGCAATGCCTCTTCGGTGACGTTGAGTAGGGGTCCTCTGGGGATGAAAATGCAGTGTTATTGTATCTGCATAGGCCATCTTGTGCATGGGTTTGTTTCCCTGTATGGTTGGGATAGCCCTGGCCGCTTAGGCTTGTGTGTGTGGTGATTTTGTGGGCTAGGTGATTCTCTCTAATGGGCATTCTTTTGTGATGGGTGTCCATACAGGTCTGTGATGGGGTCCATAGATTGATGTTACATGCAGGGCTTGGTTTTGGGATGGGTGGGTTGTGATGGTGGGGTATATGTGAGGTGGTGGAGTGATGGGGTGATGGTAGGGTTAGGAGTTTGTGATGGCATGCAGGTAGGGTGGGGGATATAGTAGTAAAGATTTGACTTACCAGAGTCCAGTCCTCCTGCTACTCCTGTGAGGCCCTCAGGATGCATTATTGCCAAGACTTGCTCCTCCCATGTTGTTAGTTGTGGGGGTCCACCACCAGTCCTCTGTATGGCTACCTGGTGTCTTGCAACCATGGAATGCACCTTCCCCCGTAGGTCGTTCCACCTCTTCCTGATGTCGTCCTTTGTTCTTGGGTGCTGTCCCACGGCGTTGACCCTGTCCATGATCCTCCACCATAGCTCAATCTTCCTAGCAATGGACGTCTGCTGTACCTGTGACCTGAATAACTGTGGCTCTACCCGGATGATTTCCTCCACCATGACCTTTAGCTCCTCCTCTGAAAACCTCGGGTGTCTTTGGGGTGCCATGGATGTGGTGTGAGTGATATGTATAAGGATGTGTGGAGTGATGTGTGGTTTGATGTGTTGTGGTGTGTGGTGTGAGGTGCGTGGATGGTGTATGGGTGATCGTGTTATATGTCTCAGATTAAGTGGGTGCTCCTGGCTTGTGTCTCTCTTTTTTCCATTGAAAGGGCTGTGGGTAATGTGGGTGTGTGTTTTATAGTGGTGTGAGTGTGTGGGTATGGTGTGTGTTTGTGTGTCAGGTGTGTGTAGTTGGTTGAAAGACCGCTGCAGTGATTCATGGGTCCTGATACTGTGGGCGTATTCCTGTTGGTATAACGGTGTGGGGTTTTGTACTGCCAACTAATCACTGACCTTTGGTCTGGCCGACTTGTGTGGGTGTCTGTATAGTGGTGGATTTCTCAGTGTGGGTCATAATACCCGTAGAGGAATACCTACGCTGTCAGAGTATGTTGGCAGCCATCAGCACAGTGGTAGGCGGCATTTACTGCCAGGGTTGTAATGAGGGCCTTAATCTCTACAAGAAGGACTCCTTGTGAGGCAAAATTTGATGCGCAGCCTGCCAGAAACAACACACAGCCTGCACAACAGTGAAAATTTCATTGCACGCAGAACCGGAACGACGCAACCCGACTTAAGCAACGAGAAAATTGACCCAAGGCCAGCGTAGCGACCGTAAATTCAATTCACAGCCCACTGGATCGACGCACAGCTGAGCCAGAATGGCACAGCCCGAGTTCCATAGAGGAATCAACACAGTGCCTGCCGTGCGGTAGAAATTATACGCAATGCCCACCGGATCGACACAGCTCCTATGACTTTGTCCTGCCAGCGCAGGAAATCTACGCATCGTCCCTGGGGCATCTGAAAACCCCGCAACCCAGAGAGGATCCACCACCGAGCACCGGAAATTGACGCACAGCCATCCCTGCATGAAAACTAAATGACGCATCGCTGTGTGTGGCTTGAGAAATCGACGCATACCCCTTTCACACATCTCCTCCTCTGCGGTTCTTTGCAGAGATTTTGCAAGTGAACCAGGAACTTTGTGCCTGAAAGAGACTTTGTTTACTTTTAAAAGACTTAAGACACGTTATATCACTTTTCAGTGATATCTCAACATTTACTTATTGCATATTTAATCGTTTTGACCTGCATTTATCCAGATAAATATTATGTATTTTTGTAAACACTGTGTGGTGTATTTTTGTGGTGCTATATGGTGTTATTGTATGATGTATTGCACAAATACTTTACACATTGCCTTCTAAGTTAAGCCTGACTGCTCATTGCCAAGCTACCAGAGGGTGGGCACAGGATAATTTGGATTGTGTGTGACTTACCCTGATAGAGTGAGGGTCCTTGCTTGGACAGGGGGTAACCTGACTGCCAATCAAAGACCCACTTTCTAACAGATTCCTTACAGGGGATTCTGGCTACCCAAACCATCCCTAGTTGTTGACACCAGTGAGGTACCCAACCACACCAGGGGATGTTTGCTTCAATGAGGCCCACAGAAGGATAA
Organism: Pleurodeles waltl; assembly: GCF_031143425.1. Classification (NCBI taxonomy): domain Eukaryota; kingdom Metazoa; phylum Chordata; class Amphibia; order Caudata; family Salamandridae; genus Pleurodeles; species Pleurodeles waltl. The sequence goes on along the minus strand of NC_090438.1, from coordinate 447,559,272 downwards.
GGAGTGTCATGAGTGGATGTTTGGACTCCTAAAGGCTAGATTTTGTTGCATCGATAAGTCTGGTGGAGCCTTCCTCTAATCACCTGCCAAAGTGTGAGAAATCATTGTTGCCTGTTGCATGCTCCACAACCTCGCCTTGAAATGTCAGATCCCATATATAACAGATGAGGGGGAGACAGCAGATATAGTGGGTGAGAATGCAGAAATGCCAAGTGAGGATGATAGTGATGAGGATGAAGGGGGAGACAGCCAGCACTTCAACTGCATGTAGGTATGTGTTTTTCTGTTAAGCAATTGACACAGTGGTTTACTAGGGGGCTTGGAGATGTCTGAGAAGGTTTCATTGTATGATCATCAGACAGCTCATTAGTTGCTTAGCAGTTCATTTCTCAGGTGTGCATGCAGAATTTGTACTTGGAGTTGTGCTTATTGTGATGATATCCTTTGTTAATGTTTGTCACACTGCACAATCAGTGTTACTATTGTATTTCGGACATTTCTTTATTGGTCTCAATTTCTATTACCTGACTATACTATTTGTATAACATTTTTACTTTGAGATTTCTTCACAAGGTCATCATCATGTGGCAATTCTGAATTATGTCACAGGCTGGTGGGATTTGGAGATCTGACATGTGAAGTGAACATGGATAGATCCATGTACTGGATGGCATCATGCTGGTGGTGTGTGAGTTCCATTCCCAAACTGTCAGTACAGTGGGATGGTAGTGCACTTTTCCACACATTAGAGCTGTGCGCCACGTTATTTTGATATAAGGGTGTCATATGTGTGGTCTTGTGTCTCTGACACGTCATTCTGTGCAACCCTTCTCATTGGTTTGATGATGCTTCTTGATGATGCTGCTATTTAACTTGTATGAAGCTGTCACTGTGTTTCCTCATTGCAGGCCACTGTGTATATGTGTTAAGAATGACAAAGGTGAGTAGCATGCCTAAAGATACCTGATAAAGGTAAGCGGGAGGTTCAGTGACTGGGGACAGTTGTACTGACCTCTGTCAGTATTTTGGGGTATGGTCATTTGGGAGGTATGGTATGGGTATGTGATAAGGTTTTAGGCTGAGAGGGCACAAAATTCTTACAACCCACTAATGACATAAGTCTCCCAAAAAAATGGTACCCCACTTGTGCTGCTCGACCTGTGATGGGAAAGCCAAGAAAATGTGATAAGGAAACTTCAACAATTCTCTTTGATATTCATTCAATCTGGCTGCAGTAGTTTGGCCTGCAATAAGATTGCATCCGGGGAGAACTATGAACCCCAGACATCTGAAAAATAGACATGCATGGGGTTTCAATGTAGTGTAACTTGCATGAATAAAACTATGTTGTCTTATTCAAAATACACTTTAATCATCAATATTTTGCTGACAACAGGAATTTTCCTAAATATTCTGTAAGGAAAGATAAAGAATCTGGGCACCCCCTACCTCCATACTTCTGCTGATAAAAATGCCCACTTCTGTGGGTGGGCTTATCATCCACAACAGGGAAGCCTCCAAAACACAACAAAGAAATATTAAGATTTTTCCTTTCACATTCTTGGGATGACGGTAGCTGCAGTATTTGTCCATAGGCTCAGGCAATACCTTAGGGCACCTACTAAACTCAGTCATTTTGGAAAACGATACACCCAGGCAGGTAGTCAATGATGTGACTTGTACATTTTCTTGTTTAAACGTTGACTAAAATCATAGATTTCCAAAATGTCTGTGAGGAAAAGTGTTGGAATCTGTGAGGAAGCACAATGGTCTCACCACCCAGTGTTCTACATTTTTCTAGATAAAAATGATGCACCATAACAAGAAGGGCTGCAAAACACAACAAGCCTCCATCATGGTTTTCCTTTTCAACTATACTCATTCTGGCAACATCAATAGATACATTTTTTGGGCCAGGGCTCAGTTCGCAACCAGGAAAACCTACCAACTCCAAATATTTCTGACAACTAGACCCCTCAGGGAGTCCAGGGTCGCGTGACTCACATGGATGCCACTGAGTTTTCCTAATTAGAAGGCCTTGCAAACATCAAACTTTGCCTTATATCACTAATTATGTCCACAAATGTCCTCACATTTCTGTGTGGGAAAGTTCCATTGGGAACCAAACAAATCCTATCCTCCACACTTCTCGACATAAAAACAATACACAATTTGCATGGGTTGACCTATCGCTTGCAACAAGAAGGGCCCAAAATACAACAGAGAAACTCCATGATTTTATTTTTAAATGTATTTGTTCTGTGATATGGCTATCTATGGTATTTGATCCCAGTGTGGAACTGCACCAAGGGAAACCTACCAAACCCATACATTTCTGAAAACTAGACACACAGAGGAGTAGTACAGGAAGGTGCGACTTGAATGGATCCACTTAAGTTTTCGTACCCAGAATGCAAGGCAAATATCAAACCTTGGCTAAAATTATGGCTTTTCCTCACATTTCTCTGTGAGAAAGGTTTTCAAATCTGTGAAGATCCATAACATTCTTAACACCTAGCATCCCAACACTTCTTGCATTATAAAAAATCTTTCACTTCTGTGTGTGGACCTATCACCCACAGAAAGAAAGCCCCCAAAACATAACAATGAAATCTGAAGATTTTCTCTCTAACATTCACTCATTGTTGAGATGTAGGTTGTAGCTGTGAAATTTTGCCTGGGGTAGGCCAACACCCTGGGCATTCACTACAGGAGGCTGGCCCTCTATGTAGTGTGCAAAGCTATGCACACTGTGCAGGGGTACCAATCAACCACTCATTGGTTTACAGAGGTCAAAACTAGATTACCTAATGTTCTAATTGTTATGGTTGCTTGGTCGAGCAGTTAGGCCAATCTTGGAGAAGTGCAAAGCATTTGTTGTACTCAAAGTATCAATAATGCAACAAACACATTCAAAGGAATAACTCAAGTCCAATTCATAAAAATAATTCAGATTTTCATATACATTTTAAGACCAAGATTATCAAAATTGGTTAAGGTCTTTTTGAGGTATGGATATTTGAAGTTTAAGAAAAATAGTATTTTTGTTTGTGTAATTACGAACCATGGAAATCAATGAAAGTCACATTTAAAAATACATATAAATTCACACAGTTGCTTTACCAAGTTCTTCTTTTGAAGGTTGGTCAAGGTTGTTGGTGGGCACACTGTGCCAGCCGGAGAAGTTTGGCCAGTTCCAGGTTCCGTGGGGAGCAGCGTTGGAATATCTCTGGAGCTGGTGCAGGGCCACTGCAGGGGACCACTTGGAAAAGGTCTGTTCAGGTAAGTTTAACAATGATTGCTTGGGGTCTCCTTGGAGTGTCGACATCTCAAGGGATGAGGGACCCTTAGGGCACAGCAGGTTCTTTGTTGCAGGGCACAGGGCGGCTGGGTGCAGAGCGAATTGGTGAGCTAGGAACTATGCGCAAAGATGCACTTCAAGAGTCACTTGCAGGACAACGGGGCACTCTGGCAGGACTGTGGAATGTTCCTGAAGTCCCTTGACTGGGGCTTCCTCCTTTTTCAGCCCCAGGAGGGCTGGTTTTCTTAGTGTCCGATGTCAGCTGACCAGTACCCAGGGTATTGGTATGGTCAGCCACTGTAGGGTGCAGTGCAACTAAACTTGGCACACTTTCAGGATTTTTCCTTGTGGTTGTTGGTGTGTCCTTCAAATCTGATTTCTTGTTCTAAGGATGCCCACTAAATACTGAATTTTAGGGGGAACCTGTTAGTGTCCAATGGACACTTACCTTTGGGTGGTTACTCCCTGTTGTAAGGGTCACTTCCCTATCTTTGATTGGCTATTTTCCTTCCATCCAAGATGGGGGAAAATTAAATGGAGTGTCCACCTCGCAGGCAACACCTTAGGCGTTGGACATGCCAGATACAGTCATTCCTCCTAACCTTTGTGTAGTTTCCCACCTTTCCTCCCACCAAAAATGGGGGTTTGCAACGCGGCTAGCAGCAGGCCTGGGGTTGAGTTTCTAAGGCGGTAAGCCCTTTGAAGCTCACCAGCAGGGAAGTGCACATGCCTGAGGAAGGGGGTATTAGCACCTTCACCCAGGAAGAGCATTTGTTTACAAACCAGATAGACGGGGCTCTCCCCCAAGGTTTGTAGACTGGGTGTCTGGAGGTGGCAGACTGGACAGAACCAGTCAGTAACCATGCCAGAGTATTTAGCTTTTGTGGGGGGCACCTCTAAGGTGAACTCCTGGGTATATTTTATGATAAATCCAGTACTAGTACCAGAGTAGCTATCATGTAGCTGTGAAACTCGTCATTGTCCAGCACAAGCATTTAAAATGGCTTCTCTGTTTACACTCTATGGCCCTCATTATGAACATTGCGGTCCGTTCCGCACCGCCGTGGTGGCGGCAGAAACCGCCAACAGAGGAGCAGTCTGGACCGCCAAATAATGAACACAACGAAAGTCTTGCATCCCGCGCACCACCCACCGCCAGGAAAGTAGTCCCGCTGACGACAGCAGAGTCCGCCCACAGGCCGTCGGAAAGGGGATTTACGACGGGGTGGGACTTAGACTTGCAGGAGGAGGTTGGGGGGGTGGGCTTCTCCTTAGAAGGGGATGTGGGCTTTTTGGCTCGGGTGGAGCTGGATGCCTTGGGCTCTGAGCGGGCCTTCTTATTCACTGGAGAAGGGGCACGGGAATGGGAAGGCTGGACCGGGGTGGGCTGCGATGTGGAAGGTGCGGAAAAGGCAAGGAGGCGGGCACGTTTCGGTACAAGACGGGGTGGGCCAGTGGGTTCGAACAGGTCTACACGGGAGAGGAAAAGTTTCTTGGGAGCAAGTGGGGTGGGCGTGGATGAGGGCATGGGAGTGGAGGCAGAGGGAGTTGATGTATGGGGTGTAGGTGTGCGTGTAGTGGGTGCCGGTGACTGCTCAGAATGCTGTGGTGTGGTGCATGTCTGATGGGTGGGATTCTTGCTGCTTTTGAGTGTTTTGGGAGGTGGGGGGGTGGACACAGTGGGAGAAGACAGACAGCTAGTGTGAATATATGTTGGGTGTGTGTCTGCAAGTCGGGTGAGTGTGCTGCATGTGTCAACTACAGTGGAGGTTGTGAGTGCAGGTGTGGTGTATGGGGTGCATGTATGGCTGTCTGCTATTGTGGTGAGTGCAGGAAGAGGAGCAGTAACAGTGAGTGACGGTGCAGTGCATGAGGGTGTGCATTTAGAGGGGAAAGACAGGGAAGCAGAAGAGGCGGGCACACTGGGGAAGTGGACGTTGTTGTGTGTGCAGGTGTATGTTGGCTGTGTGAATGCTTGTGGTGGGAGGTGTGGTGCTTGTGTTTGGAAAGTGTGTTTTTTGTGTGTTGAAGTGCTTGAATGTGTGCCTTGGACGGGTGAAGTGAGTGGGGTGCTGGAAGGGGTAGAGGAGGTTGGAGGGTGGACGGAATGGCCAGGGAAACTGGCTGCCGTCCAAGAGGAGGCCAGAGCCTGAAAAGATCTCTGTAGGGCGGACAGGGCCCCGTCACTGCCATCCAGATAGGCATTAGTCTGCTGCACCTCTGATGCTAGCCCCTGGATGGCATTGACGATGGTTGTCTGCCCTACAGAGATGGTTCTCAGGAGGTCAATAGCCTCCTCTGTGAGGGCAGCAGGGCTCACTGGGGCAGGGGAGGAGGTGCCTGGGGTGAAGGAGACGCCCACCTTTCTGGGTGGGCGGGCACGGCCAACTCGGTGGGGAGCAGAAGGGAGGGCACTGATGGTATGGGTGGTGGCGGAAGATGTCACGGTCGTGATTTGTCCAGTAGTGTCTGCCACCACCGGAAGGACCACCATCGGAGGAGGTTTCAGAGTCACTACCAACGGTGGTAGTAGCCTCCCCCTTGGAAGTCCCCTCATCCTCCCACCCACTGGTCCCCTGGGCGTCCGTTGTCTCTGCCTCTGAGGATCTGTGGGCCGCTGTCTCCCCACTAACCGGGGCCTCAGCTTCCTCACCTGATGTTGATGCTGTACCAGACACACAAAAGAGAACAGGGATGGGGAGACAAAACAAGATAGACACTTCTAAGTAGTTGAATGCTGATACACAATGGCCAGACATACACCTACCCAGCAGACACACCCAACAGGCTGCACTGTGCACTAGGCCCATGGCCCTGACTACTGAGCAGTATAGTGACCTACACCCATATCCTGTCATTACATTGAAGCTGAGGTAGTTGAAACCTGACAGGGACACCCGTACACCCTTTGGGGAGCAGACAGTAGCTGGACACCACTCAAAACCCTGCTCTAAGCCCCATGACCCTATCGCACACACACTCATCCTTCCAGGCTAAAGTATGGGCTGTGAGTGCTCATCCCCTTGTGACTGCTGTGCAGCCTTCAAGCGCCCATCCAGGTCTGGGTATGCCACCGCCAGGATCCTTCGCATTAAGGGGGTCAGTGCCGGACGGGCACCCCTACCACGTTGGGAGGACTTCCCCAGCTGGGCCTCACTGATCTTCCGCCGCAGGTCCTCCCACCTCTTACGACAGTGGGTGCTCCGCCAGTTGTAGACCCCCAGGGTCCATACCTCCATGGCGATGGCATGCCAATGTGCCCTCTTCTGGTGGGCGCTCACCTAGTAGGGAGACACTGTGAAGAAACACAGAGGTCAGGCACCTGCACAATGGCAATAGCTGGCTAAATGTTAGACATAGGACAGACAGTACTCCCAGACATGCAGGACAGTGGCACACAGCATTCCATGCACCAAGCCCCATCCTGGCTCACAGGAACGCACATCAGAGCAATCCACTCCATCCATTACACACACAGTGCCCCCCAAACCCAGACTCACCTGTACCTCTGGCCGGCCGTAGAGTCTGCCGTACAGGGGCAGGACCCCTTCAACCAGTTTCTCCAGTTATTCCTGGGTGAAGGCCGGGGTCCTTTCCCCTGCACCACGTGGTACATCCATAGCCAGAGGCAGGCCACAGCAGTACACGGAGTGGAGTACTTCTCCGCACAAGATCAGGGAGTCAAGTGAGCACACGATGACGAACGCGCGTATGTTCCGTGGCGGAATGCACCGTCACCGCTGGTGGCGATCATGATACGTCAAGAGTCCCCATTGGCATCCATGTTATCCAGGTGCGAACAGCTGTAAACACCACCGAACACTGTGATGTCAACCGCTAGCGGTCTTAGGTCACTTCCACAACGAAGGGGCAGAACTACAGTGGGCAGACATTTTGCCATCACCTACGCATCTTGAAATTCCCTTTAGTGACAATGCTAGGCCTACTAGCCATATGATTGGCATATATCTCTATCCATAGAGTATATTATCACACATGATTTACTCCGTTCCCTCTCAGTGGTGACAATGTGCATCTGTCAGTTTGCAGTTATTGTACAGACACTATTATGAAGAATGCAGTGAATGTGTTTAGCAAATATGCCTGAATATGTGTGCACATGACTCCTTGTTCTTACCCCTCACAGGTACAGACCCTTGTGGCGAGGAAGAGCGCCACCTGTGTACAGATCACTTGTGGATATGGGGACCATGGTTGAGCGTCAGATCATTATCACTTACAGACTCACACGTGCAACTAGTCAGGACCTATGTGCATTACTGGATCCTGCACTGACTCCCAGAAATCATAATCAGCATGCGATTCCAACTGAGGTGCAGGTGCTCTCTGCACTCCATTTCCTGGCCACAGGCTCCTTTCAAGTGACAGTGGGCATGGGTGCTGGTTTCTCACAGCCAATGTTCAGCCAGTACTGACAAGATTTCTGAATGCATTTGTACAACATCTGCAATCCTATGTGCGATTCCCCCAAAGTGCTGACCTCCCTGCCATCAAGTCTGACTTCTATGCCTTTGCAAACATTCCCCATGTCATAGGTGCCATCGATGGCACCCACTTACCCATAATCCCCCAAGAGTGAGTGAACAGGTGTACAGAAACAGGAACAACTTTCAGTCCATGAACATCCAATTTCTATGTACTGCAGACCAGTACATTTCCCATGTGAATGCCATGTTTCCGGGTTCAGTCCATGATTCCTTTGTGTTGAGGAACAGTAGTGTGCCACAGAAGATGGAACAACTAGAAGAGGACAGATGGTGGATCATAGGTAAGTTTGCCTGTCACTAACTGACACATTGCAGAAAACCTGCCTGTCTGACCAAGGGACATTACAATGACGACTCTGTATTGACCATTTCTCTAGGTGATTCTGGCTATCCAAACTTGCGTTGGCTCCTGACACCAGTGAGGAATCCCAGGACGGATGCAGAGAGGAAATACAATGAGGCCCATGGACGTACTAGGAGGGTGATAGAGCGTACTATAGGTCTCCTGAAGGCTAGATTTCAGTGCCTACATATCTCTGGGGGTTCCCTGGCCTATGGACCTGATAAGGTGTGTAGGATAGTGGTGGCCTGCTGCATGCTGCACAACATAGCAGTGAGACATTCAATCCCCCTTTTGGAGGTGGAGGGTGCTATAGGTCCTGATCTGTTACCTCAGACAAGTGAGGAGAGTAATGGTGAGGATGAGGAAGGGGAAGATGTAAATTCCAGTAGCCAACTGATACAACTCTACTTCCAATAACTGTCTGGGACTTCAGCCTGTATATGTGGTAAGTGACTGATACTATAAGTGTGCCATGTCAACTAGGGGGAATTGGTCATGATATGGGAGTCGTGGACCTCTTCAGCATGGTACAGACAGACAACATAAGCATTCCCTTCTTGACTTTTTAGAAACACACTGTACCAGCAGCATGCACAATTTGACAATAAAGTTTATCCCTGCTTGTTGCATCATTACTTCACTTTGTTCAACATTGAAGACTGGGGACAGTGTTACAGGTGAGATATGTTGTTTATTGGTGAAATACAGTGAAATGTGCTATGTACAGAGATGGAAGTCGTTATGGTTGGTTGTCATTAAAACCGACTTGGTGGCAGGCCTGTTTGATTTCATAGGTGGGTCCTATTTGTAGTTCTGTTCATCATTTAGCCCTCAGCTAAGTGCAGTTTGTGAATGGGTGGGTTGGTTGCTTGGCAGTAGCAGCAGTGTCAATTGTTGGTAGGGGGCTTGTTCTTTGCTGGGTTTCCAGTGCCATATCTTGGCCTGAGGCTTCGTTTGGGCGCCTGCTGTGGAACTACTTGGGGTGATATGGTCGGCCCTGGTGATTCCTGGGAGGGTTTTTCCTGTGCAGTTTCAGCTGCTTGGGACAACTGTTGCTGGTTGTCCAGGGCTGTTGTGGGGGCCTGTTGTCCAGTGTGGGTGTCTGAGGGTTTGTTGACCAACTGCAGCAGTGCTCCAGCAATGGTTGCCATTGTGGCATTGTGTTCTTTCCACTGCTCCATGGCCTGTTGGTGGTGTTCCAGCAGCATCCTCTGACTTTGCTCCAGGGTGGTTACAATCTGTGCCAACCTGTCTTGGGTATGTTGGTATGCCCCCAATACCTCTGCAATGAAGTCCTGGGCTGCTGCATCTATCCGGTGCCCTACCCCCTGACCCACTGGGGCACTTGACCTTGCCCTGGCCCCCTGTGCCTGTGTCCCCTGCGCAGGTCTTGATGTGCCACTAGTACTACGGCCCTCGTCTTCCTGCATGTTGGGGGTGGGAGACTGTGTCCTCTGTTGCTGTGTTCCACCTGTTTGTGCCCTGGGTCCACTGGTGTGGGCACGCCTCCCCTGGCCTGCTGGTCTTGACTGGGTGTTAGGGGTGACAGTGTTTTCCTGGGTGGGGCTGCTGCATGGTGAGGATCCAGGGCTGTGTGAAGGGCCTGCCTGCTCATCAGTGTCCAGGGATCCTTCACCAGTGTCCTGTGATGTGCCTCTGTCTCCCTGGAATGTTGTGGCACTGCTTGTCCCCTCCATTAGGGTTGCATGGGTGGTGGTGCCTGTTGGGGGACATAGAAGTGTTTGTTACATATGCATGAGGGTTTGAGGTGGGCATTACTGTACAATTTAGTGCTGGTGTGCCTTTCAGTGACCTTCAGGGGTGCCTTTGTGAGGTGGACATAGCATCTAGTGGCAGTGGTGGGGTTACATTGTGGTGGGGGTTATTATTCCATTGTGGGAACGTGCAGGGGTGGGTAGCTGTGCACAGCGGGAGTGATGTGGGCCTGGTAGTGAGTTGTGGGTGATGCAGGGTAGTGGATGTGGTGGGTAATGGCTGGGAGGGGTGTGGGTCTAGGTGGGTGTGGGTGGGGTGGGGTGGTGCATGCATTACAGGTATGGTGTATATGGGGTAAATGTAGACGATTTACCCAAGTCCATTCCTCCAGTGAGTCCAGTGAGTCCCTCTGGGTGCAGGATGGCTAGTACCTTCTCCTCCCAGTCGGTGTAGTCGGGTGGTGTTGGTGGCAGCCCTCCCCCATTCTTCTGCACTGTGATGTGGTGCCTGGATGCCATGGCCCGGACCTTCCCCCGCAGGTCATTCCATCTCTTGCGGATGTCATCCCTGGTGCGTGGATGGTGTCCCACTGCATTCACCCTGTTGACGATGGTCTGCCACAGCTCCATTTTCCAGGCTATGTGTGTGTGCTGCACCTCGGAGTCGAATATTTGTGGCTCCACTTTTACGATCTTGTCCACCATGGTCCTTAGCTCCCTTTCGGTGAAGCGTGGATTTTTTGGGGGGGACATGGTGAGGGTAGTGGATGGCGTCAGGACTGGGGACGGTGTCTGGGTGCTCCTGTGTGGGTCGATGTGTGTGTCCTGTCTGCTGGCGTTCTCTGTCTGGCTCTGGTGCTCTCGGTCTCCTGGTCCTGATTTCTTTGCAAGGGATTGTGGGGTGTGTCTGGGGGTGTTTTATGGTGTTCTGGATGTGTGTAAGGTGTGTGGGTGCTAAGCCTATCCAATTGCTGTTTGGCCTACTTGCCGCCCGTGGCGGTCACAGCCGCCAATGGTTGTCCGGCCTCCACTGTCCACCGAGGTGATTTGTGCATCTTTATTTGGAGGGCGGGATGTGGTTGTGCTTGGCGGTCTCGGGTGGGCAGTGATTCCCGCCGACAGGGTCCTGGCGGGGAGTGGTGGTCTGGGAATGTTTGGCGGTGTTGGGTTTTTTGTTCATTATATGGCGGGTTTCCATTCGCCGCCGCCGGCGGGATTCTGTTCAACGCTGCCACGGCGGTCGGCGGTCTTTACGCCATGTTCATAATGACCGCCTATGTCCCAGGTTTGACCAGGACACAGTGGGGGCATATTGTTCATGCAGCTATGCCTTCATATACAACATAGTGCCCCCTGCCTTAGGGATGAAAGGCCTACCAGAGGAGTGACTTACCTATATGGTAGGCAATGTATAGTGGACAGGACACAAAGACAGTGTGCCATGTCGAGTTTGCATTTTAGGATTGCAGCAGGACACTCAGCCTGCTATGACGGTACTGGGTGCATCTGGATGCATAGCCCTAGAGGGTGGCACAATCAGTGCCCCCACCCTCAGGGGCCTACCCTTAGCACCCCGTGCCCTGGGTACCTAAGTACCATTTACTAGGGACTTTTAGTAGTAGCTAAAGGTGTTTCTAATTACCTTTTCAATTTTAGGGAAAGAACACTGATACTGGGAGCCTAGTTAGCAGGGTCCCAGTGCACCCCAGTCCAAATGACATCCAGAAACCAGGCAAAAAGTGTGGTGGGTACTGCAACAAGGTGCCAGTTTCTTACATAACTCCCCCCCAGCCCACAGGCCAGGAGACTCAGCCAACATCTGGGAGAGGCTTCCTAGTCTGTCTGGTGAGGAAAAGAAGGCAAATAGGCTGGCTGGTTGCAGGGCCTACTACTACCTCACATCCTACTGTCCAGGTCATACCCTATGGGGAACTGACCGACCTCAACAGCTAAAGGACCCAATCTGAAATGTCTAATACCTGTACCACCAGTGTCTAAACATTTCCCTTCTGTCTTGGGGTCAGAGATATCCACCTCTTCAATCCCTATCTTAGCCAGGGCAATCCCTAGCTTACCCAAAGAGGCTAATCATAACTGGAATAATCACACCATAACCAACAGGGTCAGGGGTCCTATCTTGCTGTTTGGTATGGGGTCGGGCCACCATGCCACAGACAGTGCAGTCATAAGGGCTAACACCTACCAGATGACACTGACAGCTGTCAGTGTCCAAAACCACAACTTTCACTCCAGACCTACTGAGCAGGGCTAAAATACAGGCTTCTTTGGGTTCAGGGTTCCTGTCTGCAGTAAGAGAGGGGGGATCTCTACATCCTGCAGAGAACACCCTCCTTCCACTCTCTAGTCCGCAGCTGAGACATTACCAACTCAGGCTGGACAGGTGCCTGACTAGTTAGGCTTTCTTGGGGGTCAAGTCATGCTTCATCAGTTCAAACGGTACAGTTATTTCCTAATGGAGTAGAAACTCCTTGGATCTCTGGTGCTTTAGTTAGAGGCTGCCCACCTTTTGTTTTCTTTTGCTTTTCCCTTTTCATCTGGGACCTACTTGCACTCACTGCAGGGTCAGCACCTCCAGAATACTTGGGAGAGGTCTGGCAGTAGGCCAGCTCCTAGTTTGGCTCTGGGTGGACATTTCCAAGGAGACAGTCAAGGGGGAGGTCTGTACCGACTACCACCCTTCTCCACCTACTGGACCTATTTATCTCTAATGGCCCTACAGCTAATGGCCTATCAGTGACTTTCCCTGGGCTAACACTCACCCTGTCATTCTCTACTGGATATCCTGATTTGAGAGCACCAGCATGTCATGCACAATTGTGTGACTGGCACAGGTGTCTCTCAGGGCGGTGGTTGGGATTCCATTCACCAGTAGGTGCTGGAAGTGTCTACTCCCCTGTGGAATGTCTAACTCACCTGTGGGGCCAACATTCCAGTTAAAGGTGATGAGGACCTCCTCATCTGAGGAAGCATCCCCAATGGCTACACTGGTTACCCCTGGGGACTAGTGGCTTTGTTTTTGGGACAAGAAGGGTCCTTGGTGTGGTGCCCTGTCTTTTGTCAGTTGTGGCACCATGCCTTATTGGCATCCCAGTTTTTACCATAGTACCGACCTTTGTTTTATGAATTGTCTTTGGGCCCACCTTCCCGGACAGATTTTTGGGGGCCTAGGGACTCCTTTTTTTATTTCTAGGGTGCTCTACCTTTTCTCATTTGGGGGGGCTTCCCTGACTGTTTCTTCAGTTCTAGTTTTGGACACCCTAGGTGTTCTTTCATCATTAAACTGTATACCCCTTCACAATCATGTACCTTGTTACTCCTCTGTAGTAAATCCAAAGCCCTCAATCAGGGTATCCTTCATGAGGTCAAGGCCATAGGATTTAGCATCTGTAAGGAAATAGATTCTGAAGGAAAACACTCAACTACAGAAGGGAGTCCATGGCAGCCAGAGAAGGATCCTAGTCTCGGGGAAAAAATAGAAAAGAAAAAAGGACAAACAGTTAGTGTGGGGGTTGGGTGAAGCTAGCCCCTGCAGCCAAGCCCCTCTCTGTACATGGGTGACGGACATGCACATTAGTGGGTCGGCCACAATCGGGATGTTTGCAGGAGATGTATCACAATAAGATGTTATCCTGTGGAGAATTGTGGCACAATGGTTAGAGCAGCAGACCCTGATGCAGACATCTGTCCTGGGACCAGGGTTCAATTCCTGCCTCGGTGGGTCTTGGGCTCAATTCTCTTGGACCAGATTCATCTTGCCTCGGTGCCTAATCTAATTAATGGGTCCCACTCTGTAACTCCGGGCAATAGCTTGCTTAATCTCCACAATGGTCCTGACAGCACTTGGATGCCTGGCTTCATTCTGGGGTTGCCCAGGAGTGGGCGCCTCTCAGGGAAAAGCCAGGAGGGGTTCCACAGCTGTATGCGTACAGCACCTTGAGACCCTAATGGGTGAGTAGTGTGCTATACAAGTGCGAAGTTTACAAGAAGATATTACTTTAGGTTAAAAATAGCAATTCACTGAAATAAATAATGGTTACACTAGAGTTGTATGTATGAGGAGTATTAAGCTTTTAACTTACATTAAAACAACCATAGAAGTTTACCTATAGAAACCTTAAGTTAAAGAGGAGTTGTATGTATGTCTTCTGGTAGTAAAAACCTATTGTTTTAAAACCAATGAGACAACTTAAATTAACCAGTTACACATAACTGACATAAGGTTAACTTGCAAGGCTATAAAACCACTGCTTATGGCTGCATATTATGTCACTGATGATGTCCGATATTTACAGCAGTATCAGTTATATTTACTGGTTTTAAAATTGTCTTTTTATTATTAGTAGTAGACCTTAGTCTCACAACCAATTTATGGAATTTAAGTTGTTCTCAGCACTGGTTGAAGTACCACAAGAGTTAAGAAATGCCCCCCATCTGTTGCTGATGTATTTACTTTTCTGTATTTTAATCAAGTTGATGATTTATACTGACAACTTTAGTACACCTGAACATTGCACTTTGGTTTTAGCCCTTCTCAGCCCCAGTTTGTATATTTTAGGTTGTTCTCAGTTCTTGCTTGAGAAGCTCAAGAAGAAACATGAACTGAACTACCATCTTGAAACTGTTAGCACTCTAGATATGCCAGGGAGGATACATAAGCACATATGTGTCTGGCCGGGACCAAGGGCCAGCGATTATGTGAGTTCACACAATTATTCCTCTAAGCAACCCCATAACTGGAGTCAGATAAGTTTTGAGTATGTTGCCTGATACATTAAAAAAGTAATCCAGTAATGGAATTTTAAATAACCAAGCTAAGAGGTGTGGCAATTTAAAAATCAATTCCTTAAGAAGGATGTTAACACTCAACATTAGATCAATGGTAAGCATCACTAGGACATCTTTGATTTATTGCATTTTAACCAACTTGATGTAATTTTCTGGAGGAAACCTTGGTAATGGATGTTTTCTCCCCACTATAACTGACAGCCATCCCAGAAGGTTACTTCTTGTTAAATGTGAATCACCCTCTAAATAAAATGGGGAGGGGGCAGTTGCAGGCATTGTAAAAAATCCTCTAGCCAATTGATCTTAGAATATGGTGATGTGACATTTACATTCCTTGTTGTTTACTGACCCATTTACTATATGAATAATTTTCTCACACACATTTACGACATCACGTGGTCTCTACTGATTAGTCATAATAAATTGATTATTGTGGGAGATTTTAAATGTTGGACTGACGACCCAGATTCTAGCCCTAAAGGCCAACAGTTCATGGAATCTATGAATTCACTTATATTAACTCCACATATCAAAAAAACCTTCCCATTGTAAAGACTATAAGGTTGACCTTTCACACAACTTTGCAATCTTACTGCATGGTGCAGAGGCTGCACGTACTTTGATGACTGCACATACATGGCCTGCCTCATTTCTGGAGAAGCAGCACATCCAATGACATTCAGGGTGGCACATATCAAAGTTGATTGTGAAGTTCCACAAGGGTTGAATGTTTCACCCTATCTATTCCAGGGTGTGTTGAGGATTCTCAGATCTTGTTAGATATTTTTGAGCAGGTCCCTTCTCAGGATAAATTCCTAAATATGATATGATTCATCAGTGACTGGATGAGGTGGAACAGTTTAGAACTGAATATGAAGATAACAGAAGGTATTGTTTTAAATGACAACTTTGGTCCAATCAATTACATTGCCCGCATACTTGGTTATGTTTGTTGCACCTAAGGCCACCTCCAAAACCCTTGGAGTTTGAGTTTACCAGAAACTCTTGTTGAAACCACAAATTAATGCTGTGGTCTCACAATATCTCTTCATTTTTCAGATGACAGAAACTAGAACCCTTTGGCCTTTTTGAAGTATTAAAGACTCACATTGCAGCAGTTATTGGTGCTAGGCTAGACTGTGTTAATAACATATGTCTTGGCCTTCCTAAATGTGACATCAAGAGACATCAAGAGGCTTCATTTGCTCCAGAAATCAGTGGCCAGGTTAGATTTTAAGGTCCCCAACTTAGAAGGCAAACCACATCCCTCATGAAACAACTTCACTTTTAAAGCCTTAAATGGGATGGATTCTGAATTTATAACTAATCAATTATGTCCCTGCAAGAGAATTTGCACTACTACAGCAAATCCATAGATTGTGCTGAAGTTGTGAGAAGAACTTGGAGGCTGTAGGTTTTTACTGGTGGCACCTATTGAATGCAATTCTCTGCCATTAGCTATCTGTTCTCTTACATAAATAACAACTTTCAGGAAAGCCTTAAAACATGGCTTTATAATATAGTGTTTGACCTTTATTCCTGATTCTGGCACCCACCTACTATTACACCTATTATACCACTTGTAAGAAATTGCAACAACCACAATCGTTGTCAAAGTGAATCACAACATTCACTAAATTATCCGGTGCTTATTCCTCTGGCAGCTTGGCATGCAACACATTCAGGCTTAATTTAGAGGCAATGTCTAAAGTATTTATGCGGTACACAAACAGTAATAAAGTGAAAACATAACACAAGGAAAATGTCAGTGCCAATTTAGGAAAAACACCCTATAAAATCCAATCAGTATAACTGGAGATATTCAATTAAATTTTTTAAGAGGAAATAGTGGGTAAAAGCACAAAGTACCCCTTGCGGTAATCTGGTTGTGCTTGACCAGGGGAAATTCCAAATTCAGGCTGACTGCATTTGAGCCCAGGTCAGATGCAGAAACCTAGTCCCACTGAAAAGTTCTATTCTCAAGTCCAGTGCAAAGAGTATGTTCACTTTGGAGGAAGGAATGAGGAGGAGGCTTTCGGGGTGAAGAACAGGAAAAGTGTCACAAACTACAGCAAAATTCTGGTTGTTGTTGTTTATTTAAATTGACAAGTTAATTGGTTGTGAATAATCTTTCACTGAAAAAAATCTATAATTTAAAACATAATAGTACTGTTACTGTTCTTAATTGTTTGTGTGGTATTTTTTCAGTTTGATAGTGTTTTTTTCAAATGTTTAGTGAATCTGAATTTTTATTTGTGTTAAATTTTAAAAGAAAAAAATTGCTATCTAATTAATTATTTAATCATTTAGCTAATATGAGCTATTCCGTTTATTTTAAGATTTTTTTTTAATTTGATGTTTTAATAATTAATGTAATTTTTAAAGGAATATATTTCAATGTTTGTTATTTTTTTATATTTTGGTGGTGTAGAAAATATGATCCCCACATGTATGTTCTTTTCTAAATGATTGTTAAACTGGAGTTAGAATAGTAAATCTGAATTTCCCCTCCACCAACAAACATACTTTTCCCAACAATTGTTAGAGTTGAGCTAGATTGGTAAATATCTCCACTTCCACAGTGTGTACACTTTTCCCTATGTTTGTTAAATTGGAGTTAGAAAAGTAAATGTGACACCCCTGGACCCACCTGACAATGTATGCACATTTACAGATATTTGTTAGATGGTAGTTAGAACAGTACATTTGACTACTTAACATATGAATTTTCACCCACCTCTCTTGGATGCAATTTCGAAAAATACATTTGGTTCCACCCAAAGAATAGACATATTTTACCCAATGTTTGCAGGTCTGTTTTTATAGTATGATATGTGAATAGTTTTTAGATTAGAATTTTGCCACTTTTTTCCTCTTTCAACAGTTTTTATGAATATGTTTGCATCTTTAATTTAAACTTATATATCTAAAAGGTATTATTTTTCCTTTGATCTTTTATCAGGTGTTTTGTTAATTTTTTTTAAGTAGTTGTATGCATGTTTTTTCTTAAATGTTGCCATTAATTCATGGAGGATTCATGAACTGACTGCAATGTTTTTTTTAAAGTTAAGGTTCTCCTGCGTCTTTTTTAAAAAAACACCAGGCTGGACAAGGGCACAGGAGGATGGTGCAGATTATTTTTTGGGGGGAGGGAGGCTCATGGCTCTGCAGAATTGACTGGACCACCACCACCACACACACTTACCTCTTCACTTGTTGCTTACTTCTTATACTGTGGCACCTACATACTTGTTAAGGCAGGATCATAACATTGGGGACCAGTAAGGTAATACAACCACCTATCGCTTGCTGCCTCACAAAGTCATAGGGGCTCATTACGAGTTTGGTAGTCTTCAGTAAGACCACAGCGGTGGCGGCCACCAAAATGCTGCTGTGTTGGCGGTAATCTGACAGCTGTATTTCAGCTCACACAGTGAAGTCCACCAAAATGTTGTAAAAATTCCTAAACCACCAGGACACTGGAGGGTGGGATAGAGGTGATCCCACGACCAGCATCACCAGCCCACCAAAAAAACCCGGATCCAATTACGACCCACAAATCATGATACCGGTTCTTTCATGGTGGAAGACCAATGGAGGTGCGAACCGTGGCAGTTGGCAGTCACATCAGTAATACACCACACCACATCGGATAGTTTGAAAACCCCACACCTGACACACAGCTGACACACCTACACACTGCACTATATAGCACACTCCACAATCCTTTGCAGCCATAATGCCATGCATTGCTAGATAGAGATAGCACAAAAAAAATTCCAACCATAGAATAGGCACCCCTACACACTTCACATAGCACTCATCGCACACCTGTACAACACAACCAGCACATACATTAGTACCCCGCACATTCAACACCACCGGTTAACAACTCACATCACAGCACCCATACCTCATCACCACTGATTTACCTTATTATTTTATTCTTCCTCACTGTCTCGTCCATCACTACCAGGTCCCCCAAAAACATCCCTGTTTCATAGATGATGATTTGATGGTCAAGATAGATGAAATCATCAAAGTAGAGCCACGCCTATTTGGAGCACAAGTCCAGCAAACGTCTATCACCAGGAAAATGGAGATGTGGCAAAGAATAGTTGACAGGGTGAATTCTGTGCGCAACTACCCATGCACAATGGAGGACATCAGGAAGAGGTGGAACGACCTCAGGGGGAAGGTATGTTCTATGGCTGCCAGGAACCAGCTGGGGATTCTCAAGACTAGCGATGGGCCCCCACCTCCTTCCCCAACTTTCACATCATGGGAGGAGAAGGTCTTGGCCATCCTGCATCCTGAGGGGTTGAGAGAAATACCTGAGGGAGTTCACCCAAACCTCAACGTCCAGCATGCTTGCCGATCAACTTTGGACACCTTATCAGCCAACCCACTCACCATCCCGTGACCAAATATCCAAATACACCTCTCTGGCTTACCACATGTAAACTAAACTTACCTGGGGGCAAACTGCCTGTGTATGGCATGGGTAATCCAGGGACTGACAGCACTACAACTCCTAGCATGCACTGTTTTACCATTCAGGAAACCAGAACTTTGTACTATAAGTTAATTAGCCTTGCATGTGAAATTAACTATCAATTACACCCACTTGACTTCTCCTCTGTTGTACAGTCCATGGCAATGACATCAATGCTCTAGCAATCTGCCAATACTATTACAAGCAACACACAGCTACAGCTGTGTTCTTTACTAAACTGGCCTTTAAATCACCATCCAAACAATAAGATGTACTTACCTGTGAGTGGGACCAATATAGGAAGCTGGATGTAGTTGTAGTACACCCACACAGAGGCCCTGGTATAATTCTTACACATATAGGCCCTCATTCCAACATTGACGGGCGGCGGAGGCCGCCAGTCAATGTTGCGCGTCAGGAATACCGCACCGCGGTCCAGAGACCGCGGAGGGTATTCCAAGTTTTCCCCTGGGCTGGCGGGCGGCCGCCGAAAGGCCGCCCGCCAGCCCAGGGGAAAACGACCTTCCCACCATGAAGCCGGCTCGTAATCGAGCCGGCGGAGTGGGAAGGTGCGACGGGTGCTACTGCACCCGTCGCGTATTTCACTGTCTGCTATGCAGACAGTGAAATACATTTTGGGGCCCTCTTACAGGGGCCCCGCGACTCCCCCTCCCGCCATCCGGTTCCCGGCGGGAGAACCGCCAGGAACTGGATGGCGGGAGGGGGAGTCGGAATCCCCAAGCCGGCGCAGCTTGGAGGATTCCATGGGGGCAGCGGGAAACCGGCGGGAGACCGCCGGTTTCCCTTCTCTGACCGCGGCTAAGCCGCCGCGGTCAGAATGCCCCGCGGGGCACCGCCGGCCTGTCGGCGGTGCCACCGCGTCCCGCGGCCCTGGCGGTTACAAACCGCCAGGGTCGTAATGAGGGCCATAGTTTTGGTGAGGTATGTTAGCATAGTACATTGTGCAGCTGTTAGGTGACTCAATGATGAAATACATCTAACTTGGAGATCACTTTAAAATGTCAAGTCATCAATCAGGCAATTTATGAGTCAATGAACAGTCATCTAGCCACCACAATACTCCAACATCTTATAACAAGCAGTATGTAATTGGAAATATATGTGTTCCATGTAGACCTAACCCAGATATGGAAGCAGGTGTCATTGCCACATCAGGGGATCAAGTAAAGGCTTGTGTGCATGTCACAAAGCATGTCTTGTGGTCAAACTCTGATATCACTTGTTGCATTACTTTCAGCAACTGTTTGTTCCACCTCTCCTACTGGTAACCTAGCCATGGCCACCAAGGAAAGGACACCAGAGACTGCCACTACCCCTCAGTTAGGAATACACCCCTGGATGTGTGGAAATTGAAGATGAAGCTGTCCCATCTGGGACACCTGGTCAGTCAACAACTATGAGCCTCACCCTGCCCACATCAACTCCTCCCAGTCCTGTTGCTTCAACATGACAGGCAACCATTTGCCCCCAAACCTGTGTTCCAAGGACAGTGCCTACCATCTTGTGCCCCCAAGTACAGGTACCTGAGTCACCTGTTGTAAACCCAGACAGTGAGCTGGTGGCCTCTTCCAATGGCAATGAGACATCATCCCTTTCTACATATGTGGCTGCTAGTGGAATAGATACCCTGCCAGGGAAAAGACATGCCTCAGACACCTATGCATCTGTAGCTGAAGAACCCTCCTGCAAATGTGAATGTCCCCCACAACATCCAGGAGGAGCAGATGGCGAGACCAAAACCACTGCCAGGAAGTGAACCTCTACTGATTGGTTCCCCCTGTGTGGCACAGATACACCCTGTTGTCTTTTCTCCATTTCCCTATAGACATAACTCAAATCACTTTCATTGAACTTTCCCACATATAGGTTGGGAGAATGACAATGATCACACAGTGAAGCATCGCTGCTCACTTCAATGATTCAGCATACGTGTCAATCACTACCACCCCACAGACTACTGAAGTTACAGACATGTCAGTTTTTCACTATTCCAATATGTAAACATAGTGTTTCAGTGTCATCATCTAAACCCTTATCACATACCCATTCCTTAGCTCCTAATTGACCATACCCCATGATACAGATATAGGTCAGTACAAACGCCCCATGTCATGGAACCTTCCACTTACCATGGTCAGGTATCAGTAGGCATGCTACTTTCATATGTCAGTCTTGATACACATGCACAGTGGCCTGCAGTGAGGAAACCAAGTTACAACTACATCAAGCTAGTTATTACCAATACAAACCATTCTGATGGTTGAGGGTATGGATAGCATGGGATGACATGTGTGAGAGATAAATGAACACACACATAGCACCATTGAACAAACCTTCAATCCTGAATAGGTCTATTGAGTGGAATAGGACACTACCATCCCTCTGTCCTGACAGTCTGGGCATAGAACTCACACACCACAAATCACATGCCTGACAGTACCTAGTTCAATCCATGTTCACTTCAGTTATCAGTCTGCAAATTCCACCTGCCTGTGGCACTGTCTGATATTGCCAAATGATGATGAGCTTGTGAAGTAATCTGCAAATTATAAATGTCAAACAGAAGGTATAGGCTGCATAGAAACAAAAACATCATACAGCCAATTCCTATATACGATGGTAACTCAGACTGTGCATTGTGATAAAATGAGACTATGGTGATCAAAAAGCTGCACACTACTCCATGTAACATTCTGCATGCAAATCTGAGGTATGTGTTTTTAAGCTACTTATGAGCCTTATCAAGCATCCCTAACTCCACCAATTCCCCACTGAGTTACATAAATTACATAACATTACATACCTAAAGTCAGGTGAAGCACTGATTGATGAGATCTACCCTGATGTCTCCAGGTTCATCCTCATCATACTCATGCTCACTTGGCAAATCTGCACTCTCACCCACTGGAACTGCTGGCTCCCACTCATCTGTTATAAATGGGATTTAATGCCTCAGGGCGACGTTGTAGAGCCTTCGGCAGGCAACAATAATTTGACATACTTTAGTGGGTGAGTAGAGGAAGGCTCCACCAGACTTATCGATGCTACTGAATCTTACCTTCAGGAGCCCAAAAGTGCACTCTACAAAATGCCATGTCCTTATCTGGGCCTCATTGAAGTGGAATTCCCCTGACGTGGATGGGTACCTCCATGCTGTCAACAAACAGGGACAACTTAGGTAACCGGAGTCCCCTGTAAGGAAGAGTTTAGAAAGGCAAACAAGAAATGGACATCCACACATTTGGTAGCAGATAAAAGTTACAGACCACATGAGATATGTGACTTACCAACCAGCTAGCCCCTCTCTGTGTATTGTCTTGTCGTCATCAGTGAGATCTTGCTGTTCCACACTATGAAAGAATAATGGACTGTACCCGGGTACCTTGCATCCACTTTTGAAATGTAGAGGTCAGCCAAACAAACTACTTGGACATTAATGGAGTGGACATTTTTCCTGTTCCTATACACCTGTTTATTGGCTTTTGGGGGGAACCAAGACTACATGGGAGCCAGCATTGGCTCCAACCACATCTGGAATGTGTCCCAAAGCAAAAAAATCAGCCTTCACATGGGCCAAATCTTCACATTGTGGAAATCTGTTGTAGCGGTCCAGGTGTTTCAGCAATGCAGAAAGAACAGCGTTCAAGACCAGACTGAGTATGGGCCGAAACATCCCTGCAGTTACGGTCACTGTATATTGAAAGGAGCCTGTGGCCAGGAAGTGCAGCACTGATATAACTTGTACAATGGGTGGTATGATATGGAGATTATGAATGGCAAGCATCAGATCTGGCTCCAACTGACGACAGAGATCCATGATTGTATGCCTATCCAGGTGGTAGATCTGAACCACGTCACTTCTCCATGGTCTGAAGGTCTGCTAGTGGACGGTACACTGGGGGCTCTTTCATTCTTCTCATGCCAGGATTACTATGTGGGAGAAAACCAGAATGTATTTGTATCACTCATATCTGTACATCATTAGTATGATCATACCTATGTCACATATAATGCTCTAAAATGCCACATGAAACTGTTAAGACATTATACACTGAACATCCCTAGGCAAATAATGGCTTATTACTGCATTTACATCCCCTTTCCTCTATCATATTTTAGAAATGGGAAAGTTTGTCACTGACAGTCTATGTGACATTTACATACTTAACATGTTGCACACATATGGGACACGTACTATATGTCAGATTGTAATTGCTCTGCTGACTATGTTACTATATGTACATTACTTAAACAACATCAATTTGACATCCTGTACATAATTCATGCACATTACTACATGTTTTCTCAAAGCCAGTAGTGTCCACAGTTATGTAGATATGTTTCACAGCTTGTGTCATAACTTTTCAATAATTTTTTCTCCGACCTAAGTCCGCTGGCAGATGTTGTCATTGAGGTAGGTGGATACAACCATGGTGAACATTGCCATTGGGACACATTGCTGCCTATGGCGGTCTTGGGCCAGTGGTGAAGTCGGCCGGTGGTGACGTTCTTTTACATGGTGGACGTGACTGCCATCTCATACTTCATCTCTCACTTGACTCTTGACACTGCTGCCAACAAGACCGCCATGACCTGAGCTGCTGTGTAATGTCTCTGGGAGCAATTATTCCATGGCCTAAAGGTGATAGAGCTCATGTATTCTCCCCAGAGGCGTTTGATAAGCTTGTGGTGGAAGTCCTACCCCTGTATGAACAGCTGTATGGTGCACTAGAGGAACAGGTAATTGCAAAGCAATTAAATGTTTTAAGGGTTAAGTGAATGATGATGTCCCCAAAATGTGGTGGAATGAAGGACTGTGGTAAAATGTGTGGGTAGGTGGGCATGTGCATATGTGTACAGATAGATTATTAGTCCTGAGTTATAGTAGAGAGTGTGTTATGTATGTGCCCTGACCCAAATGCAGACTGTAATACATGATTAGTAAAGGTGGTGTGAACATTATTTGGAAAGATATAGCATGATTAGAGATATGCTTGAGGTCTGGTCACATGTTTCAAGCTAACACCTGGTGATGGTGCTGGATGGCTGTCTCAACATGACACATGGCCTGACTACAGATGGTCACCCTCATTGAAGGGGATGTTGAAGGCAGTCTGTGTATGGCTAGGTGCACTAACTTGTATTTTTACCCTGCTTCTTTTGGTATTGTGTATGTGAACATGACATTTTCTTCTTGTCTGTTTCAACCATGCAGGTCAAGGCCCATCAGAAAAGGGGATTTGGCATGCTATCACCAAGGAAGTGCACACCGTGGGGGTCCACAGCCACTGGAGAACCCACTGTTAGAAGATGTGGAAGGACGTGAAACGTGGGGCTCTGAAGACTGCAGAGGCCCAGCTGGGGGGATCCTCCCAACAAGAACAGGGTGCCTGTCAGACCTTGACCCCTCCTAATGGCCCACATATTGAGGGTGGCCTACCCGGAGTTGGATGGGTGTTTGAGGACAGCACAGCAGCCACAAGGAAGTAAGTACAGACTTGACACATTTTCATCACTTTGCCAGGTTAGTGTATGATGTGATATTTTCTACGCTGTGACAATGTGGTAAGTGCAAGTGGTAGAGGATCTCCAAGGAACACATTGATGTACAGTCCCCGACATGGATACACAGGTGTGCGCATTCTAATTGGTGTAGGGACATATTACTCTCCTATGTTGTCCCCCCTGTACAAAAGTATAAAGACCTTCATTACAACCCTGGCGGTCGGTGATAAAGTGGCGGTAATACCGCCAACAGGCTGGCGGTAACTACCTTCAAATTATGACCATGGTGGAAAGATCTCAGATAGATAGCCTCTTTAACACAACCACCAGTGCAGAAACAACAGTCACCACGGTGGTAGCCGTCTAAAGCCAGGCAGAAGTAAATGTTCCGCCCACCATATTATGACCCCTGAAACCGCCACCTTTTCCAGGGAGGTACCAACAACATCAAAAGCCTGGTGGAAACATTGCACAGAAATCAACGGACTCACCTTTGGAGACACAGGGAAGAACCACAATGCCATGGAGTCTAAGCTGCAAATATTTCCCATGATATTTTATGTCTTGTTCTACCATGAACACCAACAACGGCGAAAACGACCACGGTGAGTACAGCCGCCTACCACTCAAGAGAGGGGGGGAGGAAAAAGAGAGTGACACACACATGCACAACACCCCTTCCCACCCCCAACACCATACACACAATCGGCTGCAGAAATAAAACATATTTACCTCGTATCCCTCAGGAATAATGCAAGGACAACTCGAATAGATGAAACTGAGTGTAATAATATAAATACAGTAAAAAGACGAAAATTTAATCCAAAAGTATATACATATGGACAGCTCAAGGGACACTGCCCAGTCCTTAATGTGCGTGGGCCACAAGGCCACATGACAAAGTTCAAGGCCCTACCTGTCTCCTACACCAACACGGAGAGAACACTGCAGTTCATCATTTGGGAAATAGGCAGGCACCCCAGGGGAATGGGGAACAGGGGGCATCTCATCCGACAGATGGAACAAATCCACTGGTTCTGGAGGGGGCAACATGCCCTGTGCTTGGTCCTGGGAGTACAAGGCCACAGTCTCTCGAGTGGGTGACTTGCCCACATGCTCTGGAGGGGGTAACATGCCCTGTGCTTGGTACCGGGGAGTGCAAGGCCACAGTCTCTTGAGTGGGTGTCTTCCCCACTGGTTCTGGAGGGGGCATCATGCCCTGTGCTTGTCCTGGGGAGTGCAAGGCCACAGTCTGTTGAGTGGGTATGTTCCCCACTGGTTCTGTAGGGGGCATCGTGCCGTGTGCTTGGTCCTGGGGATTGCAAGGCCACAGTCTCTTGAGTGGGTGAATACCCCACTGATTCTGGAGGGCCTATTGTGCCCTGTGCTTGGTCCTGCGGAGTGCAAAGGCACAGTCTCTTGAGTGGGTGAATACCCCACTGGTTCTGGAGGGGACATTGTGCCCTGTGCTTCTGATCCTGGGGAGAATGGGGGAGTGGGATTCATACCCACTGGTTCGGGAGGGAGCATTTTGCCCTGTGCTTCTGATCCTGGGGAGTTCAAGGTCACAGACTCTCAGCTGGGTGTCATTCCCACAGGATTTGAAGGGAGCAGGACGCACAACAGCCCTGAAGGCGGAGCTACAGACCGTCCGTCGGCAGTGACGGCTGCTCAATGGTGGTAGTGGTGCTGCTGCAGCCACTGGGGGGAGAGGCTCCAGCCCATCCCCTGCAGCCCCTGATGGCTGCCCAATGCTGGTGGTGGTGGTTCTGCTGCTGGTGGCAGTTGTGGGGGGCAATTCCAGCCCATCCGCTGCAGCCTCGGACGGCTGCCCACTGCTGGTGGTAGTGGTGCTGCTGCTGGTGGTGGTTGAGGGGGGAAGCTCCTGTCCATCCCCTGCAGCCTCAGACGGCTGCACAACCATGGTTGGTGATGGGGGCTCTGACTAAGTCCCAGCACCTGGCCCCTTGTCCTTCTTGCCTGCTGGTGCAGGCCCTTTACCCTTCTTGGCAACAGCTGGGGATTGCTCCTTGCTCTTGTTTGCGGCACTTGGGGCAGACTCCTTGCCCTTCCTGTCAGCAGCGGGAGATGGCACTTTGCCCTTCTTTGTAGCACTTGGGGCCGGCTCCTTTCCCTGCCGGTCAGCACTTGTGGATGGCACCCCTTCCTTGAGGCTGCCTGGTGCCCTGGATCCTTTCCCACCACGGGTGGGTGTGGACGCTACTGTGCCAGTGGACTGGGTGGCTGAGGTGCTTGCCTGGGTTTTTGCCACCATGGCCAGATGTGAAGGACGGGGGGAGGGGTAGGGAAGAGATCAATGGTGGAGAGGAAAAACATCTTAGGGACACTGGGTCAGAAAGAGGGAGAAGAGTTGGGAGTGGAGGAAGAGGGAGTGGTTGTAGGAGGTGTCTGTCTGCTGTGTTTGGGTGCAGGTGCATGGGCTTGATGCTGTTGTGAGGTAGATGGCTGTTGGGTACCTGAGTGCTTGCATTTGTGTACGTTGGGAAGGGGGGACAGAAACAGTGGGAGAGGGCACAGGGGACTTGTGCATGGCTGTTGTGGAGGTGTCTGCCAATGAGGTGTGTGTTCTGCTAGGTGTGATGGTGATGCTGGTAGTGGATGAGGATGTAGTGCATGCAGGTGTGAGTGTAGACGCACCTGGGAGGGAAGTGGAGGAGGAGGATTAGGGGGACACAGTGGAGGCAGTGGATGTTGGTATGTCTGCATCTGGATGGTGTTTGTGTGAGTGCCTGTGGGATGATGTGTGGTGCCTGTGTTTGCCAGTGCCACTCTTGAGTGTTGTCCTGTGTGCATGCTCGTCTGCTAGAGTGCTTGGGATAGGCTGGGGTTGAGGGGAATGGGATTGGGAAGAGGAAGTTGGAGGGGGGAGGGTGGAAACAGGGACAATGGCTGCGATCAGAGAGGAGGCCAGAGCCTGAATTGATCTCTGTTGGGCTGCCTCGCCAGTGTAAATGCCCTCCAGGAATGCATTTGTTTGTTGAATTTCGGCTGGCATTTGGATGGCATTCACAATGGTTAAATGCCCTACAGAGATGGATCTCAGGAGGTCAATAGCCTCCTCACTCAGGGCAGCAGGGCTCACTGGGGCAGGGCCTGAGGTGCCTGGGGCGAAGGAAAGGCCCACCCTCCTGAATGACCGGGCACGGGCAACTCGATGAGGGGCTGCTGGGAGGGCGATGCTGATACGGGGGTGGTGGATGTACCTGTAGCTGGGGTGGTCACAGAAGTATCTGCCACCACCAGGGAGCTTCCATCGAAGGAGGTATCTGTGTCCAAACTGTCACTTCCTGTCTCCACCGTGGTGCTCCCCTCACCCTCCATCCAACTGGTGCCCTCAGCGTCAGCGGACTCTGCCTCCTGGGTCCTCTGGGATGCAGCTCACTTCGTCACCGGTGCCTCTGCTCCTCTGCCAGATGATGCTAATGCACATAAGGACAGGATGACAAAACAAAAAGGGGGGGAGAGACAAAGGATACACATGGTCAGCTGCTGCACCAACACCAGTGTTGGTGTACATACACACAGGGAACAGGCCTACACACTATGCAATACACTACCAGTACCAATGCTAGTCACCAGGGCATGGGAAGGGACACATCCTACCAATTGCAGCATACCTGGGACCCACACAGCCTTTTCCAGTAAGGATGCCTAGAAGCTAGGTAGGAGGATTATCGCTTCAGAACTCTGCCCAACATGGACCTACTCTGTAATGTCAGGTCTGGCTTAGGGGCACCCACTGACATACATCCCCCACCCAGCTACCACCCGGCTACCACCCTACCAGGCATAAGTTGTAATGACAGGCACTCTACTCACCCCCTTGTGGCTGCTGTGATGCCCTCAAGCGCCCATCCAGCTCTGGTTAGGCCACCGCCAGTATGCAGGCCATCAGGGGGGTCAGGGTTCGGCGGGCAACCCTTCCTCATTCGGAGGCCATCCCCGTTGGGCCTCTGCCATCTTCTGTGCCCAGCATCTCAGGTCCTCCCATAGTTCCGACAGTGGGTGCTCCGACTGCTGTAGACGCCAAGGGTCCGCACATCCTTGGCGATGGCACGCTATATACCTTTCTTTTGATGGGCGCTGACCGGCAGAGAAATACACAAAGGGAAAGTTATTTCCTGCTTGTTACACTTATGGCCCACCATACCCCTTCACATCCCCATTTGCACACACAAGGCCCTCACGCAAGCTGTACGCTACCCAGGGGACATCCACCAACACGAGCCCTTCACACACACCACTCTAGTGCATTCATGCCCCTTCCATCGTACTCACAGTGTACTCACCTGTTTTTCTGGAGGCCCATATAGCAGTCCGTACTGGGGTAGGACCCAATCCACCAGTCTCTCCAACTCCATCCAGGTGAAGGCAGCTGCCCTTTCCCCGGTCAAACGTGCCATGGTAGGTCACAGACACAGGTCACAGCAGCACATGCAGTGTAGGTCCTCTCCTGTTGAAAGTCAGGTAGCAAGTGAGAGAACAGATAGAAAATGGCAGTGACGTTCGCAGCGACGCATACCGTCACCGGCGGCCTACATCACCATTGGTCACTGTACCCCATAGGGCCCAATGTTATCCAATGAGGAGTTGCAGGGCGGTTCCCGACCACCTCCCGCAACGGCGCACAACGGCGCACAACGTCAGCGAAATTACCTCACTTCCACCTGTCCCTCCTCACAGGACAGGCGAACGCCATTTCAAGGTGGGGGGGTGGCAGGCCCTGGATTATAACTGCGTCACAGGTCACAATTGGACATACAGGACAAATGCCACTTATAAATTTTAAATTGACATCATGCATTGTACTGTTGTAGCTCCAATGTTCAGTTTGTGACCAGCTCCTCACTCTTTTGTCCCTTAGACTGCAACCGCTGCGGATGAATAGGAGATGGAGACATACCCCCATGTACAGACCCCTGGTGGACTTGGCAACAATGGAGGACAGGCACATTATCCTCACCTACAGACTTGACAGGGCCACAATAATGGATCTGTGTGCCCAACTGGAGCCTGACCTGATATCTGTTATCCGTCACCCCACTAGGATTCCCCCTCTTGTTCAAGTTCTGCCTGTGCTCCATTTCTTGGTAACTGGTTCTTTCCAAGTGACAGTGGGCTTGGCAGCAGGAATTTCACAGCCAATGTTCTCAATAGTGCTGACCAGAGTGACATCTGCCCTGATTAAACACATGTGCAACTACATTGTTTTCCCCCAAGTGGATGATTTGGCCACAGTGAAGGCTGACTTCTATGCAATGGGACATATCCCCAACATAATTGAAGCAATTGATGGAACACATATTGCATTTGCCCCCCCCCCGGCAAAATGAACAGGTATTCCGAAATCAAAAGAGTTATCATTCCATGAATGTCCAGATGGAGTTACTGGTGGACCAGTACATCTCCCATGTCAATGCTAAGTATCCTGGGTTTGTGCATCATGCCTTTATCCTGAGGAATAGCAGCATCCCTAATGTGATGGCCCACCTACAGAGGCACAGGGTGTGGCTAATAGGTGAGCCCTGGTTCCCACCAAGTGGATGTTGGTGTATGGGTATGGTGTGGGACATATGGGATAGTGTGTGGCTAAATGTTGTCCCTCCATATTTGCAGGTGACTCAGGTTACCCCAACCTATCATGGCTACTGACCCCTGTGAGGAATCCCAGGACAAGGGCAGAAGAATGTTACAATGAGGCACATTGGCGTACAAGAAGGATTATTGAACATACCTTTGGCCTCCTGAAGGCCAGGTTTCGGAGCCTCCATCTAACTGGTGGATCCCTGTGCTACTTCACCCAAGAAAGTCTTCAAGATCATTGTGGCATGCTATATGTTGCACAACCTTGCCTTGAGACGCCATGTGCCTTTTCTGCAGGAGGAGGAAGCTGGAGATGGCCGTGTTGCAGCAGTGGACCCTGTGGACAGTGAGGATGAGGAGGCAGAGGTTGAAGATGAGGACAACAGAACTGCAGTGATCAGACAATACTTCCAATGACACATAGGTAGGACAGTGTTACTTCACATTTCATTGTCATTATTTGGATTTCCTTTGTCACTGGCATGCTGTTATTTCGCACTTCTATGCCCACTCACTGTACCCTTTGGTAACTCATTTTAAAGATGGTAGTGCCCCACTATCGCTCCTGGTGTGATCACTGCAGTCAACTACAGGTCTTTGCAATGTGAACATTACTGTACATTTTCAATGCAATGTTTCAATCTGGTTAAACAAATACTTATTTAAATCATTTGACATTTTTTCAAAGGGTGTTTATTTAAGTGCTAAGGAGTAGAGGGGCAAGTGCATTGGGCTGGGATGATGATGGAGGAAAGTCCAGGGTATAGTTCCAGTCTATTTGTAGCACAGGTGCATTGTCCAAGGGGACATAGGAAGGGGAGCAATGGTAGTTCAAGGTGGACAGGATGACGGAGTGGAACACAAGGTGACAATCAGGAGAGTCTCATTTCCTGATGGGGGTCTTTGCAATAGTCTCTGTCTTCTGCCTGGATTGCAGGGAACATTTGCGGGGTGGTTCACCTTCTGCACGGGGAGGGGTGCTAGTGGCTTGTTGGTCCTGTGGCGGGGCCTCCTGTCCACTAGCGACAGCGGAGGTGGAAGGCAATTCAGATATCTGGCTAGTGACAGGGGCCCACTGTTGTGAGGCTGCCTCTCTCATAATGTTAGCCATGTCTGCCAGCACCCATGCAATGGAGACCAGGGTGGTGTTAATAGCCTGCAAGTCCTCCCTCATCCCCTGGTACTGTCCCTCCTGCAGCCAACTGTTCTCCTGCACCTTGGCCAGGATCTGGCCCAGCGTATCCTGGGAATGTTGGTATGCTCCCAGGATCTCGGTGAGTGCCTCCTGGAGAGTCGGTTCCCTGGGCCTGTCCTCCCCTGGCACACAGCACTCTTTTCAGATTCCCTGTTGTCCTGTGCCTCTGTCCCCTGTACCGTGTGCCCACTCCACTGATCCCACATCCCTGATTGTCTAGTGGGCGAGGTGTGCCCTGGGGTCCCTGTAGTAGTGGACACACTGCTGATTAACGTGTCCTGGGGACAGTGGTATGGGTACGCTGGGGGAGGCTCTGTGGTGGAGTGTGACTGTGGCTGGGTTACTGACTGTCCAGTGGTCCTTGATGGGCCAGGTTGGTCATCCTGATCCAGGCATCCAAAGTTGCTGTCATCACTGTGGGCCTCTTCTGTGGGAGGACTGGATATTGCTGGCACCTCTTCTCCGGTGACATTGGCTTGGGTACCTGTGGGGATGTGAATGCAGTGTTATTGTTTCTGTGGTTGACATATTGTGCATCTGTGTGTTGCCCTCATTGGTTATCATTGCCCTGGCAGCTTTTGCTCATTTAAGTTGGTATGTGGTGGGCTGGCCGATTATTTCTAGTGTGCATGGTGCATAGGTGTCCACGCAGGTCTGTGAGTGGTGTCCATGCATTGGTATGGCATGCAGGGCTTGCCATTGGGGTGAGTGAGATGTGATGGTGGGGTGTGTGGGAAGTGGTGGAGTAATGGGAGTGAGGGTGGGGGTTTGTGATGGCATGCAGGTAGGGGGATAGTAGTAATATAGAGTTAACTTACCAGATTCCAGTCCTACTGCTACTCCGGCCAGGCCCTCAGGATGCATGATTGCCAATACTTGTTCCTCCCATTTCGTTAGTTGTGGGGGAGGAGGTGTGGGTTCACCGCCAGTCCTATGTACAGCGAGTTGGTGTCTTGCTGCAGTGGAACGTACCTTCCCCTGTAGGTTGTTCCTCCTCATCCTGATGTCATCCCTGGTTCTGGGGTGCTGTCCCACGGCATTGACCCTGTCCACAATTCTCCGCCATAGCTCCATCTTTCTGGCTATTGATATCTGTTGCACCTGTGCTCCAAATAGCTGTGGCTCTACCCGGATGATTTCCTCCACCATGACCCTTAGCTCCTCCTCTGAGAATTGGGGTTGTCTTTGTAGTGCCATGGGTGTTGTGTGAATAGTGTGGGTGAGGGTGTGTAGGGTGATGTTTTGGGGTGTATGATGTAAGGTGTGTGGGTGGTGTATAGGTGATGGTGCTGTGTGGGTCTGATATTGTTTGTAGTTGTGATGTCAGTCTATTGGCAATGGTTTGCATTCATAAGGGGTAGTGGGTAATGGTGGGTGGGTGTTTTATAGTGGTGTGGGTGTGTGGGTGTGGTGTGTGTATGTGTGTCAGGTGTGTGTTGTTTGAATTGTCCAATGTGGTGTTGTTTTGTATGGGTGTGTGTATTTTGAGAGCAGAGGTGTGTATCACCAATGGTATTCTGCAGTTGAATGTCCGCCATGGTGATTTGTGGGTCATAATGTGATGGGCGTTGTTCTATTTGCGTAATGGTTTGGGTTTTGATTCCGCCAGATTATCACTGACCTTTGGTGTGGCAGACTTGTGTCTGTGGCTGAATAGTGGCGGATTGGTATGTGTGTGTGATAATATGTTGAACGGATATCCGCCGCAGCGGCAGTATGTTGGGGGCAGTCAGCATGGCGGTAAGTGGAATTTACCACCAATGTCATAATGCAGGCCTTAATGATGCACATGTGACTGTGTCAAATGTGTATACCACTATACAGCTTTTTAATACCCTGGTGGTTGTTCCTTCCAACCTTCAGCCCAATACTCCCAATATCATGATGGTAGGTTGTCCAGGTCTTTGTCCTCTGTCTATTCCAATGTCCCTTGACCCATGTCTATGTGAAACAGAGTTTGACAATTTGAAGTCATTCCTACTTTTCAAAAGGTTTCTGATGAATGACACCATCATGTGAGACTGTGATGTCCAGCTGGCATTTCACATGCCATACTTGTAAACTTATTCGGACCTGTTACAAGGCGAACACCCTTGGTAAGTGAGGGATGTACATAGGCCTGTGTAATGTGTCATCTGAGTGGACATCTTACATGTTGGTAACCATGGAGGTATTGCTTGACTCCTATTGGATCATGTACATTGGTGCAAGGGCTATGAATGATAGCCCCAGTTCATGTTCTGTAGGTGGGAAGTGGCTACACATCTATTTCATTAGCCATAGTGTTGTAGGCATGATAAATAGGCCAAGGCATATTACTGACAGTTAGAATCTTAACTGTTATATGCCAACATCATGTGTACATTGAAAGGTTACATCATGAATCCACATCGCAACAAGTTAAATAAACATTTTCTTTTGCTATTTTGGGTATGTTTTGAGTCCTTATTGGTCCTCAGACCACCAAACTCATAATGAAGCCCATAGTGACAGTTGAGAAGCACTTGGACATTCATCTGGAGCTTGCTATCGCTCATCAGGGTCCTCTGCAACATCCCTATGTTTATCCTTCAATTTCCTTCCCCTCCTGCATCTTCTCCACCTTATTTTTGTTTTGTTGGTCATGTTGATCTATTAGAAAAAAACAAAGAATTACAGTATAAACAGAAAAAGAAAAAAGAATAATAAAAAAGGTTCTTTGAAGAACTATCCAAGTATTTCCGCCAACAAAGAGCTTGTGTTATTATGTAAAGTATTTTTTACAGGTAACTGAAAAATAATATTGATTTTAATGTACTAATGAAAGGTAAGCGTAAGGTAAGTCAAACATGTGGGCTTGATTTGAGTGGTGTGGAATACAATAGACAGGAGTGTTATACTGGCAACTGTTGTTCAGTTGAGTGTTGTTCATTTGTGAGTTAGTGAGTGAAGTCATCTTCAGTGGAGTAAGTTTAAATATACTGTTAAGAAGTGTAATGCAGTATGTACTGTGTTTGAGAGTACAGTGATGTAAAGTGGAGTGTCATGTAGTACAGTGGAGTGTTGTGTCATGTGTTATAGTGTAGGGAGTAGATTGGAGTGTTGTACAGTGGAGTGGGATGTTAAAATGTTATGTACCATAACATACAGTGTTGTACACTGTGACAAGGTACAGTACAGTGGAATAGAGTGGAGATGTTCAACTAGTCATAAAACTTAATTTGGGTATACTTATTAATTTGGAAATGTTATTTCATAAGTTTAGAAGTATCCAAATTGTATTTAACAGGATTTATGTATTCATTATATACAAGTAATGTACATTTGACAAGCTTAATGTACAGTCCTTTGGAAGTAAACCAATATTTGTTCTCTCAACACATCTTACAACTTTTAACTTACAATTCTTCAAAATGTTCAGTTTATACCACAGTACTACAGTCATAACTGAATTCATGTTATAGACAGAATTACAAGTGAATGCAATTTTTTCACTTTGTGTTTCACAGACATAAGTAACATTTTTGTCACAGAACTATGTCATCATTTAGAACCATTGCAGTCCAAGATAATCATATTGTACTAGCCATCCTGAAAAAATGGGAAAAGACAAATCAACTGTGATTGTGATAAAACACATAGAGGCAGTGCATGTCCAACTGTTCACATGTCTATCCAAGCAATGTTATGTGCACAAAACAGCAGACTATAGTTATAGTTACAGTAGTTTTATTGAAATGCTATCAATCATGCACGGCCATATAATGAAATAGCTACTGAACTGTATACGTCCCACACTAAAATACCTTTCTAGCTTTATACCAAAGGTAACATTAAGATTTAGAATTAAGGATGTAGAATAAAAATATAGCTATCTTGTAAAGTTTTTGGTTGTCTGTGTATAAAGGTAAGAGTGCTATCACACTCTGTTCAACCTGTGTTGTTCTTTAGGTAGATGGTATTGTGTCCTGATGCTGCAGTCTCTCCATGGTGAAAAATACTAGCACTGGTAGTAAAAGTGCACTCTAAAATAGAAATTTGAGAAGCAGTAAAGTTAGACATATGCATATTTATATTTTTGTTATTGAGACTGCACCTTTGAATCATCGAATTGAGACATGTTATTACCAAATTAAGGGTTGAGACAAGTTCTGATATGCAGCTTGGACAAATGTTTCGTTACACAGCCTTACATATTACATTTTTTAATGGAAATGATTTGTAGTTTGGTCTTGTTATATATCAAACCTTTAAAATTCTGTGGCAGTGGAGCTTGAATGTAGGCAATGAAAGCATTCATCTTCTCAAGAGTAACTTGCACCAAAAAGGTCAGAACTTAGGTGAGTCCTGTAAGCTATTATTTGTAAAACAGCCATTAAGAATCCCTGAGCATCTTGCTGATCATTGATAAAACACGGATTAGTACACTTGCACATGTCTACCTATATCTAAAGCCACTTGTGGAGTGGCATATGTTATTGTCTGACATAATTTGTTGTTGAAGATTTGTCAAGTTCTTGCAGAAAGGTGGATCTACATGTTGGCATAAGAGTTAAATATAAAGTAGATTTAAAATGACATTGCTTTAGCAATTAATACCATTGTGATTTTTAAACCGAAACCTGTAAATTTCATATGTTTTCTTAGGTTGTTCCAATTGCAGTTTGATTAAATTTTTCTTTTGAAAGAGAGTTTAAGTTCTAATAAAATGGGATAAGGACCAATATGAGGAGGTCATGTCTTTTTCAAAACGATCGTATTCACTCACACATCTATTGTCTGCATGAATTCTTGTCTCATCAGAATCATTAATATACAATCCTTTTTTATGGGAGACAGAGTAATGTGTGCCATTGCCTCTCTGAGAACTGTAGAGCCAATTTTAACTCCTTGGGGACTTGAACTTCCACCTCGAGAACACAACGATAACTCTACCACCCTTCTCAACAACCTCTCCAACCTCGGCCTCAAACAGCTCGTCACGACACCCACTCCACAGGACACTCACTCAACTCCATTTTCTCCTCCAACAAACACGTCTCCTTTAGCCACACCACCAAACTCCACTAGACCGACCACTGATGCATCCACTTCTCCTATGAGAAACCCACAACACATCATCACCCGCAATGGATTACCCACCGCACAATGAACAAGGTCACCGGAGACCAACTGATCACCACCCTCTCCCGGAACCCACCCATCAACACCACTGACACAGCAGCCCGCAACCTCAGGCAATGGATCGACGAATGTGCCAATACTCTTGCCCCTATGAAAAATTCTTCCAATAGACGCACTGACAAGAAGGCCTTCTGGTTCACCACTGACCTCCAAGAATATAAGCAAATATGCTGAAGCCTCGAAAAGAAGTGGCGCCAAGATAAGACACTGGACAAACACACAGCGTTAAAGAACGCCATCCGCAGACACCAACAACTCATCAAAACTACCAAGAGAACCGCCTTCAAAGAACACATAGACAACAACGCACACAGCCACAAGGAGCTCTTCAACTTCGTGAAGGAGTTCTCCAACCCTGGCTCCAACGTCAATGACATCCTGCCATCACAAGAGCTCTGTGACTCCCTAGACACCTTCTTCCACAGCAAGATTGCAGATATCCATGACAGCTTCGGTACTCAGATCCCCCGTCAACCACCAACACCACAGACTCACCACCAACCAGCCTCTTGCTCTCCTGGACCCACGTCAATGACAAGGACACCATCGAAATCATGAACACCATCCACTTCTGCTCACCATCCGACCACTGCCCTCACCACATCTTCAACAAAGCAAGCTCTGTCATCGCACCCCAACTCCAGATGATCATCAACAGTTCCTTCGAGTCCACCACCTTCCCGGGAGCTGGAAAAACGCTGAGATCAATGCCCTCCTCAAGACACCTAAGGTAGACCCAAAGGATCTCAAGAACTTCGGCCCATCTCCCTGCTCTCCTTCCCGGCATAAGTCATAGAGAAAATTGTCAACAAACAACTGACCTGTTTCCTCAAGGAGAACAACACTCTGGACTCGTCCCAATCTGGATTCCGTAGCAACCACAGCATGGAAACTGCCCTCAGCGCCGCCACCGACGGCATTAGAACCATACTGGACAGCAGCAAAACCGTGGCCCTCATCCTCCTGGACCTCTCAGCTGCATTCAACACCGTCTGCCACCACACTCTATGCACACGCCTCAGCGACGCAGATATCCACAACAGATCCCTGGACTGGATCACCCCCTTCCTCACCGGCATAACTCAGAGAGTCCGCCTCCCTCCATTCTGCTCTGAAACCACCAAAATCATCTGCGGCATACCCCAGGGTTCATCCCTCCGCCCGTCCCTCTTCGACGTCTACATGGCTCGGCTCGCTAACATTGCCCGATCGCACAACCTCAACATCATCTCATACGCAGATGACACCAAGCTGATCCTCTTCCTCACCAAGAACACCACCAAGGCCAAGCTCCACAAAGGAATGAAGACCATCGCCGAATGGATGAAGAACAGCTGCCTGAATCTGAAAGACTGAGGTCCTCATCTTCAACTCCAACCCCTCCACATGGGATGACTCCTGGTGGCCTGCCACACTGGGAAAGGCACCGACACCCACTGACCACGCATGCAACCTGGGATTCATCCTGGACTCTTCACTATCTATGTCCCAGCAAGTCAACGCCATCTCCTCCTTCTGCTTCAACACCCTCTGCATGCTCCAGAAGATCTACACACCAAATAATCGGCTTGTGCTCTTTAATGTGGCCAGATTTCACAACAAAAAAAATCAACCTCTTTATTCTTTACAGACATCAGAAAGTCCAATATGAATCCCATGACTCCATTTACTAACCCTTTCTTCAATCCTACTGTATGTGACACTGATTTTTCCATCTTTCGTAATTTTGCAGCAACATTTTAGCTTGTAGGTATGTTTAGTTGTGATTCTCTACTGTATCATTACAAGTAAGATGTATAATTTCTTCTTTTTTTCAAGATATAACATTTAATTATTTATTTCAGCATGTTCTCCAACAGTTTATATTAAGCAAACCCCAGTTTGCAATTGTGAAAGTAGATAATGCATTACCTCAGCAGGTGAAGGAAGGTCAAGAAACAACTTACTTGTACTTTATACCCTTAGAATAATATTTTCTTGCTTTGTCACAATGCCTTTTCATATTTTGGCATATTCTTCATCAGTAAGTTGCCTCCTGCTGTGTGTTTGTTCTCTGTATGTAAAATACAACCGAATATTGACATTCTCTATACTTCCCAAATATTGTTGAGTTTGGGCTTGCAAAAGTGTTTTGAAAATAGATTCAATTTCTACAGGTGTTAGTTGTAATAAGTCTCCAAAAACAATGACGTGTTTACCTCCAAAGAGCACCTCATACAATGTTATGAGTACTTCTTCCATCCTCAAATGAACAAATGCCAATATCAAGTTGGAAACCATGCTCACTTCATCTGTGAGTAAAACAATTGGGTGCAAATTTAAACTGCCAACGCAGTTTTGCACCAAAACGTTTCCCGCCGGTTTGCACTATTCCTGAGCACCAGCCAGGCACCATATTAATTGAAAGGCGCAAGCCGGTGCTAAGCTTGGGCTATTGTCAACAAAAATGATGCTAGCCGGGTAAGGTGACGGTAAGTGGTTAAGGGGTTGTGCTTCAAAAAATGACATTAGGCTGGTTAAAGGCAAAAAAAAAAGCTGCTAACCTGCCTTGCATCATTTCCAGGTGCACAAACATCCTAAAACATGACTCCTGTCTTACAAAAGACAGGAGTCATGCCCACCGCTCCAATGGCCAACACAGGGGACCAGTATTTGGGGCCATATTCCACCCCTACATCATTTTTGTATGGGAGAGAAACATGGCCCTATGGGGATAGCACCATTTTTTGGATGGGAACGCCTACCTTGCATGTCATTCACGCAAGGTAGGCTCACGCATCCTAAAAATGGAGCAAACTCCAATATTTTGATGCTAGATGTGTCTAGAGTCAAAATATAAATATGGAGTTAAGCTTGCGCCACATTTGTGTAAAAAAAATGATGAAATGCATTCCAGAGTATTAAAATGCCCCTTGATTTCATAAGAACTCTCTAAAGTTCCTAACATGTATCAATATTATATTTTAAGTATTCCAGTTTGTTATCATGTTTCACTCATAAATAATAGTAGTCAATCCAAAGTAATTCCTTTGATGTTATATCCTGCTAAGCAGTAAATAGACGAGATAAATTTGAAGCAGTGAATTTATACACATAAGCAATAATTTCTTCAATATAAAAGCTTTGCCCAGTTCCAGCTTGGTCGCTGCCATATTGTAACATAGGTTCAAAAGTACTGTTTTCACATAATCCATTTTCATGTTGATGTTCATGATCTAATGAGTGCTTAATGTCTTTGTATGTTTGTGGTTGTTCTGCATTTAATTAAGATACTGAGGACCCGATTATGAGTATGGCGGTTGGACTGCCAGACCGGTATGGTGGCAGTCCCAAGAAGACTGCTGCGCTGGCATCTCCTAGCCGCTGTATTAGAATGTATGCGGGTTGAACCGCCAACAATATAGACATTTTGCTGCCCACCAGTGGCGGGGTGGGTTGCAATGTTGGTGGGGCATACTCTGTCGTTTTCATGGCCGCAGCCAACTGCCGAGCTTGTTAAAAAAACACAGTTCACATGGTGGCCCCATTGCTGTGGTTAGCTGAAGGCAGTCAGCCATTGCTGTATGCTCACAGCAAAGGCCTAGAAGAGAGGCCATGTGATAGATTAAAAAAACAACACAGCTGACATCCATTGGCCAAGTGGACACACCTGCAAATTACTCTATAAAAATTATCCCATCCCAGACCATGATCCTTTGCCTCCCCACTGCAGCACAGCAGGACAGAGACAACACTACCCAACCCTGTTTTCCTTTCCCATTTTATACCTTTTACACACTCCTTCTAATTTTTCATTTTTTGTCCCAATATTACTTGTCTTGTTTAAAACCCATGTTTTTCAGAGGATGAGTTGCACGTGTTTGGAGCCAGAGTCCAACAAACTCCTCCCAGTAGGAAATGTATCAAATTATAGTTAACAGTGTGAATGCTATTGGCATCACCGTGCACACAAAGGAAGATATTAGGAAGCAGTGGAGCAACCTGAGGGAGAAGGTGAAATCCCTGGCCTCCAGGCTACAACTGGAGTCCCTGAAGACTCGTGGTGGTACTCCTATTAGCTCCTTACAACTCTTTCCCTGAGAGCAGAAGGTCTTGGCCATCCTGCATCTTGAGGGCTTGACAGGAATTGCTAAGGGAGCGGAGTCTGGTAAGTTACACCAAAAAACCATCACAAAACTGATATGCATGCTCACTTCTCTGATTTTGTCATTGTATTCTTCATCTACTTTCATATCCTGCAATACCCAAAGTATCAGAGATGGTAGATTGTCAATGTACATGTATCAATCTTAATCACATGCCATATGTGGAATGGGGTCTGTAAGAGTTTTAATATCAAAAGATCATCACAGGACCCATGGTATGTGTCAATATGTAAAGGGATGATCCAACCAAATTACAGTGTGGCAACAGGTATGTCGGAATAAACATTTGTCACGTTCTGGGAATTTGAGAGAGTGACTATAACTACCATGAGGCCCTCTTACTATAACTCACCACAAGAGGCCATTTTGTAGTTGCCTAAAGACACTTGCTAGCCATGTCATAACTGATGTTCACTCATCATGGAGTTTATCATTTCTCTAGTGCAGGGAGTATGAAAGTAACATGATTTCAACTAATACAAGCCCCATCCTGTAACTCAAAATAAGAGGCCTTTATGCACTTGCCCAAAGACACTTGTTAGCCATGTCCCATCTGATGTTCACTCATCCTAGAGTTCCCCATTTGTCTAGTATTAGAAGTCTGAAAGAAAGATGATTACAACAACCATGAGGCCCTCTTGCTGTAAATCAAAACACGAGGCCATTGTGCACTTGCCCAAAAATACTTGTTATCCACATCACAACTTATCTACCCTCATCATGGATTTAACCATTTGTCTAGTGTTTGGAGTCTGGAAGTGAAATGACTACAACTACAATGAGGCCCTCTTCCTGTAACTCAAAAGAAGAGGCCATTGTACACTTCTCCAAAGACACTTGTTAGCCATGTCACAACTAATGTTCACTCATCATAGATTTCAACAGTTGTATTGGGTTGGAAGTCTGAAAGTGACATGACTACAACTGCCATGATGCCCTCTTCCTGTAACTCAAAACAAGAGACAACTGAGCACTTGCCCAAAGACACATGTTAGCCATGTCACAACTGGTGTTCACCCATTAGGCCCTCTTCATGTGACCCAGAACAAGAGATAATTGAGCACTTACCCAAAGACCCCTGTTAGTCATGTCACAACTGAGGTACACTTATCATGGAGTTCACCATTTGTCTAGCTTTGGGAGTCTGAAAGTGACAAGACTACAACCACATTAAGGCCCTCTTCCTGGAACTCAAAGAAGAGGCCATTGTGCAACCTCCCAAAGACACTTGATACCCATGTCACAAGTGATCTTCACTTATCATGGAGTTCACCATTTGTTTGGTGTTGGGAGTCTGAAAGTGACATGACTGCAACTACAATGAGGCCCTCGTCCTGTAACTCAAAACTAGATGCCATGGTGTACTTGCTCGAACATCCTTGTTTGCTACATCAAAACTGATCTACCCACATGATGGAGTTCAGCATTTGTCTAGTGGTGGAAACCTGGAAGTGACATGACTACAACCAGCATGAGGCCTGTTTGAAGTGGGGTCTTTTGTTGGCAGTAATGTTACCCTCTGTCCAAGCAAGGACCCTCACTCTAGTCAGGGTAAAGGAGAATCACCCTCAGTTAACCCTGGCTCACCCCCTTGGTAGCTTGGCACAAGCAGGCAGCCTTAACTTCAGAGTCTAGGTGTAAAGTATTTGTACCACACACACAGTAACTCAGAGAAGATACTACAAAATTACACAACACAGGTTTAGAAAATCAGGTAATATTTATCTAAACAAAACAAGACCAAAACAACTAAAATCCACCATGCACAAGTCAAGTAATGAATTAAAAAGCAAAAAGATTCTTCTTACATCCTTAGAAAACAGTAAAAACACTGTTAGCATTGAAAAGTACCTTGGTAGAATCAAAATAACATGCACGGGCCAGTGTGTGTCAGAAAATGCTAGCGATGCGTAAATTTCTCATTCGCAAGAGAGACCATGTGTCATTCTCTGCCTCTGATCGGGGTGGCGTGCGTCATTTTTCATCTCCGCAGGAGAGCGATGCGTCGAGCCAGGCAAGCACTCTGGTCCGGGCGGACTTTGTGTCGTTTTTCAGCGCCCAGCGAGGTTTGCGTCGAAAATCCGGCCACACAGTATCTGCAAAACCTTGCAATGTGGTTTGCAAAGTTATCAGCCTACATCAGCGGGTGTTGCACGTCATTTGTCCAGCTGCATGAGTTGATCTTCCAGCTGCTATACAGGTGGAGTGTTGGTTTCAGCCGCGAAGGTGAGGCGCATCGTTTTCAGCCACGTCTCGGAAGGTGCAACATTTTCCCCGCACGGCGGTCTGTGTGTGGATCTTTAGTCTTGGTCTGCCAGCTTCACGTGTCAAGGCCCCAGGACCTGGACAGAGCACCGCTTGCAGGGCTGGAGTCTCAATGGAGAGATTAGGTGCTGGCAGGAGAAGTCTTTGATGGCCCTGAGACTTCAACAACAGAAGGCAAGCTCAGGACAAGCCCTTGGAGATTTCTTCACAAGCAGGAATGCACAACAAAGTTCAGTCTTTGTCCCCTTGCACAGGAAGAAGCAGCAACTGCAGGATAGCTCCACAAAGCACAGTCACAGGCAGGGCAGCACTTCTCCTCCGCTCTTTAGCTCTTCTCCAGGCAGAGGCTCCTCTTGATGTCCAGAAGTGATCTAATTTTCAGGGGTTTGG
Organism: Pleurodeles waltl; assembly: GCF_031143425.1. Lineage (NCBI taxonomy): Eukaryota > Metazoa > Chordata > Amphibia > Caudata > Salamandridae > Pleurodeles > Pleurodeles waltl. The sequence continues at coordinate 447,515,816 of NC_090438.1, read as the reverse complement.
GTGCCCTTCTTATGCCCAGTTCTGCCTTTGAAGTAGGCCTACTTCAAAGGAAAGTCTCTCTTGTTTGTGAAATCCTGCCTTGCCCAGGCCACGCTCCAGACACCACGAGGGGGTTCAAGACTGCATTGTGTGAGAGCAGACACAGCCCTTTCAGGTATAAGTGACCACTCCTTCCCTCCCTCCCAGTACAGATGGCTCATGAGGGTATGCAGGCTACACCCTAGCTCCCTTTGTGTCACTGTCTAGAGAGAGGTGCAAACAGCCCAACTGTCAATTTAACCTAGACAGGGAATCCACAAACAGGCAGAGTCACAGAACTGGTTTAAGCAAGAAAATGCCCACTTTCTGACAATGGCATTTTCAAACACACAATCTCAAAACCAACTTTATTAAAAGATGTATTTTTAAATTGTGAGTTCAGAGACCCCAAACTCCTCATGTCTATCTGCTCCCAAAGCTAATCTATGATTCAATAATTTTTAAAGGCAGCCCCCATGTTAACCTATGAGAGAGATCAGCCTTGCAATAGTAAAATCCGAATTTGGCAGTATTTCACTGTCAGGACATATAACTCACATTAGTATATGTCCAACCTTCAATATACACTGTACCCTGCCCAGAGGGCTACGTAGGGCCTACCTTAGGGGTGTCTTACATGTAAGAAAAGGGAATGTTTAGGCCTGGCAAGCAGGTACACTTGCCAAGTCGAATTGGCAGTTTAAAACTGCACACACATACACTGCAGTGGGGGGTCTGAGACATGATTACAGGGCTACTAATGTGTGTGGCACAACCAGTGCTGCAGCCCCACTAGTAGCATTTGATTTACAGGGCCTGGGCACCTCTAGTGCACTTTACTAGGGACTTACTAGTAAATCAAATATGCCAATCATGGATAAACCAATCAACAATAATCTACACAGAGAGCATATGCACTTTAGCACTGGTTAGCAGTGGTAAAGTTCCCAGAGTTCAAAAGCCAACAAAAACAGGTCAGGGAAAATAGGAGGCAGGAGGCAAAGATTGGAGATGACCCTGCAAAAGGAAAAAAAGTCCCGAAAGGCCCTTTTCCTGTAACTCAAAACAAGAGGCCCTTGTGTACTTGCCAAAAAGACACTTGTTAGCCATGTCACAACTGACGTACACTCACCATCAAGTTCACCATTGTTTAGGGTTGGGAGTCTAAAAGTGAAATGACTACAACTACTATAAGGCCCTCTTCCTGTAACTCAAAACTAGATTCCTTTTTGCACTTGCCCAAAGACACTTTTTTAGCTACATCACAACCGACCTACACTCACCGTGGATTTCAGCATTTGTCTAGTGATGGGAGTGTGGAAGTGACATGACATGACTACAACTACTATGAGGCCCACTTCCTGTAACTGAAAGCAAGAGGCCATTGTATACTTGCCCAAAGACTTGTTAACTATGCCACAACTGATGTGAAGACATCATAAAATTCACCATTTGTCTAGCATTGGGAGTCTGAAAGTAACACAAATATAACCACCATGAGGTCCTATTCCATAAGTCAAAACAAGAAGGCATTGTGGAAATGCCCAAAGACAAGTGTTAGCCATGCCACAACTGATGTACACTTATCATAGAGTTCAACATTTGTCTTGAGTTGGAAGTCGAAAAGTAACATAACTACAACTACCATGAGCCCCATTTCCTGTAGCTCAAAACAAGAGGCCATTGAGCACTTTCCTAAAGACACTTGTTAGCCATGCTACAACTGATGTTCAGTCATCATGCAATTCGCCATTTGTCTAGCGCTGTGAGTGTGAAAGTGGTATGGCTACAACTACCATGAGGCCCATTCTCTGTAACTCAAAACAAGAGGCCATTGTCCTCTTGCCCAACGACACCTGTAAGCTATGTCACAACTTATGTCCATTCATGATGGAGTTCACCATTTGTCTAGTGTTAGGAGCATCAAAATGACATGACTACAACTTCCATAAGGCCCTCTTCCTAAAACTCAAAACAAGAGGCCATTGTGCACTTGCCAAAAGATACCTCATAGAAATGTCACAAACTGATGTTCACTCATCATGGAGTTCACCATTTTACTAGGGTTGGGAGTCTGGAAGTGACACGACTACAACTACTTTAAGGCCCTCTTCCTGTAACTCAAAGAAAAGTCCATTGTGCACTTGCCCAAAGACACTTGTTAGCCAAGTCACAACTGATGTTCACTCATCATGGAGTTCACCATTTTACTAGGGTTGGGAATCTGAAAGTGACACGACTACAACTACTTTAAGGCCCTCCTCTTGTAACTCAAAGAAAAGTCCATTGTGCACTTGCCCAAAGACACTTGTTAGCCAAGTCACAACTGATGTTCACTCATCATGGAGTTCACCATTTTACTAGGGTTGGGAATCTGAAAGTGACACAATGACAACTACTTTAAGGCCCTCTTCATGTAACTCAAAACAAGAGGTCATTGTGACATTGCCCAAAGACTGTGTTAGCCATGTCACAACTAATGTTCAGGCATCATGGAATGCACCATTTGTCTAGTGTTGGGAGTCTGAAAGTGAAATTGCTTCAGCCACCATGAGGCCCTCTTAATGTAATTCAAAATAAGATGCCATTGTGCACTTACCCAAAGACATGTGTTAGCCAAGTCACAAATAATGTACACTCATCATGGAGTTCACCTTTTATCTAGATTTGGAAGGCTGAAAGTGACATGACTACAACTACTATAAGGCCCTCTTCCTCTAACTGAAATAAGAGGCCATTGTGTACTTGCCCAAAGCCATGTCATAACTGATTTTCATAAATCATGGATCTCGCCATTTGTTTGGTGTTGGGAGTCTGAAGGTGGCATGACTACAACTACCATGAGACCATTTCTCTGTAACTCAAAAGAAAAGCCCACTGTTCACTTACCCAAAGACACTTGCTAGCCACATCACAAGTGATCTGCAATCATCATAGAGTTCAACATCCTATTGAGTTGTAAGTCGAAAGAAACATGACTCTAACTGCCATGAGGCCCTCTGCCGGTAACTCAAAATAAGAGGCCATTGAGTTCTTGCCCAAAGACACTTGTTAGCCATGCCACAACTGATGTTCACTAGTCATGGAATGTGTAATTTGTCTACTGTTGAGAGTCTGAAAGTGACATGGCTACAAGTATCAAACGGACCTCTTCCTGTAACTCAAACCAAAAGGCCATTTTGCACTTGCCAAAATGCACCTGTTAGCCATGTCACTCAACATGAATTTCAACATTTGCCTAGGTTTGGGAGTCTGAAAGTGTGATGACTACAACCACAATGTGGCCCTTTTCTTGTAACTCAAAACTAGAGGCCATGTTGTACTTCCCCGAAGACACTAGTTAGCTACATCAAAACTGATTCACACTCACCATGGAGTTCAGCATTTGTCTGGTGGCATGACTGCAAATAGCATGAGACCCTCTTCTTGTAACTCAAAACAAGAGGCCACTGTGCACTTGCTCAAAGACCCTTGGCACACAACTGACATACACTCACTATCAAGTTCACCATTTATCTAAGGTTGGGAGTCTGAATGTGACATGACTACATCTACTATAATGCCCTTTTCCATTAACTCATTGTACACTTCCCAAATATATTTGATACCCATGTCACAATTGATGTTCACTCATCATGGAGTTCACCATTTGTCTGGTGTTGGGAGTCTAAAAGTGACATGACTACAGCTACAATAAGGCCCTCATCCTGTAACTCAAAACTAGATTCCTTTGTGCACTTGCCCAAAGACACTTGGCACACAACTGAGCTGCACTCACCATGGAGTTCAGCATTTGTCTGGTGGTGGGAGTCAGGAAGTGACATGACTACAACTACCATGAGGCCTGCTTCCTGTAACTCAGAAAAAGATGCCATTGTGCACTTGCCCAAAGAAACATGTTAACCATACCACAACTGATGTTCAGTCATCATGGAACTCGCCATTTGTCTAGCGTTGGAGTCTGAAAGAAACATGAATACAACTACCAATAGGCCTTATTATTTACCTCAAAACAAGAAGGAATTGTGAACATGCCCAAAGACACTTGTTAGCCATGCCACATCTGATGTACACTCATCATATAGTTCAACATTTGTCTTGGGTTGGAAGTCAAAATGTAACATAACTACAACTACAACTACCATGAGGCCTTCTTACTCTTGCCCAAAGACTTGTTAGCCCAGTCACAAATGAGGTACGCTCATCATGGAGTTCACCATTTGTCTAGAGTTGGAAGTCTGAAAGTGACATGCCTACAACTACTATAAGGTCGTCTTCCAGAAACTCAAATCAAGAGGCCATTGTGCACTTTACCAAAGACACTTAGTAGCCATGCTACAATTGATGTTCAGTCAGCATGTAATTTGCCATTTGTCTAGCGTTGGGAGTCTGAAATCGACATATCTACTACTACCATGAGGCCCTCTTCCTGTAACTCAAAACAAGAGGCCATTATCCACTTTCCCAAAGACACCTGTTAGCCATGCCACAACTGATGTTCACTCATCATGGAGTTCACCTTTTGTCTAGTGTTGGGAGCATTAAAGTGACATGACTACAACTACCATGAGGCCTATTTCCTGTAACTCAAAACAAGACCCCATCGTACAATTGCTCCAAGGTGTGTTAGCCAAGTCACAACTGATGTACACTCATCCTGGAATTCAGCATTTCGCTAGATTTGGAAGTCTGAAAGTGACATGACTACAACTACTATAAGGCCCTCTACCTATAACTCAAATAAGAGACCATTTTGCACTTGCCCAAAGCCATGTGATAAACTGATTTTCACCAAACATTGAGTTCACCATTTGTCTGTTTTTGAGAGTCTGTAGGTGACATAGCTTTAACTACCATGATTCCCTCCTCCTGTGTCTCAAAACAAGAGGCCATTGTGTACTTGCCCAAAGACACCAGTTAGCTATATCAAAAACAGATCTATACTCACCATTGGGTTCATCATTTGTCTAGCGGTGGGAGTCTAGAAGTGAAATGACTACAACTACCATGAGGCTCTCTTCCTGTAACTGAAAACAATGGGCCATTGTGCACTTGCCCCAAGAAACCTGTTAGCCATGTCACAACCGATGTACGCTCATTATGGGGTTCACCATTTGTCTAGAGCTGGAAGTCTGAAAGTGACATGACTACAACTATCATAATGCCGTCTGCCTGTAACTCAAATCAAGAGTCATTGTGCACTTGCTCAAAGACAATTGTTAGCCATGCCACAACTGAGGTTTACTCATCATGGAATTTGTAATTGGTCTAGAATTGGGCGCTGTGTGAGAGGAGGCCTCTTTTTGCATGGTCAGCCCCCACTTTTTGCCTGATGTTGATGTGTTCTAGAAGTTGATAGTGCCCAGGCCCCCTGCTAAACAGGTTCCCTGGGCCAGAGCTCTTTCCCTAAAACTGTTGTGATGCTTGGCACAATTGGTTATAATCTTAAATACCCCTATAAGTCCCTAGTAAATGTGTACCCCAGTACACAGGGCAAAAGATATTAAGAGTAGGCCCTTGGGGGCATCAGCACTGATTGTGCCACCTCCAAGGGCCCTGCACCCAGTAAAGTATGTACTGGGCACTGGTCAAACCTGATTTCCCCAGCTACATAATGGCCACTCTGCACCCTGGGTTGTTTGGAATCAAACATCTCAGAATATTAAATCCAAACTGATACCAGTTTTGGATTTAAACCTAAATGTACCCAGGGGGCATCTTAGAGGTGCCCCCTGCAAAAGTTAACCCTAACTGGAAGAGTTGCTGGCTGGTTCCATCCAGCTGCCACTCCAGACAGCCAATATACAAACCTGGGGGAGAGCCCTGGCTCTCTGGTTTGTAAGACAATGACGTTCCTGGGTGGAGGAGCTAACACCCCCTCCCTCAGGAATGTGCAGCACCCTGGCGGTGAGCTTCAAAGAGCTACAGCCCCTTAAACTTGAACCTCCAAGCCTGCTGCTAGCAGCAGAGGGCTTCCCCCTTTGCAAACCCCTACATTTGGTGGGAGCAAAGGTGAGAAACCAGACAAAGGGTAGGAGGAGTGGCCTCACTGAGCATGCACCAACCCTAAGGGCTTGCATGTGAAGTGGACCCTCTGATTCAGTTTTCACCATCTTGGAATGGAGAAAAACTACCAGTGAGGTTTAGGGAAGTGACCCTTCCCACAGGAAGTGGTCACTATAGTGGGAGTAGCCACCCAAGGATATGTGCCCCATTGGTTCCCCCTAAAATGCCCACTAAATTCAATATTTAGTTGGCTTCCCTAGACCAAGATTTTAGATTCAAAAAGGATTTCAAGAAGACAAGAAGACCAGCAGCAGAGAAACTGCAGGATGAGAACTGAGGACCTGCTCCACCAGAAGAGGCACCAAGACCCCTGTATACTGCACTAGAGTCCCAACAATCGCAACAGCAGAGGAGATGAACACTGGACCGACCCCAAGAAACCCAGGGGACCTCCAGGCTTCAAGGATCACCCCAGAGGTGCCTCCTGAGTGGAGGCACCACTCAAGAAACGCAAGTAAACTGCAAAGGACCAAGAAACCACTGAGGGATACTTCAATGAATCGCCAATATCTCTGTGACACGAAGTCGCAGCTGGACCCAATGACATCCAGATGACAGCTCAGAAGTGCCCCCCCCCCTCCAACTGTACCAGGTTTGGTGGCGTTGTGACCCCCAGTGGCCGAGATAGAGCAATACCTAGTCTTGGTCAGACTAGGAGAAAACCAGCTCGCCCCGAGCTGACAAAGGACTAGGAAGCAGCCCCAGTCGTGGGACTTCAGGAACACCCTGGACCTCCAACCAGAGTGCCCCCGTTGTCCTGTAAGCGGCCCTCAAAGAGACTTACCTCCAGCTCCAGTGGACTTTGTTGCGCACAGCATCCAAGTCCTCCAAAACACCCTGCACATGGCCGCCCTGGGCCTTGCATCATGGGATCTGCTGTGTGCCCCAGGTCCCTAACCACTTGTGACCTCAACAACCAAAGGGGACCCCCAGGCACCATTTTGAATTTGCAAACAAGCTCCTTTTCCAAGTGGCCCATTCAGATGGCCCTGTGCCTGTGCCAAGAACTTTTCCAACGCTGCTCCCACCAGAACCGGGAGCTACCCTAAGCTCTACAGCTGGCACAAGGTGGCCACCGACCCCTGCAACCACTCTGAAAAAGAAGAAACTGGTAACTCAACCATGCAATTTTTAATGCATTTTGAAAAGTGACTGCCTACTGATTTAAATGGTGCGTAAGAAAGACTAACCTTGCTAAAACTTTGAAAAGTCATAACAAGAAAAGTACTTAACCTATTCCAAAGATTTTGGTCTTAAAAATTATATAAAAGTCTGAAATATTTTTTTATAAATTCTGGTCTCGAGTTTTTCATTGAGTGTTTGTGGTGTATGATTGGATTTGTGAGTACAGCAAATACTTAGCAAATCTCCTGGATTAGCCTAACTGCTCGACCAGCTACCTTAAAAATTAGAGCATTAGGTGGTCTGATTTTTACCCCTGGAAATGAGCATGTGGTTGTCCGGACCCTCTGCATAGTGTACTTGGTTTTGTACACTGCATAGAGGGCCAGCCTCTAACAGTCAGAAAGTGACATGGCTATAAGTACCACAAGGCCCTCTTCCTTTAACTCAAACCAAGAGGCCATTGTGCACTTGCCTAAAGACACGTGTTATCCATGTCACAACTGATGTTCACTCATCTTGCATTAACCATTTGTCTAGGTTTGGGAGTCTGAAAGTGACATAGCTACAACTACCATTAGGGCCTCTTCCTGTCAACACAAAACAAGACGCCATTCTGAACTTGCTCAAAGACATGTGTTAGCCACATGACACCTCGTTTATGTTCACTATTTGTCTAGGGTTGGACGACTGAAAGTTACATGACTAAAACTACTATAATGCCCTCTTCCTGCATTCCATGCTTGCTCACATCTGGCGTTGCCCACTGCCTTGTTCATATACCCCATCAACATTCTTTACCTAAAGTATCTTAGTTCTAACACTGTCAATCTGCACTGTTGGACCAACAGCACAGCTATCAAAGCCCATCACATGCCATATGTCCAAATGGGGCCTGTAAGTCTTTCAATAACAAAAAATGATAACATGACTCATGGTATGGCTCAATGGATGAATGTATGCCCAAACCCAAATGCAGTCTTCATACAGATATGTGATACAAAACATTTGTATAGTGTCAGTAGTACAGAGTGGTACCTGACTGCAACTCCCAGGAGGCACTGTTTCAGCAACTCTAAACACCAGACCAGTGTATTACTTGGCCACATACCAATGTTTGTTAACTCTCAAATTAAAGTGTACTCACCTAGGAGGATACCATATGTATAGTGTGTAGTAGAGAGAGTGACAAGACTGCAACTCCCAGCAGGACCTGTTTTAGCTACGCATAACACCAGACCAGTGCTCACTTGTATATATACCCCTGTTTGTTAACTCTCAATTGAAGTGTACTCACCTGGGAGGATACTATGGCCCTTATTACAAGGGTGGACGAGCTGACCGTCAAACTTGCAGTGAGGATGCCACCGTGATACCGTTGGCATCCCTCCAAATCGTATCACAATGTTTCCGCCGGGCTGTCTGGCGGGAACATTTAATTACAATGTTCACATCCGGCTGACTAGTGGGAACAGTACTACAATATTGGCCTTGGGTCCTTCAAGGGAGTCAAGGCCAATATCGTAGCACACAGCACCCTCGTAATATGCCCAGTCTGCAAAGTAGGCTTTGTGTATTTCAAGAGTGTTGGCCTGGGGGGCCCCTGCACTGCCCTTACCATTGGCATGGGCAGTGCAAAAGCCACCCTATGCCCCCTAATGCCCCCAGCACTGACTTTCCACCTGCCTTTCCATAGCAGGGTCCCTGCCATGGAAAGTCTGGTGGAAAGCTGTGTTGTAATCAGCCAGGCGGTGCAGAGTTTAGGTCCGCCCTCCGGAATCATGTTCCCTGGGTGGACGGGGGTGTCCTGGTGGGTCCACCTACCAGGCTTGTAAAGTGGTAGTTGGTCCTTGGCTGTCTGCCTCATAATGAGGCCCCATGTGTATAGTGTGTGTAGTACAGAGAGTGACATGACTGCAACTCCCAGAAGGCCCTGTTTCTATTACTCAAAACACCAGCAAAGTGTCCACTTGGCCCATAACACCTGTTAGTGAAATCACACATGAAGTGTACTCACCTGGGAGGATACCATTTTCATAGTGTGTGTACTAGAGAGAGTAACCTGACTGCAACTCCCAGAAGACACTCTTTCAGCAACACTAGACCGGTGGTCACCTTTCCCCATACCCCTGTTTGTTAACTCTCAAATTGAAGTGTACTCACCTGGCAGGATACCATGTCTATAGTGTATGCAGCAGAAAGACTGACATGACTGTATCTCCCAGCAGGCCCTGTTTCTATTACTAAAAACACCAGCACAGTGTCTACTTGGCCCAATACATCTGTTAGTGATTTCACACATGGCGTGTACTCACATGGGAGTATACCATTTGCATAATGTGTGTGTAATAAAGAGAGTGGCCTGACAACAACTCCCAGGGGGAACTGTTTCAGCAACTCCAAACACCAGACCAGTGGTCACTTGTCCACATACCCCTGTTTGTTAACTCTCAAATTGAAGTGTACTCACCTGGGAGGATACCATGTGTATAGTGTGTATAGTAGAGAGACTGACATGACTGCAACTCCCAGCACACCCTGTTTCTATTACTCAAAACACCACAGTTTACACTTGGCACAATCCATCCGTTAGTGAGCTCTCAAATGAAGTTTACTCACCTGGTGGGAGATCATTTGTCAAGTATGTGTTCTAGAAAGAGTTACCAGACTGCAACTCCCAGGAGGCACTGTTTCACTAACTCCAAACACTAGACCAGTGTACACTTATCAAAGAACACTGCTTGGTAACTCTCAATTGAATTATACCCTTGTTTGTCAACTATAGAATGAAGTATACTTACCTGGTGCTGATCAAACACACATCATGTCCAAATCACAGATGTATCTGTCAACATAGCTCCATCTTGACTTGCTAACCCAAGATGAATATTTGGAGGACAGGAATGATACCTTAACCACTGTGCATAACAAGTAGTCTACCCCTTCCTTTGGCTCATCAACAACAGGCACATCAACATTGGTGCCAGCCACAGGAAGGGAGGCCATGAAATAGGAAGAACTATCCCCAGACACCCCTGCCTCTGTAGAACTGTATCCTCGCCCCCATGCAAGTGGGGACATTCAGAAAAGAATCCAGGAGATGTAGATGGGAAGACACCCACCACTGCTAGCAAGTGACCTCTCCTAAAGGTCCTCCTTTGTGTGTCACATATTCACTCTGTTGACTGATCCTGAACCACCTACCAGTTCCAATGGAGGCATACTCTGGACTTGGGACTCGAAATGGTGTGGCATCTACTTCAGTGATTTCACTCACAATGACTGCCCCCTTCACCTTAGATTTTTGTTTCTTTCTGCCCAAAATGAATTTTCAGAATTAGCATTGTAATAAATTTTCTCATCGCAGACTCATCGTCTGTTTACTTGATTTTCACATTTGGCTATGTAGAGATGTAAAACCATTTGAACCATGCGACGAAGACACAAGATACTTGTGCAAGTAGGGATATGTTACAGGTACACAGTGTCCAGCTCTGGATTACACACCTTACACACCAACACATCACTACATGTGTCTGGTAAAACAAAAAATGTTATTACAGTGTACAGCACATAGGCTGTCAAAATGTCTGGACTCTTAGGAACAAGAATGTGTGACTCATACTGAGCCAAAGTACAAATTTCAAAGTACAGAATCCCAGATCACAGAAGGAAGGGATTTGTCAGACATTGTACTGGAACATTGAAGTGGTTGATGTCATCTGCTTGAGCCCTATCACATGCCACACCAATGTAATCCAATATCACACAATCTAAGATACAGACAGATGGCAGTACAGCAATCCCTGATCACAGGCCCATCATAATCCAATTCCCATGCATCATGCATCTGGTTTGTATGACACAAACATATGTCAGTGTTGTGGCACAGGCACTGTGACCTGAAATGATGAAACACTTCTACAGCTCTAGACAGGTCATACAAAACAGTGTTTAGCCAATTTGAAGGGAAAATGACTTGATCAAAACCTAGGACCACACTTTTTCAGACCACATGATGACATACATGATACATCAGGCCCACCACAAAACAAGTGCAATGTGCACTTCTGTACCTCCACCCAAACACTGCACCAGCTGTCTTGGTAAATGACTCATACTTCCAAACTCAGGACCTACATTACCTGGAGCAGTGCATGTCCACTTTGTATGTCAAAACAACATCAGATACCTGCCAATGTCACAACTCTGAAATGCCCACATGAAGATGCCATGATGACGGTACCTATATAAAGAACACATCTAGGAGTATAAGCTGGAAGCCATTCCTATGACACAAGTCGCAGAGCAAGCAAATGGAAAATAAAGCACATTGCAAGGAAATTGACACAAACAAAGCAACATCATCAAGGTAGTGATGTGTTATACGCTATGATATCAAGCAGCCTTTCGCTGAATATTGCAGTGTTTCAGCTCCCTAGCTCTTTCAAAAACATCCAACTAAACACATGCTCACAACTACAGTCCATTGTACAGACATTACATCACACGACATACTTACACTCATGAAAAGTAGCTTTTGATGAGATCTTCCTGCAAGTCAGCTGCTTCCTCTTTATCACTGTCATCCTCACTTGGCATTTCAGGATTCTCAGCAGGTGACACTGCAGGCTCTCCCTCCTCTGGGATGTACGGGATATTCCTCCGCAGGTCAATGTTGTGGAGTATGCCACAGTGATCTGAAAAACCTTCTTGGGTGAGAAGCGGAGGGCGCCACCAGTCTGGTCCAGCCACCTAAATTTGGCTTTCAGGATCCAAAAAGCCTGCTCCAGTGGCCGCTGTGTTCTTCCATGGGCCTCATTGAAGCACACTTCTCCTGGTGTAGTTGGATTCCTCAGTGTTGTCAACAACCAAGGATGGTTTGGATGTGCTGTCTCCTGTCAAGGAATGGTACATAAATGAAAAAATGATTCCCTTACTTCATGATTGTAGCATCTGACAGTGCACACACACAATCAGGACAAATGTTACTTATGAACCACTCTCTTTGGGTGCAGTTGTGACATTAGCTGGGGTATGGTGCTGTTCTGCATTATGGATGAATCATGGGCTGAACCCACATAACGGGCATAGACATGTGAGATGTAGAGATCCGCCAAACAGAAAACTTGCACATTGATGAAATGGAAGTTCCTTCTGTTGCAATAGATTTATTGAGTGGCCTGGGGTGGCACCAAGCCAACATATGTGCCAGCAATAGCCGCCACCACATGTGGGAAGTGACAAAAACGATAAAAGTCAGCCTTCACATTGGCCAGCTCCTCACGTTGGGGGATCCTTATTTAGCTGTCAATATATTTCACAGTAGCTGATGGGGAATCCTTCAACACCAGACTGAACATAGGTTGGGACATACCAGCAGGTAGGCCCACTGTATGTTGGAAGAACCCTGTGGCTAGGAAGTACAAAACTGACATGACTTGTACAATGGGTTATATGCTGGTTGGATAACTAATAGCTGGCATGAGATCTGGCTCCAACTGACGGCATTAGTCCACTATTGTTTGCCTATTCAGATGGTAGAGCAGGATGACTTGATGTTTTTCTATGGTCTGGCAGTGGATGGTAGACAGGATGTTGTCTCATCCTCCCTCTCCCAGTGGACCTATGTGTGACAAGACATGATTTGTGACATTAGTCAGTGTGTCCACAACAAAATATATGCGTGCCAACAACATCATGTGACAAAGTATTTCTGACAGGATAGACATGCCATCTATTACACGTCACAGCTGGGAACTACACAAGGGTCACATTTGACCCCCATGGTTTTCAAGACATGTTCACAACATGGATATTGATGGAACTCAAAGATGTGCTACACAATTGCCCCTCAAAATGTGACTTTATATTATGACTGCCAAAAAGATTGTTGGTGGCCCATGCACTACTTTTAAATGCCATCTGTGCCCTGCAACAAACTATAATGTGCCCCTTTGTTCCAGTTAGACTTCTTGTGTGCCTACTGTTGCAGTCTTGTGGTTTCAATGGGATGTACATGGTGCAGGTTTTGGTGGACAGTGACATATGTTAAATTTAGCCACATTGGGTTGTGTGAGGTGGTTTTGGGTTCCTAGATTCTCCTTGTGGTGGATGCATGTAACTAGGGAAGGAGACTTTACTGCCATCCACTGACATCTTTTTCTTTATGATGTATTAGATGTTAGACAACATGTATGTGCATGACAGCAAGAGCTGTGCATGCATTTCGTATGAGTCGTTTGACGATCTTGTAAGGAATGTGCATAGTACAATAGATCTTTCACTGAACATCTGGCCTCAACAAACTGTACTCTGGAAGGTATAGCCTGACTCACTCTGACTTCCAGGTTGCCACAAACACCAGATGCCAAATTGCTGATGGCCACATGATGGACTGTCATGCATGCAAGTGATGGAAATACAGTGTCATGTAGGTTCTGTATGCTTTGCCAGCAGAGACCAAGGCCTGTCAAATGTATCTCCCAGTATGGGAGATAGTCCAGGCTTTGGTAGAGTCACTGTGGCTATGCAACTGTGCCACTGTCCCCACTCCCTCTACACCAGCAGATCCTGTTGCGTGGCCTATATGTGGCTCTAGTAGCAAAGCTTGATTAGGAATGGTTACTGAAGTTAATCCATGAACTAGTTAATATATGAATTTTGCATTTTTGTCAATGTGTGTCTTTGACTCGTGGCAGGTCCCTTACTCCCACAGCTCTGATGTCACCTTCACAGAAGTGATATTTGTCCTATACAGGCTAATTGGAATGATGCCAGTTCCACAGTACAGATCCTGGGAGGCCATGACATGTGACACAGTAGCTTGGTAAAATAGTAGAAATTGAACAATGCATACCTTTGTAAGGTGGATGCCATCTCTGTGGGATATACACATATGTCAATAGGAGTGTTCTGTGGTACAGGTACATACCACAGGACCCACCCTCTGAAGTGGCATGAGTCTGCATTTGGTAAGCCACATGTCCACATGTGCACAAGGAATACACTTTCTCTACCCACCATACCAGCCCCTTCTTTGTCACTCACGTGTAAGGTTGAAGTCTGTACTATGGCAGTTGCCTGTAGGGACTTATGCAGTGAGTCAATTTCACAGAGTGTGAATGTATTGGTCCTGTCAGGCCTCAGGAGTCTACCCTCCAGAAGCCACACATGTGTGCATTGTTTCATTGTGGCTCACATCACAGCACGTTGCTGGAGCATGGGCTACCTGATGTCAGTAGGCTTGCTTAGTCTTTGTAGGCCATGAGCGGGGTAGTGGGTTAGTCTGCAGATGAATACAAAAATATATAGTCATGTCCATGTACTTATTGGCTTGTGTGTTTTACATTTGTGGTGTGTTAACAAATTAAAATGTTCTAGCTTGTTTTTTTCTGACATTCGTGTGACTCAACCTTTTGTTTGAAAACTTACGATTGTAATCTCTTGATGTGCCTTTTGTATCCATGCAGGTCAACGCCCATCAGAAGAAGGGGTATATGGAAAACCATTGCCTGGAAGGTGTGGATCCTGGGGATCCACAGGGGGCAAGTACCCATTGTCGCAAGAGGTAGGAGGACCTGAGAGGCTGGGCCCAGAAGATCGTGGAGGTCCAACTAGGGCTGTCTTCCCAACGTGAGGGGGAGGGAGCATGCCAGACCATGACGCCCCTAATATCACGCATCCTGGAGCTGGCATAGTCAGACCTTGATGGGCATTTAAGGGGAGCACAGCAGCTACAAGGGGGTAACTACAGGCATAATCCTGCCTCTTACATTGCCGTGTTAATGCATAAGGTTCTGACATCTACCCCTGATGATAAGGGATGTGCCATGTGTGACACTGTAGATGTGTAACTGTTTGTGTAGTCATGCAATGTGGTGCATACTGATGTGCCTTGCCTGTTGACCCAGGGACCTAGGACACAACAGTGTACAATCCAACAAACAATTTAGTCTTTGGGGATACCATTTGGCTGTGTACACTGATCAATCAAGTACTTTTTGTTGTTGTAGTGGTTGTAAAATTTATTCAACAGACCACTACGCCTCAGTGTTACAGATCAAAGTAAAGGAAGTAATGAATCACTGTCCTCAGCCATGTGAATGGTGAAATGAGTAAATTGGCATCTGCCACCCTGAGGCTACTTGTCTTCAGTGTGTGATAGGTGCTGGTTCCTCACTACTGTGTGTAATGTGAAGATGGGAGTCATACATTTGACAGAACATACATTTATCTTTAAGTGCTGCTACAGATCAATACTTTCCCAAGGTAATTCGGGAATGTCCATGGACATGATTTGTGTGCCATCACTATTGCCAGCATTCCTTGTGACTATGTTAGCATCTATCACATTCCCTTTTGACAAAATGTGCACACTGCTGTTTCATGCATGGGCTACCTTCGTTCACAGGATGATTCCTGTATTCCTTCATATAGATGTGCATGCCAACATGTGTTTTTAAAGGGACATTTGTGTAATTATTGATTGTTGGCTGATACATACCCTCAACCATCATTGCATGTCATTTGGCATGTACAACTTCAGTAGCAATGAGGACAAGGCGTGAATGACTATATATTTTAGCCACAATGTGCATCTCCAGGCCATTGATGTGGCATCATGTAGCAAAGAGTACTACACATGTGTAATGGGTAAGGTGTTTTACCTGACTGTGGGCATTCATTATGGAATGTCTTGCAGTTATGTTGAAATCACATGTGTTTGTGTACAGCCATTCATCCACAGACATCTGTGTTTGCAGGACCAAAATACAGAAAGTAATGTTGCTTCTAACTGGGCAACATGTTGAGGGCCTTTTGCAGGTACTTGCAAATCTTCATGCCTCTCCAACATACAAAGGACTAATGGCTTCTACTGATGCAATCAGAGTATGTGTTGGAAATGGCCTTAATGCAGGGTCACCCTCAAACTTTTTGCCTTCCTCCTTCTCTTTTTCTGACCTCATGTTTCCTAGCTTTAGGACTCCACACACTTTACCACTGCCTATCAGTGCTAATTGGCTTATTTAATGTACTTGTAAGTCCCCAGTCAAGTGCACTACATGTGCCCAGAGCCTGTAAATTAAATGCTGCTTGTGGGCTGCAGCCCTGGTTATGCCCCCCCACATAAGTAGCCCCGTAACCATGTCTCAGGCCTCTCTCTGCAGTGCCTGTGTGTGCAGTTTCACTGCCACTTCGACTTGGCAGTCAAAAGTACTTGCCAAGCTTTAAACTCCCCTTTTTCTATATATAAGTCACCACTAAGGTAGGCCCTAGGTAGCCCATAGGGCAGGGTGCTATGTAGGTAAAAGGCAGGACATGCACATGTGTGTTCTATATCCCGGTAGTGTAAAACTCCTAAATTCATTTTTTACACTGCTGTGAGGTCTGCTCCTTTTATAGGTTAGCATTGGGGCTACCCTCATACACTGTTTTTGTGGTAGATCGTGATCTGAAACGAATTGCCAGGTCATATTTAGTATGGCCAGAACGGTGATACAAAATCCTACTTAATGGTGAAGTTGGATTTTATTTTATGATTTTAGAAATGCTACTTTTAGAAAGTGAGCATTTCTCTACACTTAAATTCTTCTGTGCCTTACAATCCACGTCTGGCTGGGTTCAGTTGACAGCTCACTTGTGCATTTACTCAGACAAACCACAAACACAGGATGCTCTGCCTCACTTGCATACATCTGCATTTTGAATGAGTCTTCCTGGGCTGGGAGTGTGGAGTGCCTGACACTTACATGTCAAAGGACAGTAGCCTGCCCTCACCCAAAGGACTGCCATACCCCCTACTGGGACCCTGGCAGACAGGATTGAACTGAAAGGGGACAATGTGCGCTTCTAAGCCACTCTTTGAAGTATGCCCCACTTTGAAGGCACATTTGGGTATTTAAACAGTGCCTCTGCCTCTACCAACTCAGACACTTCTGAGGTAGACACTCTACCTTAATACACTTCCTGGAGAAGGAAGCCTGAACCAGAACCCGCAACCCACCAAGAAGAACTGCCTGGCTGCCCAAAGGACTCACCTGACTGCTTTCTGTGAAGGACTGATGCCTTGCTGTTGCCCTGTTGCCTTGCTGCTGTCTGGCTGTGCTGAGATGTGCTCTCCAAATTGCTTGGATAGAGCTTGCCTCCTGTTCCCTGAAGTCTCAGGACCCAAAAGACTTAGGGGGTCATTACAACATTATGCTTACCGCCGTGCAGAAGACCGCCAATACACCGCCGCGTCCACGGTAGACCGCCACAGCTATTATGACACACAGCACGGAATCCGCCGAAATCCAGACACCCACACAATACCGCCACACCAAAGGTCAGCGATAAACATGCGGAAACAAATCCTCCACCTCCACGCCAACAGAAACACGCCCATGCTATTATGACCCACGAATCCACGCGGCGGTCTTTCAACCGCGGTATTCCATTGGCGGTACACACCGCCGCGCTCAAAATACACACAAATCTCCAAAACACCGCCACATTGGACAATTCAAAATACACACACCAGATACACAGACAAACAACACTCCCACACACCCAACACAATATAAAACACACACCAACATCACCCACAAACCCCTATGACCAAAAATTTGAGTTGAAGGCGACAGAGAGAGCACAGCAATAGATAACCCCACCACACAGAGGCACACTACACCATCACCCACACAACATCCACGCACAAAACACCACATACCACTACACTCACCACACTCATCAACACATACACCACCCCACACATCACACACACCACCCGATGTCACGCCAAAGACACCCCGCTTCTCCGAGGAGGAGCTCAGGGTCATGGTGGAGGAAATCATCCGGGTAGAGCCACAGCTATTTGGCTCACAGGTACAGCACACATCAATAGCCAGGAAGATGGAGCTATGGCAAAGAATAGTCGACAGGGTCAACGCTGTGGGACAGCACCCAAGAAATAGGGAGGACATCAGGAAGAGGTGGAATGACCTACGGGGGAAGGTGCGTTCAACGGTATCCAGGCACCACATCGCGGTACAGCGGACTGGCGGCGGACCACCACCTCCTCCCCCTCAACTAACAACATGGGAGGAGCAAGTCTTGTCCATCTTGCATCCTGAGGGCCTCGGAGGAGTCGGTGGAGGAACGGACACTGGAAAGTCACATCTTTACTATCATAACCCCCACCCTACCTGCATGATATCACACACCCCCACCATCACACCCTCCACTATCACCCCAAATCCTCACCTATCTACCCATTACACCAACCACCCATCCCAAACCCAAGCCCTGCATGACATAACTAAGCATCGACAGCCATCACCAAAGCATGCCCACTGCACAGACCCAGAACACCCCCCAACCATCAGCACACAAGCCCCCCCACAGGAATGCCTGCACTGGGGTTCACGCACACCCAACCATTGCACACCATGAAACACACATGCAATAATCATGGACTTACACCCCCGCAGGAACCCGAAGGAACGTCACCACACCAGAGGGTCCAGACAACACCACTCCACCCCCAGAAGAGGCCCACAGTGACGATAGCAGCTCTGCCCCACTGGATCTTGATGACCAGCCCGGACCATCGTGGGCCTCGGGACAGTCGGTTCTCTTTGCCCAGCCACAGCCCAACACCGAGCTGCCACCCTCTGGTAACACCAGCACAGCACCCACCCAGCGGGCCCAAACCTCCTTACCCAGGACAGGTCAATCAGCTGTGTGTCCACCACTACATGGCACCCAGGGTAACCCACCACCCCAACAACAACAGGGACCTGGGGGCAGTGGTAGTGGGAACACGGTCCAGGGGACGGAGGCACAGGAACATAGGGGAACTGGGAGGGCTGCTGTGTGACAGAGGGAGGACAGGCCAAGGGAACCCACTCTCAACGAGGCCCTCTCCTCCATCATGGGAGCCTACCACCACTCCAGGGAGACGATGGCCACGGTCCTTGACAAGTTGCAGGAGACCCTGCGTCTGCAGGAGGAACAATATTTGGGGTTCAGGGAGGAGCTCAGGACCATCGGCTCCGCCCTGGGCACCATCGTAGGGGTGCTGATGGACATTCAAAAGACCTTGAGGGACACAGTGGCACTCCAAGGGGCCCCTGACACTAGGCAGGATGACGAACTGCCCACCACCTCCGCCGGCGCTAGTGGACAGGACGTCCCGCCACAGGACCAACGCACCAGCACCCCACCCCCTGCAGACGGACAACCACCACGCAAGCGGGCACTGAGATCCAGGAACAGGACAGAGCAAGATGGCAAGACTCCCGCCAGGAAATAAGACCACCCTGATTGTCCTCCCACTGTCCCACTTTGTTACACTGCCCAAATCGGAACTGCCCCAGCTCCACTTCCAATGCCCAGATGTGCAATGTACCTGTGAGACTAATAGACTGGACTCTGCCATGGACATTCCTCCACCATCACCCATCACCATTTTACAACCCTCCTTCCTTTTTTTGCACTTAAATAAACACCCTTGAAACACCAAAAAAAAATGGAGTCAGTCTATGATTTGTAAATCTGTATTATCAATTACAGTTTCATAATGGGTTACCCATTGGAAGCCTAACATACCTATGTCACACATCACAAGTCCTTCAAGGATGCAAACAGCTGACACGTAGGTTACCACACTTGTGGAACTGAAATGGAAGGGGACAACTCAGTTAACAAATAGTGAGTGAAATTGAGGTACAGGATAGAGGTAGATGTGTGAAAGTGAATGTAAAGGTAAAATAGAAAATGTGCTCACCTGTTTGTCACTGGAAATATTGCTGTATGACTGACTCCCTGTTGTCGTTTTCGTCTTCCTCAGCTTCATCCTCATTACTGTCCACAGGCTCCACATGCTCCACAGCTGCTACAACACCGTCATCTGGATCATCCTCCTGCAGAAAAGGCACCTGGCGTCGCAAAGCCAAGTTATGGAGCATGGAGCAGGCGATGATGATGTCGCACACCTTCTTCGGTGAGTAGAATAGGGATCCACCTGTCATATGGAGGCACCTGAACCTGGCCTTAAGAAGGCCGAAGATGCGCTCGATAACCCTCCTAGTCCGCCCATGGGCATCATTGTACCGTTCCTCTGCCCTGGTCCTGGGATTCCTCACTGAGGTCAATAGCCAGGAAAGGTTGGGGTAACCAGAGTCCCCCAATAGCCATACACGGTGCCTCTGGAGTTCACCCATCATATCAGGGATGCTGCTATTGCGCAGGATGTAGGCATCATGCACAGAGCCAGGGAACATAGCATTTACCTGCGAGATGTACTGATCTGCCAAACAGACCATCTGGACATTCATAGAATGATAACTCTTCCTGTTCCTGTACACCTGTTCACTCCTGCGGGGGGACCAGAGCTACATGGGTCCCATCAATGGCACCTATGACGTTGGGGATATGTCCAAGGGCATAGAAGTCACCTTTCACTGTAGGCAAATCCTCAAACTCAGGGAAAATGATGTATCTCCTTACGTGTTTCAGCAGGGCAGACAACACTCTGGACAAGACGTTGGAAAACATAGGCTGGGACATCCCTGATGCCATGGCCACTGTTGTTTGAAATGACCCACTTGCAAGGAAATGGAGCACTGACAGCACCTGCACGTCAGGGGGGATTCCAGTCGGATGGCGGATTGGTGAAATCAGCTCTGGCTCCAACTGGGTACACAGTTCCTGGATTGTGGCACGGTCAAACCTGTAGGTCACGATTAAATGTCGCTCCTCCATTGTCAACAGGTCCACCAGTGGTCGGTACACCGGCAGATTCCGCCATCTTCTCATATGTCCCAGCTGATGGTGCCTACGAAGGACAACAGCGAAGAAACAGTCACAATTCTTCCAGGTATGTACCCACAGTCACACACAAGACTACTCCAGACAATAAACCCTTCCTGTATGTGTGTTGAGTGTAGGCCTCAGTATGTGTGACGCAGTTGAAAATGAATCCATGTGGGCCCCTGAAATGGCGGCTGCCTGACCTCTAAACTGGGACAATGGGATTGTGGGGTAACAGCGCTGGCGTTGCACACCGTCGCGGTAGGCGGTCGTAGAGCGCGGCGCAATGCTGCATTGGTTAACAATGGACCCTATGGGTCCCAGGAGGCAATGAACAGGTGCGGCGGCGGTGATGATGCGCCCCGCCGCGGACGTCACCACCGCGGACGTCACCGCCATTTTCTATCTCTTCAATCACTAGATACCTGACCTTCGACAGGAGAGGACCTACACTGCTAGTGCTGCTGTGACCTCGGTCTGGAAGCGACAATGGCTGCTGCGTCTGGGGAAAGGGCCCTGGCTTCACATCGGAGGAGTTGGAGAAACTTGTGGATGGGGTCCTCCCCCAGTGCACGCTACTCTATGGTCCTCCAGACCAACAGGTTAGTACACAGGGAGCACGTTGTAGGGGCTAGGCCTGGGTGGAGAGGGCTGGGTGGAAGAGGGAAGGGGGCAGAAGTCATACTACAGTAAAGCATGGGAATATATGGGCCACATGGTCAGAGTATGGAGGGGACCACACACATTGATGGTGCAATTGGTAATGACTGTTCCTCTTCCCTTGTGCATGTCATGTAGGTCAGCGCCCACCAGAAGAGGGACATTTGGCATGCCATCGCCAAGGAGGTCCGGACCCTGGGGGCCCACCAGAGACGGGGCACCCACTGCCGGAAGAGATGGGAAGACATTCGCCGCTGCAGCAAGAAGACGGCGGAGGCACAGCTGGGGATGGCCTCCTAACGTGGGAGGGGTGCCGGTCGTAACATGACCCCCCTGATGTTCCGGATCCTGGCAGTGGCCTACCCGGAGTTGGATGGGGGCTTAAGTACATCACAGCAGACTCAAGGGGGTGAGTACAAACTCATTCTGCGGACTTTGCGTGCAGTGGAGATGTCTGGGTGGGGGAGGTGGGCTGTGGGTGTCCGTAGGTCAGGGCGAGTTAGTTAGGCAATGCCCCTCCGTAATGTAGGCCATGTGGCACTCTACCCCACCTCAGAAAACTAGCAAGTTGAGGTATAGTTGCCCCTGTGGCATCCATGTGCGCAGATTTCCAGCATTGCCATGTAGCCCATATCCATGAAATTGCATGTGCAGAGGGCAGGAGCGCGGCGTTGTGCATGGGGCTGCTGCAGCTGTCTTGTCCGCCAACGGTAGCCCTTATGCCATGTACTAAAACTCTCTTACTTCTGTCCCCCCCCCTTTTCCTGCTCTCCCTGTCCGTTTGTACATCAGCATCAACAGGCGGAGGTACAGTGGCACCGGAGCACGAGGGAGCTGCATCCCACATGGCCATGGAGGGCCACACCACAGACTCTGAATACACCAGTGGGACGGGGGGCGAGGGGAGCTTCACGTCGCCCACCGGATCACCAACCAGCGACACAGACTCGTCCGCCGATGTGAGGTCCCCTGTGGTGGCGGCACCATCTGTGCGCCCCACTTCTACAGGTACAGCCGCCACCCCCCCTACCGGCACCGCCCTCCCAGCAGCCCCTCAGCGTTCAACCCGTACCCGCTCACCCAGGAGGGTGGGCATCACCTTCGCCTCTGGCACCTCAGGCCCTGCCCCAGTCACCCCTGCTGCCCTCAGTGAGGAGGCCATTGACCTCCTCAGGTCACTCACTGTTGGGCAGTCTACCATTGTGAATGCCATCCAGGGTGTAGAAAGGGAGTTGCAACACAATAATGCATTCCTGGAGGGCATTCATTCTGGTCAGGCTGCCCTTCAGCGAACCCTGCAATCTCTGGCCTCAGCACTGATGGCAGCAATTGTCCCTGTGTCCAGCCTCCCCCTCCAACTTCCTCCACCCAGACCCAATCCCCTGTATCCCAGCCCATCCCAAGCACACCTACAGACCCGCATGCAGACAAGTCAACACACCCAAGTAGCTCAAGCAAACATAGGCACCACACACACCACAAGCACTCACACAAGCATCACACCCATACAGACACAGCAACATCCACTGTCTCCACTGTGTCACCCTCCTCCTCTTCTCCTTCCTCCCTCCCAGTCTCGTCTACACACACACCTGCATGCACCACATCTACAGGCACTAGGATTCGCAACAGGACACCCAGCACCACACGCCGCTCTCCTGCATTCACCACCTCCACTGCCATTTACACGTCCCCTGTGTCCTCTCCCAGTGTGTCTGTGACGCCCACTCCCAAAGTACCCAAACGCCGGCAATCACTCACCCAACATCCATCCACTTCACGACAGCCTCCAGTACCTGCACCTGCACCCAAAACAGCTAAAGTGACACCTCCTACAACCACCTCCTCTTCCTCCACTCCCAGACCCCCTCCAGCTACCCATCCCAGTGTTCGTCAGAAACTGTCCCTCTGTCAAATTGACCTTTTTGCCCCCACCCCCCCCTCCAATTCATCAGTCCCGTCGTAGCACCTCAGCCAAAAAGCCTCCAGGACCAGTGGTACCTGTTCAAGGTTTTTGGAGTGCACCGTCCACCAGGGCAGGCAGTAGGACCCGGAGCCAAGGCACAGGCAGCCCACCCCCTGCAAAGGCTCCGAAACTGGAGGATGGACGACGGGACCGTGGCAAGACTCCTGGTGGGACAACAAGTGAAATGGGATCGAAGGCGATTGGTGAGTCAGCTGTAACTCCAAAAAAGGTGGGGAAGGTCCAGAGGAAGTCTGCCCAGCCTGTTGTGAGTGTCACGCCATTCACGGGGAGACTCATCCAGTCTGGGCACCAGTCACCCCCCAGTACCAGTATGGACCTGCATCAACTTGAGAGACTGTGGCTTTGCACTCCCCAGGATGTGACAGTGGGCAACCCACCCACTGTATAGACTTGAGAGACTGTGGCTTTGCACTCCCCAGGATGTAACAGTGGGCAACCCACCCACTGTACAGACTTGAGAGACTGTGGCTTTGTACTCCCCAGGATGTGACAGTGGGCAACCCACCCACTGTATAGGCTTGAGAGACTGTGGCTTTGCACTCCCCAGGATACATCAATGGGCATGGAGCCACGTCGTGGATCTGGCTTTTTGCGTTTATGTGGCTGAGGTGCCCCCCCTTCCCTTCCCCCTGAGGTGCCTATAGTGTTTCTATCTGATGCCCCGGCAGTGTTCTCACCGATTTTGGTCAAGTATCTATTGTGGGCCTCGCCCATGCATTTTTGGACTGTTTGTGCACGGACATTGTTGTGTACATATCTGCACTACTTCTCGGATTGTATATATGTAAATAAGAGTGATTTTAGTATATATATATTTGTTTATTTTTGTATGACATGTATATTGGCACATTACAAAGTTTGCCCGAAATTCGCATTGTCTTTGCATTATTCCGGGGGAATTGTGGGTTGTTACTGTGATGTTTGTGACTGCATTGGTGTGTATGTTGTAATATGCAAGGGTGGGGGTGTTTGGTGGGTGTCCCCCTAACTTTTGCTTCCCCCCTCCCCCGTGTCGTAGGTGCTGTACTCACCGGTATCTTCTGCGCCTACGTCGCTGTTGGTCGTGAAGGAGCAGAAAGACAAGGGCAGGTAGTATATGGCGTTCCGGGTCCATGGAGTCGTCGTTCCTCGTGGGATATGTTAAGGTGAGCGTTTTCCCATAGCAAAAGCTGTTTCCGCCGTGTTTTTATCCACGGTGAATCCGCCCCGGAAAAGGTGGCGGATTGGGCTGTTGTGATACTGTGGGCGGTACATTGTCTCCCGCCTGTCTTTTGGCGGTGACCGCCACGCTGCTTGTCTGTACCGCTGTGGCGGGCGAAGTGTTAAAGTGGCTGTCTTTGTTTTGTTTTTCCGCCAGGGTCATAATTCCCTTTTTTTGTCCGTCTGACTGTTTGCGGTATTACCGCATCTTTAACACCGTCCGCCAGGGTTGTAATGACCCCTTTAAGAAGGACTTCTTGTGTGGTGTAAATTGATGCACAGCCTGCCAGAAACAACGCACAGCCTGCATCGTAGTGAAAAATTCACCACATGCTATACCGGAACAACGCAGCCCAACTTCACAATGAGAAGATCGACGCAGCACCAGCGTAGCAACCAGAGATTCGACACACTGCCCACTGGAACGACGCACAGCTGAGTTGGAATGACGCAGTCCGAATTCTAGAGAGGAATTGATGAGGTGCTTGCCATGCTGTTGAAATTTCCACGCAATGTCCACATGATCGACTCAGCCCCTATGACTTCATCCTGTCAGCGCCGGATTTCAACGCATCATACCCGGGGCATCTGAAAAGCCCGCAAACCGAAGAGGCACCAAGACTGAACGCCGGAAATCGTTGCAAAGCCTTCCCTGCCTAAAAAATAAACAACGCACTGCAGTGTGCGGCCTGAGAAATCGACGCAGCACCAGCGTAGCAACCAGAGATTCGACACACTGCCCACTGGAACGACGCATAGCTGAGTTGGAATGACGCAGTCCGAATTCCAGAGAGGAATTGACGAGGTGCTTGCCATGCTGTTGAAATTTCCACGCAATGTCCACATGATCGACTCAGCCCCTGTGACTTCATCCTGTCAGCGCCGGATTTCAACGCATCATACCCGGGGCATCTGAAAAGCCCGCAACCCGAAGAGGCACCAAGACTGAACGCCGGAAATCGTTGCAAAGCCTTCCCTGCGTAAAAAATAAACAACGCACTGCAGTGTGCGGCCTGAGAAATCGGCGCACACTTTCCTTTTTCCCACCCATCTCCTCCCCTGCGGTTCTTTGCAGAGATTTTGAACGCAAACCAGGTACTTTGTGCTGCATGAGACATTTATTGCTTCTAAGAGACTAAAGACATTTTATATAATTTTTACAGTGATATCTCAAAATATACTTATTGTATTTTAATCGTTTTGACCTGCATTTATTCAGATAAATATTATATATTTTTCTAAATACTGTGTGGTGTATTTTTGTGGTGCTATACTGTGTTATTGCATGATTTATTGCACAAATACTTTACACATTGCCTTCTAAGTTAAGCCTGACTGCTCAGTGTCAAGCTACCCGAGGGTAGGAACAGGATAATTTGGATTGTGTGTGACTTACCTTGATTAGAGTTAGGGTCCTTGCTTGGACAGGGGGTAACCTGACTGCCAACCCAAGACCCCATTTCTAACATTGGTGATCAGAGGTGAGGATAGGACTTGTATTTGTGCAGTGACATACAATAGCTAAGTGTTCACTACCTACCCACAGTTAAAAGTCATTACGAGTTACTTTTTTCTGCTCCTTTTTTCTCTCCATTTGGTCATTTTTTCAAATTTGAATCCTACCTCTCATTCATAAACTTGGAACTTAGTGCTGTGCCTGTGATACCTTAGTACAGCTTGGAAATGGATTCCAGCTTCACAGAAGACTACGATGAGTCACATATAGGGGGTCATTCTAACTTTGGCGGGCGGCAGAGGCCGCCCGCTAAAGTAACCCCGTCGAAAGACCACACCGCGGTCAAAAGACCGAGGGGTCATTTCGACTTTCCCGCTGGGCCGGCGGGCGACCGCCAAAAGGGCGCCCGCCGGCCCAGCGGGAAAGACCCTGCAACAATGAAGCCGGCTCCGAATGGAGCCGGCGGAGTTGCAGGAGTGCGACGGGTGCAGTAGCACCCGTCGCGATTTTCACTGTCTGCAAAGCAGACAGTGAAAATCTTAATGGGGCCCTGTTAGGGGGCCCCTGCACTGCCCATGCCAGCGGCATGGGCAGTGCAGGGGCCCCCAGGGCCCCCACGACACCCATTCCCGCCATCCTGGTTCTGGCGGTATAAACCGCCAGAAACAGGCTGGCGGGAAGGGGGTCGGAATCCCCATGGCGGCGCTGCATGCAGCGCCGCCATGGAGGATTCTCCGGGCCAGGGGAAATCCGGCGGGAAACCGCCGGATCCCCTTTTCTGACCGCGGCTTTACCGCCGTGGTCAGAATGGCCCTGGAAGCACCGCCAGCCTGTTGGCGGTGCTTCCGTTGCCCTCCACCCTGGCAGTCATAGACCGCCAGGGTTGGAATGAGGGCCATAGTCCCAATTGAATCACTCACCGAGGCTGAGCTGAGGGAGCTCTGCAGAGAGAGGGGCCTGACTGTGTCAAAGAGATCCACCAAGCAGGAACTGCAGGATGCCTTTGTAGACTTTGAGGAAGCATGCTGGAAAGAGGAATAGACAGCCAAGGACCAATGGGGGATGGCCCTGAGAAGGATGTTGTGGAGGAGGAGAAAATGACTTAGCAGTGGCTCCAGAGAAGAAAAGGGAACCCACAGAGAGTGAGTCCCCTACTAGATCACATCCGAGAAACAGTGTCTCTTCCTGTGCCCTGTCCCCTGAGGAGCTCAGGGACAGATAGGCTGGGAGGGACCTGAGGCTGCAGCTAGCTCAACTGGCTGCAAAGGAGAGAAGAGCTGAGGCTGACAAAGCCCTGGCAGAGGAGAGAAGAGCTGAGGCTGAGAGGGCTTTGGCAGAAAGAAAGATGGCTCATGAACTGAATCTGAAGGAACTGGACTTAAAAGCACAGCAAGTAGAGTCCAGTTGTGGCAGCAAAACTACAGTGTCCAGTGCTGGGAAAGATGACAAACTACCCAGAGATTTGGTACCTGACTTCAGAGAGGGGGAGGACATAGACAAGTGGTTTGAGTGCATGAGGTCACCCTAGTAATGCACAAGATCCCTGAGGAAGATTGGAGGGCTGTATCTGGGGCATATACCTGGTAATGGGAGGGACGCCCCTCTGGCCCCAGATGGGAGAGACAGATTGAGTTATCCAACCATGAAGGAGACCCTTGTCAATAGATATGGCTTTGCCCCAGAGGAGTGCAGGTTGAGATTCAAGGGCAGTGGGAAACTGCCTCACCAGTCATGGGGGGATTTTGTAGGACACTTTTGTAAGGCACTGGATGGCTGGGTGAAGGGTATTAGGGTAATCACTTTTAAGGGGCTCTACAGTTTGATGGCCAGAGCGCACATGTTCAGTTACTGTTTTCCAGAGCTATTCCAGCACTTGGTTGATTGTAAGTTCTCTGACCCCAGGGAACTTGCAAAGGAGGCAGACCTCTGGGTGAGTACCAGAGTGTCTGAAAAGGCATTTGGGCATTTGGGAGTGATCCTAAGGAGAGTGGTTTAGGTTCCCCTCAAAAGAGTGTGGGGGGGTACACAGAGTCCCAGATAGGTCCCATAATGGTAAGGGGGGGAAGGGTCCCATGTCCCTTCTAAAGGTAGGAGGAGAGGTGGGGGTGGTCAGAGGCCAAGGAAACCCTATTCCCAGCCCCAGTGCTTGGACTGTTCCCACAAGAGACCCAAACAGGGTAACCTAGTCTGTACAGAGAGACCGTCCCCTGATGGGAGCTCCCCAGTGTTGGAAGAGCTGAGAGGGGTGCCCCTGAGGGCCCCCTGACACTTCAGTTTTCTGGCAGTACCACTCCTCAGAGGAGGGCACAGAAGTCCAGAGTGAGGGGCAAGGTGAGGAAGGAGTCACCCTTGTCCCCTCTTCAGCCTCAGGGTACTAACCCTGGGCTGAGTGACCAGCGTCAGAGTACCACACCTGAACTGGTAGGAGGTAGAATGGAGAAAGGGTGCAAGACCCCTGGGGCTGCAGCCCCCCAATCTGGGAGGCCTCAGGAGCCCCTTGGAAGCTCCCCACCAGCCCCCCAGCTGGAGGAGAAGCTCATCCAAAGGCCCCACTCAGGGTCTCCACTTAGAAGTGGATGGTCTGGGGCCTGGCTCTTGACACTGACAGATGTCAGTGGTATCCTGTGGTTACTGTCCTTGTGGACAGAGATTTCCCTGGGTTGGTGACAGAAGTCAGACCCAGAGGGGTGGAACAGGCCACATCACTTTGTTGGCCATGGTGGTACTGGATGGATCTGTGAGCAAATAAAAGTTAGGAGTTTCACAGATGGGGTCCTCAGATGAGGAGAAGCATTTCCCATGGGTCAGTTCAGTGGGCCCAGAGAGTATAGACAGAGGAGCCTCACTGAGTTCAGATAGGCGTAGAACTGGCAAGTGCCCCTGTAGTAGTGGGCCATTGTCCATGTTCCATCGCCTTAAGCAGTGAAGTCCATCATAGTGTTGATTAGTCTACCCTTGCTTTAGGCTGGAAGGGGGATATTTTGGAAATGGTCTTTCTGCAGGATCACCCCCAAATCTTTTGCCTTCCTCCTTCTCTTTTTCTGACCTCATTTTTGCTGCCATTAGGACTCTGTACACTTTCCCACTGCTAATCAGTGCTAAAGTGCAAATGCTCTCCCCTTAAAACATGGTGATATTGGCTCATATCCAATTGGCTTATTTCATTTACTTGTAAGTCCCTAGTCAAGTGAAGTACATGTGCCCAGGGCCTGTAAATTAAATGCTACTAGTGGGCTGCAGCACTGGTTGTGCCTCCCACATAAGTAGCCCCCTAACCATGTCTCAGGACTGCCTCTGCAATGCCTGTGTGTGCAGTTTCACTGCCACTTCGACTTGGCTTTTAAAAGTACTTGCCAAGACTTAAACTCCCCTTTTTCTACACATAAGTCACCCCTAAGGTAGGCCCTAGGTAGCCCATAAGGCAGGGTGCTATATGGGTAAGAGGCAGGACATGAACATGTGTGTTCACTATGTCCTGGCAGTGTAAAACTACTAAGTTCGTCTTTTACACTGCTGTGAGGCCTGCTCCTTTCATAGGATAGCATTGGGGCTACCCTCATATACTGTTTGAGTGGTAGATCCTGATCTGAAAGTAGTAGCCAGGTCATATTTAGTATGGCCAGAATGGTGATACAACATCCTGCTTAATGGGGAAGTTGGATATTATATTACTTTTTTAGAAATCCTACTTTTAGAAAGTGAGCATTTCTCTACACTTAAATTCTTCTGTGCCTTACAATCCACATCTGCCTGGGATCAGTTGACAGCTCCCTTGTGCATTCACACAGACAAACCCTAAACACAGGATGCTCAGCCTCACTTCCATACATCTGCATTTTGAATGGGTCTTCCTGGGCTGGGAGGGTGAAGGGCCTGACACTAACATGTCAAAGGACAGTAGCCTGCCCTCACACAAAGGACTGCCACACTCCCTACTGGGACCCTGGCAGACAGAATTGAACTGAACGGGGACCGTGTGCACCGTGAGCCACTCTTTATAGTCTACCCCACATCAAAGGCACTTTTGGGTATTTAAACAGGGACTCTGCCCCTCCCAACTCAGATACTTCTGAGGTAGACACTCTCCCTTACAGACACTTCCTGGAGAAGAGAACCTGAACCAGAACCTCCAACCTGCCAAGAAGAACTGCATGGCTGCCCAAAGGAATCACCTGACTGCTTTCTGTGAAGGACTGCTGCCTTGTTGTTGACCTGCTGTCTTGCTGCTCTCTGGCTGTGCTGGGAAGTTTTCTCCAAGGGCTTGGATAGAGCGTGCCTCCTGTTTCCTGAAGTCTCAGTACCAAAAAGACTTCATCTCTGCAAGAAGCACTCCTTGTGGGGTGAAAATAGATGCACAGTTTGCCAGAAACGACGCACAACCTGCATTGCAGTGAAAAATTTGCCGAACTGGAATGACGCAACTTGACTTCGCAAGGAGAAGATCGATGCAGCGCCAGCGTAGCAACTGGAAATTCAGCGCATGGCCCACTGGATCCACGCATAGCTGAGCCAGAATGATGCAGCCCAACTTCCAGAGAGGAATCAACGCAGAGCCTGCCATGTGGTAGAAATGTCCACGCTACACCCACCAGATCGACGCAGCCCCTGTGACTTCGTCCTGTCAGCGCCGGATTTCCACGCAGTGTCCCAGGGTCGTCCGAAAACCCTGCAACCTGAAGAGGCTCCAGAAATCAACGCAAAGACTTCCCTGCATGAAAAATAAACAAAACTTTACTGTGTGCGGCCCGAGCAATTGATGCACGCCTCCCTGTTTTCCACGCATCTCCTCCTTTGCAGTACTTTGCAGAGATTTTGAATGCAAACAAGGAAGTTTGTGCTTGCAAGAGACATTTATTGCTTTTAAGAGACTAAAGACAATTTATATAATTTTTACAGTGATATCTCAAAATATACTTATTGCATTTTAATTGTTTTGACCTGCATTTATTCAGATAAATATTTTTCTAAACAGTGTGTGCTGTATTTATGTGGTGCTATATTGTGTTTTTGCGTGATTTATTGCACAAATACTTTACACATTGCCTTCTAAGTTAAGCCTGACTGCTCAGTGCCATGCTACCAGAGGGTGGGCACAGGATAATGTTGATTGTGTGTGACCTACCCTGACTAGAGTGAGGGTCTTTGCTTGGACAGGGGGTAACCTGACTACCAACCAAAGACTCCATTTCTAACAGTATGGCATTGTAAGGGGTGCTGGACATTAGTGGTGATTTCTCTGGGGCATTGTTCTGTAGAATTTAGGGACATATCTCCCTGTCAGTTTACACATGATGTTTACAGTGTACATTCTCATGCCAAATGTGTGGCCTATCAGAGCAACTTTGGCACTAACCCCATAACTCTATTTTTATAAATTTCACTCAGTGAAGTGTGCATTGTGGATATGGTTCCAGTGTCACACAAGAGTTTCCACGTCACCTTCTTCAGGCTATTGTACTGTTTTCAGCAATATGGCATGTCCTGGGAGCAGCAGCACTTCTTATTGTTGTGGTATTTTGTATGTGACAAATTAATGTCTGCATGACCTTGTGTGGGATCTGTGTGAATGCAGTTGGCTTTGACCTACTATTGTATTGCAGGTAACTGAAGTATGATCCATGAGGCAAAGCATTGAAGGTGATGTGATCTCCTACTTGTTAAATGATTACTGTGATTGCTCATCGTCAGCCATGCAGTAGTAGTTGTCTGAGAGCCAGATTTTTCAGTGGGCAACTGTTGACAGTTCAGATGGCCTGTATGCATATGGTATGGTACATGTAGGGTCCACTTAGGTAGCGTTTGTTGCTGGGGTCTACTTGACATCATGGTAATGTTTACTAATCATAGCTGTTGTTCAAGTGTGATCATGGACATGCAATGACCCTATCTCTCTTTGTATCTGCAGCATCAGCCCACGCAAGCGAAGGAGACAGGGCACAGTCAAGTGTGGAAGCATCTGGCCGTGGGAATTCGGGTCTAGACACCACCAACATAGATGGACCCGGCGAGCTGGAGGGTGAGGGGAGTGCCACGAAGGAGATCGGATCTACATCATCATCATCATCAGGATTCTTCCTCCAGTGTCCACTCCCTAGTGGTGGTGGACCTATCTAGACATACTACAGTACAATCCTTGTCTGCCACCCTATAGGAAAGTAGCCTCTTTCTATCATGGTTACCCCCACTTTTGGCCTGTTTGTGAGTGTGTGTCAGTGTGTTTTTACTGTGTCACTGGGATCCTGCTAGCCTGGACCCCAGTGCTCATAGATAAAAACCTATATGTCAGTGTGTTATACCTGTCTCATTGGGATCCTGCTAGCCAGGACCCCAGTGCTCATAGTTTGTGGCCTAATGTGTATGCCTGTGCAAGGCCCAACTGTGTCACTGAGGCTCTGCTAACCAGAACCTCAGTGCTTATGCTCTCTCTGCTTTTAAATATGTCACTGTAGGACAGTGACTTCATTTACCAAATTCAATTGGCATACTTGACCCCCTTATAAGTCCCTAGTATATGATGCCTAATTACCCAGGGCATTGGGGTTCCAGGAGATCCATATGGGCTGCAGCAATTCTTTTGCCACCCATAGGGAGCTCAGACAAACCCTTACACAGGACTGCCATTGCAGCCTGCGTGAAATAGTGCACACACTATTTCACAGCCATTTTCACTGCACTTAAATAACTTATAAGTCACCTATATGCCTAACCTTCACTTGCTGAAGGTTAGGTGCAAAGCTACTAGGGGTGAGGGCAACCTTGCACTAGCAAAGGTGCCCCCACATAGTTCACGGCCATTTCCCCGCACTTTGTGAGTGCAGGGACACCATTACACGCCTGCACCACATATAGGTCAATACCTATATGTAGCTTCACAATGGTAACTCCGAATATGGCCATGTAGCATGTCTAAGATCATGGAAGTGTCCCCCATTCCAAATCTGGTATTGGGGAGCCAATTCCATGCATTCTGGGGGCTCCACCATGGACCACCCAGTACTGTCAAACCAGCTCTCTGAGGCTTGCAATGCAGCTACAGCTGCTGTCACCTCACAGACAGGGTCTGCCCTCCTGGGGTCTGGGCAGCCCAGTCCCAGGAAGGCAGAACAAAGCAATTCGTCTGAGAGCAGGGTGTTACACCCTCTCCCTTTGGAAATAGGTGTTACAGGCTGGGGAGGATTAGCCTCCCCCAGCCTCTGGTAATGCTTTGAAGGGCACAGATGTTGCCCGCCTTGCATAAACCAGTCTACACCGGTTCAGGGCCCCCTTCTCCCCTGCTCTGGCGGGAAACTGGACAAAAGAAAGTGGAGTGACCACTCCCCTGTCCATCACCACCCCAGGGGTTGAACCCAGAGCTCCTCCAGTGTGTCCCAATTTCCTAGGGTGCATTTCTGCAGTCTTCTACTAACTGGGGCCTCTTCTTTTGTACCCTCTTCTGGGTTGACAGGGGCTCCTGTCCTTCCTGGAACTTCTTTGACTTCTGGACTTGGTCCCCTTCCTTTGCAGGTCTTCAGGTCCAATAATCCAGCAGTTGTTCTTTGCAGACTTGGTTGGCTGCTGCAAAATCCCCAAAACGAGGTGTAGTGTGTTCTAAAGGAAAATTGCACTACTTTACTCCTGCTTTTCTGGGCTCTGGGGTGGGGTAATTTACTTACCTTTACTGTATTCTTACTCTCCCAGCGATTCTGCACACACTACACTTGTCTAGGGGGAATTTGTGGTTCACATTCCACTTTTTTAGTATATGGTTTTTGTTGCCCCTAGACCTATTTTCTCCCATTGCATTCTATAGGATCTCCTACTGTTTGCATTGTTCTATGACTATTTACTTGTCTAATTTTGGTGTCTAGTGTATATATTGTGTATAATACTTACCTCCAGAAGGAGTATTGTCTCTAAGATATTTTTGGTACTGTGTCAGAAATATCTTTACTTTGGTAACACTGAGTATTGTCTTTACTTGTGTATAAGTACTGTGTAACTATAAGTGATATTGCATGAGCTTTGCATGTCTCACAGTTCAGCCTAAGCTGCTCTGCTATAGCTACCTCTATCAGCCTCAGCTGCTAGAACACTACTACATTCACTAACAAGAGATAACTGGACCTGGTGTAAGTACCCAAGGTACCCACTTCAAACCAGGCCAGCCTCCTACACACCCTCAGTTCTATCACCACTCTCCCTTTTGCCGACTGCCAGTTGGCCGTGCCTATTCACCCAAAAGGGTGGGTGTTTCCTTTTGAGCAGGCACCTCTGCTCCAGTTAAGGTTACCCCTGCTGCCTGAGTGAGGAGGCTTTTTATTTCCTGAGGAATATCTCTGTGAATTAGAATGCCATTGTGAATGCCATCCTGGGGTTGGCCTACCATCTTCAGCAGGCCAATGTTTTCCAAGCAGGCATTAATGGTGCCGAGTCTGGCCTACAGAGATCTTTACAGGCTCTTGTCTCCTCACTGATGGCAAACGGTTATTCCCCACTTTTCATCCACCCTCCACCTTCCAACTCCCTCTTCCCAATCCAAATCTCCCACTCCCCTATCTATCCCAAGCACACAGACAGATCTGCATGCTCCCTTCTCAACACACAAAAGCAGTACACATAAACACAAACACGACAAAGCACACTGGCTTGCAAGCACTGAACATACGCCCACAAACACATTAGCCACCACTTCCCCATACACCCCCAGGAACCCCACCAGCCCACACACCACATCCAGAACACCCACAGGCACCACTACAACAGGAAATGACATATTCACCACATCCACCATACCTCAGACAAAACCCTAACAGACAGAACAGACATCCAACATATCTACTATACCTGCAGACACCACCCCAACAGACACTCAGATATGCACTTCACCCACCATACCTGCAGACACCACCCCAACAAACACATAGACATCCACCACTACAAGCATACCTGCAGACACCACCCCAACAGACACACACACATCTATCACTGCGATATCACACAGCACCTCCCCTTCCCAGCCCCCCTTAACATGCAAACATCAACACTCACACATGTAACAGACACCACCCAAACATAAGCATACCTCACACATGCACACATCCAAGGGATCAACACTGACACAGCAGAAACCACTCCCTCAACCTCCAAATCCCCAATCCCTTCTGATGACCATCCCTGTGTTCCCTAGGAAAGTTTTTTGTTTGACCTTGCCCTTTCCCCTTTTCACTTAACACCCATCCAAAACCCAAGACCCTCTGATCCACTTCCCAATCCATCCCTTCCACATCCAAGACCTCCCCTGTCACACCTGCCCCCCTGCAAGCACCCATACCCCTCCCCAAAGAAGAAGTCCATCCCTCAAAAGAAACAGTCTACACCTCCCAAACTAAAATCCACCCATCCGAAAACTGACCCCCTAACCCCCCCAGGATAATCCGTGAGATACCTGTCTGTCCACTTGATGCCCCTTCCTGTGGAGGTTCCCGGGCAGTAATAGGAGTCAAGTGTGGGTACAGTACTGTGCAGTGAAAGACTGATAAACTGGCCAATGGCCTTGGGCATTTAGCATTTGCTAAAAAATTAACCCAAACTGTCGTTTTTTGGTATACATTTGTCCTGCAATTCCGTTTCTAGCTTTATGTTGTTCCTGAGTAACTTAAGCGGTCTGCCTATACTAATTGTGTGTGTTTCAGCCTACTTGCTGATCCATTTGCTGTTATTTGCAATATCTGACTTTGTTGGCAGTGCTGGTGTCACCTAATACAAAGGTAGATGTTGATTATATTAATATGTGTTTGTTATTTCAATTGTGGTGTCATTGCACTTTGTTCTGTTTGGTAATGTAAGTATTTCATCTTGTGTTCTCCATGTATGATGTTAAAATGTTCCCCTGATATGGATTGTATAGTTTTTCTCATGTGTGGCAGCTTGAGTTTTGCTTGTGACATGGAGGTGTTCAATTGTGCTACCTTTGTTTGCATTTGACTGTTCATGTTTCCATTTTGCAGTGTGTACCTTGCAGCTACTTCATCTAGATGTATGTCCCATGCATTTGCAAATGTACTTGTACTTCCACATTCTGCAGATAGGCATGTTACTTGGCTCTAGTATTGGTAGTACCTGAGATACATATAGGGCCTGATACTGTGCAAATGCTGTCTAAGGAGTGTGTGCAAAGTGATATGTGTCCCAGTGCAGAATCCTTCCCTGAGTGCTCCTGATGACAATCCATCCCATGGGTGCAATGTGAGTGGGTCAGTTGAATTGGTAGATGTGATGTTGCTGGGTTGTTGGTGTTGTATGACATAATATTGTGCACACTTCACTGCCCCTGTGCCTAAAATGTGCGGTGTTGCAGTGCAGTGTGAGTAACCTCCCCAAAGGAGGCATTTTGTGGCTGTGAATCTGTCCTTGTTTATGAATGACTCTGACTGGGTAGACAATGACACAAGTATTTGGTGCCCGCAGCATGACCCCCGTTCATGTAGATGATGGCGAGATGATCTTTTGTTGGTCTTAATGACACAGGTGGGTATGTGTGCTTATGGTTGGTTGTATCCATGGCAATTGGGATTTAGGGCTCCATTGATGAGCAACTACAGCTGCATGACGTGTGTGATGGGCTCGATGGTGGAACAGGACGTGTAAGGCTGTCTACACGTGATTGCTCCCTTTATACTCTCCATTTCTACCTGCTCAGATGCGGTGGCTGGACTGCCATTGTCACACTGGTGGTGTGCAACCTCTTAATGTGTCTTGCGGAAACACTGGGTTCACCGGCCTCTTGACCGCAAATGTCTGCGCTGTCTGGTGGTTCCAGGGGGACCACAGCGGTCTTTTTTCCATAGGCCCCCATGACTTGTAATACAGCGGTCAGACTGCCACCGCTACCATGGTGGTGCACAGACCACCAAACTCGTAGTGAGGCCTTTTGACACTGGTCAAATGGATTAGAAATTATGCCAAGTGCCAACACATTTTAACAGCTGCATTCCATTTGGAACAGACATGTGTTTTCAACTAATGAACTTTCAGGTTAGATTAAAAAAAAAGCATTTCCTTTTGCAGCAGCACAGATCTATGTTGTGAATCTCAAGCATGTGGTATTGAGGCTCTGCAAGTAGCATTGTTTGTGACATGCAGTTTATCACATTTTAAAATTTTATTGTGTTAATATTTTATCACTTTTGGAACTGATGTATTTATGTCAGACTCATCTATTTTATATTAACTTGGAAACCAAGTTTCAGTATCTTTTCTATGTTTGTTGCTTCCCAGGAGCATTTAATCACTGACAAATTTGCACTATGCAGGTTTATAGAGGCTGTTGGCGGCTGAAACATGCCTTTGCTTGTGTGTGTGTGTATATATTGTATTAAATTAATTGTATTTGCACAAAGCACATACACTTTATTTTCCTAGTCCTGTATGTGAGGACTGTATATGATTTCAATGGGACAGATAACAGTTTGTATATCATTACTTTAATTGATGGAGCCGCAGTACACTCACCTCCGTAAAACTTGGGGAACATATTTAGATGTTGGATTACAGCCTTTTATGATGGAAAGTTGAAGAATGAAATGGAAGTGGAATACATTTTCTGTTTGGATATAGTTTAAGTACATAAGTACATTTGTAATTGATGGCGTTCTTTGAATATTGAAATGTATTATTGTGATTAAGATATAAGGGGTTCCTTGATTAGGCTAAATGTGAGTGGATTTATTCATAAATGAAAATGGAGGACAGCATGGGCTCAATCAGGGGCATGGAGTTGGAGGATAGAGCTGTCTAGTTGTCGGGCTAAGGAAATTAAAGAAGGACTATGAATTATAAGGTGGTCCATTACCGATGACTGTAAGCTCCAGTTGAAGGTGTACTGCTGAAACTTTGTTGCCTGTCCTTTTGGAAATATTGAACTGTAAAAAAGAGAATCACAGAGTACTTCACAGTTGTGACATCATCAATGATGTCATCAGTGATGTTACTGACCATGTCATGAGTGATGTAATAGATGAGGTCATAAGCAGTGCATTACGGGGGTGCAAGTTATAGTTAGCTTAGGTAACTATAACTGCTAAATTTCAATGGTTTTGTACGTGTGAAATGTGAGCCTAACTCTAACGTTCCTGGAACCTTTTCTTTATTTTTTTATTCCATTTTTTAATTCTATTTCCTAACTGTTACTTAGCTGTAACCTTTGTTTTTTCAGTAAATTTCTATGGTTTCTTTAACATAAAGTAATTTTAATTACTATATGTTAATCCAACCACCACTGCACATGACCTACTGTGGAACTGCACCAAATATGAAAGAGAGGTAACTTTAGGTCCAGAAAGAAGCCTTATACTTGTTTGGTGTAAATCTGTTCTGTAGTTTTTGAGATAATAAAAGAAATACAGATATCTAGAGGTGCCATAAAAGGATTTAGGAGAGAGAGTGAGAGATTGTGTTTGCAATGGTGTCTCCATACAAAGACTTGAAAGCATCGAATATGTTTGATTCAAATGTTATAGCTAAATTTTAATACACAACAGCACAGAGTCACTTATGTCCTGCTGGTAAAGATTTTAGGCTTTCAGTCAGTAGGTTAAAGATTCAAATCCTGGTATCTCATGCAGCGTGTCCATTTATTTTTGTGTGTTTTGCATGTTAAACATTTTTGATAATAGAACATTGAAGTACTTTACCCCGTCAGAATCTGTGAGTTCAATATGCTAGGTAAGTCTGGGCAAACCACAGTACGCAGTCACTTCTAGCCTAGTGGTTAATGTATACAACCACACACTGAATTTTGAGGATTCCAGTCTATGTGAGTCTATGGTAATTTCCCTGCCATAGCTTTTTCTCAACTTTAAATTTTTAAGGGACGCACTGAAAGGTGACCTCACTCTTTTTAACTGACAATTTTTTTTTTTTCAATTTGGCCGAAATATCTCATTCTAAGAATATCACTCATCTCTCTTCCTCTCACTCTCTTACTCTCTTTCTTTCAATCTCTTTCCCCCACTCACACACCCACTCAGACCCTTACTCACCCATTATCAGACCCACTCAAACACTGGGGCACTCACTTACAGTCCCACTCAGACTCTGATACACCCGCTCACAGATCCACTTAGACACTGATGCACCCACTCACAGACCATTCAGACCGTCACGCAACCACTCATAGATCCCTCAGTCCCTCATGCACCCACTCACAGACCCACTCAGACCATCCCAGACCTACTCAGACACTCATGCATTTACTCATGTACCCACTCACACTCCAAATCAGACCCTCACACACCCACTCACAGATCCACTCAGACAGTCATGCCTCCGCTAACAGACCCACTCAGACATTAATGCCCACACTCCCATTCAGACATCACACATTCACTCATAGAACCACTCATACCTTCACACACCCACTCTCACATACAGACGTACACTCTTACACCCAGAGACACCCACTAACACCTATTCTCACACCCAGAGAGACAGACCTTTCAGCCATGCATGCAGTCTAGTAGTTATAGGGGTGTGGTTGCAGGCCCTGGCAGCAAGCCAGGCCGCAGGCTAACCCCTGCTGTGCACGATGAAAGGCGGTTATAGGTTATAGAATGTTGGCCGGAGGGCCTGCCCACAGGCCAGGCCCTGCAGCCAACCCACACTGTGTGTGACAGTGATTGGATTAATGTACAGTAATAAAAATTACTTTAAGTAAAAAAAACATAGAAATTAATTGAAAACAACATAGGTTACATGGACGTTATAGTTTGGTTTCAAATGTACTCGTAGAAATTCTTAGAAATTCAGCATTTGTAGTTAGAGCTATTTTAACTAAAAAACCACGCCCCAAGTTAACTATTACTCAGGCCCCACGACCACCTTAATTTAAATACATTGTATGAGAAAACTGGGCTGATTGCAGAATCCCCTAAATAATTTGCCCCTATTTTTCACTTTTTACTAGAGTTTTCCTTACTCAGATGGTGTCCTGGGTACTGCTAGCCAGCCCCAGGGCCTGTGCTCTGATTAAAATGAGTATACAAATTAGCCTAATTATAATTAGCAGTATCTACCTACCTATAAGTCCCTAGTATATGGGAGGGCATGTAGGTTTAGTGAACCCAGCATAGGTAGTGTCCTCTTAGGTGCAATGCTGAGGTGCCCAGGGTCATTTTAAAGGCATGCCTGCCTTGCAGGCTCGCTTTTAAATTAAAGTTACATGCAAATTCAACTTTGGAATTAAAAGTACTTCAAAAGTCTTAAACTACCCTATTTTTACATATGTCACCCTTAAGGTGTGCCCTAGATGCCCCCAGGGTTGGGTGCAGTGTAACTATGAGCAGGGACCTTATAAAATAAGTATTATAAACCCTGGTGAGGTAAAATAACTACATTTATTTTTCCATATTGTAATAAATAGGGTCTAGGCTAAAATGGAGAGACATTGGGCCTTATTTATACATTTCGATGCAAAAAAAACACTAACGCAGTTTTGCACCAAAAAGTTTTGCACCGGCTTGCACCATTTTTTAGCACCAGGTGGGCACCATATTTATGGAATGGTGCAAGCTGGTGCAAAGGGTAGGCTAGCATAAAAAAAATGACATTAGGCAGGTTAGAGTCAAAATAAATTACTCCAATCAGATTAGCGTCACTTTTTGACGCTAAGGGGCATATTTATACTCTGTTTGCACTGAATTAGCATCAGCTTTTTTCACTCTAATTCGGTGCAAAACTAACTCCATATTTATACTTTTGAGCTAGACCTGTCTAGTGCCAAATTTATGGAGTTAAAGTCATTTTTTGGAAGTGGAAACCCACCTTGCCTTAATGAGATGCAAGGTAGGCGTTCCCATGCAAAAAATGACTCTATGGCCTTACCACCATACTTAGGGGCATATTTATACTCTGGGGCATATTTATACTCTGTTTGCACTGAATTAGCAGCATTTTTTTAACTCTAATTCGGTGCAAAACTAACTCCATATTTATACTTTGGTGCTAGACCCGTCTAGCACCAAGTCCCTGATTTATACTTTTTTGGCCATTTGGCATTTGGCCAACCAGCCTCCCCGCATGCAATTTAAAGTTAGACCTGGGAAGGTGGCAGTCCCCGCGGCTGAGGTCGTTTTAGCTTACCCCCATTTAAATTAATGTTTTGCCCTTGGGAGGTCAACCCAGAGTCGCAGGGGGGCTTTTTTTGTTGGTTAAGTAGTGAAGCATTGATTCCAGAACATAATTCAGCAGGTGTTTTGCAGTTCATGTCTGGGATATTAGCATTTACTGCAAATAGAAAATGAAATAAGTAGTCCCATGAATACCCAGCACAGCTTAAAGTAAGAAAACTTGGGCCAGATTTACAACGCCCCTCTAAATACGGCCCATGCACACGCAGCTCTTTGCATGGAAGAGGAATGATATAAG
Source organism: Pleurodeles waltl (assembly GCF_031143425.1). NCBI lineage: Eukaryota > Metazoa > Chordata > Amphibia > Caudata > Salamandridae > Pleurodeles > Pleurodeles waltl. Next base: position 447,474,111 of record NC_090438.1, on the reverse strand, counting down.
TAATCCCATGTATACCGAGCACAGCTTAAAGTAGGAAACCTTGGGCCTGATTTAAAAATCGTTATCGCCACCAGAGTGTCACTTTTAGTGAAGCTCCAGTGACACTATGCACTGCACCGTGTTTACAAGGTGACGTTACACCACTTTTTGTGGCTTAACACCACCTTTTAAATACTGCCCATTCACAAACAGCACTTTACATGGAATGGGGGTGCAATGGGTGTTGCTGTGGACGTGCCACAGCAACACCCATTGCAATTTGACTCTACCCCAGATTTACAATTTTTTGTAAACCTGAGGCAACTTAAAAATCTAACACCACCCCAAGGGTGGCATTAGCATGGGGAAATGAGGGGAAATGCTTATATTTCTCCTCATTATTTGCTCTTTCTATGTGTGCTGCAGAATGCAGCACACATAGAAAGAGCAAAAGGCCATTCAAGATTGTTTTTATGCAGGAAGGTGCACCTTCAAGCCCAAAAACAATTTCCTCCACAGCGCAGCCATCCTTGCACCATGGCGCAAGGGTGGCTGCGTTAGCGCTTGGCAGCAAATTTAGCACAGGTGCAGGGGGTAACACAGGGGTGTGCCATATTCTATTAAATATGGTGCATCCCTGCGTTTTGAAAATTACAGAATGTGGCGTTGCCAAATTTGGCACACCGCCAGGCTCCGTCATTTTCTCATACATCTGGGACCAAGTAGGTTGTCCTAAATTTCTTATTATACATTTCAAATTCTTGTGTCTTTTAAACCAGTGTTCATTTGTTCATTGCTGATATGCCATAATAGTGATCAAACTGTATTCTGGATTCTCATCTTTCTTGTGCACCTTTTCAACAAAATACTATGCTGGTATATTATTAAAGCCAGTTCCAAGTTTCATAACATGTGCAACAGCTCAAAATATGACTGGAAGTTGACTTTCATGTAGTACTGTGAAAACTTGAGGAACATCCTGAAGAATATAATCTTGTTATTTGCTACTCTGATGAAGAACTTTGGACTGCATGGTCATCATATTATTCACACTTCCCAGTTGGAAAAAAAGTCAATAAGATCTTGCTTCTAGTGTTTTTTATTCCCAGACACTAATTGGATCTCCTGTAGCTTTCTTCATCTATTACAGATCTAAAGCATCAGTAAGCTGCAGTGCAGTGGGTGTATAAATTCAAGTTCATATCTTTGTTCAACTTGGTCTTGATTAATCTGTTCACATTCTCCAGTTTGATTTTCATATTCAAATAATAAATATGTAGATGAGATCAATTTAGCAAAGTTTTATGACAGTAAGGTATTTATTTCCAAACGTATTCTATGCTTCTCAATTCTTGCTAAATCCTTTTGTCTATTGTAGGTACTTCACTGACTAAAATCACTAAACATTCCTCTATTGTATGTGCTAGCTGAAGGGTGGGTATTTTATATACATATGCATACATATATATATATATATATATATATATATATATATATATATATATATATATATATATATGTATATAAAATTAAGAAAGGAATACAACTTTTCCTTTCAATGGGCCTAAGTGGCAGATATTTCCCATATATCAATTGCATTTTAATAAAGGTTTGGAAATGATAGACTGTTTGAATTAAAATGCTTTCATATAAATTCAGTTGGAGTAATTCTGATGGTATTGGATACATTTTCAAATGATCATGAATCCCATGTGAAGGCATGAGGCTATGATCTAGTTTTCCAAGTCAGTAATTTGCATATTAGCTGATATTCACAGACATTTCATTTTTGTTCTGCAAACAGAGAGTAACATTTCTACATGCTAATTTTTATTCCTTTTCTGTTTTGTCAAGGAGATCAATCATTTTAAGTTGTTTTCTATAGTGTGTTCTTTGGCAACAAATGCAAATTGGATTAGGTATTTCTGAAATTGTTTCTTGAAATTCAAGAATATCCGTTTTGTAAATGGCTAATTCCATTATTGGATTTTCTGCTTCATTCTGAGTGAAGACAACCTCTGAACATGTATTGCACTCAGACTGTGCATCAATGCATTTAAATTGTATGAAGTCGATAATAGCGTGACGTCTGCTGGATTACAGTGAAGAAGAGCATAATTGAGTTATTCTAGTTGCAATGATGGGGTTTTGACAAAGAATAATGAGTTTTTATATTGTTGAATGATGTGTGGCGTGCATCTTGAAATGGGGGTATATGATGTCACACATGTTTCTTTTGTAGCCAACATAAAGATGGCCCTTATAAAAGTTAGTAATGGTCTGAGATGGGCAGATGTCTAAGGTTTGTAGTAGTATAACTTTTTCAAGTAGAGAGGACTTTTTAATTATCACCAGAAATAACATTAGCTTCAAAATGGATGCATCTGGTATATTGCAAATAGAAGTGCAATTGCATCCTAACATGGGCTTTTGTTGATTTTCCCCCAGAAGAAATTGTATTTTCCTTCAATAATGTTTCTTTCCCTTTCACATGTCCATGAAAGACTTCATAGCAATGTTTTTCGTGTGTGACTGACAGCACACTATTATTCTCACTTCCCAGTTGGAAAAAAAGTCAATAAGCCATTATTCTGTTAATGATAAATCCCTTTATGAAAGTATGGTTCAGTACTCTACATATGTGTCTAATTTTCCCGGAAAATGTTGCCAAAATGTAGACTTGTTCGTTCTTTCTTCCATAATTTATGTACTTTATATGTAGAAATTAAGAGGTCCAAGTCCTTGATGCCATTCTTGACAGAAATAAGAATTTTCCTTTCACATGAAATATTTTTTCAACAATATGGTGAACAGCTTGTTTCAATGCTAGTTTATGTTCTTTCCCCTTATGGAAGGAAGTATTTAGAGCAGATTTACTGGGACACCTATTTTATAATGCTTAGTAGTGATGCTCTTAATTTTTAGGTTGAGCATACCAGTGTGCAAGCGCTGCTTTTCCGATGTGTTGGTATCTATGTAGGCTTTTAACCACACCAACCACACGGCGATCACTATCACTTGTGCGTGGGCTTCTCATTCAAAAATCCTTTGTTGACATTGGTAAATGTTTAATGTTTGTCCCTCCTTGAGGGCAGTTTTGTTACCACCTTTGCCACCAACCCTGTTACAAGGATAATTGCTTATTTGCCGATATGTATGACTTTGAGCAAACTTCTTATTCCTTTATTGTCTCTCCTTCACACTCATGCTCATGGCACATTGAATCGGCTTGCTTATGTCAATTGTTTTACTTTTCTTTTTCAATGTATTTGGCAAGAAAAGTCCAGTTAGGAATTGACAATGCTAATAGCTCTAACTTGAGCAAATGTGACACCCATCACATTGCAAATGCTTGTTTTAACAGCAGCAACAGATTAAATTCAAGTCTGCAAATTTTGTTGGTGCAGTTCCAAGAAGCTTACCTTTATAAGAAAGTGTAGTTGGTTCTGCATGAAATGTATGATACTGTGATTTTTACAGAATACAAAAAACTTTTTTTAAGCAAGCTTGGCTGGCCGGAATACAACAAGCATTTAATAAATAAGCATTGTTGGCGTCTGCATGGTATTTGTGCTGCTGTGATTTTTACAGTATACGAAAAGCTCTTTGTAACCAAGCGTGGTTGCCAACTGCATGATAAATGAAGACTGTGCCTTACTAAAACAGACACATGACTTAATTTACCTTGTGTTATAATTCTATAGGTAGGTGGTAAGAGTCACTCTTTCTAATCATAGTGGCCTTTATTGTACAGGTTATATTTTCCCATCAACAAAAACGTGCTGTAACTTTTTCTCTTCTTTTTACACAAACATTCTTAGTCTGGCAAAATAGCGAGGGTGTGAAACAGACTCCACCCAAGGTGAAATAACAAAATGAGTACTGAACAATAAGTCCATTTTCTGCCCTTTTTGCAGATCAATGAAATGCAATTGAAACAAAGTTCCATGCACTACAAAAAATCGGCACTCATCATGGTTGTCATAAATAATAAACTTATAATACTTAAAGGGACAAGGGTACTGTGGTTAATGAGGTCATATGTATGCAACTTACTACCTCCAGCTGTGTCTTGTATACAGACACACCAGTTAGTTTAAATATGTGTCTGGGAATACAGCAGCACATGGCATGACATTGTGTGGTCGACCTGTCCATGCATGAGACATACACATTAACAGACGCTGCTGCTTGCTGGTCCCAACTTACATATTCAGAAACATTGGAGAGCATACACGAATGAGTTATGTTAGCAAGAATAGATGGCAATATCCATATTGCTGACCGAGTAATATTTTCAATTGATGCATCTGTGGTGATTATCAAGCCGTATGCAGATGCACCTCTGTCATTGTGCCCTCATATTTAAGTATGCAGCCATTGACCTACCACATCTTTGTCACAAAGCACAATATTTCTACGTACTTGTTTTGGAGAATCATGTATGCACGCACCAAGAAAATATAACAATTTATATGGCAAGAAAAGTCCAGCTAGGAATCTGCAAAGCTAATAGCTCTAACCGGAGCAAATGCGAAACCCATTGCATTGGAAATGCTTGTTTCTTTTCTTGTCAACGTGTACTTTTTTGCAGAGTATGCAGCATTTTTGTTTGTGGCATGGCTGACTGTTCATTTTGTTCTCTTTGTCAATTGCTTTATATGAACTTTTTATTTTTAAGATTAGGGGTATGTAAAGAGTCTTAACATTTTTTATGCTCTTACCAGTAGTATTGTTTTTCTGTAGACATCCTCCAACTCTTTCTTACTTAAATCTCTGCTGTGTACTTTCTTCTTTCATTTTTCCCTGTAATGTTTTGTAGGCATTGTGTTGAACATGGACAAATCTGTTTTTTAAAACACATCAAAGGGAATGCTTTGAATATTATTAACCCTGATACATGATTATTTATTTTTTAATTTATTAACCTGTTTTCTGTTTTTCTGCTTTTATAACAGTGTAGCATAATACATTTTTCGTGTGTTATTTTTAAAAATGTAGATGATGAGGTATAATCTAGAGTTTTTCTGCAATCTCTTTCATGAACAAATCCAGCTGCATTGCTTTCTAACAGTGACCTTGATTGTGTGCTGTTACTTAATAGTATTGGGCTATTTTTAGATCTCACTTACTGTTATTAACCAATGAGATTTTGCTGTACATCTTCATGGTATCTACTTATTTATCAGTTTCCATTGGTATGTGTCTAGAAAGAAGTGTTTGATAGTATTATGTTGTACTTATAACCCATTTTCTGTTAACATCCAATCACATAATGCTTTATTTGTTTATTGTATTTCTTATATATTTTTCTATTGGATTTTACTGTTATGTGTTCATAAATAGTTGTTTCACACGACTTTATACCAATTTTGAAACATTATAGATGCAGATTAGTTTATTTTGCATCATCATTTGGTACTTTGGTAGTACTGTGCTACATTCATAGCTCAAAATGAATGTAAGCTAATCATTGCCCTCTTTCAAAATTTGTCAAAGTTAGGTACTTTTATAATGGCCAGTCATCTAACCCTGTATAAATTTTTTCCACTGGCTGAGTGTTCCTCATTCTTGTATTTCACTGTAGGAGCAAGATGGTTTGTGTTTGACTAGGAGACATTTTCCAACATAATGTCTATGTTTCCAAACACAGATTTTGTCTTCTTCAACATTTGTCAGAGACAAAAGTAGAAGTAGTCTACAGTAAATCTTATAAAGTTTGAAAAAAACACAAAGATATGTTAAAAATGCAGTGTCAGCATTCCTTACAAATCATGAAATGTCTTCTAATTTTCAGTTGGCTATCAAATATTCCAGTGCAGCACTGTATCATCCAGATGGTGCCCCTTTATCAGCTTTGGAAACCATGTTTTCTTTTCAAACCTCAAAAATGTGTTTATCCAGCATATGTAAGTGTGCTCAATTTGGAACACAAGTAAAGGCTCTTTTATGACCCACCTGTTATTTGTGATTTAAATTTTTCATATGTTTTTTTTTTTTTCACTTTTCAATTACAGCAGTACTTTCTCAATACCATTGTGGTAGTATTGTGGTGGTCCATATTTTCGTTAAAAGGTATTCATCTTAAAAACTACCTTCCCCTACCACTACAGATTACTTTCTATAATGTACAGCATCAGGAAAACCTCTCTTTCAGAATTAAACACACAACACTGCAAAAGTGTGTTATAATAAACATGGCTGCCTTTTCATTTTCGAAGGGCTTCCATTAACTAATCAGATTGTCTTTGTGGTACTACTGTGGTATGTTGCAGCCTCAAAAATTACTATGGGCCCGATTAAGAGTTTCAGGGTCGAACAATCAAAGAACTGCGGCAGATGTCTGAAAAGATTGATGCGGCCACCATCAATAGACCGCCGTTTTGCAATGTAAACAGCCTGAAACACCACACATCAAGGCAATTGTTGTCACAACAGCACTGTGGCAGGCAAAAACTATGTCAGTCGGCATTCTGACACCGCTACTGACCATGGTGAACCTCCAACAATATAACAATGACACTGAACACGTGGCCAACTCCCAGTGGCGGTTAGCCAATGGCAGTCAAACCGTGGTGGTTATCTAATGGTAGTGGTAAGAAGCCTGTAAAGTAGAAGACTATTGCCCATGGGATAGTTTAAAAAAACAACATAGCTGACATATATTGGGCCAGTGAACACACCTGTGAAGCACATTATGAAACACACCCAAACCTAGACAATGATTCTATGCATTCCGAAAAGTAACAGTCAGGGAAGACACTCACATTGCAACATTCCATTCAAAAGATAGCTTTTCATCCATTCACAAGACAAGGCACACACACTACACCGTTTATCTAGTTTTTTCTTGCACCATTGTACCATCCTTTTCTCCCACACATCAGTACCATCCCCCTTTTGTTTTTCATAATGTCCTAACCTAAAAAACCCTGTTTCCCAGAAGATTAATTAAAAGTCATGGTATATAAAATCCTTAGAGCAGAGTTACATTTGTTTGGAGCACAAGTCCACAGAACTCCTCTCAGTAGCAAAATGGAAATGTGGCAAAGGATAGTTTTCAGGGTGAATGCCGTAGGAAACACCGTGCACACAAAGGAGGATCTCAGGAAGAGTTGGATCGACCTCAGAGACAAGGCACGTTCCCTGGCCACAATGCAACACATGGAGGCCCAGAAGGCTGGTGGTGGCCCTCCCAATCCCCAAACAGAATTCTAACCCTGGGAGGAGAGGGTCTTGGCCATCCTGCACCCTGAGGGATTGACAGGAATACTGTTGGGTAAGTCACAACACAAACACTGAATCAGGAATGCGTCATAACCTACATGCCCACACCTCACCTTTTGTCGCTGTGCGATACAATCATGTAACCGTTATGCAATAGGCAGACTAGTAGAGGTGTTGTCACATAAATGTACAGTGTGCTATGTTGTACCACATGTAGCCATGCAAAAGAAATGTCAAAGGTTGCAGTGAGAGCTGTGAAGGTAGAGCATTTACAAAGTCAAACCAGGACTTCTTGCAGGTGTCAGCTGTGAGATATGTGTCCCCACCTAACTACTGTGTGACAAATGAATGTCATACAAACAAACAACTCTTTAGTGGGGGGGAATAGAGAGAGTGATATGACTACAACTACCAGGAGGCCTTGTCCTTGTAAGACAAAACAAACCAACAGGCCACATTGCATTGCTACTTAAACACATTCATGCTTTCTTTCAAGTCAACTAGCCCCCTCTGGAAGGAGACCTGTGGGGTAGTGGGAGGGACACAGACAGTCACATGATCAATATCTGCTGTTGGCCTTGTGTCAATAACTAAAAATCCACAGGCCACACCGCATTGCTAGTCAAACACCTTCATTCTTTCTCACTACACATGTCCTATCACCTGGGAGTAACTACTCAATATATGAGACTCAATTATGCAACTTACATGTCTCGCTACCCTTTCCGTGTACGGGTAAACCCTCAGGAATGTGTAAAGGACACACATGACACTTTAGCAAGTAAAGACACAGCTAGTAAATCTAAAGCAATGAAGATGTATAATCAGATTGCATGGCAGCAAGCTCATTCAAAATCCACTGAGCAAATGAAGGATACAACTATCCCCACTTCAAATTTGTCTGGTTGCCTCAAGCTAACACAACTAGGACTTGAATTGGCCAGATACTCATGTCTATCCCACAGTATTGGCGACAATTATGTTGAAAGTTGTCATGTATGTATCTCCATCCTTAGTGGCAATCAACAGCACAACTAATGTACAGCTTCAGAGAAATAGGCATGGCAAGCTCATCACTTGTCAAGTGTATAACTCCAATGCCATGGGAACAGTACCACTACAGCAAATGGACTAAGAAAATGTTGACTGAGATTAAGGCTTGTGTATGTGGTAACAATACTTCAAATTAACACAATATCTACCATCTCTCAACAGGATCTGGAACATGAAACATCCAGTCATCAGCTAACAAGCAGACTGCCAGCTCACCTCCAGAGGAATCCCTCAGTGATGAAGAAACTCCTGAACATGTGAACTTGGAGGACAAAGCTGGTCCATCAGGTCTACAGAGTCAAGCAGCAGCGAGCACCACTGTCACCACAGCAACAACTCCCAGCCCAGTAGCATTAAAATCTACACCAAATCCCACCCACCTCTTTACCTAGCACAGGTACCACCATCTTATTCCCCCATCCAGGATTCTAAGGGCTAGAACACCACTCCTGAAACTGAGGGTCCAGGCATCAGTGATGGAGAACACACTGTATCAAGGGCACAAACAGGAGGGGGAGAGTCCAGGGGAGGAATGCTGTGGGGCAGCAGGGGCAGGACCCTCTAGCCACCCTGACGAGGAGACTGTAGGAGGCTGGCCTGGCTTGTAGTGGGTACCAAGGGGTACTTACACTCTATACCAGGTCCAGTTATCCCTTATTAGTGTAGAAGAGGTGTCTAGCAGCTTAGGCTGATAGAAAAGGTAGCTTAGCAGAGCAGCTTAGGCTGAACTAGGAGACATGCAAAGCTCCTACTATACCACTGGTGTCACATGCACAATATCATAAGAAAACACAATACACAGATATACAGTACTAAAAATAAAGGTACTTTATTTTTATGACAATATGCCAAAAGTATCTCAGTGAGTACCCTCAGTATGAGGATGCCAAATATACACAAGATATATGTACACAATACCAAAAAATATGCAGTAATAGCAATAGAAAGCAATGCAAGCAATGTACAGTCACAATAGATTGCAATGAGAGCACATAGGTATAGGGGCAACACAAACCATATACTCCAAAAGTGGAATGCGAATAGCGTATGGACCCCAAACCTATGTGAGCTTGTAGAGGGTCCCTGGGACTGTAAGAAAACAGTGAGGGTTAGGGAAATAGCCCACCCCAAGACCCTGAAAAGTAGGTGTAAAGTGCACCTATATTCCCCAGAGAGCACAGAAGTCGTGATAGGGGAATTCTGCAAGAAAGAACAACACCAGCAATGCAACCAAAGTGGATTTCCGGATGAGAGTAGCTGTGGAACAAGGGGACCAAGTCAAAGAATCGCGACAAAGTCGAGATTGGGTAGATGCCCAGGAAATGCCAGCTGAGGGTGCAAAGAAGCTGCCACCGGATGGTAGAAGCTGTGGATTCTGCAAGAACGAAGAGGGCTAAAAACTTCCCCTTTGGAGGATGGATGTCCCACGTCGTGTAGAAGCTTGCAGAGCTCTTCCCACGCAGAAAGACTGCAAACAAGCCTTGCTAGCTGCAAGGGTCGCGGTTAGTGTTTTTGGATGCTGCTGTGGCCCAGGAGGGACCAGGATGTCGCCAATTGTGTGAGGAGACAGAGGGGGCACCCAGCAAGACAGGGAGCCCTCTCAGAAGCAGGCAGCACCCGCAGAAGTGCTGGAACAGGCACTACGAAGAGGAGTGAACCGGAGCTCACCCACAGTCACAAAAGAAGATCCCACGACGCCGGAGGACAACTCAGGAGGTTGAGCACTGCAGGTTAGAGTGTCAGGGACCAAGGCTTGGCTGTGAACAAAGGAAATCCTGGAAGAGGGCACAGGAGCCGGAGCAGCTGCAAATCACGCGGTACCCAGCAATGCAGTCTATCGTGGTGAGGCAAGGACTTACCTCCACCAAACTTGGACTGAAGAGTCACTGGACTGTGGGAGTCACTTGGACAGAGTTGCTGAGTTCCAGGGACCACGCTCGTCGTGCTGAGAGGGGACCCAGAGGACCGGTGATGCAGTCTTTTGTTGCCTGCGGTTGCAGGGGGAAGATTCCGTTGACCCACGGGAGATTTCTTCGGAGCTTCTAGTGCAGAGAGGAGGCAGACTACCCCCACAGCATGCACCACCAAGAAAACAGTTGAGAAGGCGGACGGATCAGCGATACAAGGTTAAAGAGAGAGATGCAGAGGAACTCTGATGAGCTCTTGCATTCGTTATCTAAAGAATTCCCCAAAGCAGAGACCCTAAATGGCCAGAAAAGGAGGTTTGGCTACCTAGGAAGGAGGATAGGCTAGCAACACAGGTAAGAGCCTATCAGAAGGAGTCTCTGACGTCACCTGCTGGCACTGGCCACTCAGAGCAGTCCAGTGTGCCAGCAGCACCTCTGTTTCCAAGATGGCAGAGGTCTGGAGCACACTGGAGGAGCTCTGGGCACCTCCTAGGGGTGGTACAGGTCATGCCAGAGCAGGGCTGGGGGATCCCTGAACCGGTGTAGACTGGCTTATGCAGAGATGGGCACCATCTGTGCCCATCAAAGCATTTCCAGAGGCTGGGGGAGGCTACTCCTCCCCAGCCCTGACACCTTTTTCCAAAGGGAGAGGGTGTAACACCCCCTCTCTGAGGAAGTCCTTTGTTCTGCCTTCCTGGGCCAAGCCTGGCTGGACCCCAGGAGGGCAGAATCCTGTCTGAGGGGTTGGCAGCAGCAGCAGCTGCAGTGAAACCCGGGAAAGGTAGTTTGGCAGTACCCGGGTCTATGCTAGAGACCCGGGGGATCATGGAATTGTCTCCCCAATGCCAGGATGTCATTGGGGTGTCAATTCTATGATCTTAGACATGTTACATGGCCATGTTCGGAGTTACCATTGTGAAGCTATACATAGGTAGTGACCTATGTATAGTGCACGCGTGTAATGGTGTCCCCGCACTCACAAAGTCCGGGGAATTTGCCCTGAACAATGTGGGGGCAACTTGGCTAGTGCCAGGGTGCCCACACACTAAGTAACTTAGCACCCAACCTTTACCAGGTAAAGGTTAGACATATAGGTGACTTATAAGTTACTTAAGTGCAGTGGTAAATGGCTGTGAAATAACGTGGACGTTATTTCACTCAGGCTGCAGTGGCAGGCCTGTGTAAGAATTGTCAGAGCTCCCTATGGGTGGCAAAAGAAATGCTGCAGCCCATAGGGATCTCCTGGAACCCCAATACCCTGGGTACCTCAGTACCATATACTAGGGAATTATAAGGGTGTTCCAGTATGCCAATGTGAATTGGTGAAATTGGTCACTAGCCTGTTAGTGACAATTTGGAAAGCAAAGAGAGAGCATAACCACTGAGGTTCTGGTTAGCAGAGCCTCAGTGAGACAGTTAATCATCACACAGGGAACACATACAGGGCACACTTATGAGCACTGGGGCCCTGGCTGGCAGGGTCCCAGTGACACATACAACTAAAACAACATATATACAGTGAAATCTGGGGATAACATGCCAGGCAAGATGGTACTTTCCTACAGAGACCATCAGGCACGTTATGGGGCACTATCACGGGTCCCAAGGTGTGATGGGTTGGTTATTGACAGAACTCCGGGAGATGAAGGAGATGCAGAGGGACCATCACAGACACAAAGAAGAGCAGTGGGAAGCCCTCAATGTAAACTTGGCCTCCCTAACGTAGGTGCTGAGGGACAGTCTCACATCCCAGAGCAGGCCTCCACTGACAACATCCACCAACCCCTGTGTGGCTCCACCATCTAGCCCAACAATGTCTGTGGGAGCCACAAGGGGGAGGTCCTGCCTGAGGACACCCCTGCCTCTGCAGAAGCTGATCCCCCTGCCAATTCAGGCAAGGACGTCCATGCAAACGTTCAGGAGTTGCGCATGGCAAGTCAACCCACCCCAACCAGCAAAAAAAACTAATTCTTGTTTGATTCCTTTGTGTTGCCATTTTCACCTTGTGGACTATACCTGAACCAAATTCCATTTCTGGTGGGAGGAGGACTATGAACTTCAGATGTTGAGGCATCTACCCATATGATTTCATCAACCATGACTCACCTGTTCGCCTTTCTTATGACACACTTTTCACTTATTATGTTCAAATTTTGTTCACTCAAATAACAATTTTCACTAAATCAACATTGTCTCATATCTGTAACTGCTAAACTGAAATTTACAGCTACACAAACATGTATGACACCATGTGAGTCCTGACCACATTTCTATTAGGAAAATGTGGCAAGAAGGCAGTGTATAGTCCATGACTGCTGCCAGTCCACAATGACAGTCATGTAATACACCTATTGACAGGGAGTTGCAATCATAATTGCTCAGCTAAAAGACCAACAACGCGAACCCACGGTAACTACCTGAACCGTGGATCTGCAAAATACACAAAACTTCTGAGGAGCACCAGACACCCCTGACCCCCAGGACCCAAAGAACATTGCTGAGCTGGCACTGTCACCCTGAAGAGGTGCCCAGAGAAGGGTGCGAACTCCGGGTAACTGGTCGAACCGAGGATCAGTGAAACTTGCGAAACTTCTGCAGCGTACCAGGCACTCTTGACACCAGGACATTGAGAACACGACTCAGCTGGCACCATCACCCACATGCGTTGCCCTGAGAGGGGCACACTGACACTGTGGCATTCATCCAATGGCAGGGATGGCACGGTGCCTGGCTAAGGATGCCCACTAAAGCCTGGGAGTGCCCAGCGAAGCTCTGCTGGTGAGGAGCCGCAGCCGGGAGGTGCAAGCCCATGAGGCACTGCCACCTACTTGCAGCTGATCACCCTCAATTTTTTGCCCTCTGGCAGGGGGCACTCCATAGCGGCTCTGGGGGTGGCAGCCAGGGGAGCTTACTGTAGGTAAAGGGGCTTTTGGATACTATGGTGGTCATTACAACCCTGGCGGAAGGTGTTAAAGCTGCGGTAAGACCGCCAACAGGCCGGCGGTAAAAAAATGCATTTACGACCGTGGAGGAAACCGCCAACAAAGACAGCCACTTTAACACTCAGACCGCCACGGCGGTACAAACAAACAGCGTGGCGGTCACCGCCAACAGACAGGCGGGAGACAATGTACCACCCACACTATTATGACAGGCCAATCCGCCACCTTTTCCGGTGCGGATTCACCGCAGATAAAAACACGGCGGAAACAGGAATTTCGAAGGGAAAACGCTCACCTCTACACACTCCATGAGGAACGAGGACACCATGGAACCGGAACTCCAAATTCTCCCTGCAATAGTCTTCCTGCTCCTCTAACAGGAGCACGAACGCCGGCGGCAAAGACCACGGTGAGTACAGCACCTACGACACAGGGGAGGCAAAAAACAGGGACACACACACGCAACACCCCCACCCCCACCCTCACCCACCACAACACACATACTAATGCATATCAATACATCACAGTTACACCCCCCAAGCCCCCCTGGAAGAATTCAAAGACCAAAGAAAATGAGTGTAACCATCGGAATATATTAAAAACAAGTAGGAAGAAATATATATATACACAATGTACAAAATAAATACCAGGCATAGTAGTCCAGGTACTGAACAAAGAAAGTCAGTGGAACACTGGGACCACACGGTATGGGCGAGGCCCACACAAGATCCCCAATCATGACGTAGAGAACACAGCAGGGGTATCAGACAGCAAGAAAACAGGCACCTCAGGGCGAGGGAAAGGGGGGGCACCTCAGCCGCTTGAGTGCACGAAGCCAAATCCACGAGGGGGCCACATGCCCACTGTTCAATCCTGGGGAGTGCGAAGCCACAGTCTCTCAAGTCCCTACAGTGGGTGGCTTGCCCACTGTTCAATCCTGGGGAGTGCAAAGCCACAGTCTCTCAAGTCTCTACAGTGGGTGGGTTGCCCACTGCCATATCCTGGGGAGAGCAAATCCACAGTCTCACAAGTCTCTACAGTGGGTGGCTTGCCCACTGCCATATCCTGGGGAGTGCAAAGCCACAGTCTCTCAAGTAATCTACAGTGGGTGGCTTGCCCACTGTTCAATCCTGGGGAGTGCAAAGCCACAGTCTCTCAAGTGGATGACAGTCTCCACTGGTTCTGGAGGGGGACTGGTGCCCAGAGTGCTTCATCCTGTTAAGGACAGAGGTAGTGGATGACAGTCTCCACTGGTTCTGGAGGGGGACTGGTGCCCAGAGAGCTTCATCCTGTTAAGGACAGAGGTAGTGGATGGATCTCTCCACTGGTTCTGGAGGGGGACTGGTGCCCAGAGTGCATCACTCACCCCGTGACGGACCCAGTTGCATCAGTGCCCCTGCCGCTCATGAGCTAGCGGTGCTTGAGATGGCGGTGCCCTGTGCAGCGGTGCTTGAGATGGCGGTGCCCTGTGCAGCGGTGCTTGAGATGGCGGTGACCTGTTTAGCGGTGCTTGAGATGGCGGTGCCCTGTTCAGCGGTGCTTCAGATGGTGGTGCCCTGTTCAGCGGTGCTTCAGATGGCGGTCTACATTGCAGGGTCTCAGCTGTTGGCGGTCCTTCATGGCCCAGCGGGGCTTGTGCTGGCGGTCCTTCATGGCCCAGCAGGGCTTGTGCTGACGGTCCTTCATGGCCCAGCAGGCCTTTTGCTGGCGGTCCTTCATGGCCCAGTGGGGCTTGTGCTGGCGGTCCTTCATGGCCCAGCGGGGCTGGTGCTGCCGGTGGCCTCCTGGGCAGCTGGGCTGGGGCTGGCGGTGGCATCCTGGGTAGCTGGGCTGGCAGTGGCATCCTGGGCAGCTGGGCTGGGGCTGGCAGTGGCTCCTGGGCAGCTGGGCTGGGGCTGGCGGTTGCCTCCTGGGCAGCTGGGCTGGGGCTGGCGGTGGCCTCCTGGGCAGCGGGGATGATGGCGGTCTTCTCCGCCGTGCTGCTCTTCCCAGACTTGCGGGGTTTCTTGTGGCCCTTCCCCACCTTGGAAGGTGTCACAGCTGACTCTACACTCCCAACGGGACCACTGGGAGCTGCTTTGGTGGCTGGAGTCTTCCCCCTCTCCCGCCGGGCACTGGCCAACTTCTGATGCTTCACAGGTGGGGGACTGTCTGTGCTGTGGCTCTGTGTCACACTGGCTGTCCTGGTGGCCGGTGCACTCCACATACCGGTGACTACAGGCACCACTGGTCCCGGAGATGTTGTGGCTGAGGTGCTACTTCGGGACCTATGAGATGGACGGGGTGGGGGAAAAAGGTCAAGGGTGGACAGGAAAAGTTTTTGGGACACACTGGGATAGGTAGCTGGAGGGGTTTGGGAGTGGAGGAAGTGGTGGTAGTAGGAGGTGTACGTTTGGTGACTTTGGGTGAAGGTGCATGCGTTGGAGGCAGTCATGATGTGGATGGCTGTTGGGTGGGTGTGTGCCTGCGTTTGTGTATCTTGGGAGGGGGCGTCACAGACACACTGGGAGAGGACACAGGGGACGTGTGAATGGTAGTGGGGGTGGTGACTGCACGTGAGCGGGGTGTGCTGGTGGGTGTGCTGGTGAGGGACGTAGTGGCTGTAGAGGTAGTGCATGCAGGTGTGAGTGTACACGAGACTGGGAGGGAGGAGGGAGACGACGAGGAGGGGGACACAGTGGAGGCAGTGGATGTGGGTGTGTCTGCATGTGTGTGTTGCTTGCGTGGATGCCTGTGGGATGTGTGGTGCTTATGTTTGCCTGAGCTTCCCTTGTGTGTTGAGGTGTGTGCATGCTGGTCTGATGGTGTGCTTGGGATAGGCAGAGGTACAGGGGATTGGGTCGGGGTAAAGGAAGTTGGAGGGGGGAGGCTAGAGACGGGGACAATGGCTGCAATCAGTGCTGAGGCCAGAGTCTGAAAAGCTCGGTGAAGGGCCGCCTGACCAGAATGAATGCCCTCCAGGAATGCATTTGTTTGTTGCAACTGCCTTTCTACACCCTGGATGGCATTCAAAATGGTAGACTCAACAGTGAGGGACTTGAGGAGGTCAATGGCCTCCTCACTGGGGCAGGGCCTGAGGTGCCTGGGGCGAAGGTGATGCCCACCCTCCTGGGTGAGCGGGCACGGGGTAAAGCCTGAGGGGCTGCTGGGAGGGTGGTGCTGGTAGGGGGGGTGGCGGCTGTACATGTAGAGGCGGGGGGCACAGATGTTGCCGCCACCACCACAAGGGAGCTCCCATCAGAGGACGAGTCCATGTCGCTGGTCTCAGCTCCTGTCCCCGCTGTGGAGCTCCCCTCGCCCTCCGTCCCACTGGTGAATTCAGACTCCGTAGTGTCGCCCTCCAGGGCCATGTGGGATGCAGCTCCCTCGTGCTCCGGTGCCACTGCTCCTCCGGCTGATGATGCTAATGCACACAAGAACAGGGAGACCACAAAAAGGGGGAGGGGGGAACAGAAGAAAGACATGTTGAGTGTATGGATTACCACTACCGCTGGTGGACACGACAGACACAGAAGCCCCCTGCACTACGCCATGCTCTTAGGCTCCACCGTTCAATTCCTGGGAAATGGCCTACAAGGCTATGGACGACATCTGCACACATAGATGACACAGGGACATGAATAGCTGTACTTGCCACTCTACAGAGGTGGGGTATGGTGCCACATGGCCTGCCTTACGGAGGGGCCTTGCCTACGGAACTCGCCCTGGCCTAGGGAAACCCACAGCCCTCCTCCCCCACCCAGACACCTCCACTGCGAGCAAAGTCAGCAGAATGAGAGTGTACTCACCTCCTCTTGTCTGCTGTGATGCCCTAAAGTGCCCATCCAACTCCGGGTAGGCCACCGCCAGGATCCTGAACATCAGGGGGGTCACGGTGCGACGGGCACCCCTCCCACATTGGGAGGCCATCCCCAGCTGAGCCTCCGCCGTCTTCTTGCTCCAGTGGCGAATGTCCTCCCATCTTTTCTGGCAGTGGGTGCTCCGTCTGTGGTAGACCCCCAGGGTCCGGACATCCTTAGCGATGGCACGCCAAATATATTTCTTCTGGTGGGTGCTGACCTACATGAAATATACAGGGGAAAAAGAGAAGTCATTACCAACTGCACCGTCAAAGTGATTGGCCCCCATCCCTACCCTTGCCATGTGGCACATGCATTCACGTCTTTCATACACGCAGCACTTTGCCCCCTTCCGTCTTACATCCAGCCCTCTCCACACAGGCATAGCCCATACAACATGCTCCCTGTGTACTTACCTGTTTGTCTGGAGGACCGTAGAGTATCTGGTACTGGGGGAGGACCCCGTCCACGAGTTTCTCCCACTCCTCCTATGTGAAGGCAGGGGCCATTTCCCCAGATGCACAAGCCATTGTCTCTTCCAGACCGAGGTCACAGCAGCACTTGCAGTGTAGGTCCTCTCCTGTCAAAGATCAGGTATCGAATGATTGAACAGATAGAAAATGGCGGTCACGTCAGCAGCGGTGCGTACTGTCACTGCCGGCGTATATCGTCATTGGCTCCTGGGACCCATAGGGTCCAATGTTAACCAATGCAGCATTGCTCCGCGGTCTTCGACCGCCTACCGCGACGGTGTACAACGCCAGCGCAGTTACCTCACATCCCATTGTCCCACTTTAGAGGTCAGACAGCCATCATTTCAGGGGCCCACATGGCTTCATTTTCAACTGCGTCACACAGACCTAGGCCTACACTCAACACACATACAGGCCACCTTTTGTGTATGGATGGTGTTCTGTGTAAACTGTCGGTACGTACCTCTGAGTTGGTTGACTCTGTGCTCGCTGTTGTCCTTCATAGGCACTGTCCGCTGGGACATGTGAGGAGATGGCGGCATCCTCCGGTGTACCGTCCGTTGGTGGACCTGTCGACAATGGAGGAGCGACATTTGATTATCACCTACAGGCTTGACTGTGCCACAATCTACTGTGTGTACCCAGTTGGAGCCAGACCTGATGTCAGCAATCCGCCATCCCACAGGAATCCCCCCTCAAGTGCAGGTGCTGTCAGTGCTCCATTTCCTTGCAAGTGGCTCATTTCAAACAACTGTGGCCATGACATCAGGGATGTCCCAGCCTATGTTTTGCAACGTATTGTCCAGAGTGTTGTCTGCCCTTCTGAAACACATGCAGAGCTACATCGTTTTCCCTCAGGTGGAGGATTTGCCTACAGTGAAAGGTGATTTCTATGCCCTGGGACATATCCCCAACATCATAGGTGCCATTGATGGGACCCATGTGGCTTTGGTCCCCCCCCCATAGGAGTGAACAGGTGGACAGAAACCGGAAGAGTTATCATTCTATGAATGTACAGATGGTATGTTTGGCAGACCAGTACATCTCCCATGTGAATGCCATGTTCCCTGGCTCAGTGCATGAGGCCTACATCCTGCGGAATAGCAGCATCCCTTATGTGATGGGTCAACTCCAGAGGCACCGTGTGTGGCTATTAGGTGAGCACCTGGAAGCAAGTCATTGGGAATGGTTGTCTGGGTCTGGGGTTATCCCTACAGGTTAGTGTGTGTCTAACAGTTTTCCCTCGCCATTTGCAGTGACTCTGGTTACCCCAACCTGTCATGGCTACTGACCCCAGTGAGGAATCTCAGGACAAGGGCAGAGGAAAGCTACAATGAGGCCCATGGGAGAACTAGGAGGGTGATTGAGCGGACCTTCGGCCTCCTGAAGGCCAGGTTCAGGTGCCTCCCTATGACAGGTGGATCCCTATTCTACTCACCAAAGAAGGTGTGTCAGATCATCGTGGCCTGCTGTATGCTTCACAACTTGGCTTTGCGACAACAGGTGCCTTTTCTGCAGGAGGATGGTCCAGATGGTGGTGTTGTGGCAGCTGTGGAGCCTGTGGACAGTGATGAGGAGGAAGCAGAGTAAGAAGACATGCACAACAGGGACTCAGTGATCCTGCAATATTTCCAGTGAGACACAGGTAGGAATACAAACCTGCCTACTAAATGTACTTTAACACTACTACTTCTCTCCTGTCTGTCGTTTTCACCCAGTGTATGGTCACTGAGTTGTCACTTTCCCTTACATTTCACAGATGTGGGTCCCACTGTGTGAAATCTGCTTAGATTCCTCATGGACTAGAGCTGTGTGACAAAGGTATATTGACATTACTATTTTAAAAACATTTTAGCACTGTAATTGCTAATACACTATTTGAAAATCACAGACAGACTCCAGATCGTTTTGTGCTTTAGGTGTGTTTATTTAAATGCTCAATATTGGAGGGGGTAGTGAAATGGTGAGGGGTGATGGCGGAGGAGTGTCCATGGCAGAGTCCAGTCTATTAGTCTCACAGGTGCATTGCCAATATGGGCATAGAAAGTGGAGCTGGGGCAGTTTAATTATGGACAGGGTGACAAAGTGGGACAGTAGGATGACAATCAGGGTGGTCTCATTTCTTGGCGGGGGTCTTGGCATCGTGCTCTGTCTTTGTCCTGGATCTCAGGGACCATTTGCGGGGTGGTTCTCCCTCTGCAGGGGGTGGGGTGCTGGTGTGGTGGTCATGTGGCGGGGCGTCCTGTCCACTAGCGCCGGCGGAGGTGGTGGGCAGTTCATCGTCCATGCTAGTGTCAGGGGCCACTTGTAGTGCCACAGTGCCCCTCCTGGTGTTGAGTAGTTCCTTCAGCACCCCTACGATGGTGCCCAGGGTGGAGCTGATGGTTCTGAGTTCCTCCCTGAAGCCCATATACTGTTCCTCCTGCATGGGCTGGGTCTCCTGAAACTTAGCCAGTACCGTTGTCATCGTCTCCTGGGAGTGGTGGTAGGCTCCCATGATGGAGGAGAGAGCCCCGTGGAAAGTGGGTTGCCTTGGCCTGTCCGCCCCCTGTCGCACAGCAGCCCTCCCAGTTCCCCTGTGTTCTTGGGCCTCCGTCCCCTGAACGGTGTGCCCACTACCACTGCCCCCAGGTCCCTGTTGTTGGGGTGGTAGGTTATCCTGGGTTCCCTGTAGTGGTGGACACACTGCTGATTGATGTGTCCTGGGGCCGGAGGTATGGGCCCGCTGGGTGGGTGCTGTGCTGGTGTTTCCAGAGGGGGGAAGGTCTGTGGTGGCCTGTGACTGTGTGAGGGGAATCGACTGTCCCGAGGTCCTGAGGTCCCCTATGAGCCGGGCTGGTCATCTAGATCCAGTTGGACAGAGGTGCTGTCATCACTGTGGGCCTCTTCTGTTGGTGGTTTGGACATGTGTGGACCCTCCTGTCCGGTGACGTTGGGTAGGGGTCCTGCAGGGGTATAAAAGGATGTTTATTAAATCTGTGTGTAATGGTGTGCAATGGGTGGGTGACCGTGTACCCCAGTGCTAGCATTCCTGTGTGGCAGCTTGTGTGATGATGGTTTAGGGGGGTGTATGGGGATGTGCAGTGGGCACGCTTTGGTGATGGGTGTCCATGCTTTGTTGTTGCATGCAGGGCTGGGTAGTTTGTGATGTTGGGACATATGTGAGGAGTTGGGGTGCTGGGGGTGAGGGTGGGGGTATGTGATAGCATGCAGGTAGGGTGGGGGATGTAATAGTAAAGCTTTGACTTACCAGAGTCCATTGCTCCACCTACTCCTGCGAGGCTCGCAGGATGCAGAATCGCCAAGAGCTGCTCCTCCCATGTTGTTAGTTTGGGGGAGGAGGTGGGGGTGCGCCGCCAGTCCGCTGAACCGCCAGGTGGTGTCTTGAGACCACGGAACGCACATTCCCCCGTAGGTCGTTCCACCTCTTCCTGATGTCCTCCCGATTTCTTGGGTGCTGTCCCACTGCGTTGACCCTGTCCACTATTCTTCACCATAGCTCGTTCTTCCTTGCAATTGAGGTGTGCTGCACCTGTGATACGAATAGCTGTGGCTCTACCTGGACGATTTCCTCCACCATGACCCTGAGCTCCTCCTCCGAGAACCTGGGGTGTCTTTGCCGTGCCATGGGGTGGTGTAGGTGATGTGTGGGGTCGAGTGTGTGGTGATAAGTGTGCTGATATGTAGTGTTGTGTTGTGTGAGGTGCGTGGAAGTTGTGTGGGTGATGGTGTTGTGTGCCTGTGGATGCTGTTGTTCTTGCTGGTGGTGTCTCTCTCTGGCCTTCTTTCGGAATTTTTTGTTGTGGGGGTTTGTGGGTGATGTGGGTGTGTGTTTTATATTGTATTTGGTGTGTGGGAGTGGTTTGTGTATGTGTATCAGGTGTGTGTATTTTGAATTGTCCAATGTTGTTGTGTTTTGTAAGAGTGCGTGTATTTTGAGCGCGGCGGTGTGTACCGCCAATGGAATACCGTGGTTGAAAGACCGCCGTGTGGATTCGTGTGTCGTGATAGTGTGGGTGTATTTCTGTTGGCGTGACGGTGGAGGTTTTGTTTTCGCCAGTTTATCACTGACCTTTGGTGTGGCGGACTTGTGTGGGTGTCTGACTTTTGGCAGATTCCGAAATGTGGGTCATAATAGCTGTGGTGGATTTCCACGGCCGCGGCGGTGTGTTGGCGGTCTTCTGCATGGCGGTAAGCAGCTTTTACCGCCAATGTTGTAATGACCGCCTATGTTTCCTGAAGTAAGTTTAAATGCCCAGGTTACAGACCTGGCACACCAGTGTATTAGCTCTGTCATATCGCCATCAGTTCTGGGAAAGGGACTTGGGGGGGTACAACCCTAATTTGGTATGAGTTTTTATATAGCACAGTGTTCGACCCCTTCTCCTTCTTGGGGCGTTATGTTCTTTTTTGATAAACTGTTGTCTTTGATTCTAGGTGAACACAGTGTGGGCGGGGGTGTCTGGGGACAGGCCAATAGGGGGTGGGGTGTCTGGGGACAGGCCAGTAGGGGGTGAGGGTGTCTGGGGACAGACCTGGAGGGGGTGGAGGTGTCCGGGGACAGGCTGTAGTGGATGTGGGGTGTCTAGGGACAGGCCAGTAGGGGGTGAAGGTGTCTGGGGACAGGCCAGTAGGTAGCTGAGGTGTCTGGAGACAGACCAGAAGGGGACAGATGTGTCTGGGGACAGGCCAGTAGGGGATGGGGGTGTCTGGGGACAGGTTAGTAGGAGGCAGAGATGTCCGGGGACAGACCAGCAGGGGACAGAGGTGTCTGAGGACAGGCCCATAGGGGATGGAGGGTGTCTAGGGACAAGCCAGGAGGGGTGTGTTTGGGGACAAGCCAGTAGGGGGCAGAGGTGTCTTGGGACAGGCCATTAGTGATGGAGGTGTCTGGGGACAGGCCCTTAGGGGATGAGGGTGTCTGGGGACAGACCAGCAGGGGGTGGAGGTATCTGGGGACAGGCCAGTAGGGGGAAGAGGTGCCTGGGGACACACTAGTAGGTGGCAGAGGTGTCTGGGTACAGGGCTGTAGGGGATGGGGGTCTCTGGGGATAGGCAGTAGGGGGTGGGGGTGTCTGGGGACAGGTCCATAGGGGGTGGGGGTATCTGGGGACAGGTCTGTAGGCCTTCCCTCACCTAGCTAAGCCTATGCTGAGGGATTTGTAGTGAGGTTAACCGTAGACAGGGTAGCCGTTTCACTCTATGTCATCACAGACACTTTTCAGTCCTGGGTCACCTGATGCATTGTGGGTGTTGTAGTCATTCAGTGTGAGGGTTACCTGTGCCTAGGGTGCTCTTTCCTAGCAGAGGGTAGGGCTGGTGGTGAGACTGTTAGCTTGGGGGTTACAGTTTAATGGTTTATCCCCATGGTGGGCACTATGGCCCGACTCTTGCAGCGGAGGTACCAGTGGTCTTGGAACAGTCCTGCCTTGGTGGGCGCAGTGTCGTTTTCTCCCCTTCTTTTTCTTGTCTTCCTAGCTGTGAGTTCCTGCCTCTTTACACCTGGATGGATCTGGCCTCTTCTCGCCCTCATCCAGTTACATGGCCCCTTACTGCTAGGCAGTGCTTTAACTGGAAATACAGAAGTCCATGTACCCACTCTTTAGAGTACCTGTTTGTTGCTCAGAAGTGGCTGTTCTCTCTCATTAAATGTATTGCAGCAGAGCTAAAACGTTAAGGTACCCACCCTTTCAAATTGAAGAAGTGCAGGTACTCAGTACCAAAGAGGTCCTGCCCCTTTAAAGCACTGCTGCTAGGGCGTGGAACTGAGAACCCAAGATCACACTGTGTAGCTGGAGAGGCTGGGGTCGTGAGCAGCAGGCACCCTAGCCACCAGCCCTAATCTCCTGCTTCTTACACCAACTCCTATAGCCAGTCACACTTGCTCGCCCCTTCACTCCTACAGCCAATCACACTTGCTCGCCCCTTCACTCCTACAGTCAATCACACATGTTTGTTCACTCCTACAGCCACTCACACTCGTTCCTTCATTCCTACAGCCAGTCTCATTTACCCGTTCACTCCTACAGCCATTCACAATCACCCCTTCACTTGCATGCATGTGCTTGGATGGTGCTTACACTGGGTGTACAGGTCTTAAATGTGGCCTTGATATACCCTCATAAACTACATTAGGGATGAGGACTGAAATATCTATTTGTCCTATTACATTTTTCCATTGACCCCCCCATTTAATTGGACAGGTGTGTGCCAATACATGTCCCTATTCAAGGCAGCCTAATGACACATGTCCCAGAGTCATGTCTGTCCAGTGCAGGCCAATTTTGGCATCCCTCCTACTGTGTGTCCACCCCTTGCATGCATTTTGCCTGGTGCAGGCATGGTGTGGCACGAGTGGTATAAAGTGGTGCAATGCATGCATTGAGCCACTTTGGATTCATGGTGTGAGGATCTAGGCCTTGGAGGGCCACATGAGTGTGTGAAATGTGATGCTAATGTTGGGCATGGAGGTGCCAGACCCTCTTAAATTTGGACATATGCTCCAACATTCTTTAGAACTGTTGTGATGTTGTCATGCTTTCTAGGATATGGGCAACTTATGATGGGTATGTAATGTTGATAATGAGTATGCCATGGACATTCTTGTTTAAAGTGATTTAATAGTGATATTTAAATGATGAACCTTGGTGTATCGTGTCTGTGTGGAGAAGTTCAGCACAATATGTTGTCTCCTGCATAATCCAGCAGCAATGTTTTGTTGTTCCCCCTCCTCCTGTAGTGCACCATTGTCATCATCTTCCTCATTGAGAACATCTACCAGTTTATCCCAGGGGACATTGGTGCATATACAAATGGGGTGTAATATGTCACAGACTAAAATGATCTTGAAGACAAGGAGTGGTGCATATAGCAGGATTCATCCTGTCAGAGCCAGTTACCTGCACCTTGAATTAAGGAGCCCAAATGTCCTCTCCACCACGTTCCTTGTCCTTACGTGGCCTTCATTGTATGCCCACTCTGTCTCTTTTGTTGGGTTGCCAAAGGGGGTTATGACCCATTGCTGGATGTCATAACCTTGGTCTGATGCAAGGGGATGTGAGAACACGTGCCTTTGATGCATATTTGTTATTTTGTTTGTGCCATGGCACATATTAGTTTTAAGTGGTGACTCAGACTTGCATCTGGTATTGTGTGTGTTCCTGTTTAGATGAATGGTTGCATTGGTGTGTGGTGATGCACGTTCCTATCATGTGTTGTGTCTCAGGAACCTACTGCTTGTCAATTGAAATCTGGACTGCCAGGCCCCCCATGCCAAATCTGTATGGTGTTGTCCATATTTGAGGCTTTGTCCAAATACTAGTGGGACCTAGCACCTCCTTGCACAATAGCATCATTTACATTGACGCTATACTAGCCCTAGAAGACCAAACTCAAGGTGCCATGTTTCCATGTGGTACTAATCATGAAGTGCGACACTTAGTGACCCTTTGCAGCATGTTATGCCTATGACAGGCATCATGTATAAAAGGGGGCATTTCCCCATTAGGAGGACTGGAGAAATTGATGCAGAGGAATCTCCAAAGTTCCAATGCATTATTTTTAGGAGATACTTTTCACGCCTGCACAGAGAAGATGTTTGAAGGGGGCACACCATTGATTTAAATGGGCCCTTATGTATTGAGCAGGATTTGGTCAGAAATGTTGTAACTACTCCTAAAGTGTCAGTGGCATCCGTTATCTTGACACTATTACACCTACTCTGCGCCATGGTGCGCTGTATATTGTAAACGGTGCCCACGTGGTGAAGGTAGGGAGCCGCAAAGGGGCACAATTACAGTGCCGCTGCTGTAGATGCTACACCACTTTCCTGACATGTGACCATTAGTCCCTTCACTTTAGACCAGGAAAAGAGTGATGTTCTGGGAATATGTACCTCTTTTTTGTATTGTGTGCCATGAAACAGGTGCTGGACCCTGTGTGTTGCATGTGGATCCCACCCCTTTGCCTTGGGAACACCTCCCTTTCACAAAGAGTTGTTGTTGCCAATAGCTGGCTGGCATACGTATGTGCATGACGTTCATATGCACAGTGTGGTACAGTTGTATTGTATGTTTTGTGATGTATGCAAGAGTTTTCAGACACCTGTTTGACAGGACAGGGCATGATGTGTTTTTTGCAGTGTCCTGCATAGCGGGACCAGTCCTGCTAAGTCCCATGTCTCCTCATTCACATGCATTTTTGGCCTCTCCCAGTACATTGTAAGTAGGCCAGCTGCAAAAGTTCACTGTAGGTACCCTTGTATCATAGTAGGGAGATGTTGGATTATGGATATGATTGTTGGAATGCTGTGAGGTGCCCAGTCCTACACATGATCTTTCACAGCTGGTGATGTGGTATTTCTATGTGTGCTGCACTATGCACCAGACGAGGGAAAGGTGAACACAATGGTTATGATTGGTATGTTTTGGTGATATGTGGATGATGATGGCAACACTCGGATGCCATTTGATATTGGTGCTGCCTGACGTTTCTACACCATGATAAATGTCGGCAGTGCCTATATGTGAATTGCTTTACATTGGCATGGCTAATGCAATTCACATAGCTGAGCTATTCCTTGGTAATTGGTATGTATTTTGTTGTCACCTGTGGACATAAGTAGTAGTTTGGGCCTAGCTTTTATATGCAAAGGGGACATAGCTTGAGTTGTCCTTCACGTAGTGTGTCAGTCAGGTTGTACCAGGAACTTGTGGATATGGGTGTATATGTGTGTGTGATGTGCATTAAATGCGGTGTTGTGTGACAAGTGACCACCAGGATCATGATCTAGTAGTAGGATGACCAGCAATGTGATGGTCCAACCACCACCATAGGTTTGGCGGTCCTCAGACCCTCAAACTCATAATCTGGCCCTAATTGTTTTGCATACTTCTGCCATTGGGCTTTACTTGTTGTTAGACTTGGCATCCTTGGTGTGGTCTCCCCTAACTTTGTGCCTCTGCTTCCCAGGTTGTTTATGTGTGCTGGACTCCGTTTTCTTTTTGATACTCTGGACACTTTACCACTGCTAACCAGTGCTAAAGTGCAAGTGCTCCTATGAGGAAAGTATGTGTAATTGGCTTATCCCTGGTGGGCATATTTGATTTACTAGTAAGTCCCTAGTAAAGTGTACTAGAGGTGCCCTGGGCCTGTAAATCAAATGCTACTAGTGGGCCTGCAGCACTGGTTGTGCCACCCACATTAATAGCCCTGTAAACATGACTCAGACCTGCCACTGCAGTGTCTGTTTATGCAGTTTTAAACTGCCAATTTGACTTGACAAGTGTACCCACTTGCCAGGCCTAAACCTTCCCTTTTCATACATGTAGGGCACCCCTAAGGTAGGCCCTGGGTAGCCCCATGGGCATGGTGCAGTGTATGTTAAAGTTGGGACATGTACTGATGTGTGTTACATGTCCTAACAGTGAAATACTGCTACATTCAGTCTGCACTGTTGCAAGGCCTATCTCTCCCTTGAGAGCAGATTGAAATATTTACTTTGGGGTCTCTGAACTCACAATTAAAAAAAATATATATTTTAGTGAAGTTGTTTTTTAGATTGTTAGTTTGAAAATGCCACTTTTAGAAAGTAGACATTTTCTTGCTTAAACCATTCTGTCACTCTGCCTGTTAGTGGGTTCCCTGTCTGGGTCAGTTTCACAATTGGGGTATTTGTGAATCCCCTCTAGGCAGTGAGACAAAGGAAGCTGGGGTGTAGCCTGCAGATCCTGATGAGCCATCTGTGCTAGAGTGTAGGGAGAAGTGGTCACTTACACCTGAATGGGCTGTGCCTACCTTCTCACAATGCAGTCTCCAACCCCCTGGTTTGTGCCTGGGGACTGGTCTGGGCAAGGCAGGATCTTGCAAACAGGAGAAACTTCCCTTTGAAGCTTACCAACTTCAAAGGCAGAAAGGGGTATAAGTATTGGAACCAAAACCCCTGAAAAATAGATCACTTCTGGATTTAAGAGGAACCACTGCCAAGGAGAAGAGCTGAAGAGCTGAGTAGAAGTGCTGTCCCTGCCTGTGAATGTGCGTTGTTGGGCTATCCTGCAGTTGGTGCTTCTGTCTGTGAAAGGGGACAAAGACTGGACTTTGTGATGTATTCCTGCCTGTGAAGAATATCCAAGGGCTTGAACTGAGCTTGCCTCCTGTTTTGAAGTCTCAGGACCATCAAATACTTCCTCTGCCAGCACTTGGACTCTCTGCTGAGACTCCTGCCCTGCCAAGTGGTGCCCTATCCAGTCCCTGGGCCCTTGAAAGGTGAAGTTGAAGTGATGAAAATCCATGCACAGAATGCCGCGCAAGGACATTTTTGATGCGCCATCTGCAATGCGGCTGATAAACGACACGCTGCCGACTTCGTAGCAAAAATCGACTCTAAACCTGCATTTCGGCTGGGAGATTGATGTATTGCGGATGGAGAAACAATGCATAACACCTGCTTGTGGCTGCTGTTAATGACGCAAACCCCATGCAGCACGTTTTTCTAACACCATGCAACTGGATTTTCAACACATCGTCCCTGGGAGTCAAAGTCAACCTGACTGCGCGTATCCGAGGTGCCCTGTCTGGAAATCTACACATGGCTCTTTTGCGAGGGAAAAAAAATATGCATTGCCAACTCAGTCGGAGGAGAAACGACGCATGGCCTCCCTCGCGAGGAAGGAATCCACGCAATGCTGGCTTTTCCGATGCGCGCTCTCCCATGCAGGATTATTTGTGATGCAAACCAGGTACTTTGTGCAAAATCAAGGATTCCATTGTTTTCTATGGAGTAAGACTCCTATTCTTTTGAAAATTCATTTTTTAACATGTGTATGTTGGATTTTTATTGTTTTGGTCTTGTTTGAATTAGATAAATATTACCTATTTTTCTAAACTGCTGTGGTGCCCATTTTGTAGTGTTTTCACTGTATTACTGTGTGTGTTGGTACAAATACTTTACGCACTGATTCTGAGTTAAGCCTGCCTACTTGTTCCAAGGTACCAATGGGTGAATGGGGGTTAACCAGGTGTGTTTCTTCTTTGCCCTGACTGGAGTGAGGCTCCTTGCTTGGACAGGGGGTATCCTGACTGTCAACCAAAGACCTGATTTCTAACACTTAGACTGCATTTGTGTGATATTTTTGCTGCATTTGGGCTCTTTTTTTCTCTGAAGACTTATTTGTCAAGAAGCTCCATAGCCTCCTCATTTACTACAATATCCTCAGTAGAGAATGCTTTCATTTTTTGACTTCGATTCCATCAAGATGACATTCGGATGTGTCACACTTTTGGCATAAATTCAAAATGTTAGCAGTATAGTTGCTCATTAGAACACTGCAAGCTGCTGATCAACAGCTGACTGGCAGTCTAATGCTGGTGTTAAAAGTGCTCATTTCAGTCTGCATGTCAGAATGTTTTAATGAAATAGAAAAGGAAGGTATTAGAGAACTGACTTAAAATGTGTCGTAATGTTTCTTTGTACAGCAGTAACCACAATCTATATGACAA
This sequence comes from Pleurodeles waltl, assembly GCF_031143425.1. Classification (NCBI taxonomy): domain Eukaryota; kingdom Metazoa; phylum Chordata; class Amphibia; order Caudata; family Salamandridae; genus Pleurodeles; species Pleurodeles waltl. Next base: position 447,445,195 of record NC_090438.1, on the reverse strand, counting down.
AATTAACCCCCTCTTTAGTTCTTTTCTAAATTAAATGTTTTACATTTTACCACTTTGCTTCTATCAAGATGGCTTCAGGTGTATCACAAATTGGTCATAATTAAGACTGTTAAAGATCTGTTGTTTAGAACACTCTGAAAGGTTTTCAGTAGAACACAATGGAATCAACTGACAGACTGCTCCTGCTGGAAGTTCATGTTTTACTGAGAATGTGAGACTTAATTCTCATATGGTTGAGAAAGGTAGTGTGTAATTCCATAAAATGTGTTCTCATTTTAGCTTCTGGACCACCTTTCATAACTTCTATAGGAAAACATGAGAAAAACATTTTCTCTCAAACATGCTTCAAGAAACCCCTGCAAGGGAAAATCACCTTAGAACACACCACAGTTCCTAAAGTTAGTGTGGTACCATCAACAAATGATTTATATTGTAACTAAAATCCATTATCCCCCTTTATACGTTCTCCTTTTTGTGACCCTCAAAACCTGCCATTCACGACAATGCATTTAAATGGGGTGCTTTAGTGTATATTGGTCCAAGGATGGTTGCCATCACTTTCTGGTTGAGGTGCTGACAGCCAATCAGATCTCACCATGAGATCTGAGCTTAGGCTCTGCCCGGATATAAAAATTTGGGTTTCCTTTGATATCCTGAAAACAATTGAACAGATTTACCCCAAATAATAAAAAGGGCACTTTCTGAACCAAGAGCTACATTTTTTCCAAATGTGTTGTAATTCCATGCTGTGGTTCTGGCTGCGGATGTGTCTAAAGACTCCATGGCAATTCACATGGGAAATGCACTTTTTATTACCTCTACTTTTTCTCAGCCCCGCTTGATGGATAATCCAGAAATGCTTTATGCACAACAAGACTCTAGAGGCCACTTTCTCTATACATATATATAGATAGCATATATGGTATATGTAGGAGGATGGACTGGCTTGTAGTGAGTACCAAGGGGTACTTACACCTTGCACCAGGCCCAGGTATCCCTTATTAATGTATAGGGTGTCTAGCAGCTTAGGCTGATAGATAATGGTAGCTTAGCAGAGCAGCTTAGGCTGAACTAGGAGACGAGTGAAGCTCCTACAGTACCACTAGTGTCATATGCACAATATCATAAGAAAACACAATACACAGATATACTAAAAATAAAGGTACTTTATTTTTATGACAATATGCCAAAGTATCTCAGTGAGTACCCTCATTATCATGGATTGCAAATATACACAAGATATATGTACACAATACCAAAAATATGCAGTATAGTATTAGAAAACAGTGCAAACAATGTATAGTTACAATAGGATGCAATGGGGACACATAGGGATAGGGGCAACACAAACCATATACTCCAAAAGTGGAATGCGAACCACGAATGGACCCCAAACCTCTGTGACCTTGTAGAGGGTCGCTGGGACTGTAAGAAAAAAGTGAGGGTTAGAAAAATAGCCCACCCCAAAACCCTGAAAAGTGAGTGCAAAGTGCACTAAAGTTCCCCAAAGAGCACAGAAGTCGTGATAGGGGAATTCTGCAGGAAAGACCAAAACCAGCAATGCAACAACAATGGATTTCCAGACGAGGGTACCTGTGGAACAAGGGGACCAAGTCCAAAAGTCACAATCAAGTCGAGAGTGGGCAGATGCCCAGGAAATGCCAGCTGTGGGTGCAAAGAAGCTGCTACTGGACAGTAGAAGCTGAGGATTCTGCAAGAACGACAAGGGCTAGAAACTTCCCCTTTGGAGGATAGATGTCCCACGCCGTGGAGAGTCGTGCAGATGTGTTTTCCTGTGGAAAGACCATAAGCAAGCCTTGCTAGCTGCAAAGCTTGTGGTTAGGGTTTTTGGGTGCTGCTGTAGCCCAGGAGGGACCAGGATGTCGCCAATTGCGTCAGGCGACAGAGGGGGCAACCAGCAAGACAAGAAGCCCTCTCAAAAGCAGGCAGCTCCCGCAGAAGTGCCAGAACAGGCACTACAAAGTGGAGTGAAATGGTGCTCACCCGAAGTTGCACAAGAGAGTCCCACGCCGCCGGAGGACAACTCAGGAGGTCGTGCAATGCAGGTTAGAGTGCCGTGGACCCAGGCTTGGCTGTGCACAAAGGATTCTCTCGGAAAGTGCACAGGAGCCGGAGTAGCTGAAAAACATGCGGTTCCCAGCAATGCAGTCTGGCGTGGGGAGGCAAGGACTTACCTCCACCAAACTTGGACTGAAGAGTTACTGGACTGTGGGAGTCACTTGGACAGAGTTGCTGAGTTCAAGGGACCTCGCTCATCATGCTGAGATGAGACCCAGAGGACCGGTGATGCAGTTCTTTGGTGCCTGCGGTTGCAGGGGGGCGATTCCGTCGACCCACAGGAGATTTCTTCGGAGCTTCTAGTGCAGAGAGGAGGCAGACTACCCCCACAGCATGCACCACCAGGAAAACAGTCAAGAAGGCGGCAGGATCAGCGTTACAGTGTTGCAGTAGTCGTCTTCGCTACTTTGTTGCAGTTTTGCAGGCTTCCAGCGCGGTCAGCAGTCGATTCCTTGGCAAAAGGTGAAGAGAGAGATGCAGAGGAACTTGAATGAGCTCTTGCATTCGTTATCTAAGGAAATCCCCAAAGCAGAGACCCTAAATAGCCAGAAAAGAGGGTTTGCCTACCTAGGAGAGAAGATAGGCTAGCAACACCTGAAGGAGCCTATCAGAAGGAGTCTCTGACATCACCTGCTGGCCACTCAGAGCAGTCCAGTGTGCCAGCAGCACCTCTGTTTCCAAGATGGCAGAGGTCTGGAGCACACTGGAGGAGCTCTGGGCACCTCCCAGGGGAGGTGCCGGTCAGGGGAGTGGTCACTCCCCTTTCCTTTGTCCAGTTTCATGCCAGAGCAGGGCTGAGGGGTCCCTGAACCGGTGTAGACTGGCTTATGCAGAATTGGGCACCATCTGTGCCCATGAAAGCATTTCCAGAGGCTGGGGAGGCTACTCCTCCCCTGCCTTAACACCTTTTTCCAAATGGAGAGGGTGTAACACCCTCTCTCTGAGGAAGTCCTTTGTTCTGCCATCCTGGGCCAAGCCTGGCTGGACCCCAGGAGGGCAGAAACCTGTCTGAGGGGTTGGCAGCAGCAGCAGTGAAACCCCTGAAAAGGCAGTTTGGCAGTACCCGGGTCTGTGCTACAGACCCGTGGGATCATGGGATTGTGCCAACAATGCCAGGATGGCATAGAGGGGGCAATTCCATGATCATAGACATGTTACATGGCCATATTCGGAGTTACCATTGTGAAGCTACACATAGGTATTGACCTATGTGTAGTGCAAGCGTGTAATGGTGTCCCCGCACTCACAAAGTCCGGGGAATTTGCCCTGAACAATGTGGGGGCACCTTGGCTAGTGCCAGGGTGCCCACACAATAAGTAACTTAGCACCCAACCTTTACCAGGTAAAGGTTAGACATATAGGTGACTTATAAGTTACTTAAGTGCAGTGGTACATGGCTGTGAAATAACGTGGACGTTATTTCACTCAGGCTGCAGTGGCAGGCCTGTGTAAGAATTGTCAGAGCTCCCTATGGGTGGCAAAAGAAATGCTGCAGCCCATAGGGATCTTTTGGAACCCCAATACCCTGGGTACCTCAGTACCATATACTAGGGAATTATAAGGGTGTTCCAGTATGCCAATGTAAATTGGTGAAATTGGTCACTAGCCTGTTAGTGACAATTTGGAAAGAAATGAGAGAGCATAACCACTGAGGTTCTGGATAGCAGAGCCTCAGTGAGACAGTTAGTCATAACACAGGTAACACATACAGGGCACACTTATGAGCACTGGGGCCCTGGCTGGCAGGGTCCCAGTGACACATACAACTAAAACAACATATATACAGTGAAATATGGGGGTAACATGCCAGGCAAGATGGTACTTTCCTACAGTATATATATATATATATATATATATATATATATATATTTATATATATATATATATATATATATATATATATATATATATGTATATATATAAATATATATTTGTGAATGTGTGTATATTACCTAGGTAGGTAATATACACACATTTACACACACACTCACACACACACATACACCATTGGAATTTTGGAATTTAAGATTTTTTTTTCTTTCTGAGAACTCAAGTAGGGTAAAGAACCTTTGGATAAGTTTGATGAGTGCGTACATCAGGATTCCTTTTACCTTTTTCATTTTTTCTGTCATTTTCAATTTAATTGTCGGTGGCCTGGAGAAAGCAGACTATTTTGCATTCCCTTTTCAGTTTTTTTCGAAAAAAATGCTCATTGTTGGGTGGGCTAAAACCTGGTTTTAAAGTACTTTTTCCATTTTCTTTTGTCTCATTCGTGTATTTTGCACTATGCTGCTGTCTTTACAGTCCAGGGCCTCGTTTGTCCAGGAATCATGGCCAGCCAGCACTAAGCATTAGGTGTATTTAAAAAAAAAAAAACTTTTCTGTGTTTTTTTAATCTCAGATTTTGGATGGCTGTAGATTAAATGCAAAATATGTTTATATATATATATTTTTTATTTATTTATTTATTTATTTATTTATATAAAGTGTATTTTGGTGGGGCAATTTATTTTTGATGCCATGCGATGTTTGTGGTTGGGAATTTTTTAGGTTGATTTCATTTTCGTTTTTTGCATTGCTCAGTTACTGGCAGAGTTTTCTTCTTTATTTACTGTGATTCTTTTTTTTTCTTTGCTGGCCAGGTAGCCATTTATGTGGCCTGTATGTGTGAGTGTGTGTGTGTTTGCTATAGGCCACCATTTCATCTCGGTTCTCCATGCCACATGGCAGGGCAGCAATTTTGTATAGCCAGTGTGCTTTTCCTATAGGCCTCTGTGCGTTCTTTGTTGACCATACCTTCTTGCTGGTTGTTGTGAACAGTTGGCTGGTAGCTATTTTGCATAATCAGTTTGCTTTTGCCATAGGACTTCATGTGCTCTTTGTTGTCCATGACTTTCCCTTTGGAGGCCATGTGGCAGGGCAGCCAATTTGTATAACCAGTCTGCTTTTATCATAGGCCTCCATGTGAACCTTGTTGTCCATGCCAGCAGTCATTTTGTATTGCCAGTGTGGGTCTGATGTACAAAGGTAAACTTAGGCCAAAAGTCTACTTTTAGACCAAAAATCTAAACTGAGACTAAGTCTAAGCTTAGACTTTTGGCCTAAGGTTAGGCACTAAACTGCACTATGTTACTGGAGGTCAAATGTCTCATCTGAAAAAACGTCACACAATCCGGTGTGAGGAACACCTTAAAAAGATAGCTGCTAGTGGTAGTGATGAGAGAAGGGAAGCAGCTCAGTTCTCAGTGGCAGAAGAAGAACGTGTTCATAAGGACAAAAGGACGATGGCACAAATCAGCAACCTCCAAATGGCACAAGACTCAGATGCAGACACGACCACATACAGTGATTCCCAGAAGATGCTCATTGAGTCTATCTCCTTCCAGTTTTCTGCAGATGTTGTCTGTGTCAGTGGCACCACAAGAGAGAAAAATCCAAGCTACTAATATTAGTATGTTTAGCCAGGATGAGCCCTACAAAAACATTCACCCAACAATACATTTGTACAATGGGAAGCTGGTTAAAATGCTAGGGATGGACCTCCTCTTTTTTTCTATTGTGGAAGTAGTGATAGGTTTTGAATTTGTGACAGCCATCAAAGTAGGGAGTTCCCAGCCAGACCTTTTAGCCAGAGTTACTGTTCCAGCGCTCTATCATGATGTGCTGCAATTGGTTGGTCAAGCTAAGCAACAGAGTGCTCTACAAACCATCCATCTGACAACAGACATGTGGAAAACTTGCCAAGCAATGGATTCCATTTGTACCACTGCAAAGTGTATCTCTTTTGAGGGGATTCGGCATCAGCTATCTACAGGTCTCAGCAGCAAAGAAAGTTTTAAGGCCATTTGGCAGCAGGCAACAGAAGCAATCTTCAATGTGGAGCATTCTCATACACCTTTAAATATCTTGTAAGAGTTTAACTGCAAGGTGTTTCATTGGCTTTGGCCCAAAGGTCTCAGAAATGCCTGTGTTACCACAGATATTGGCAGTCATATAGTCAAAGCCATTGCAGATGGTAGATATGTCAGGGTCTTGTGTTCAGCACATTGCATCAACCTGGTTGTGCAGGATTTTAGCAAAAAAGAACACATAGGGGGTCATTCTGACCTCGGCGGTCGGTGTTAAAGCGGCGGCCAACCCGCCAACAGGCAGGCGGTAAAAAAAATGGAATTCTGACCCTGGCGGGAACCGCCAACACAGCCCGCCACTTTAACACTCCGACCGCCACGGCAGGGCAAACAAACAGCGCGGCGGTCACCGCCAACAGACAGGCGGCAGACAATGTACCAACCACCCTATCACGACCCACCAATCCGCCACCTTTTCCGGGGCGGGAGCCCCGCCGATAAAAACACGGCAGAAACAGACCACGAACGGGAAGACGCTCACCTCTATACACTCCACGAGGAATCTGGACAGCATGGAACCCGAATTAAACATCCTACCAGCGATTGTCTACCTGCTCCTCTACCAGGAGCACGAACGCCGCCGCAGGAGACAACGGTGAGTACTGCACCTACGACACAGGGGAGGGGGGAGGAGAAAAGATTACGGGCACACACATACGCGACACCCCCCACCCCCAAATCCCCACACACCAATGCAGAGCAACAAGTCAGATTTACACCCCCAAGCCCCCCGGAATAATTCAAAGACAAAATAAAATGATCATTAAAATAGAAGTATATTAAAGCATATTTGAACTTAAGTGAAATATGAGATTTTTAAAACAAATAAATCACAACATGAACAATGTATACATAGTCCAAAAGTCCGGCACATATTGGCTACATGCCATTGTTCGTGGGACAATGTGCATAAACACATGGGCAAAGCCCACACACGAGACCCGATTCCATTGGAGAGAACACTGCTGGGGCCTCAGATAATAAAACCACAGGCACCTCAGGGGGAAGGGAAGGGGGGGCACCTCAGCCACATGAGTCCACGACGCCAGATCCACGAGGGGCCTCCATGCCCACTGTACCATCCTGGGGAGTGCAAAGCAACAGTCTCTCAAGTCTCTACAGTGGGTGGATTGCCCACTGTACCATCCTGGGGAGTGCAAAGCCACAGTCTTTCAAGTCTCTACAGTGGGTGGATTGCCCACTGTACCATCCTGGGGAGTGCAAAGCCAGTCTCACAAGTCTTTTCAGTGGGTGGATTGCCCACTGTACCATCCTGGGGAGTGCAAAGCCACAGTCCATCTGGTGGATTACAGACTCCACTGGTTATGGAGGAGGCATGGTGGCCAGAGTGCTTCGTGAAGCCCTGCCCGACACAGATCCGGCCCTGCCAATGGGCCAGCGGTGCTTGAGATGAAGGGCCCAGCGGAGCGGTGCTTGAGATGAAGGGCCCAGCGGAGCGGTGCTTGAGATGAAGGGCCCAGCGGAGCGGTGCTTGACAGGAAGGGCCCAGCGGAGCGGTGCAGAGACGGCGGGGCCCAGCGGAGCGGTGCTTGAGATGAAGGGCCCAGCGGAGCGGTGCTTGAGATGAAGGGCCCAGCGAAGCGGTGCTTGAGATGAAGGGCCCAGCGGAGCGGTGCTTGACAGGAAGGGCCCAGCGGAGCGGTGCAGAGACAGCGGGGCCCAGCGGAGAGGTGCTTGAGATGAAGGGCCCAGCGGAGCGGTGCTTGACAGGAAGAGACCAGCGGAGCGGTGCTTGACAGGAAGGGCCCAGCGGAGCGGTGCAGAGACGGCGGGGCCCAGCGGAGCGGTGCTTGACAGGAAGGGCCCAGCGGAGCGGTGCTTGACAGGAAGGGCCCAGCGGAGCGGTGCAGAGACGGCAGGGCCCAGCAGAGCAGTGCTTGAGATGAAGGGCCCAGCGGAGCGGTGCTTGAGATGAAGGGCCCAGCGGAGCGGTGCTTGAGATGAAGGGCCCAGCGGAAAGATGCTTGAGATGAAGGGCCCAGCGGAGCGGTGCTTGAGATGAAGGGCCCAGCGGAGCGGTGCTTGACAGGAAGGGCCCAGCGGAGCGGTGCTTGACAGGAAGGGCCCAGCGGAGCGGTGCAGAGATGGCGGGGCCCAGCGGAGCGTTGCTTGAGATGAAGGGCCCAGCGGAGCGGTGCTTGACAGGAAGGGCCCAGCGGAGCGGTGCAGAGACGGCGGGGCCCAGCGGAGCGGTGCTTGACAGGAAGGGCCCAGCGGAGCGGTGCTTGACAGGAAGGGCCCAGCGGAGCGGTGCAGAGACGGCGGGGCCCAGCGGAGCGGTGCTTGACAGGAAGGGCCCAGCGGAGCGATGCTTGACAGGAAGGGCCCAGCGGAGCGGTTCAGAGAAGGCGGGGCCCAGCGGAGCAGTGCTTGAGATGAAGGGCCCAGCGGAGCAGTTCTTGAGATGAAGGGCCCAGCGGAGCGGTGCTTGAGATGAAGGGCCCAGAGGAGCGGTGCTTGACAATAAGGGCCCAGCGGAGCGGTGCTTGACAGGAAGGGCCCAGCGGAGCGGTGCTTGACAGGAAGGGCCCAGCGGAGCGGTGCAGAGACGGCGGGGCCCAGCGGAGCGGTGCTTGACAGGAAGGGCCCAGCGGAGCGGTGCTTGAGATGAAGGGCCCAGCGGAGCGGTGCTTGAGATGAAGGGCCCAGCGGAGCGGTGCTTGACAGGAAGGGCCCAGCAGAGCGGTGCTTGAGATGAAGGGCCCAGCGGAGCGGTGCTTGAGATGAAGGGCCCAGCGGAGCGGTGCTTGACAGGAAGGGCCCAGCGGAGCGGTGCTTAAGATGAAGGGCCCAGCGGAGCGGTGCTTGACAGGAAGGGCCCAGCGGAGCGGTGCAGAGACATCGGGGCCCTGTTCAGCGGTGCTTTTCACGGCGGGGCCCTGTTCAGCGGTGCTTCTCACGACGGGGCCCTGTTCAGCGATGCTTCTCACGACGGGGTCCTGTTCAGCGGTGCTTCTCACGGCGGGGCCCTGTTCAGAGGTGCTTGTCTTGTGTTCCTAGGGAACCAGATCTGGCCAATCATTCCCGCTCAGTCGCCATCCGACCTATTGCTTGCGGGGCTCTCCTGTGCTGGACTCCTGGGCCCGGGGGTGTCCTCCGTCACACCCCAAATGGGGCTGGTGGGGCCCTCCTGGGCAGCTCGCGTGCTGCCAGACTTCTTCGCCCTGCTGCCCTTGCCCTCCTTGGAAGAATCTCTGGGACCCTTGTGTCCCTTGGAAGAATCTCTGGGGCCCTTGCCTCCCTTGGATGAATCTCTGGGGCCCTTGCCCTCCTTGGAAGAATCTATGGGGCCCTTGCCTCCCTTGGTGGATGGGCCAGGTGACGGTGCAAGGCTGGTGTCCTTGGGGGCAGCCGTCTCAGGCCTGTGGCGCCGGCCCTTGCCTTTTTTGCTTCTTTTCCCAGGGGGTGGGCTGGCTGTCCCCTTGCTGCTGGCCGATGTTCCTGCCCTAGGAGCTGGTGGACTCCAATAGCCCTGAACGATGGTCCTAGTAGGTGCAGGGCTTGTGGTGGCTGAAGTGCTGGTTGGAATCTTACGAGATGGAGGGGGTGGGTCAGTTGTTGGAAAGAGGTCAAGGTTGGAAAGGAAAATCAATTTAGAAAGACAGGGACGGGTAGTTGTAGTGGGTATGGGAGTGGAGGAAGAGGATGTGGTTGAAGGAGAGTCAAGTTTGCTGTCTTTGGGTGCAGGTGCTTGTGACGGAGGCTGTCGTGAGGTGGATGGCTGTTGGGTGGGTGGCTGCCTGCGTTTGTGTGGTTTGGAAGAGGGGGTGACAGACACACTGGGAGAGGACACAGGGGACGTGTAAATGGTAGTGGGGGTGGTGACTGCACGTGTGCGGACTGTTCTGGTGGGTGTGGTGGTGATGGACGTACTGGCTGATGGTGGTGTGCATGCAGGTGTGAGTGGAGACGTGACAGGGAGGGAGGAGGGAGATGAGGAGGAGGGGGACACAGTGGAGGCAGTGGGTGTTGCTGTGTCTGCATGTGGATGTTGCTTGGGTGAATGCTTGTGTGATCTGTGGTGCTTATGTCTGGATGAGCTGCCCTTGGGTGTTGAGGTGTGTGCAGGCTGGTCTGTAGGTGTGTCTGGGATAGGAAGAGGAACAGGGGAGTGGGACTGGGTTGAGGAAGTTGGAGGGGGGAGGCTAGACACAGGGACAATTGCTGCCGTCAGTGCTGAGGCCAGAGCATTGAACGATCGCTGATGGGCAGCCTGACCCGAATGAATGCCCTCCAGGTATGCATTGCTCCGAGGCACCTCCCTTTCTACCCCCTGGATGGCATTCAAAAGGGTAGACTGCCCAACAATGAGCATCTGGAGGAGGTCAATGATCTCCGCACTGAGGGCAGCAGGGGTAACTTGGGCAGGACCTGAGGTGCCAGGGGCGAAGGAGATGGCCGGCTTCCTGGCCGAGCGGGCACGGGGCGAAAGCTGAGGGGCTGCTGGGAGGGCGGAGCTGGTGCGCTGGGTGGCGGCTGTACCTGTTGTTGCGGTGGGCACGGATGGTGCCGCCACCACAAGGGAGCTCCCTTCCGAGGACGTGTCGCTGACGTCTCCACGGGTCCCCGTTGTGGAGCCCCCCTCGCCCTTCGTCTCACTGGTTAAGTCCGAGTCGGTTGCAGGGCCCTCCGGGCCCATGTGAGATGCAGCTCCCTCGTGCGCCGATGCCACTTCTCCTCCGCCTGATGATGCTAATGCACACATGAACAGGAAAACCAAAAAAAAGGGGGGGGGGAGAAAGAAAGACATGGTGAGTGCATGCATTGGCGGCACCGTTGGCGGAGAGGACAGACACAGAAGCCCCCTGCACTACGCCGCGCACTCGGAGTACACTACTCAATTCTAGTGACTTGGCCTACAAGTCTATGGACAAATGCACACATAGGTGAGCCCGGCCCATGGATAGCTGTACTTAGCACCCTACAGAGGTGGGGTGCGGGGGCACACGGAGGGGCGTAGCCTACAGAAACCGCCCTGGCCTAGAGATAGCCACAGCCCTCCTACCCCACCCAGACGCCTCCACTGTGCGCTAATATAGCGGAATGTGCTGATACTCACCCCCTTGTGTGTGCTGTGATGTCCTCACGCGCCCATCCAAATCGGGGTAGGCCACCGCCAGGATCCGGGACATCAGGGGGGTCAATTGACAACTAGCACCCCTCCTACGTTGGGAGGCCATCCCCAGCAGAGCCTCTGCGGTCTTTCTGCTCCCGCGGCGGATGTCCTCCCACCTCTTGCGGCAGTGGGTGCCCCGTCTGTTGTGGACCCCCAGGGCCCAGACGTCCTTGGCGATGGCACGCCAAATGTCGATCTTCCGATGGGCGCTGACCTATGTGACATGTACAGGGTTGAAAAATAAATATCATCACTTTTCTGCATGGTCGATGTGCGCGGCCCCCCCTCCCCAACCTTGCCATGTGGCACATGCTCTCATCTGTCGTGCGTTGCACTCCTCATTCGCTCCCCTCCCCACCATCTTACATCCACCCCACTCAACACAGGCATAGCCCATACTACGTGCTTCCAGTGTACTTACCTGTTGGTCTGGAGGACCGTAGAGTAGCGCATACTGGGGGAGAACCCCATCAACAAGTTTATCCAATTCCTCAGATGTGAAGGCAGGGGCCCTTTCCCCAGTCGCAGCAGCCATTGTCTCTTCCAGACAGAGTTCACAGCAGCACTTGCAGTATAGGTCCTCTCCTGTGGATGATCAGGTCTCGAGTGATTAAGCAAGTAGAAAATGGCAGTCACGCCCGCGGCGGTGCGTACCGCGGCGGTGCGTACCGCGACCGCCGGCGCACATTGTCATTGGCTGCTGAGACCCATAGGGTTCAATGTTAACCAATGCTGCTTTGCGCCACGGTCTTCGACCGCCTACTGCCACGGTGTGCAACGCCAGCACATTGACCTCACATCCCATTGTCAGACTTCACAGGTCAGGCAGCCGCCATTTCAAGGGCCCACATGGCTGAATTTCTACGGCGTCACACAGGCCTAGGCCTTGCATTGCCACTCATACAAGCCATTCAATGCATAGCGAATCGTGTTCTGTGCAAGCTGTGGTTACGTACCTGTGGGTTGCTTGACTCTGTGCTCCATGTTGTCCTTCCTAAGAACCGTCCGCTGGGACTTGCGAGGAGATGGAGGAATCCTCCTGTGTACAGACCGCTGGTGGACCTGTCGACAATGGAAGAAAGACATGTCATACTTACATACAGACTTGACCGAGCCACTATACAGGAACTGTGTGCCCAGCTGGAGCCAGACCTGATGTCCCCCATTCGCCAACCCACAGGGATTCCCCCTCTGGTGCAGGTTCTGTCAGTACTCCATTTTTTGGCAAGTGGATCATTCCAAACAACAGTGGCCATATCATCAGGGATGTCTCAGCCTATGTTTTCTAAGGTTTTGTCCAGAGTGTTGTCTGCCCTGATGAAATACATGCGGAGCTACATTGTTTTCCCTGAGGTGGCTGATTTGGCTACAGTGAAGGGTGATTTCTATGCCCTTGGACATATCCCCAACATCATTGGTGCCATTGATGGGACCCATGTGGCCTTGGTTCCCCCCAGTGGAAGAGAGCAGGTGTACAGGAACAGAAAAAGTTATCATTCTATGAATGTCCAGGTGGTCTGTTTGGCTGACCAGTACATCTCCCATGTAAATGCCAAGTTCCCTGGGTCAGTGCATGACGCGTACATCATGCGAAATAGCAGCATCCCTTATATGATGGAACAGCTACAGAGACACTGTGTGTGGCTAATAGGTGACTCTGGTTACCCCAACCTGTCGTGGCTACTGACCCCAGTGAGGAATCCCAGGACAAGGGCAGAGGAACGCTACAATGAGGCCCATGGGTGAACTGGGAGGATTATAGAAAGAACCTTCGGCAACCTGAAGGCCAGGTTTAGGTGCCTGCATATGACAGGGGGATCCCTAATGTACTCACGAAAGAAGGTGTGCCATATCATCCTGCTGTATGCTTCACAACCTGGCTTTGCGACACCAGGTGACTTTCCTGAAGGAGGATGGTCCAGATGGTGGTGTTGTAGCAGCTGTGGAGCCTGTGGAGAGTGAAGAGGAGGAAGACGACGGGGACGACACAGACAACAGGGACACAGTGATACAACAGTATTTTCAGTAGCACACAGGTACGAATCAACCACGCCATTTTACATTTACTTAAAGTCTCCTGCCTCTCTACTGTCTGAGTTCCCCCCCAGTTCCTGTCAACTGAGTTGTGACTTTCCCTTCCGTTTTCAGAGCTGTGGGCCCCACTGCGTGACCTCTGCTTTGTTTGCCCATGGACTACAGCTGTGTGACAGTGGTATGTTGTCATCACAATGTAACTGCACATTTTGGCACCGTTATGTCCAATACATTTGTTCAAAATACAAGCAGACTCCAGATTCTTTTAGTGCAAGAAGTGATTTAATTCAAGTGCTAAATATAAGGAACATGATTGTAAAACGGGGATGGGTGATGGTGGAGTAATGTCCATTGCAGAGTCCAGTTCTCAGTCGCACAGGTGCATTGTCCATATGCCTGTGGAAGGATGGAGCAGGGGCAGTTCAAGGTTGGACAGGGTGACAATGTGGGACAGTGGGATGACATCAGAGGGTATCGTTTGCTGGCGGGGGTCCTGCAATCCTACTCTGTCTTCTTGTGAGATCTCAGGTTCCGCTTGCGGGGTGGTTCTTCTTCTGCAGGAGTGGGTTTCTGGTGGCCTGTCGTTGTGTGGGGGCCTCCTGTCCACTAGCGCCGGTGGAGGTGGTAGGCTGTTCCTGGTCCAGGCTAGTGACAGGGGCCCTTTGTGGTGTCACATGGTCCCGCAATGTGGTGACTATCTGGGTTAGGGCCACGACGATGGTCCCCATTGCGGAACTAATGTTCCTCAGTTCCTCTCTGAACCCCATGTACCCCATGGGAGTGGTGGTATGCTCCCATGATGGAGGAGAGGGCCTCTTGGAGATTCGGTTCCCAGGGCCTGTCCCCCCCCTGTCGCACAGCAGCCCTCCCCGTTCCCCTGTTTCCCTGGGCCTCTGTCCCCTGGACGGTGTGCCCACTACCACTGCCCCCAGGTCCCTGTTGTTGTTGGGGTGGTGGGTCAACCTGGGTGCCCTGTAGTGGTGGACACACTGCTGATTGACGTGTCCTGGAGACAGAGGCATGGGCCCGCTGGGTGGGAGCTGTGCTGGTGTTCCCAGAGGGGGTTAGGTCTGGTGTAGCCTGTGGCTGTCTGTGGGGAACCGACTGTCCTGAAGTCCCCGATGGGCCGGGCTGGTCATCAGGGTCCAGGGAGACAGAGCTGCTGTCATCACTGGGGGCCTCTTCTGGGGGTGGGATGGACATCTCTGGACCCTCCGTGGCGGTGTGTTGGCGTTCGGGTCCTGCAGGGGTATAAGAGTATGGTTATTGCTTCTGTGTGTGGCATTTCGTGTAATGGGTGGGTGGCCGTGTCCCCCAGTGCTGGCATTCCCTTGTGGGGGCTTTTGTGATGGTGGCTTGTGGGGGTGATGGGTGTGTGCAGTGGGCATGCTTTGGGGATGGGTGTCCATGCTTTGGGGACGCACGCAGGGCTAGGTTTTGGGATGGGTCGGATGTGATGGTGAGCCATTTGCAAGGAGTTGGTGTGATGGGGGTGGGGGTGGGGGTGAGGGTGGGGGTATGATTTGGCATGCAGGTGGGGTGGGGGGAATGGAGTAGTGAAGATTTGACTTACCAGAGTCCATTCCTCCGCCTACTCCTGCGAGGCCCTCAGGATGCGGGATGTGCAAGACTTCCTCCTCCCATGCTGTGAATTCTGGGGGAGTAGGTGGGGGTCCGCCGCCAGTCTTCTGCACCGCAATGTTGTGCCTTGATACCATGGAACGCACCTTCCCCCGTAGGTCGTTCCACCGCTTCCTGATGTCGTCCCGATTGCGTGGATGCTGTCCCACAGCGTTGACCCTGTCCACTATCCTTTGCCATAGCTCCATCTTCCTGGCAATGGTGGTGTGCTGCACCTGTGCCCCGAAGAGCTGGGGCTCTACACAAACTATTTCCTCCACCATGACCCTGAGTTCTGCGTCAGAGAACCTGGGGTGTCTTTGGGGTGCCATGGGGTGGTGTGGATGAGGTTAGGGGTGGTGTGTGTGTTGTAGAGTGTGGTGAGTGTGGTGGTGTATGGTGTTTTGTGCGTGGAAATTGTGTGGGTGATGTTGTGATTTGCCTGTGTGTGATGGTGTACTCTATGCTGTGCTCTCTCTCTCTGTCGTTCACTCACAATTGTGGTCGTAGGGGTTTGTGGGTGATGTGGGTGTGTGTTTTATATTTAATTGGGTGTGTGGGAGTGGTGTGTGTATGTGTCTCAGGTGTGTGTATTTTGAATTATCCAATGTGGTAGTGTTTTGTAAAGGTGTGTGTATTTTGACCGCAGCGGTGTGTACCGCCAATGGAATACCGCGGTTGAAAGACCGCTGCGGGGATTTGTGGGTCGGAATGGTATGGGCGTATTTCTGTTGGCGTGACAGTGGAGGTTTGGTCATCGCCAGTTTCCCGCTGACCTTTGGTGTGGCGGACTTTTGTGGATGTCGGGTTTTTGGCGGTTTGCCAGTTGCGAGTCAGAATGACCGTGGCGGTTTACCGCGGCCGCGGCAGTGTTATGGCAGCCTTCTGGCCGGCGGTAAGCGACTTTTACCGCTGAGGTCAGAATGACCCCCATAGTCAGTAACATGTTGGTTTCCTGCTGTATATCTGCACTTATTTTAGTCATTCTTTTAATGTCAGAATGAACTGAGGATCATTCAGCATGCTAATAGAGTACTGATTAAAGCCCTCATACAGGAGGTGGCAACAGTTTGGAATTACTGTATGCTGCAATATGTGTTTGAACAGTATAGACAGATTACCGACTATATATTTATATGAGGAAAATGAAAGTGGACAAATGGGGACTAGTCAAGTGTCTGACACAAATGCCACTTCCTTTTGAGGTTTTCACATAGGAAGTCAGCAAGGAGGACAATAATGTGAGCCAAGCAATCCCGTTGTTGCATCTGTCACAGGACCAGTTGAAAAAGATGGCACAAAGCATGACCAGTGCGAAAGAAGAAGCATATCAGTTGGGTAAGAGCTTAATCCTTTGCTTGACTGTTACTCTAAGGCTATAAAAAAAGACCATGTCCTCCAAAGAGTACATAGCTGCCACAATACTTGATACATGGCACAGAAAACACTGGACGCTTTTCAGAAGGGGATGTTTCACTTTGCAAGGCTTGGATTGTCGATCAAGCAAGAGACCTGGAAGAAGAATAGTTGGAAGGTAGGGGCTCACACAGAAGTTCTGGCGTGTAACCTTTAACCTTCAGAGAGGGCAGTCCTGTTGTCTCACTGCCAACACCATTATCAGCAACAGCAGCAAGACCTGCAAAATACCTATCTGACACAATTTCTGCAATAGCTTGGTTTCAAGTGGAAGGGCTTACCTCAAGTACAGAGGCAAAGCAACAGTGTTTGAGCAAGTGGCACCACCGGGAACTATGAAGAGGATGGTCCAAGACTATCTGGGTGACCCAAAACAGGTCTACCCTGATCAAAACCCATTGGTCAATTTTTATGGGAGCGCCATAGATCAGCAGGCTGGTAATAAAGTATCTGCCAGAGTGTACTCTCAGTTTATCTTTAGTGCAGCTGGATCAGTTGTCACAGTCTGATGGAGCAGTCTCTCACCTCAAAACATGGAGATATTGACCATGATTAAAATTAACAAATGTTTCATACCAAAAGATTACACTGTTCCTAAAACAGCATAGAAGAGAACAAGGGCACTTGGTCAGACTCAAGTGTGTTAGCAGATAAACTCCTGAGTGAAACCCGACGTTTGAAGATGAACTCTACTTCCCCAATTAAGTAACTACAAGAGAGCTTGCATATATTGTCAAACTGCATTGAGAAAAACATTAGATAGAAGAACATTAATATATTTGGTTCTAGCTTACTCTGCCCCATTGCACATGTATGGAGTGGGTCAGTGTGCACACAAGAAGTCTCTTTCACTAAACAGCATGAAGACAATGCCTCTGATCCCTAGCCTTCTTTTCTTCATTCCCTAGCTGGGCTGCCAGAAAAGATAATTCTCACTGTCCTTGGGTGTATCTGTTTCATGGGAAAGGAAATACACTAGGTAAATATGCACCACACTTGGAACAGATAACGATTGCACCAATGATGATTCATGTGGTAGATGGGACGGTGTTATAACTATTTTATGAACTTAATTTGTGATGTTTGGGGCCCAATGGATGATTCTGCCTCAAAGCATTTCTTTCACATTTCACTATAATTAATTACATTGTCCTTCTATGGACTTCTGTTATTAAAGGTTCTTCTGAGACCAGCCAGTTTATGTGCCTAGGCTGCACATTTACACTTTACATTTGTGAATCAGGCCTTGTGTTTTTTACAAAATCTATGCAACATGGGGTAACCTTCTCCTAAGTCCTGACTCAAGGATGTTGTAAGTTGAGTTTGATTTTGTAAAATAATTTAAATACTAGACTTGTCTTATCATGGTTGTCTCAGTCTTGGATTATCCACCAACTCTGTGTTTTCTTTCAACCATAGATGCCTGTGATGGATAATCCCTCTGATTAATCCTACAGTTAGAGTTCACCTTACAAGTATCATTCATAATAAAAAATATCTCATTTTGTGATGCCTTTCCTGTTAGGACCAGCCAACTGCACGAGCATTAAGAATTCCGCTTGAGAAACCCTGCAAAAAGGTTTGGGATGATTAAGGGAGGTAGCAGACATAACATAGGGCCTAATTCAGACGAGGCCGCCCGCCAAAGTCCCGCCGACAAATGACCGCACCGCAGTCAAAAGAGCACGGCGGCCATTCTTACATTTCCGCTGGGCCGGCGGGCGCTCTCCAAAAGAGCGCCCGCCGGCCCAGCGGAAATGCCCCTGCAACAAGGATGCCGGCTCCGAATGGAGCCGGCGGAGTTGCAGGGGTGCGACGGGTGCAGTGGCACCCGTCGCGATTTTCACTGTCTGCTCAGCAGACAGTGAAAATCATGGTGGGGCCCTGTTAGGGGGCCCCTGCACTGCCCATGCGCCAGCCTATTCCTGGCGGTGAAAACCGCCAGGAACAGGCTGGCGGTAAGGGGGTCGGAATCCCCATGGCGGCGCTGCAAGCAGCGCCGCCATGGAGGATTCCCTGGGCCAGGGGAAAACCGGCGGGAAACCGCCGGTTCCCCTTTTCTGACCGCGGCGTTACCGCCGCGGTCAGATTTGCCCAGGAAGCACCGCCAGCCTGTTGGCGGTGCTTCCTCTGCCCTCTGCCCTGATGCAGGTTAAAATGAGGGCCATAATCTGTTCAGGTAAGAAGTTAAGAATTTAGTACAGAAGTCATTCTCAGGAAGCAGACATTGTGATTTGTGTGTATATTGTTGGCAGACCCCATTAGTGGTCAACAGTTACAAGGGTCAGGACAAGGGAATTAACTAGTATACAAGTGTCCTGCAAAACCTCACCAAGCAATACAGTCAAACATATAGTCAGTTTTCAGTTCCCAATCTGCTAGCAGGGTAAACTGGGCTGCAGGAAGAGGAAAGTAACCTACTGAAGAAAAAATACATGGCAAGGGACTTCATGTGTGACCATTTCAGAGGACAGCTTCTTCTCTTCCTCCCATCACTAAGCCACAATGTAACAACAGACACTAAAGATAAATATTGGCCTATTCATTTTCCACAAGGAAATGCAATCCCTCCATTCACAAAGGGCCCATTCCACTCTTTAAGAAAAAACCCATAATGTCCCTTTCCTTAACTATAGGAAAGTACCATCTTGCCTGGCATGTTACCCCCATTTTTACTGTATGTGTGTTTGTTTTTGCCTGTGTCACTGGGATCCTGCTAGCCAGGACCCCAGTGCTCATAAAGTGTGCCCTGTATGTGTTCCCTGTGTGGTGCCTAACTGTATCACTGAGGCTCTGCTAATCAGAACCTCAGTGTTTGTGCTCTCTCTGCTTTTAAAATTGGCACTGCAGGCTATTGACTAATTTTACCAATTCTGATTGGCACACTGGAACACCCTTATAATTCCCTAGTATATGGTACCTAGGTACCCAGGGTGT
The DNA here is from genome assembly GCF_031143425.1 of Pleurodeles waltl. Classification (NCBI taxonomy): domain Eukaryota; kingdom Metazoa; phylum Chordata; class Amphibia; order Caudata; family Salamandridae; genus Pleurodeles; species Pleurodeles waltl. The sequence goes on along the minus strand of NC_090438.1, from coordinate 447,426,064 downwards.
TGGGGTTCCAGGAGATTCCTATGGGCTGCAGAATTTCTTTTGCCACCCAAGGGTAGACTGCCCAACAATGAGCATCTGGAGGAGGTCAATGATCTCCGCACTGAGGGCAGCAGGGGTAACTTGGGCAGGACCTGAGGTGCCAGGGGCGAAGGAGATGGCCGGCTTCCTGGCCGAGCGGGCACGGGGCGAAAGCTGAGGGGCTGCTGGGAGGGCGGAGCTGGTGCGCTGGGTGGCGGCTGTACCTGTTGTTGCGGTGGGCACGGATGGTGCCGCCACCACAAGGCAGCTCCCTTCCGAGGACGTGTCGCTGACGTCTCCACGGGTCCCCGTTGTGGAGCCCCCCTCGCCCTTCGTCTCACTGGTTAAGTCCGAGTCGGTTGCAGGGCCCTCCGGGCCCATGTGAGATGCAGCTCCCTCGTGCGCCGATGCCACTTCTCCTCCGCCTGATGATGCTAATGCACACATGAACAGGAAAACCAAAAAAAAGGGGGGGGGGAGAAAGAAAGACATGGTGAGTGCATGCATTGGCGGCACCGTTGGCGGAGAGGACAGACACAGAAGCCCCCTGCACTACGCCGCGCACTCGGAGTACACTACTCAATTCTAGTGACTTGGCCTACAAGTCTATGGACAAATGCACACATAGGTGAGCCCGGCCCATGGATAGCTGTACTTAGCACCCTACAGAGGTGGGGTGCGGGGGCACACGGAGGGGCGTAGCCTACAGAAACCGCCCTGGCCTAGAGATAGCCACAGCCCTCCTACCCCACCCAGACGCCTCCACTGTGCGCTAATATAGCGGAATGTGCTGATACTCACCCCCTTGTGTCTGCTGTGATGTCCTCACGCGCCCATCCAAATCGGGGTAGGCCACCGCCAGGATCCGGGACATCAGGGGGGTCAATTGACAACTAGCACCCCTCCTACGTTGGGAGGCCATCCCCAGCAGAGCCTCAGCGGTCTTTCTGCTCCCGCGGCGGATGTCCTCCCACCTCTTGCGGCAGTGGGTGCCCCGTCTGTTGTGGACCCCCAGGGCCCAGACGTCCTTGGCGATGGCACGCCAAATGTCGATCTTCCGATGGGCGCTGACCTATGTGACATGTACAGGGTTGAAAAATAAATATCATCACTTTTCTGCATGGTCGATGTGCGCGGCCCCCCCTCCCCAACCTTGCCATGTGGCACATGCTCTCATCTGTCGTGCGTTGCACTCCTCATTCGCTCCCCTCCCCACCATCTTACATCCACCCCACTCAACACAGGCATAGCCCATACTACGTGCTTCCAGTGTACTTACCTGTTGGTCTGGAGGACCGTAGAGTAGCGCATACTGGGGGAGAACCCCATCAACAAGTTTATCCAATTCCTCAGATGTGAAGGCAGGGGCCCTTTCCCCAGTCGCAGCAGCCATTGTCTCTTCCAGACAGAGTTCACAGCAGCACTTGCAGTATAGGTCCTCTCCTGTGGATGATCAGGTCTCGAGTGATTAAGCAAGTAGAAAATGGCAGTCACGCCCGCGGCGGTGCGTACCGCGGCGGTGCGTACCGCGACCGCCGGCGCACATTGTCATTGGCTGCTGAGACCCATAGGGTTCAATGTTAACCAATGCTGCTTTGCGCCGCGGTCTTCGACCGCCTACTGCCACGGTGTGCAACGCCAGCACATTGACCTCACATCCCATTGTCAGACTTCACAGGTCAGGCAGCCGCCATTTCAAGGGCCCACATGGCTGAATTTCTACGGCGTCACACAGGCCTAGGCCTTGCATTGCCACTCATACAAGCCATTCAATGCATAGCGAATCGTGTTCTGTGCAAGCTGTGGTTACGTACCTGTGGGTTGCTTGACTCTGTGCTCCATGTTGTCCTTCCTAAGAACCGTCCGCTGGGACTTGCGAGGAGATGGAGGAATCCTCCTGTGTACAGACCGCTGGTGGACCTGTCGACAATGGAAGAAAGACATGTCATACTTACATACAGACTTGACCGAGCCACTATACAGGAACTGTGTGCCCAGCTGGAGCCAGACCTGATGTCCCCCATTCGCCAACCCACAGGGATTCCCCCTCTGGTGCAGGTTCTGTCAGTACTCCATTTTTTGGCAAGTGGATCATTCCAAACAACAGTGGCCATATCATCAGGGATGTCTCAGCCTATGTTTTCTAAGGTTTTGTCCAGAGTGTTGTCTGCCCTGATGAAATACATGCGGAGCTACATTGTTTTCCCTGAGGTGGCTGATTTGGCTACAGTGAAGGGTGATTTCTATGCCCTTGGACATATCCCCAACATCATTGGTGCCATTGATGGGACCCATGTGGCCTTGGTTCCCCCCAGTGGAAGAGAGCAGGTGTACAGGAACAGAAAAAGTTATCATTCTATGAATGTCCAGGTGGTCTGTTTGGCTGACCAGTACATCTCCCATGTAAATGCCAAGTTCCCTGGGTCAGTGCATGACGCGTACATCATGCGAAATAGCAGCATCCCTTATATGATGGAACAGCTACAGAGACACTGTGTGTGGCTAATAGGTGACTCTGGTTACCCCAACCTGTCGTGGCTACTGACCCCAGTGAGGAATCCCAGGACAAGGGCAGAGGAACGCTACAATGAGGCCCATGGGTGAACTGGGAGGATTATAGAAAGAACCTTCGGCAACCTGAAGGCCAGGTTTAGGTGCCTGCATATGACAGGGGGATCCCTAATGTACTCACGAAAGAAGGTGTGCCATATCATCCTGCTGTATGCTTCACAACCTGGCTTTGCGACACCAGGTGACTTTCCTGAAGGAGGATGGTCCAGATGGTGGTGTTGTAGCAGCTGTGGAGCCTGTGGAGAGTGAAGAGGAGGAAGACGACGGGGACGACACAGACAACAGGGACACAGTGATACAACAGTATTTTCAGTAGCACACAGGTACGAATCAACCACGCCATTTTACATTTACTTAAAGTCTCCTGCCTCTCTACTGTCTGAGTTCCCCCCCAGTTCCTGTCAACTGAGTTGTGACTTTCCCTTCCGTTTTCAGAGCTGTGGGCCCCACTGCGTGACCTCTGCTTTGTTTGCCCATGGACTACAGCTGTGTGACAGTGGTATGTTGTCATCACAATGTAACTGCACATTTTGGCACCGTTATGTCCAATACATTTGTTCAAAATACAAGCAGACTCCAGATTCTTTTAGTGCAAGAAGTGATTTAATTCAAGTGCTAAATATAAGGAACATGATTGTAAAACGGGGATGGGTGATGGTGGAGTAATGTCCATTGCAGAGTCCAGTTCTCAGTCGCACAGGTGCATTGTCCATATGCCTGTGGAAGGATGGAGCAGGGGCAGTTCAAGGTTGGACAGGGTGACAATGTGGGACAGTGGGATGACATCAGAGGGTATCGTTTGCTGGCGGGGGTCCTGCAATCCTACTCTGTCTTCTTGTGAGATCTCAGGTTCCGCTTGCGGGGTGGTTCTTCTTCTGCAGGAGTGGGTTTCTGGTGGCCTGTCGTTGTGTGGGGGCCTCCTGTCCACTAGCGCCGGTGGAGGTGGTAGGCTGTTCCTGGTCCAGGCTAGTGACAGGGGCCCTTTGTGGTGCCACATGGTCCCGCAATGTGGTGACTATCTGGGTTAGGGCCACGACGATGGTCCCCATTGCGGAACTAATGTTCCTCAGTTCCTCTCTGAACCCCATGTACCCCATGGGAGTGGTGGTATGCTCCCATGATGGAGGAGAGGGCCTCTTGGAGAGTCGGTTCCCAGGGCCTGTCCCCCCCCTGTCGCACAGCAGCCCTCCCCGTTCCCCTGTTTCCCTGGGCCTCTGTCCCCTGGACGGTGTGCCCACTACCACTGCCCCCAGGTCCCTGTTGTTGTTGGGGTGGTGGGTCAACCTGGGTGCCCTGTAGTGGTGGACACACCGCTGATTGACGTGTCCTGGAGACAGAGGCATGGGCCCGCTGGGTGGGAGCTGTGCTGGTGTTCCCAGAGGGGGTTAGGTCTGGTGTAGCCTGTGGCTGTCTGTGGGGAACCGACTGTCCTGAAGTCCCCGATGGGCCGGGCTGGTCATCAGGGTCCAGGGAGACAGAGCTGCTGTCATCACTGGGGGCCTCTTCTGGGGGTGGGATGGACATCTCTGGACCCTCCGTGGCGGTATGTTGGCGTTCGGGTCCTGCAGGGGTATAAGAGTATGGTTATTGCTTCTGTGTGTGGCATTTCGTGTAATGGGTGGGTGGCCGTGTCCCCCAGTGCTGGCATTCCCTTGTGGGGGCTTTTGTGATGGTGGCTTGTGGGGGTGATGGGTGTGTGCAGTGGGCATGCTTTGGGGATGGGTGTCCATGCTTTGGGGACGCACGCAGGGCTAGGTTTTGGGATGGGTCGGATGTGATGGTGAGCCATTTGCAAGGAGTTGGTGTGATGGGGGTGGGGGTGGGGGTGAGGGTGGGGGTATGATTTGGCATGCAGGTGGGGTGGGGGGAATGGAGTAGTGAAGATTTGACTTACCAGAGTCCATTCCTCCGCCTACTCCTGCGAGGCCCTCAGGATGCGGGATGTGCAAGACTTCCTCCTCCCATGCTGTGAATTCTGGGGGAGTAGGTGGGGGTCCGCCGCCAGTCTTCTGCACCGCAATGTTGTGCCTTGATACCATGGAACGCACCTTCCCCCGTAGGTCGTTCCACCGCTTCCTGATGTCGTCCCGATTGCGTGGATGCTGTCCCACAGCGTTGACCCTGTCCACTATCCTTTGCCATAGCTCCATCTTCCTGGCAATGGTGGTGTGCTGCACCTGTGCCCCGAAGAGCTGGGGCTCTACACAAACTATTTCCTCCACCATGACCCTGAGTTCTGCGTCAGAGAACCTGGGGTGTCTTTGGGGTGCCATGGGGTGGTGTGGATGAGGTTAGGGGTGGTGTGTGTGTTGTAGAGTGTGGTGAGTGTGGTGGTGTATGGTGTTTTGTGCGTGGAAATTGTGTGGGTGATGTTGTGATTTGCCTGTGTGTGATGGTGTACTCTATGCTGTGCTCTCTCTCTCTGTCGTTCACTCACAATTGTGGTCGTAGGGGTTTGTGGGTGATGTGGGTGTGTGTTTTATATTTAATTGGGTGTGTGGGAGTGGTGTGTGTATGTGTCTCAGGTGTGTGTATTTTGAATTATCCAATGTGGTAGTGTTTTGTAAAGGTGTGTGTATTTTGACCGCGGCGGTGTGTACCGCCAATGGAATACCGCGGTTGAAAGACCGCTGCGGGGATTTGTGGGTCGGAATGGTATGGGCGTATTTCTGTTGGCGTGACAGTGGAGGTTTGGTCATCGCCAGTTTCCCGCTGACCTTTGGTGTGGCGGACTTTTGTGGATGTCGGGTTTTTGGCGGTTTGCCAGTTGCGAGTCAGAATGACCGTGGCGGTTTACCGCGGCCGCGGCAGTGTTATGGCAGCCTTCTGGCCGGCGGTAAGCGACTTTTACCGCTGAGGTCAGAATGACCCCCATAGTCAGTAACATGTTGGTTTCCTGCTGTATATCTGCACTTATTTTAGTCATTCTTTTAATGTCAGAATGAACTGAGGATCATTCAGCATGCTAATAGAGTACTGATTAAAGCCCTCATACAGGAGGTGGCAACAGTTTGGAATTACTGTATGCTGCAATATGTGTTTGAACAGTATAGACAGATTACCGACTATATATTTATATGAGGAAAATGAAAGTGGACAAATGGGGACTAGTCAAGTGTCTGACACAAATGCCACTTCCTTTTGAGGTTTTCACATAGGAAGTCAGCAAGGAGGACAATAATGTGAGCCAAGCAATCCCGTTGTTGCATCTGTCACAGGACCAGTTGAAAAAGATGGCACAAAGCATGACCAGTGCGAAAGAAGAAGCATATCAGTTGGGTAAGAGCTTAATCCTTTGCTTGACTGTTACTCTAAGGCTATAAAAAAAGACCATGTCCTCCAAAGAGTACATAGCTGCCACAATACTTGATACATGGCACAGAAAACACTGGACGCTTTTCAGAAGGGGATGTTTCACTTTGCAAGGCTTGGATTGTCGATCAAGCAAGAGACCTGGAAGAAGAATAGTTGGAAGGTAGGGGCTCACACAGAAGTTCTGGCGTGCAACCTTTAACCTTCAGAGAGGGCAGTCCTGTTGTCTCACTGCCAACACCATTATCAGCAACAGCAGCAAGACCTGCAAAATACCTATCTGACACAATTTCTGCAATAGCTTGGTTTCAAGTGGAAGGGCTTACCTCAAGTACAGAGGCAAAGCAACAGTGTTTGAGCAAGTGGCACCACCGGGAACTATGAAGAGGATGGTCCAAGACTATCTGGGTGACCCAAAACAGGTCTACCCTGATCAAAACCCATTGGTCAATTTTTATGGGAGCGCCATAGATCAGCAGGCTGGTAATAAAGTATCTGCCAGAGTGTACTCTCAGTTTATCTTTAGTGCAGCTGGATCAGTTGTCACAGTCTGATGGAGCAGTCTCTCACCTCAAAACATGGAGATATTGACCATGATTAAAATTAACAAATGTTTCATACCAAAAGATTACACTGTTCCTAAAACAGCATAGAAGAGAACAAGGGCACTTGGTCAGACTCAAGTGTGTTAGCAGATAAACTCCTGAGTGAAACCCGACGTTTGAAGATGAACTCTACTTCCCCAATTAAGTAACTACAAGAGAGCTTGCATATATTGTCAAACTGCATTGAGAAAAACATTAGATAGAAGAACATTAATATATTTGGTTCTAGCTTACTCTGCCCCATTGCACATGTATGGAGTGGGTCAGTGTGCACACAAGAAGTCTCTTTCACTAAACAGCATGAAGACAATGCCTCTGATCCCTAGCCTTCTTTTCTTCATTCCCTAGCTGGGCTGCCAGAAAAGATAATTCTCACTGTCCTTGGGTGTATCTGTTTCATGGGAAAGGAAATACACTAGGTAAATATGCACCACACTTGGAACAGATAACGATTGCACCAATGATGATTCATGTGGTAGATGGGACGGTGTTATAACTATTTTATGAACTTAATTTGTGATGTTTGGGGCCCAATGGATGATTCTGCCTCAAAGCATTTCTTTCACATTTCACTATAATTAATTACATTGTCCTTCTATGGACTTCTGTTATTAAAGGTTCTTCTGAGACCAGCCAGTTTATGTGCCTAGGCTGCACATTTACACTTTACATTTGTGAATCAGGCCTTGTGTTTTTTACAAAATCTATGCAACATGGGGTAACCTTCTCCTAAGTCCTGACTCAAGGATGTTGTAAGTTGAGTTTGATTTTGTAAAATAATTTAAATACTAGACTTGTCTTATCATGGTTGTCTCAGTCTTGGATTATCCACCAACTCTGTGTTTTCTTTCAACCATAGATGCCTGTGATGGATAATCCCTCTGATTAATCCTACAGTTAGAGTTCACCTTACAAGTATCATTCATAATAAAAAATATCTCATTTTGTGATGCCTTTCCTGTTAGGACCAGCCAACTGCACGAGCATTAAGAATTCCGCTTGAGAAACCCTGCAAAAAGGTTTGGGATGATTAAGGGAGGTAGCAGACATAACATAGGGCCTAATTCAGACGAGGCCGCCCGCCAAAGTCCCGCCGACAAATGACCGCACCGCAGTCAAAAGAGCACGGCGGCCATTCTTACATTTCCGCTGGGCCGGCGGGCGCTCTCCAAAAGAGCGCCCGCCGGCCCAGCGGAAATGCCCCTGCAACAAGGATGCCGGCTCCGAATGGAGCCGGCGGAGTTGCAGGGGTGCGACGGGTGCAGTGGCACCCGTCGCGATTTTCACTGTCTGCTCAGCAGACAGTGAAAATCATGGTGGGGCCCTGTTAGGGGGCCCCTGCACTGCCCATGCGCCAGCCTATTCCTGGCGGTGAAAACCGCCAGGAACAGGCTGGCGGTAAGGGGGTCGGAATCCCCATGGCGGCGCTGCAAGCAGCGCCGCCATGGAGGATTCCCTGGGCCAGGGGAAAACCGGCGGGAATCCGCCGGTTCCCCTTTTCTGACCGCGGCGTTACCGCCGCGGTCAGATTTGCCCAGGAAGCACCGCCAGCCTGTTGGCGGTGCTTCCTCTGCCCTCTGCCCTGATGCAGGTTAAAATGAGGGCCATAATCTGTTCAGGTAAGAAGTTAAGAATTTAGTACAGAAGTCATTCTCAGGAAGCAGACATTGTGATTTGTGTGTATATTGTTGGCAGACCCCATTAGTGGTCAACAGTTACAAGGGTCAGGACAAGGGAATTAACTAGTATACAAGTGTCCTGCAAAACCTCACCAAGTAATACAGTCAAACATATAGTCAGTTTTCAGTTCCCAATCTGCTAGCAGGGTAAACTGGGCTGCAGGAAGAGGAAAGTAACCTACTGAAGAAAAAATACATGGCAAGGGACTTCATGTGTGACCATTTCAGAGGACAGCTTCTTCTCTTCCTCCCATCACTAAGCCACAATGTAACAACAGACACTAAAGATAAATATTGGCCTATTCATTTTCCACAAGGAAATGCAATCCCTCCAATCACAAAGGGCCCATTCCACTCTTTAAGAAAAAACCCATAATGTCCCTTTCCTTAACTATAGGAAAGTACCATCTTGCCTGGCATGTTACCCCCATTTTTACTGTATGTGTGTTTGTTTTTGCCTGTGTCACTGGGATCCTGCTAGCCAGGACCCCAGTGCTCATAAAGTGTGCCCTGTATGTGTTCCCTGTGTGGTGCCTAACTGTATCACTGAGGCTCTGCTAATCAGAACCTCAGTGTTTGTGCTCTCTCTGCTTTTAAAATTGGCACTGCAGGCTATTGACTAATTTTACCAATTCTGATTGGCACACTGGAACACCCTTATAATTCCCTAGTATATGGTACCTAGGTACCCAGGGTGTTGGGGTTCCAGGAGATTCCTATGGGCTGCAGAATTTCTTTTGCCACCCATAGGGAGCTCAGACAATTCTTACACAGGACTGCCACTGCAGCCTGAGTGAACTAATGTCCACGTTATTTCACAGCCATTTTACACTGCACTTAAGTAACTTATAAGTCACCTATATGTCTAACCCTCACTTAGTGAAGGTTAGGTGTAAAGTTACTTAGTGTGAGGGCACCCTGGAACTAACCAAGGTGCCCCCACATTGCTCAGGGCAAATTCCTCGGACTTTGTGAGTGCGGGGACACCATTACATGTGTGAACTACATATAGGTCAATACCTATATGTAGCGTCACAATGGTAACTCCTAACATGGCCATGTAACATGTCTAGGATTATGGAATTGTCCCCCCAATACCATTCTGGTATTGGGGGGACAATACCATGCATCCCCGGGGCTCCAGCATGGAGCTCGGGTACTGCCAAACTAACTCTCCGGGGTTTTATCTGCAGCTACCACTGCTGCCAACCCTCAGGCAGGTTTCTGCCCCCCGGGGGGCTGGGCCGCCCAGTCCCAGGAAGGCAGAACAAAGGATTTCCTCTGAGAGAGGGTGTTGCACCCTCTCCCTTTGGAAATAGGTGTTAAGGGCCTGAGAGGAGTAGCCTCTCCTGGCCTCTGGAAATACTTTGAAGGGCACAGATGGTGCCCTCCTTGCATAAGCCAGTCTACACCGGTTCAGGGATCCCCCCAGCTCTGCTCTGGGGCAAAACTGGACAAAGGAAAGGGCAGTGGTCACTCCCCTGACCAGCACCTCCCAAGGTTAGGTGCCCAGAGCTCCCCCAGTGTGTCTCAGACCTCTGCCATCTTGGATGCAGTGGTGTGAGGGCACAATGGAGACCTCTGAGTGGCCAGTGCCAGCAGGTGATGTCAGAGACCCCTCCTGATAGATGCTTACCTCTCTCTGTAGCCAATCCTCCTCTGAGGGCTATTTAGGGTCTCTCCTATGGGTATCTCACCAGATAACAAATGCAAGAGCTCACCAGAGTTCCTCTGCACTTCTCTCTTCGACTTCTGCCAAGGATCGACCGCTGACTGCTCCAGGACACCTGCAAAACCACAACAAAGTAACAAGAAGACTACCAGCAACATTGTAGCACCTCATCCTGCCGGCTTTCTCGACTGTTCCTGGTGGTGCATGCTCTGAGGGCTGTCTGCCTTCACCCTGCACTGGAAGCCAAGAAGAAATCTCCTGTGGGTCAACGGAATCTTCCCCCTGCCAACGCAGGCACCAAACATCTGCATCACCGGTCCTCTGGGTCCCCTCTCATCTTGACGAACGTGGTCCCTGGAACACAGGAGCTAGATCCTAGTGTCCCCGACAGTCCAGTGGCCCTTCTGTCCAAATTTGGTGGAGGTAAGTCCTTGCCTCCCCATGCCAGACAGTAATCCTGTGTACTGCATGAACTGCAGCTGCTAGGGCTTCTGTGCACTTTTGCAAGACTTCCTTTGAACACAGCATAGCCCAGGTCCCCAGCACTCCGTCTTGAATTGCCCAACTCACTGAGTTGGACTCTGACTTTGTGGGACCCTCTTTTGTTGTGCTGAGTCGACCGTCATGCTCAGATCTTCTGTACGCCTGTTTAGGTGCTTCTGCGGGTGCTGCCTGCTTCTGCATGGGCTCTCCGTGTTGCTGACCGCCCCCTCTGTCTCCTCCTCCAAGGGGCAACCTCCTGGTCCTCACTGGCCCTAGCAGCACCCAAAATCCTCAACCACAACTCTTGTAGCTAGCAAGGCTTGTTTGTGGTCTTTCTGCTTGGAAACAACTTCTGAAAAAAGGAGAAGTTCCTGGCACCTTCCGTTGTTGCAGAATCCTCAGCTTCTTCCACCCAGAGGCAGCCCTTTTGCACCTTCATCCGAGGTTAACTGGGCTCCTGCCCCCCCGGACTCTTGTGTGGCTCTTGGACTTGGTCCCCTTCCTTTGCAGGTCCTCAGGTCCAGGAATCCGTCTTCAGTGCTTTGCAGTCATTTGTTGTCTTTGCAGAATCCCCTATCTCAACTTTACTGTCTTTCTGGGGTAGTAGGTGTAGGAGGCTGGCCTGGCTTGTAGTGGGTACCAAGGGGTACTTCCACTCTGTTCCAGGTCCAGTTATCCCTTATTAGTGTAGAAGAGGTGTTTCTAGCAGCTTAGGCTGATAGAAGGTAGCTATAGCAGAGCAGCTTAGGCTGAACTAGGAGACATGCAAAGTTCCTACTATACCACTGGTGTCATATGCACAATATCAGAAAACACAATACACAGATATACTAAAAATAAAGGTACTTTATTTTTATGACAATATGCCAAAAGTATCTCAGTGAGTACCCTCAGTATGAGGATGCCAAATATACACAAGATATATGTACACAATACCAAAAATATGCAGTTATAGCAAAAGGAAGTAAAGCAAGCAGTGTAAAGTTACAATGGATTGCAATAGGAGCACATAGGTATAGGGGCAACACAAACCATATACTCCAAAAGTGGAATGCGAATAACGTATGGACCCCAAACCTATGTGAGCTAGTAGAGGGTTGCGAGGACTGTAAGAAAACAGTGAGGGTTAGAAAAATAGCCCACCCCAAGACCCTGAAAAGTAGGTGTACAGTGCACCTATATTCCCCAGAGAGCACAGAAGTCGTGATAGGGGAATTCTGCAAGAAAGAACAACACCAGCAATGCAACCAAAGTGGATTTCTGGATGAGAGTACCTGTGGAACAAGGGGACGAAGTCCAAGAGTCGCGACAAAGTCGAGATTGGGCAGATGCCCAGGAAATGCCAGCGGAGGGTGCAAAGAAGCTGCCACTGGATAGTAGAAGCTGTGTATTCTGCAAGAACGAAGAGGGCTAGAAACTTCCCCTTTGGAGGATGGATGTCCCACGTTGTGAAGAAGCTTGCTGAAGTTATCCCATGCAGAAAGACTGCAAACAAGCCTTGCTAGCTGCAAGGGTCGCTGTTAGGGTTTTTGGATGCTGCTGTGGCCCAGAAGGGACCAGGGTGTCGCCAATTGCGTGAGGAGACAGAGGGGGTGCCAAGCAAGATAGGGAGCCCTCACAGAAGCAGGCAGCACCCGCAGAAGTGCCGGAACAGGCACTACAAAGAGGAGTGAACCGGAGCTCACCCGAAGTCACAAAAGAAGATCCCACGATGCCGGAGGACAACTCAGGAGGTTGTGCACTGCAGGTTAGAGTGTCGGGGACCCAGGCTTGGCTGTGCACAAAGGAAATCCTGAAAGAGTGCTCAGGAGCCGGAGCAGCTGCAAATCACGCGTTACCTAGCAATGCAGTCTAGCGTGGGGAGGCAAGGACTTACCTTCACCAAACTTGGACTGAAGAGTCACTGGACTGTGGGAGCCACTTGGACAGAGTTGCTGAGTTCCAGGGACCACGCTCGTCGTGCTGTGAGGGGACCCAGAGGACCGGTGATGCAGTCTTTTCTTACCTGCGGTTGCAGGGGGAAGATTCCATCGACCCACGGAGATTTCTTCGGAGCTTCTAGTGCAGAGAGGAGGCAGACTACTCCCACAGCATGCACCACCAGGAAAACAGTCAAGAAGGCGGCAGGATCAGCGATACAAGGTTGCAGTAGTCGTCTTTGCTACTTTGTTGCGGTTTTGCAGGAGTCCCGAGCAGTCAGCGGTCGATTCCTTGGCAGAAGGTGAAGAGAGAGATGCAGAGGAACTCTGATGAGCTCTTGCATTCGTTATCTAAAGAATTCCCCAAAGCAGAGACCCTAAATAGCCAGAAAAGGAGGTTTGGCTACCTCGGAAGGAGGATAGGCTAGCCACGCAGGTAAGAGCCTATCAGGAGGAGTCTCTGACGTCACCTGCTGGCACTGGTCACTCAGAGCAGTCCAGTGTGCCAGCAGCACCTCTGTTTCCAAGATGCCAGAGGTCTGGAGCACACTGGAGGAGCTCTGGGCACCTCCCCTGGGAGGTGCGGGTCAGGGGAGTGGTCACTCTCCTTTCCTTTGTCCAGTTTCACACCAGAGCAGGGCTGGGGGATCCCTGAACCGGTGTAGACTGGCTTATGCAGAGATGGGCACCATCTGTGCCCATCAAAGCATTTCCAGAGGCTGGGGGAGGCTACTCCTCCCCAGCCCTGACACCTTTTTCCAAAGGGAGAGGGTGTAACACCCACTCTCTGAGGAAGTCCTTTGTTCTGCCTTCCTGGGCCAAGCCTGGCTGGACCCCAGGAGGGCAGAAACCTGTCTGAGGGGTTGGCAGCAGCAGCAGCTGCAGTGAAACCCCGGGAAAGGCAGTTTGGCAGTACCCGGGCCTGTGCTAGAGACTCGGGGGATCATGGAATTGTCTCCCCAATGCCAGAATGGCATTGGGATGACAATTCCATGATCTTAGACATGTTACATGGCCATGTTCGGAGTTACCATTGTGACGCTATACATAGGTAGTGACCTATGTATAGTGCACACGTGTAATGGTGTCCCCGCACTCACAAAGTCCGGGGAATTTTCCCTGAACGATGTGGGGGCACCTTGGCTAGTGCCAGGGTGCCCACACACTAAGTAACTTGGCACCCAACCTTCACCAGGTGAAGGTTAGACATATAGGTGACTTATAAGTTACTTAAGTGCAGTGAAAAATGGCTGTGAAACAATGTGGGCATTATTTCACTCAGGCTGCAGTGGCAGGCCTGTGTAGGAATTGTCAGAGCTCCCTATGGGTGGCAAAAGAAATGCTGCAGCCCATAGGGATCTTCTGGAACCCCAATACCCTGGGTACCTCAGTACCATATACTAGGGAATTATAAGGGTGTTCCAGTATGCCAATGTGAATTGGTGAAATTGGTCACTAGCCTGTTAGTGACAATTTGGAAAGCAGAGAGAGCATAACCACTGAGGTTCTGGTTAGCAGAGCCTCAGTGAGACAGTTAGTCATCACACAGGGAACACATACAGGGCACACTTATGAGCACTGGGGCCCTGACTGGCAGGGTCCCAGTGACACATACACTAAAACAACATATATACAGTGAAATATGGGGGTAACATGCCAGGCAAGATGGTACTTTCCTACACAACCCCCCCCCCCCAAACGAAGGACAATAAGACTAGCCATGACCTGATGAGTCTTCATTGTCTAAGTGGAAATATCTGGAGAGTCCATCTGCATTGGAGTGGGTACTCCCAGGTCTATGTTCCACTGTATAGTCCATTCCCTGTAGAGATATGGACCTCAACAATTTAGGGTTTTCACCTTTCATTTGTTTTAGCCAAAGTAGAGGTTTGTGGTCTGTCTGAACAATGAAGTGAGTGCCAAACAGGTATGGCCTCAACTTCTTCAGTGCCCAGACCACAGCAAAGGCCTCCCTCTCTATGGCAGACCAACGCTTTTCTCTAGGGGTCAACCTCCTGCTGATAAAAGCAACAGGTTGATCCTGGCCCTCAGAATTGAGTTGTGATAAGACTGCCCCTACCCCTAATTCAGATGCATCAGTTTGAACAATTAATTTCTTGGAGTAACATGGGCTTTTTAGGACAGGTGCAGTGCACATGGCCTGTTTCAGCTCCTCAAAAGCTTTCTGACAGCTAGCTGTCCACAATACCTTTTTAGGCATTTTCTTAGAGGTGAGGTCATTAAGAGGGGCTGCTATGAAGCCTTGATAGTGAGGCCTGACTTTTGCAGGGCCTCCAAAACTTTCCACAGGTGGACCAGGTGATCATCCCAGGTGGATCTAAAGACAGCTATATCATCTAGATATGCTGCACTAAAAGCCTCCAACCCATGCAGGACTGTATTCACCAACCTCTGAAAAGTGGCAGGTGCATTTTTCAAACCAAAGGGCATTACTGTGAATTGGTAGTGCCCTCCAATAGTCAAAAATGCAGTTTTTGCTTTAGCATCCTCTGATAACTTGATCTGCAAATACCCTGCAGTCAAATCAAAGGTGTTTAGATACTTGGCAGATGCCAGTGCATCTATGAGCTCATCTGCCCTGGGTATAGGGTGAGCATCAGTTTTAGTTACCTGGTTGAGACCTCTGTAATCTACACAAAACCTCATTTCTCTTTTCCCATCTTTAGAGTGAGGTTTTGGTACAAGTACCACAGGAGAGGCCCATGGACTTTCAGAGTGCTCAACCACTCCCAGTTCAAGCATTTTCTGAACCTCTTGTTTTATGCAGTCTCTGACATGGTCAGGCTGCCTACAGATCTCACTTTTGACAGGCATGCTGTCTCCAGTATCTATAGTGTGCTCACACCATGAAGTGGTGCCTGGCACAGAAGAAAAGAGTTCAGAAAACTGACCCAGGAGATTTATGCAGTTGTCTTTCTGCTCAGCAGTAATACAGTCTGCTAAAACTACACCTTCCACTAGAGCATCTTGTTCTGTGGAAGAGAAGAGATCAGGGAGAGGGTCACTCTCTTCTTCCTGTCCTTCATCTGTTGCCATGAGCAGGCTGAGATCAGCCCTGTCATAGTAGGGTTTTAGGCGATTGACATGGAGCACCCTAAGGGGACTCCTGGCAGTGCCCAAGTCAACCAAGTAGGTGACTTCTCCCTTCTTTTCAACATTGATATGGGGTCCACTCCATTTGTCTTGGAGTGCTCTTGGGGCCATAGGCTCCAAGACCCACACCTTCTGTCCTGGTTGGTACTGAATCAGAACAGCCTTCTGGTCATGCCATTGCTTTTGGAGCTCTTGGCTGGCCTGAAGGTTTTTACTGGCCTTTTTCATGTACTCAGCCATTCTGGATCTTAGGCCGAGTACATAGCCCACCATGTCTTGCTTAGGAGCTTTTAAAGGTTGTTCCCAACCCTCCTTTACAAGTGTTAGAGGACCTCTTACAGGGTGTCCAAATAGGAGTTCTAAGGGGCTGAAGCCCACTCCTTTCTGGGGTACCTCCCTGTAAGCAAAAAGGAGGCAAGGTAACAGGACATCCCATCTCCTCCTGAGTTTTTCAGGGAGTCCCATTATCATTCCTTTGAGAGTTTTATTAAACCTCTCTACCAGTCCATTTGTTTGTGGATGATAAGGTGTGGTGAATTTGTATGTTACACCACATTCCTTCCACATGGCCTTCAAGTATGCAGACATAAAGTTGCTACCCCTGTCTGATACCACCTCTTTTGGGAAACCCACCCTGGAAAAGATTCCCAGGATGGCTTTTGCCACTGCAGGAGCTGTAGTGGTCCTTAGAGGAATTGCTTCAGGATATCTTGTGGCATGGTCCACTACCACCAAGATAAACCTATTGCCTGAAGCAGTAGGAGGGTCAAAGGGGCCAACTATGTCAACCCCTACCCTTTCAAAGGGGACCCCAACCACAGGCAGTGGAATAAGGGGAGCCTTTGGGGTGCCACCAGTCTTGCCACTGGCTTGACAGGTGACACAGGACTTACAAAAATCTTTTGTGTCCTCTGACATTCTAGGCCAATGAAACAGGGGGACAAGCCTTTCCCCTGTTTTAATTTGCCCTAAATGTCCAGCCAAGGGAATGTCGTGGGCTAGAGTTAGGAGGAACTCTCTGTATTGCAGCGGAATGACCAATCTCCTGGCTGCTCCAGGTTTAGGGTCCCTTGCCTCTGTATACAAGAGGTTGTCCTCCCAGTAAACTCTATGTGAATCACTGACATCCCCATTTTGCTGTTTGACAGCTTGCTGTCTTAGACCCTCTAATGTGGGACAGGTTTGCTGTGCCACACTCAGCTCCTCCCTGGCAGGCCCCCCTCCACCCAAAAGCTCAGCAGTGTCTGCTTCCAGCTCCTCTGGTGAAGGTTCAGCACAGGGGGGAAATTCTTCTTCCTCAGAAGTTGAATCATCTGTAGAGGGAGGGATAGTAGGTAGGGATTTACCTTTACTAACCCTAGCTTTAGGGAGCACTTGGTCCATTGTTCCAGGATCCAAGTCACCTTGTCCTTTTTGCTTTTTGGCCTGAGCCCTGGTTAAAGCAAAAATATGCCCTGGAATGCCCAGCATTGCTGCATGAGCCTCCAACTCCACTTCTTCCCAAGCTGATGTCTCTAAATCATTCCCTAGTAGACGGTCTACAGGTAAATGTGAGGCAACCACAACTTTCTTTGAACCAGTACCCCCCCCCCAGTTGAGATTTACAACAGCCATGGGGTGGCTAAGAGTGTTGTTATGAGCATCAGTCACTTGGTACTGGTGACCAAGTAGGTGTTGTTCAGGGTGTACCAGTTTCTCTATTACCATGGTAACACTGGCACCTGTGTCCCTGTAGGCCTGAACCTCAACACCATTTATTAGGGGAAGTTGCTTGTACTTATCCATATTAAGGGGACAAGCAACTAAGGTGGCCAAATCAATGGCACCTTCAGAGACTAGCACAGCCTCAGTGGTCTCCCTAACAAGACCAACCCCAACTAAATTACCAAAAGTGAGCCCAGCTACTCCCTTGGATTGGCTATTAGTAGGTTTGCTCCCACCACCACTGCTATTACTAGGGGCACTAGGTGTAGCAGTAGGGGTTGTGGTAGCGGGAGGCTTGGTGCTTTTCTTTGGACAACTGGCATCAGTTGTCCAATGGCCTTTTACTTTACATAAATAGCACCATTGTTTCTTTATTTGATTAGAAGAGGATTTGGACCACCACCCCCACCAGAGTGTTTTTGTGGGCCTGATGAAGACTCATTTTTAGATTTGTCCTCACCCTTGTCTGAAGACTTACCATCCTTCTTCTTGCCATCCTTGTCACCCCCTGTATGAACTTTTCTGTTCACTCTTGTTCTGACCCATTTGTCTGCCTTCTTTCCCAATTCTTGGGGAGAGGTCAGATCTGAGTCCACTAGATATTGGTGTAACAAATCAGACACACAGTTATTCAGAATATGCTCTCTCAGGATTAGATTGTACAGGCTTTCATAGTCAGAAACTTTACTGCCATGCAACCACCCCTCCAAGGCCTTCACTGAATAGTCAACAAAGTCTACCCAGTCTTGTGAGGACTCCTTTCTGGTTTCTCTGAACTTAATCCTGTATTGTTCAGTGGTTAAGCCAAATCCATCCAAGAGTGCATTTTTCAAAACTGTAAAATTATTGGCATCACTTTCCTTGACAGTAAGGAGCCTATCCCTACCCTTTCCACTGAAAGATAGCCATAGGATAGCAGCCCACTGCCTTTGAGGGACCCCCAGTACAACACAGGCCCTCTCAAGTGCAGCAAACCACTTGTTAATGTCATCCCTCTCCTTGTAAGGGGGAACTATCTTATGCAGATTCCTAGAATCATGCTCTTTCACAGGATTACTATCTGTAATACTGCTGCTGCCACCATGGGGTCCAAACCCCAACTTCTGTCTTTCTTTTTCTAAGTCTAAAGATTCCCTGTCTAGAGCCAGCTCTTGCTGTTTAAGCTTCAGCCTGGTCTCTTCCACTCTCAATCTATTGAGTTCCCTTTCTAACATTCTGTCATCAGAGTGGGTGGGTTGGGCATGCTTTGACACAGAAGAATGATGTGAAATAACAGAAGGAGACCTGTCCCTAACAGTTGGCACCCTAACAACCTGGCCTAAAGGAATGACATCTCTACTGTGATGAGAGCTCACATTAGTACCAGTTATGCTAGGAGGTCTGCTAAGGGGCAGGTTGGAAAGAATACCATCTAACATTCTTGCTGGAGCTGCCCCAGAATCAGAGTGTGAACCATCTCCTAACTTCTCAACAGATGTGCCAGCTAAGGTCTTATCATTTTCAATGAGCATGTTAATCAACAATTCTCTAGAGGGATTCTTCCCTACCCCTAAATCTCTATCAATGCAGAGACTCCTTACACCTTTCCAGTTAAGGTGGTCATAAGCAGAGCTGTCCAGATCAAGAGTAGGACCTGTCCAGAAATGATAGAAAAGGTTTAAGGGACAGAAAAAGAAAGAAAGAGTTTAAGGACTTTTTAAGGAAACAGAAAAAAAAACCGTTTTCAACTTTTTAGAAACTTTTAGAAAGTTTAGAGGTACTTTTCAGCACTTAGCAATAGAGTAAGAGAAGAAAAGCAAAACTTTTTGGTTAGGTGTACATACACTGAACTTGTTTTGTATATTTTTCTCTTATGAAAAGTACAAAATGACAAAGTGGTAAGCAGTTACAAGTACTTATCCCACCACTGCACCTCCAATGTAGGAGGCTGGCCTGGCTTGTAGTTGGTACCAAGGGGTACTTACACTCTGTACCAGGTCCAGTTGTCCCTTATTAGTGTAGAAGAGGTGTTTCTAGCAGCTTAGACTGATAGAAGGTAGCTATAGCAGAGCAGCTTAGGCTGAACTAGGAGACATGCAAAGTTCCTATTATACCACTGGTGTCATATGCACAATATCATAAGAAAACACAATACACAGATATACTAAAAATAAAGGTACTTTATTTTTATGACAATATGCCAAAAGTATCTCAGTGAGTACCCTCAGTATGAGGATGCCAAATATACACAAGATATATGTACACAATACCAAAAATATGCAGTAATAGCAAAAGGAAGTAATGCAAGCAGTGTAAAGTTACAATAGATTGCAATAGGAGCACATAGGTATAGGGGCAACACAAACCATATACTCCAAAAGTGGAATGCGAATAACGTATGGACCCCAAACCTATGTGAGCTTGTAGAGGGTCGCTAGGACTGTAAGAAAACAGTGAGGGTTAGAAAAATAGCCCATCCCAAGACCCTGAAAAGTAGGTGTACAGTGCACCTATATTCCCCAGAGAGCACAGAAGTCGTGATAGGGGAATTCTGCAAGAAAGAACAACACCAGCAAGGCAACCAAAGTGGATTTCCGGACGAGAGTACCTGTGGAACAAGGGGACCAAGTCCAAGAGTCGCGACAAAGTCGAGATTGGGCAGATGCCCAGGAAATGCCAGCGGAGGGTGCAAAGAAGCTGCCACTTGATAGTAGAAGCTGTGGATTCTGCAAGAACGAAGAGGGCTAGAAACGTCCCCTTTGTAGGATGGATGTTCCACGTTGTGAAGAAGCTTGCAGAGGTGTTCCCACGCAGAAAGACCACAAACAAGCCTTGCTAGCTGCAAAGGTCGCAGTTAGGATTTTTGGATGCTGCTGTGGTCAGGGAGGGACCAGGGTGTCGCCAATTGTTGGAGGAGACAGAGGGGGCGCCCAGCAAGATAGGGAGCCCTCACAGAAGCAGGCAGCACCCCAGAAGTGCCGGAACAGGCACTACAAAGAGGAGTGAACCGGAGCTCACCCGAAGTCACAAAAGAAGATCCCACAACGCCGGAGGACAACTCAGGAGGTTGTGCACTGCAGGTTAGAGTGTCAGGGACCCAGGCTTGGCTGTGCACAAAGGAAATCCTGGAAGAGTGCACAGGAGCCGGAGCAGCTGCAAATCACGTGGTAGCCAGCAATGCAGTATAGCGTGGGGAGGCAAGGACTTACCTCCACCAAACTTGGACTGAAGAGTCACTGGACTGTGGGAGTCACTAGGACAGAGTTGCTGAGTTCCAGGGACTATGCTCGTCGTGCTGAGAGGGGACCCAGAGGACCGGTGATGCAGTCTTTTGTTGCCTGCGGTTGCAGGGGGAAGATTCCGTCGACCCACGTGAGATTTCTTCGGAGCTTCTAGTGCAGAGAGGAGGCAGACTACCCCCACAGCATGCACCACCAGGAAAACAGTAGAGAAGGTGGCAGGATCAGCGATACAAGGTTGCAGTAGTCGTCTTTCCTACTTTGTTGCGGTTTTGCAGGAGTCCCGAGCAGTCAGCGGTCGATTCCTTGGCAGAAGGTGAAGAGGGAGATGCAGAGGAACTCTGATGAGCTCTTGCATTCGTTATCTAAAGAATTCCCCAAAGCAGAGACCCTAAATAGCCAGGAAAGGAGGTTTGGCTACCTAGGAAGGAGGATAGGATAGCAACACAGGTAAGAGCCTATCAGGAGAAGTCTCTGACGTCACCTGCTGGCACTGGCCACTCAGAGCAGTCCAGTGTGCCAGCAGCACCTCTGTTTCCAAGATGGCAGAGGTCTGGAGCACACTGGAGGAGCTCTGGGCACCTCCCCTGGGAGGTGCAGGTCAGGGGAGGGGTCACTCCCCTTTCCTTTGTCTAGTTTCACGCCAGAGCAGGGCTGCGGGATCCCTGAACCGGTGTAGACTGGCTTATGCAGAGATGGACCCACCATCTGTGCCCATCAAAGCATTTCCAGAGGCTGGGGGAGGCTACTCCTCCCCAGCCCTGACACCTTTTTCCAAAGGGAGAGGGTGTAACACCCACTCTCTGAGGAAGTCCTTTGTTCTGCCTTCCTGGGCCAAGCCTGGCTGGACCCCAGGAGGGCAGAAACCTGTCTGAGGGGTTGGCAGCAGCAGCAGCTGCAGTGAAACCCCGGGAAAGGCAGTTTGGCAGTACCCGGGTCTGTGCTTGAGACTCGGGGGATCATGGAATTGTCTCCCCAATGCCAGGATGGCATTGGGGAGACAATTCCATGATCTTAGACATGTTACATGGCCATGTTCGGAGTTACCGCCACAATGGCCCCGGTGGTTGTAATCCACATGGGCAGCTCTGCTTGCAGCGCTGCCCCGGGGATTACGAGTCTCCCTACCGCCAGCCTTTTCCTGACGGTTTGAACCGCCAGGCAAAGGCTGGCAGTACGGGGAGTCGCGGGCCCCTGGAGGCCCCTGCACTGCCCATGCCACTGGCATGGGCAGTGGCATGGGCCCCCTGACAGGGCCCCATGCAGCTTTTCACTGTCTGCTATGCCGCAACACTGCCGGCTCCATATGGATTTGGCCGGATCTCTAAATGGCCGCGGCGGGGGTGTGGCTGCATTGGCGGCCGCCCGGCGGTCCGATCTTGGCAGGCGGCTTCAGCCGCCCGCCAAGGTCGTAATGAAGGCCATTGTCACTAAAATAAAGTTCCTTTATTTTTAGTAGCTCTGAGTATTGTGTTTTCTTGTGATATAGTGCTAAATTATATAATTGGTATAGTAGGAGCTTTGCATGTCTCCTAGTTCAGCTTAAGCTGCTCTGCTATAGCCACCTCTATCAGCCTAAGCTTTTAGAACACCTCTAATCTACTAATAAGGGATAACTGGACCTGGTACAAGGTGTAAGTACCACAAGTTACCCACTATAAGCCATACCAGCCTCCTACATTAACCCCCTTTCCTACCCTCTCCACCACAGCAGGCTTTCCCCAAAAATTTTATTTTCCCCAACTTCCCTTCCCACCCTCACCTTCCTCAACATTACCTCCCACCCAAAAGGAAGACAGGTTAATGTAACCAGTTTCTAAGGGCATTGAAGTCTTGTCCCACCCTGGCCATCTCAAGAATCAGATTCAGCTGGCCCTGCCTGATATGCGTCACCATGTGACGGAGGAGGTGGTGATCAGAGGATGACTCAGGTGGTCGACCAGATAGTCCACGTGCAAGTTGTTTGGGACCCTGGCTATATGCAGGCCTGGTTGGGGCCCAAAGTAGAGGGTCTGGCCTCCTCCTCCAAGGCCACTAGCCGACAATATCCCAAAGCTATGGCCTCCAATGTCTGGAGCTGCCACTGAGCTGCTATATCCCATCAGCTTTGATGACCTTCATCAGGAGGAGTAACTATAGCAAGGAAGAAAAAACTAAAATCTAAATAGTCAGCACAAACGTGTTTATACTGAACTGGCATAGTAGCAGAACATTGCTGGTCCCCTATGGCCACTAGATTTGTCAATGCGATTAGCCACAGGGCATCACACAATGCAAATAAGAGCACTGACTGCAGGAAATGAAGCCAGACCACCAACATACTCAAAAAGTGATTTTCGTTTAAAGGATTTCATAGAGTGAAACTGAACAGACATAAATGGTGTTAATAAATTGATTATCTGCCATTAATGTGTCAGGTGCTTATATATGCAGCACAATTATTTGCCTTTTTATGCCCATTAATGGAGCTATGAGGGTGGGTCTGCTAATCTGCAGCATGTTTTTGGGGCAGCTCTAATGGCATGCTATTCACTTATTATCAATGGTCTTGCTCTTCTCCTACTCCCTGTTCAATTCTACCCTGAGTACAAACTTAGGGGCTGATAAATTCTGGCAGATGAGATGCTTCATCACACATGTGGGGGATAATGGATATCCCATCCACCTTATTACAGTAGACAGTGCATCGAATATAAGTGATGCACTGTAGTACAGAGAATTGGATATTTTATTTGTCAAATTTGTCACAGTTATCAACTGCAAAACACTAAATCAAGCTGTTAGTTCCACATTACACCTTCCACCACAAATAATGTTCAACAAATACCTTCACTTGGCAGTGGTGAAAGTTAGTATATGGGAAGGTAAGTTATTGGGGTGGGCAAGTTAGAGGTTTTGGTATGGAATGGTTGGGTGTCACTGATCATGTACTACGGTTTTACTTAGTCACTCTGTAAATCCATAATGGAAGCCATGAAATTAGGAATTTGGGTAGAAAAATGTGTCACATTCTGAGATGGAATTTTCATTTTGGGAAGGCTGAGACAGAAGGAATGATGAGTAATAGATGACTGACTGGGCACTGTGAAACACACCGTGTCTTCAGTTTGTATGCTTTGCAGACTTAGGCCCACATTACAACATTGGCGGTAAATCCCGCTTACCGCAATGCAGAAGACCGCCAACACACCGCTGCGGCGGAGGAATTCCCCGACAGCTATTAGGACCCACAGCCCGGAATCCGCCAAAATCCAGACACCCACACAAATCCGCCACACCAAAGGTCAGTGATAAACTGGCGATAACAACACCTCCACCGTCACGCCAACAGGAAAACGCTCACACTATCACGACCCACAAATCTACACAGCAGTCTTTCAACTGCGGTAAACCATAGGTGGTACACACCGCCGCAATCAAAGCATTTCAGGCTCTGGCCTCAGCACTGATGGCAGCAATTGTCCCTGTGTCCAGCCTCCCCCCTCAAACCTCCTCCACCCAGACCCAATCCCCAGTACCTCAGCCTATCCCAAGCACACCATCAGACCAGCATGCACACACCTCAACACACAAGGGTGGCTCAGGCAAACATAAGCACCACACATCCCACAGGCACTCACACAAGCATCATACCCATGCAGACATACCAACATCCACTGCCTCCATTGTTTCCCCCGTCCTCCACGTCCTCCTCCTTCCTCCCTGCCTCGTCTCCACTCACACCTGCATGCACTACATCATCAGCAACTACCTCCATCACCAGCACGCCCATCACCACACACCGCTCATGTGCACTCACCACCCCGACTACATCCCCTGTGTCCTCTCCCAGTGTCAACCTGGCAGTAACACCGCCAAGAGGCTAGCGTGTTCCGCCAGCTATTATGACCCTGGCGCAATAGCCACGGCCATACCACCAGACCCTCCACTGCTTTCGCCTGGTGGTCATAATCCCCAGGACAACAGTGGAAGCACCGCTGCCCGGGGGATTATGAGTCCCCGACTGCCAGCCTGGCCACGGCGGTAAACACTGCCATGGGAAGGCTGGTGGTAAGGGGGACTTGGGGTGCCTCTCAGGACCCCTGCCCTGCCCATGCACTTTCGGGCAGTGAAATGCGCAACAGGTGCTACTGCACCCGCTGCACATCAGCATTGCCGTTGCCTCTATTACGAGCTGGCAGCAATGTTGATGTGACTTTTCCGCTGGACCAGCGGACGGTAACATTGCTGGCGGTATTCTGACTCCTGCAGCCTCTGCAGTCTTTTGAAAAGACCGCCAAGGTTGTAATGAGGGCCTATATGCATTTTAGGAATATTTATGCAGAGAGCAGATATTAATAAGAGAATCTCTGAGCTGCTGACACATGATACCTTTAGCTTAACTCTCCACTATGCTACAACTTTGCAGGTTCAAAGTTCTTCTACAAATAACACATGTAATTGGCCCCCAACAGTTTTTCACAACTACTTTAAACTCGCATGATGTAGGGATTCTCAGTTTTAAAAGTACCTCAGCTGGAGCCTCATGTTGCTGTATTTCTACAACATGGATTCACTATTTAAACCAGCATAATGGCTGCTATTTGTAACATAAAGAGGAGTGCAGGCCCATGTATTCATAAAACATGTTGGATGAGAAGTCTTCTTCAGCAAACAGTCAAAATGTACAGGGACAGGTATAAAGAGGTCGTGGACCCTCAATGATATCTTATAGGAGTAGTTTCCATGACAATGCAGGGCGGCAGGAATGAGATACCAACTTATATCATATGGCCATTGCCTTCTCTTTCACCCCTTAATAGGCTTCATTCTTATCTATTTGTAGCCTCATCCATTCAAAAGGAGAAAAAAGCTTTTGGTTGAGTACCTGTGATGTAAAATATTGTCAACCAAAACTCCCACATATAGGGGGTCATTCTGACTCCCGCCGGGCGCGGTCACTGCGCGCCCGGCGGGAGCCGCCAAAATACCGTACCGCGGTCGGAAGACCGCGGTGGGTATTTTGAGGTTTCCCCTGGGCTGGCGGGCGGCCTCCAAAAGGCCGCCCGCCAGCCCAGGGGAAACCGTCCTTCCCACTATGAAGCCGGCTCGTAATCGAGCCGGCGGAGTGGGAAGGTGCGACGGGTGCTGTTGCACCCGTCGCGTATTTCACTGTCTGCCAAGCAGACAGTGAAATACTCGTAGGGGCCCTCTTACGGGGGCCCCTGCAGTGCCCATGCCCCCAGGGGCCCCGCGACCCCCCCTACCGCCGGGAACTGGATGGCGGTAGGGGGGGTCGGAATCCCCTGCGCCGCCTTGGAGGATTCAAAGGGGCGGCGGTACACTGGCGGGAGACCGCCAGTGTTGCCGGTCTGACCGCGGCTTTACCGCCGCGGTCAGAATGCCCTGCGGGGCACCGCCGGTCTGTCGGCGGTGCTCCCGCCGACCCTGGCCCCGGCGGTCTAAGACCGCCGGGGTCAGAATCACCCCCATAATTTAAATGGAACATATATAACCTAACTGAGGAATTGCTGTTGTACTTTCTACTAAATAATTAGGTGGATAAACTGGTATCTAAAATGGTACATTATGTTTTTGTCTTGGGCTCGGTCCACCAATGCCGCAGCAAACTCCAGATGTCCTGAGACAGAAGAGGCCCAGGTCAAGGGAGGGGTAGAAGCCCCAGTGGTGGCAGTGACGAGTGGTAAGTCACCTTGCTTTCTTATTTACAATACTCATTTGTTAATCTGTCTCACCCTTCACCTCCATGCCCACAGCATTTTGCCACCTAAAAATACAGCGCTGTTTAATACAGCACTGCAGTGTAGTTGGAAAAATGGCTGTCTCTGTTACTTAACAACTCAGCATTAAGGCCCTCATTACAACCCTGGCAGTCGGTGTTAAAGCGGCAGTAAGACCACCAACAGGCCGGCAGAAAAAATTTGAATCACGACCATGGCGGAAACCGCCAGCATAGACAGCCACTTTAACACTCCGACCACCACGGCGGTACAAACAAACAAAGTGGGGGTCACCGACAACAGACAGGCAGAAGACAATGTACCGCCCACCCTATAACAACACAGCAATCCACCACCTTTTCCGGGGTGGAACCAACGCGAACAAAAACACGGCGGAAACAAGACTTGGAAGGGAAAAAACTCACCTCACCACACCCCACGAGGAACCAGGACGCCATGGAGCCAGAACTCCAGATACTCCCTGCGATAGTCTTCCTGCTCCTCTATCAGGAGCACCAAAGACGGTGACGACGGCCACGGTGAGTACTGCACCTACAACACAAGGGAGGGGGGAGGGAAAAGAGAGTGACACACACACGCAACACACAACACCCCCAACCACACCCTCACCCACAACACCATACACACATGCTGCAACATTACATATACACCCCCGCCCCCTGGAAGAAAGGAAGGACCAAAGGAAATGATTTGAACGATTGTAATCAATAAAAATCCAGTACTCAGAACTCTAGATACAGTATATACAATTATGTACAACAAATACACAAGTCCGGGTAGTGCACCAATTATTGTCCGTGGACCACTGGGCCCAAAATGCATGGGCGAGGCCCACACATGACACCAGACTTCAACCGGAGAGAACACTGCAGGGGCATCAGATCGAAATGAAACAGGCACCTCAGAGGGAGGGGGAGGGGGGGCACCTCAGCCAGATGAATGCATGACGCTACTGCACCACAAGGGGGCTCCATGCCCATTGAAGTATCCTGGGGAGTGCAAAGCCACAGTCTCTCAAGTCTCTCCAGTGGGTGGTTTGCCCACTGCTTTATCCTGGGGAGTGCAAAGCAGTATCTCCAGTGGGTGGTTTGCCTACTGCTTTATCCTGGGGAGTGCAAAGCCACAGTCTCTCAAGTCTCTCCAGTGGGTGGTTTTCCCACTGCTTTATCCTGGGGAGTGCAAAGCCACAGTCTCTCAAGTCTCTCCAGTGGGTGGGTTGCCCACTGCTTTATCCTGGGGAGTGCAAAGCCACAGTCCGCCGGCCGGCCGCCAGGGTCATAATGAGGCCCATAATCTCTGACTTGATTCCAAGCCTGATATCTTCTTTATGACAGAGACTTGGTTGATGGAGGACTCCAACTGTGATCTTCAATTAGCTTTCATGGACATGTATGCTTGTATTTATGTAGATAGGAAAGAGAAATGAGGAGGGAGGATGGCAATCACATTTCAAAAATCTCTTAAATGTTCAACATTTCAGGTGAAGGGGCTAAAGGATGCAGAAGCCTTAGGCTTCTCTTTCTCATCATCTGCCTTACACTCTTCAGCAAGGCTGTTGATTTACTATCCCACCAGGGTACGCAGGGAATTTTATTGCCTCTCTCGATCAGACGTTAGCACTGAATATTATTAATATTATTAATTATGCGAATTTTGTGATATTAAGAGATTTTAATTTACACATGGACATGGCGGAGGATGCTCTAGCCAGATGTCTTCTGGAAACACTAATGGCAAATGATCTCTCTTTGACTCCTTCAGTTCCTATGCATGAGGCTGGACCTACAATTGATGTAATATTTTCCAACACACCGATTGTTCAAGAAGCACCTAAGAGAGTGGTATGGTCTGAACACTTTATCTTACCCTTTTCCTTGTCTCTCACCAAGCACAAGCCAATGTCTAGTAAGGTAACAAGTGGACCATTTCATCTGTGGAACAAAATCATAATCCCAAAGTTAAAGGATCGTCTTGCCCTCACAGAAACCTGCCTCTTGGTGACATAGGCCCTCATTACAACATTGGCGGTAAAAGCCGCTTACCGCCGTGCAGAAGACCGCTAACACACCGCGCCCGGACGCGGAATTCCGCCACAGCTATTATGACCCACATCTCGGAATCCGAAAAAATTCAGACACCCACACAAGTCCGCCCCACCAAAGGTCAGTGATAAATTGGCAAAAACAAAACCTCCACCGTCACGCCAACAGAAATATGCCCACACTATCACAACACACGAATCCACGTGGCGGTCTTTCAACCGCGGTATTCCATTGGTGGTACACACCGCCGCGCTCAAAATACACACACTCTTACAAAACACAGCCACATTGGACAATTCAAAATACACACACCTGATACACATACACACACCACTCCCACACACCCAATACAATATAAAGCACGCACCCACATCAACCACAAACCCCTACTACCAAAAATTCTGAAAGAAGCACAGAGAGAGACACCACCAGCAAATACAACAGCATCCACAGGCACATAACACCATCACCCACACAACTTCCACGCACCTCACAAAACACACCACTACATATCACCACACTTATCACCACACACACCACCCCACACATCACCTACACCACCCCATGGCACGGCAAAGACACCCCAGGTTCTCGGAGGAGGAGCTCAGGGTCATGGTGGAGGAAATCGTCCGGGTAGCGCCACAGCTATTTGGATCACACGTGCAGCACATCTAAATTGCAAGGAAGATGGAGCTATGGCAAAGAATAGTCGACAGGGTCAACGCAGTGGGACAACACCCAAGAAATCGGGAGGACATCAGGAAAAGGTGGAACGACCTACGGGGGAAGGTGCGTTCCGTGGTCTCAAGACACCACCTGGCGGTTCAGCGGACTGGCGGCGGACCCCCACCTCCTCACCCACAACTAACAACATGGGAGGAGCAGGTCTTGGCGATTCTGCATCCTGAGGGCCTCACAGGAGTAGGTGGAGGAATGGACTCTGGTAAGTCAAATCCTAATTATTACATCCCCCACCCTACCTGCATGCTATCACATACCCCCACCCTCACCCTCACCCCTATCACTCCAAATCCTCACAAATGTACCAATATCACAAACCACCCATCCCAACACCAAGCCCTGCATGCAACAACAAAGCATGGACACCCATCACTAAAGCATGCCCACTGCACATACCCATACACCCCCCTAAACCATCATCACACAAGCTCCCAACAGGAATGCCAGCACTGGGGTACACGGTCACCCACCCATTGCACACCATGACACACACAGATGCAATAATCATGCCTTTACACCCTTGCAGGACCACTACCCAACCAGACAGGAGGGTCCAGACATGTCCACTCCACCCACAGAAGAGGCCCACAGTGATGACAGCACCTCTGTCCAACTGGATCTAGATGACCAGCCCGGACCATCGGGGGCCTCGGGACAGTCGGTTCCCCTCACACAGGCCACCACAGACCTTCCCCCCTCTGGAAACACCAGCACAGCACCCACCCGACAGGGGGCGGACAGGCCAAGGGAACCCACTCTCCATGAGGCCCTCTTCTCCATCATGGAAGAATACCACCACTCCCAGGAGATGATGGCAACGGTACTGGCCAAGTTTCAGGAGACCCAGCGCATGTAGGAGGAACAGTATATGGGCTTCAGGGAGGAACTCAGAACCATCAGCTCCACCCTGGGCACCATCGTAGGGGTGCTGAAGGAAGTACTTAACACTAGGACGGACACTGTGGCACTCCAAAGGGCCCCTGACACTAGCATGGACGATGAACTGCTCACCACCTCCGCCGGCGCTAGTGGACAGGATGCCCCGCCACAGGACCACCACACCAGCATCCCACCCCCTGCAGACAGAGAACCACCGAGCACAATGCCAAGACCCCGCCAAGAAATGAGACCACCCTGATTGTCATCCCACTGTCCCAATTTGTCACCCTGTCCATAATTAAACTGCCCCAGCTCCACTTCCTATGCCCATATGGGCAATGCACCTGTGAGACTAATAGACTGGACTCTGCCATGGACATTCCTCCACCATCACCCCTCACCATTTACCTTCCCCCTCCAATATTTTGCATTTAAATAAACACACATAAAGCACAAAATGATCTGGAGTCTGTCTGTGATTTCGAAATAGTGTATTTTCAATTACAGTGACCAAATGTTCTTGAAAATGTAATGTCAACATATCTATGTCACACAGCTCTAGTCCATGAGGAATCTAAGCAGATGACACACGTTGGGACCCACATCTGTGAAATCGTAAGGGAAAGTGACAACTCAGTGACCATACACTGGGTAAAAACGACAGACAGTAGAGAGGTAGTAGTGTAAAAGTACATGTAGTAGGCAGGAATGTATTCTCACCTGTGTTTCACTGGAAATATTGCTGGATCACTGAGTCCCTGTTCTGCTATCTTCTTCCTCTGCTTCATCCTCATCACTGTCCACAGGCTCCACAGCTGCCACAACACCGCCATCTGGACCATCCTCCTGCAGAAAAGGCACCTGTCGTCGCAAAGACAAGTTATGAAGCATACAGCAGGCCACGATCATCTGCCACACCTTCTTTGGTGAGTAGAATAGGGATCCACCTGTCATGTGGAGGCACCTGAACCTGGCCTTCAGGAGGCCGAAGGTCCGCTCGATCACTCTCCTAGTTCGCCCATGGGCCTCATTGTAGCGTTCCTCTGCCCTGGTCCTGGGATTCCTCACTGGGGTCAGTAGCCATGACAGGTTGGGGTACCCAGAGTCACCTGCAAATGGCGAGGGACAACTGTTAGACACACACTAAGCTGTAGGGATAACCCCAGACAACCATTCCCACTGTCTTGCTTCCATGGGCTCACCTAATAGCCACACACGGTGCCTCTGGAGTTGACCCATCACATAAGGGATGCTGCTATTCCGCAGGATGTAGGCGTTATGCACTGAGCCAGGGAACATGGCATTCACATGGGAGATGTGCTGGTTGGCCAAACATACCATCTGTACATTCATGGAATGATAACTCTTCCGGTTTCTGTACACCTGTTCACTCCTGTGGGGGGGAACCAAAGCCACATGGGTCCCATCAATGGCACCTATGATGTTGGAGATATGTCCAAGGGCATAGAAGTCACCTTTCACTGTAGGCAAATCCTCCACCTGAGGGAAAACGATGTAGCTCCGCATGTGTTTCAGCAGGGCAGACAACACTCTGGACAATACGTTGGAAAACATAGGTTGGACATCCCTGATGCCATTGCCACAGTTGTTTGAAAAGACCCACTTGCAAGGAAATGGAGCACTGATAGCACCTGCACTTGAGGGGGGATTCCTGTGGGATGGCGGATTGCTGACTTCAGGTCTGGCTCCAGCGGGGTACACAGTTCCTGGATTATGGCACGGTCAAACCTGTAGGTGATGATCAAATGTCTTTCCTCCATTGTCGACAGGTCCACTAGTGGTCGGTACACCGGAGGATTCCGCCATCTCCTCACAAGTCCCAGCGGACGGTGCCTATGAAGGACAACAGCGACCACAGAGTCAAACAACTCAGAGGTACGTACCCACAGTTTACCCAGAACACCAATCATACACAATAGGTGGCCTGTATGTGTGTTGAGACTAGGCCTAGGTATGTGTGACGCAGATGGAAATTAGGCCATGTGGGCCCCTGAAATGGCAGCTGCCTGACCTGTAAAGTGGGACAATGGGATGTGAGGTAACTGCGTTGGCGTTGTACACCGTCGCGGTAGGCAGTCGGAGACCGCGGCGCAATGCCGCATTGGTTAACATTGGACCCTATGGGTCCCAGGAGCCAATGACGATGTACGCCGGCGGTGATGATACGCACCGCCGCGGACGTGTCCGCCATTTTCTATCTGTTCAATCACTCGATACCTGTTCTTCGATAGGAGAGGACGTACACTGCAAGTGCTGCTGTGACCTCGGTCTGGAAGAGACAATGGCTTGTGCGTCTGGGGAAAGGGCCCCTGCCTTCACATAGGGGGAGTTGGAGAAGCTCGTTGAGGGGGTTCTCCCCCAGTACACGCTACTCTACGGTCCTCCAGACAAACAGGTAAGTACACTGGGAGCATGTTGTATGGGCTATGCCTGTGTTGAGAGGGCTGGATGTAAGAAGGAAGGGGGCAGAGTTCTGCGTGCATGAAAGACGGTGGGTGCATGTGCCACATGGCAAGGGTAGGGGTGGGGTCACTCACTTTGACGGTGCAGTTTGTAATGACTTCTCTTCTTCCCCTGCACATTTCATGTAGGTCAGCACCCACCAGAAGAAAGATATGTGGCGTGCCATCGCCAAGGACGTCTGGACCCTGGGGGTCTACCACAGACGGAGCACCCACTGCCGGAAAAATTGGGAGGACATTCGCCACTGGAGCAAGAAGACGGCGGAGGCTCAGCTGGAGATGGCCTCCCAACGTGGGAGGGGTGCCCGTCGAACCATGACCCCCCTGATGTTCAGGATCCTGGCGGTGGCCTACCCGGAGTTGGATGGGCGCTTGAGGGCATCACAGCAGACACAAGGGGGTGAGTACACTCTCATTCAGCTGACTTTGCGCGCAGTGGAGTTGTCTGGGTAGGGGAGGAGGGCTGTGGGTTTCCCTAGGCCAGGGCGAGTTCCGTCGGCTAGGCCCCTCCGTAAAGCATGCCCCTGTGGCCCCCCACCCCACCTCTGTAGAGTGCCCAGTACAGCTATTCATGCCCCTGTGACATCTATGTGTGCAGATGTCGTCCATTGCCTTGTAGGCCATTTCCCAGGAATTGCACTGTAGAGCCCAAGAGCGCAGCGTAGTGCAGGGGGCTTCTGTGTCTGTCTTGTCCGCTAACGGTAGCGGTAATCAATGCACTCAACATGTCTTTATTCTGTTCCCCCCCCATGGGCGACGGGAGCTCCACGGTGGGGACAGGAGCTGACACCAGCGACACGGACTCTTCCTCTGATGGGAGCTCCCTTGTGGTTGCGGCAACATCTGTGCCCCCCGCATCTACAGGTACAGCCGCCACCACCCCTACCAGCATCGCCCTCCCAGCAGCCCCTCAGCCTTCGACCCGTACCCGCTCACCCAGGAGGGTGGGCATCACCTTCGCCCCTGGCACCTCAGCCCCTGCCCTAGTCACCCCTGCTGCCTTCAGTGAGGAAGCCATTGACCTCCTCAGGTCCCTCACTGTTGGGCAGTCTACCATTTTGAATGCCATCCAGGGTGTAGAAAGGCAGTTGCAACAAACTAATGCATTCCTGGAGGGCATTCATTCTGGTCAGGCGGCCCTTCACCGAGCCTTTCAAACTCTGGCCTCAGCACTGATGGCAGCCATTGTCCCTGTGTCTAGCCTCCCCCTTCCAACTTCCTCCGCCCAGCCCCAATCCCCTGTACCTCTGTCTATCCCAAACACACCTTCAGACCAGCCTGCACACACCTCACCACACAAGGGAAGCTCAGGCAAACATAAGCACCACACATCCCACAGGCACTCACTCAAGCATCACACACATGCAGACACACCAACATCCACTGCCTCCACTGCGTCCCCCTCCTCCTCTTCTCCCTCCTCCCTCCCAGTCTCGTCTACACACACACCTGCATGCACTACCTCTCCAGCCACTACGTCCCTCACCAGCACATCCACCAGCACACCCCGCTCATGTGCAGTCACCACCCCCACTACCATTCACACATCCCCTGTGTCCTCTCCCAGTGTGTCTGTGACACCCCCTCCCAAGATACACAAACGCAGGCACACACCCACCCAACAGCCATCCACCTCACGACAGCCTCCAGCGCATGCACCTGCACCCAAAGTCACCAAACCTACACCTCCTACTACCCCCACCTCTTCCTCTACTTTCAAACCCCCTCCAGCTACCCGTCCCAGTGTGTCAAAAAAACTTTTCCTGTCCAGCCTTGACCTTTTTCCCACACCTCCCCCACCCCGTCCATCTCATAGGTCCCGAAGTAGCACCTCAGCCACAACATCTACGGGACCAGTGGTGCCGGTTGTCACAGGTATGTGGAGTGCACTGGCCACCAGGACAGCCAGTGTGGCACGGAGCCACAGCACAGCCAGTCCCCCCCCCCTGTGAAGCATCAGAAGTTGGCCAGTGCCCGGCGGGAGAGGGGGAAGACTCCAGCCACCAAAGCTGCTCCCAGGGGTCCCGGTGGGAGTGTGGACTCAGCTGCGACACCTCCCAAGGTGGGGAAGGGCCACAAGAAACCCGGCAAGTCTATAAAGAGCAGCACGGCGGAGAAGACCGCCATCATCCCCGCTGCCCAGGAGGGCCCCACCAGCCCCATCCCAGCTGCCCACGAGGCCACCGCCAGCCCCATCCCAGCTGCCCAGGAGGGCCCCGCCAGCCCCATCCCAGCTGCCCAGGAGGGCCCCGCCAGCCCCATCCCAGCTGCCCAGGAGGGCCCCGCCAGCCCCATCCCAGCTACCCAGGAGGGCCCCGCCAGCCCCATCCCAGCTGCCCAGGAGGGCCCCACTAGCCCCAGCCCAGCTGCCCAGGAGGGCCCCACCAGCCCCAGTCCAGCTGCCCAATAGGGCCCCGCCAGCCCCAGCCAAGCTGGGCCATGAAGCACCGCCAAATCAAGCACAGCTGAACAGGGCAAGCACCGCTGAACAGGGCACCGCCAACTCATGCACCGCTGAACCGGGCACCGCCAACTCAAGCACTGCTGAACAGGGCAAGCACCGCTGAACAGGGCACCGCCAACTCAAG
The DNA here is from genome assembly GCF_031143425.1 of Pleurodeles waltl. NCBI lineage: Eukaryota > Metazoa > Chordata > Amphibia > Caudata > Salamandridae > Pleurodeles > Pleurodeles waltl. Next base: position 447,391,295 of record NC_090438.1, on the reverse strand, counting down.
CACCTCTGAACAGGGCACCGCCAACTCAAGCACCGCTGAACAGGGCACCGCCAAATCAAGAACCGCTAGCCCATGAGCGGCAGGGGCACTGACGCAACTGGGACCGTCACGGGGTGAGTGATGCACTCTGGGCACCAGTCCCCCTCCAGAACCAGTGGAGACATGCATCCACTACCTCTGTCCTTCACAGGATGAAGCACTCTGGGCACCAGTCCCCCTCCAGAACCAGTGGAGACATGCATCCACTACCTCTGTCCTTCACAGGATGAAGCACTCTGGGCACCAGTTCCCCTCCAGAACCAGTGGAGACTGTTATCCACTTGAGAGACTGTGGCTTTCCACTCCCCAGGATGCAGCAGTGGGCAAACCACCCACTTGTGAGACTTGAGAGACTGTGGCTTTGCACTCCCCAGGATGCAGCAGTGGGCAAACCACCCACTGGAGAGACTTGAGAGACTGTGGCTTTGCACTCCCCAGGATAATGCAGTGGGCAAAAAACCCACTGGAGAGACTTGAGAGACTGTGGCTTTGCACTCCCCAGGATAATGCAGTGGGCAAACCACCCACTTGTGAGACTTGAGAGACTGTGGCTTTGCACTCCCCAGGATTGAACAGTGGGCATTGAGCTCCCTCGTGGATCTGGCGTCGTGCACTCATCCGGCTGAGGTGCCCCCCCTTTCCTTCCCCCGAGGTGCCTGTTGTATTTCTATCTGATGCCCCTGCAGTGTTCTCGATGTTTTGATCTGGTATCGAGTGTGGGCCTCGCCCATGCATTTTGGGCCCAGTGGACCACGGACTATAAATGGTGCAATACCTGGACTACTATTCTTGGTGTATATTTTGTTAATAGTGTATATATGTATATTTTTGCGTACTGGCTTTTAATATATTACAATGGTTACACTCATTTCCTTTTGTCTTTGCATTCTTCCGGGGGGTTTGTGGGGTGTCGCTATAATGTATAGAGATGTATTAGTGTGTGTGTTGTAGTGGGTGAGGGTGGGGGTGGGGGTGTTGTGTGTGTGTGTCCCTGTTTTTTGCCTCCCCTGTCCCCTGTGTCGTAGGTGCAGTACTCACAGTGGTCTTCGCTGCTGGCATTCGTGCTCCTGGTACAGGAGCAGGAAGACTATCGCAGATAGGATTTGGAGTTCCGGGTCCACGATGTCCTCGTTTGGCAGCCCTCCTCCTTCCTGCCTCACCATCTGCTGAGGGGAGATCTCCTCCCAGAGGCACATCTCTTTGTGTGAAGCCAGGCCACTTCACACCTCATCAAGGCAGCCTACTCTTGGTATCTGTTACTTAAGGGGACTTTTAAAATTAAAATAAAGTCTCCCCATTCTAGCCTATGGAGGTCATTCACTACAATGAGGGAAAAAAAATGTGGCTGTTTTACCTCACCAGGGCTTATAAAACTATTTTTATAAGGTCCCTGCCTATAGTTACATGCCACCCAGCCCTAGGGGCACATAGGGCACACCTTAGGGGTGACTTATATGTAAAAATAAGGTAGTTTAAGACTTTGGAACTACTTTTAATTCCAAATTTGCATTTGCATATAACTTTAATTTAAAAGCAGCCAGCAAGACAGGCCTGCCTTTAAAATGACACTGGGCACCCCAGCAGTGCACGGGTGCGCTGCATATGCTGGGGTCCCTAAACCTACATGCCCTACCATATACTAGGGACTTATAGGTAGGTTGACTTAGCCAATTATAATTAGCCTAATTTGCATACTGATTTTACACAGAGCACAGGCCCTGGGACTGGTTAGCAGTACCCAGGGCACCATCAGAGTCAGGAAAACACCAGTGTTGATCCACGGTGAATCCGCCCCGGAAAAGGTGGCGGATTGGCCTGTCATAATAGTGTGGGCGGTACATTGTCTCCCGCCTATCTGTTGGCGGTGACCGCCAAGCTATTTGTTTGTACCGCCGTGGCGGTCGGAGTGTTAAAGTGGCTGTCTTTGTTGGCGGTTTCCACCACGGTAGTAATTGCTAAAACAAATTCCGCCGGCCTGTTGGCGGTCTTACCGCCACTTTAACACTGTCCGCCAGGGTTGTAATGACCACCATAGTAGTAGATAATATTACAGTAGACAATTGGCTCACCACTGCAGCTTACAAGGTGGCCCCTGTAAAGTGGTCTTAAAAAAAATATTTTTCCTCCTCTGTACCTTGGTTTACAGCAGAGCTAAGTGTTTAAAGACAATCTTGTAAGAGATAAAAAACGCAGTTGGATATGTCATTACAAAAGTGAAAATTGTCAGAGTCACCAGATCCTCGGGGTTTGCGCACGTTCCCATCACGTCCTCTTATGAACAACTCCAAGACTCTGATAGATAATTCACAGAGACTGTGAGAGTTCAAGAGGGGAAGAGGGGATTAGGAAGGGTACTGCTGGGAAGGAGACCTTTAATGGGAAAAAAGGTTAGAGCACACAATATAACCTGAAGTAAATATTAATAAACATAGGCCCTCATTCTGACCTTGGCGGGCGGCGGAGGCCGCCCGCCAAAGTCCCGCCGTCAGATTACCGTTCCGCGGTCGAAAGACCGCGGCGGTAATTCTGACTTTCCCGCTGGGCTGGCGGGCGGTCGCCTTCAGACCGCCCGCCTGCCCAGCGGGAAAGAGGCTTCCACGATGAAGCCGGCTCGGAATCGAGCCGGTGGAGTGGAAGCTGTGCGACGGGTGCAGTTGCACCCGTCGCGTATTTCACTGTCTGCGCAGCAGACAGTGAAATACATGTAGGGGCCCTCTTACGGGGGCCCCTGCAATGCCCATGCCAGTGGCATGGGCACTGCAGGGGCCCCCAGGGGCCCCGTGACCCCCCCTACCGCCATCCGGATCCCGGCGGTCCGACCGCCGGGATCTGGATGGCGGTAGGGGGGGTCGGAATCCCTGCGGCGGTGCAGCAAGCTGCGCCGCCGCGGAGGATTCAATGGGGCGGCGGTACACTGCCGGAAGCCCGCCAGTGGTGCCGGTCCGACCGCGGCTTTACCGCCGCGGTCGGAATCCCCATTGGAGCACCGCCGGCCTGTCGGCGGTGCTCCCGCGGTCCTCCGCCCTGGCGGTCAAAGACCGCCAGGGTCAGAATGAGGGCCTCTGTGTCCTAAGTTAAGCCTTGTTGCTCGTTACCAAGCTACCAAGGGTTGAGCTAGGTTTAATTTACTGAGACCTAACTGGACCTAAGTGGAGGTTAGTGGCCCATTGCTAAGTGTAGGTACTTACCTGCCCTTACCAATTACCCATTTTCCAACACTTAGCTAATAAAATGGAACCCAGACAGGACTATTACACTGTACGAGTCCTAATGGATCTCTCAGTTGCATTTAACACAGTCCCTCACAAGATGTTAGTACACCAGCCCTTGATATTGATGTGACTACCTCAGCCATCCATTGTCTCACCTCCTTTCTTGAGTCGAGGGAGCAAGCTGTCTGTATTAGACCATTTTTTCTAAAATGAAATCCCTATGATTTGGGGTCCTCAAGGGTTCTGCACTTAGCAAGACATTCAGGCCCTGATATTATCTCTGCTGGAATATGCCAATGACCTCTACTGTGCCCTTCCTGATTACCTGACACATTGCCTTCAAGTGGTCTAGGCCACATCGATTAGACTACTGTTTAAACTCCTAATGTGGATCACTGCATTTGCACAGCAGCATAGTACAGTTCATATTGTGGTGCGCCCAGGCGCTCCCTCTCCAGAGGAGTGAACAACTTATGCATGGCCACTCTTTTTCTTTTACCTTCTACTCTCCCACCAGACCTATCCGCTCTGCTCAACAAGCACTAGCCACCGTATCCTGCATATGGAAGATCTCAGTGGGTGGAAAATCCTTCGCCTACCTCACAACAAAGTGCTGGAATACCCTGCACATCAGGCAGTCACCATTGCAACTCCAATTCAGGAAGGACCTTAAAACCTGGCTCTTCAACTGAAGCTCAGAGGACAAACCGCCTTAGCGGCTTGAAACCCTTACAGGTGAGTAGTTGCGCTCTATAAGCCCTGATTTGATTGATTTAAGGGCCCCAGATCAAGTAATTCCTGCCTCTTTGCAATGAATACCCTGGCCACAGGGGAGAACAGTAAAGTATTTTAAAATATGAGCCAGTGGCTAGTCCCTATCAGGGCCCTACTCAGATTGCGGTCTATTAGATCCTATTCCACATGATAAAAATTAACTCTGAGGCAACAGAAGATATCCCGTTGCGAGAGCAAACAGGTGCGGTGCGGACCCTACTGCTCCACTTCAGGGATTCTGTAGGAAAGTACCATCTTTCTTTGCATGTTACCCCAATTTGTACCTGTATGTCAGTAAGTGTTTTTCTGTCTCACTGGGATACTGCTGGTCAGGACCCCAGTGCTCATAGTTTATGGCCTAATGTGTGTGTGTGTATGGTGCTTAACTGTGTCACTGAGGCTCTGCTAACCAGAACCTCAGTGCTTATGCTCTCTCTGCTTTTAAATTTGTCACTATAGGCTGGTGACTTCATTTCCCAAATTCAATTGGCACACTGGACCCCCCCTTATAAGTCCCTAGTATATAGTATCTAGGTACCCAGGGCATTGGGGTTCCAGGAGAGCCTTATGGGTTGCAGCATTTCTTTTGCCACCAATAAGAAGCTCAGACAAACCCTTTCACAGAATTGCCACTGCAGCCTGCGTGAAATAGTGCACACATTATTTCACAGCCATTTTCACTGCACTTAAGTAACTAATATGTCACCTATATGTCTAACCTTCACTTGCTGAAGGTTAGGTGCAAAGTTACTAAGTGTGAGGGAACCCTTGCACTATCAAAGGTGCCCCTACATAGTTCAGGGCCAATTCCCGGGACTTTGTGAGTGAGGGGACGCCATTACACGTGTGCACTACATATAGGTCAATACATATATGTAGCTTCACAATGTAACTCTGAATATGTTGGTGTCTAAGACCATATATTCCCTCCCCATTTCAAATCTGGTATTGGGGAGCCAATTCCATGCATCCTAGGGGCTCCACTATAGACCCCTACTAAGGCCAAACCAGCTCTCTGAGGCTTCCACTGCAGACGCCTCATCAGGGGTAGTAAGCGCTATATAAATACTATTACAATACAGCTGCTGCCACCTCACAGACAGGGTTCTGCCCTCCTGGGGTCTGAACAGCTCAGTCCCAGGAAGGCAGAACAAAGCATTTCCTTTGGGAGCAGGGTGTTACACCCTCTCCCTTTGGAAATAGGTGTTACAGGCTGGGGAGGGGTAGCCTCCCCCAGCCTCTGGAAATGCTTTGAAGGGCACAGATGGTGCCCCCTTTGCATAAGCCAGTCTACACCGGGTCAGAGAACCATTGTCCCTGCTCTGGCCCAAAACTGGACAAAGGAAAAGGGAGTGACCACTCCCCTGTCCATCACTACCATAGGGGTGGTCCCCAGAGCTCCTCCAGTGTGTCCCAGACTTCAGCCATCTTGCTTCGCAAGGTGTGGGGCGCTCTGTAGGCCTCTGAGTGGCCAGTGCCAGCAGGTGACATCAGAGACCCCTCCTGATAGGTCCATACCTGATAAGGTAGCCAATCCCCCTCTCAGGGCTATTTAGCGTCTCTCCTGTGGGTTTCTCTACTGATTCTACTTGCAAGTTTCCAGCAGGAATCCTCTGCAACTACTTCTTCATCCTCTGACCTCGGATCAACCTCAGACTGCTCCAGGAACTGCTGTAACAGCAACAAAGTATCCAGCCACCAAATGCAACAGTTTCCACAGTTTGCATGCTCTAAGGACTCCCTGTCTTCACCCTGCACCAGAAGGACCGAAGAAATCTCCTGTGGAGTGACGGAGTCACGCCCCTGCTCAAGCAGGCACCTTCTAAGTTGACGACCAGTTCTCTTGGACTCCTCTCTTGGCGAGGAGCATGCTCCTTGGAACACAGAGGGTGGACCCCATCGACACAGACTGTCCTGAGGTCCTGCTGTCCCAGTTTGAAGGAGGTAAGACCTTGCCTTCCCCGTGAACAACAGTACCCCTGTGCACCGCATCTTCTTCACCTCATGAGGCCTCTGCACTATTTGCAAAATTCCTTCATGCACAGCCTGGCCCAGGTCCCCAGCACTCTATCATGTTACGCTCTGCTCGTTGAGTTGTTCTCTGGCGATGTGGGATCTTCCTTTGTAGTGCTGCACCAACCGTATTTTGCATCTCCTTTGTTCCCCTGTCCTGGGACTCCTGTGGGACATATCTGGTGTTCTGAGGGCTCTACAAAGTGCTGAGAACCCCCTCTTCCTTCTCAGACAGAGTTGAGGCCCCCAGGTCCCTCCTGGGTCCAGATAGCACCAACCTGACGCAAAACGTGACTTTGCCGGAACCAAGGCTTGTTGGAGGAAACCAGTGCCAAAACTCGCCTGCATGCAACTTCTCTCCGTTGGATATCCAATGCATCATGCAGGAACCCGCTGACATCTTCCTTTGGTGCATTTCTGCAGTCTTCGTCCAACCGGGGACTCTTCTTTTGCACCCTCTTCTGGGTTGGCGGGGGCTCCTGTCCTTTCAGGAACTTCTTTCAACTTCTGGACTTGGTCATCTTCCTTTGCAGGTCTTTAGGTCCAGGAATCTCCCATTTGTTGTTTGCAGTCTTGCCTGGTTCTTTCAATAACTCTAATCACGACTTGTAGAAAACTTGCAGTAATTTACTTCTGCTTTTCTGGTCTCTGGGTTGGGGTATTTTACTTACATTTACTGTATTCATACTCTCCCAGCAATTCTCTACACACTACACTTGTCTAGGGGGAATTTGTGATTTGCATTCCACTTACTTAGTATATTTATGTGTTGCCCCTAGACCTCTTTTCTCCCATTACATTTTATACCATTTCCTATTATTTTCACTATCCTATGTCTAATTACTTACCTTATTTCGGTGTCTAGTGTTTATATTGTGTATAATAGTTACCTCCAGAAGGAGTATTGCCTCTAAGCTATTTTTGGCCTTGCGTCACCCAAATAAACTACCTTTATTTTTGGTAACACTGAGTATTGTCTTTACCTGTGTATAAGTACTGTGTAACTATAAGTGGTATTGCAGGAGGTTTGCATGTCTCCTAGTTCAGCCTAAGCTGCTCTGCTATAGCTACCTCTATCAACCTAAGATTCTAGAACACTACTACATTTCATTGATAAGGGATAACTGGACCTGGTGTAAGGTGTAAGTACACAAGGTACCCACTACAAACCAGGCCAGCCTCCTACAGATTCTATGTAGGGGGAAAAGACAGGAATTAGACCAACTCAACCTCAAGCCAGAGGTCCCACTAAAATCATGTAGTGCCTCCATCACCACAGGCAAATCATAGCGGGGAGAGAATGCATCCCTATTGGGTGCCTCTGCGTAACCTAAATGGTGCCAAGATTTCCCTGCTGGTAAGCACTCTAGAGACAGGTTCTGTATACAGGACATTGATCTACCATAATATTCCTTGCATATCTCAAGATTGCAGCACCCCATACAAACAAGGGCAACCCAGGGAGTCCAAGGCCATTTTAATATCCAAAGACAGGGCCACACCTGGGGCGTCTCACGTGGTTGCTTATCCATGAAGCAAAACAAATGGCAGAGACTGAGGAACGCACTTCCCTCACAAATAAACCATTCTGTTTCTGGTAGACCAGACTGATGATGTGTGGCAGCAGCTGATTCGATATAATCATCCCATGGACATTACAGTGCATTTTGAGCTGAGAAAGTAGCCAATTTAAGAGCGCCTCCAACAGATCTCTCTGCTGCTCAGGGAGTACCACAATCAATGCCTCCTACAAGAAGGGCAGGAGGACACCTACAGACTTAGCTGACTGAAATAACTGCTGGAGCTTTGCGGCAAGCATGGCCCAATACACTGGGTACTCTTCAACTGGGAGCCGATATGTCCCCAGGGTCCTATTTTGCATCATCTTGTTCAGTGCTAGGCGGACCTCAGCAAACATGAACAGATCATTCCGGGCCCGACAATGGAGGGGATCACAGCAGGGAATCTGTAAGATATCCAAGTACACTGACAAGGAAGTCTTCCCAACCCCGACTTCCTCTTGATAAAGAGAGCTGTAACATTCAACCAAGGCCACATAAATGGCCAACTGTGATATAAGTATAGCACCTATTCCTGTTGGGGATCTAAAGGCTGTCAACCAGGGACGTTCACTCACAGAGCACAGAAACCATGTCAGGATACACCCTGCCCTGTCACTCTCCACATATTGCTTTGTGATGTATTCCACATATTCCAGACTCCCAATCTGTCCCGCAGGACCCTGTAGTCTACCCTGATGGAGGTTAGTATCTCCAGTGGACCCTCTCCAGCCGCCATATTAAACTAAGCCACAAGCGGGGCAGCATCTTTTGACATTAGCTCATGCTGTAAGGTCACTTTCATGCCATTTTCAGTATTAATGTAGATGCCTTGTATGACCACTTTAAATGCATCCCACTCTATCCCCTGTTGGATGCAGTATTTTCTTTAAGCTCAAAGTACTGAAGAATGTGTGTATCCACAGTCTTGTGAAACACATTGTCTTGGAGTGCATGAGTGGGAAACCTCTATATTGGAATTCCAAACCCAACCCAATGTCACCAGAAGAGGATTGTGATCCAATAACATGCAGCCCAAAAATTAAGCTGACCAAACATAGAGGGCCATTACAGAATTACCCAAAAGGAGATCAGTTCTTGTATGGAGCCAGTGAACTTGGGAGAAATGAGAGTACTCCCACGCAAAGAGGTTCAGAGAGTGCCAGACATCTTTGAGTCTACTATGCTAATCTGGAAAAAAGTTCAGTCCAGGCCGCCTGTGTGCTGTGGAAGGGAGACTGGATTTATCCATATGAGTGTCATGTATACAATTAAAATCTCCTCCAAAGGCTTGGTGCGTGTAAGTCATGGTTCATCCTTGGTAAGAGAGTCCACAGGAAATGGGACCGACCCACTTTGGGTGCATAGCCCAACAGTCCCTCAGCTGCACAATGCCACCCCTCAGGTCCATCCTCTAGTGCACAATCTGAAAGCGTACCATGGGTGCCAGCCAGATCAACACCCTGTGTATGTCGATGAGGCAGTACTCACCCATTTGACCCCTGAGGTAGCGTTGCAAGCACAGCAGCACACCAACATCAAGTGTGTTTCCTTAATGTATGCTATGTAAATGTGTCTGCACTTCAGATAGGAATACGTCTTATGAAGGCATTTAGGAGTCCCCATCCCCCGCAGATTCTAGGATAGAAAATTGGAGCTGGGACGAGAATCAGCAGCACTTAAATATTTTGCATGACTGGCCACAGCGCCCATTCACCTGAGCCCTCCCCTGCAAGCCACTCATGTGTTCCCCACCCACTTCCCTCCGGCAATACACCAGCGATCCTTCACAAACAAGAAAGCAAAATCAAACAAACAAAAATACAGTAATGTTAACCCCAACTCTTCTCCCTAGACCAAAGCAAAAACAAGCGTTAGACCAATAACAACCCATAAAACAGACCTAGTCTAACAATGTCTGCCATGGTTGGGGCAGGAGAACCAGCACTACTGAAACTGTGGAAAGTCAGGCTTTTCCACACACTAGAGACAAGTGACACACCCCAGACTCTGCAAGGCAAGGCAAATCCAACCATTGCACCAACAGTTACAACAAAAAGGATGTAAGACCTAATTTCAGATCACTTGATAAGCAGTTATAGAACTAAGAAGCAGGCGAGCTCATAACTCAAGAGGAATGTCAACAAAGGAGCATGTCTACTCCCCCTCTACTGAGGACATAGACCAAGCCGGTAAGCCTGTGATAAGGCTATGGTGGGATTCCAGTTCAGCCACCACAAGATCCCGCTCCTGTGCATCATGCTTCTCTGTTGGCCTGACCTTGGTTGATTCATTTAGCCGGCAGCGGCATGGTGGGTGCTTAAGATGCCTTCCACAGATGACAGCTGTATCCCGTGATGTTGGCTACACTCTCCTGGACTCAAGCTACTCCCAGGCCTCAGCCAGGGATTTGAAGAAACAAGTAGTTTCAGAGTTCATGATCTGTAGCGTGGCAGGGAATATCAAGGAGTAGCGTAAGACTGTTCAATGAAACTGGCACTTAACCAGCATGAACGAGCCACACTAGAACTGCACATCTGCTGTGTAGTCTGGATATATATTCACAAGACAGTTCTCCACCTGCCAGGTGCCCTTCATACGTGCAACCTGTAGAATGTGGTCTTGGTTATGATAATTGAAAAGGCATGCCTCCACCAAACATGGTGTGTCCCTTGGGGGGGAGAACTTGGACTCTGTGTGCATGCTCCTATGAGAAGAACGTAGACCTCTGACTATATTTGACGATATTAACTAGCCAGTCCTTGACAAAAAGGTCTGTTTGGGGCCCTCTGCCACCTCCTGGGAGCCTTACTATGTGAATATTATTATGCCTTGATTGAACCACTGCGTTGTATGTCCAGTTGTGCAACAAAGTCACCTCTGCTTGGAGAGTTTTCAATTGAGATTGCATGTCCACCATCATGGGATGTAGGCCAGCCAATGCAGACTCAAAGGATTCCACCCTGTCTTTTAACTTGGCCTAGTTGGCCCTGAGTAGACTCATTTTGGCCATCATTGCATCCAGCTTAGGATCCAACATGGCCTCAACATCCCTAATTTCCCCCAGTAACTCATTCAATTTGTCTGTAGGAGAAAGCCCATCAGTCAATCTGTGGGCCCCCCTACCCCTGGCAGAAGGGCCCCAGGCAGAGGCTGGGACCCCTCTCCCCCCAGACTCGAGTTCCCCTTTCAAACCATGCTGCTTCTTCTTGATGTTTAGGCACCAATGTGTGGTTCATGGCCTCACACCAAGAGCAAGGCCCACAGTAGCCTCCTCAGTAGTAACATACATGATATTCATGTACCCTCCAACCAGGGGGGTCAGCTCAATAGGGGTAGCAGTTCAGGGTGAACTCTGACCAATGCCAGCAGTGACTGGCTCAGACGCCACAAATCATTGGCACTCTAAGCCATTCACTTCACCTCAAACCAGAACACAGGGCCCCCAGCCCAGGTTGCCAACCAGGATGCACGGGGAATCAGCACATCCTCCCCAATTCTATATGTATTTTGCACAACCGTGTGGGATGGCACATATCCGGTAGTGCTAGTGAGGAAATATGGGCAAGCACTCAGATGCCAGACCTTGTTGGGTGTCTGGCGGTCCAAATTAAGCTTTTTCAATGAGGAATGCATCAACTGCAAAACAATGACATGCGCCTCCTTGGGTTCGAGAGCCACCATCCACCAGCATCCAATGTAAGTGGAGGCAGCACTCACTGGGGTGAAGAGATTATAATCACCAGGGCCCGAAGGCCCAGACCCGTCCACATGATACGCAACCAGTTAAGCCAGATGTCAGTGTGGGCCACCAAAGTCTCGGGTGTCCTCCTGGGCCAGTGACTCAGTGTAGGGGGCCCAAAATACTACCACTGTGCTTCACCTGCATGGTATGATGATTATGATGATTATCAGTTTCTGCCAAGCTGGCGCCGGACCTCAGTGCACCTGGCTTGTGGGATCATCAACCTCTGACTAGTCACTAGTGCCATCATGCATGCGGTGAAACACACCTCCTCATTGCTGTGGCCCAATCCCCACTGTCTTGCAGATTGGCAGAGGTACCCCTTGCATTCGAGAATAAGAGACCACTGATCGTGTAGCAACCGGGACCCGCAGGCCAATGTCCGTTCTTGTGGGCTGCTATTAAGTGGATTGAAGGCAGGTTATACCACTTAAATCCCTGGAAGAGGGCCCCTGTACCCACATCCCTGCACAAAGGGCCCAAAGCACTCTATCCTTGACCACACCCACAGTAGCCGCGCCTGGTGAGCCAGGGAGAGACAAACCCACCAGCAGGGCTCCTGGCCAACAAGATCACTTTAGGTCCAGGCTTTAGTGTGTGTGTGTAGGGGCACATACGTCCTCGCCACAGCTGCCTGGTCTTCAATGCCATTTTAGGTGTCAGGATGTGGTGGTCTCTGATCATGCAAGGTGAGGCATTCCGAGCTTCTTTACGGTGCATCCATCCCATCTGCCATCTTTGCCAAGCCCCCTGCTTCTACGCCTCCTTTAACTATTGATGTGCCAAGTTGACCTGCCTTTCCATACTGCACCTTAGTGAGATTGGGACTGCATGAGCTACATAAAGCCACAGAGAAGTACACTCACACCCTTGATATACTACTATTGTCATAGTGACATCCCTTAAATCAGCCCAAGCTAGCACCTGGCTCACAGTGGTACAGAATCCTGGCAGTATCATTCACCTGACATCCACTCCACTGTCAAGTGTGGGGGTCTCCTATTGTGCAGAATGCTGTCTGGAGGATGAGGCTTGCAGCTCTTCATCATGGCACATCCATCCTGTCCTCCATTTTTGTGATACCCCCTGCTTCTCTGCTTATTTAACTATTGATAGGTCAAGTCGGCCTGCCTTTCCGTACTGCACCTTCGGGAAATTGGGACTTCATGAGCTACATAAGGCTACAGGGAAGACCGCTAACACTCCTGATATACTACTATTGTAATAGCAACATCCCTTAATTCAGCCCAAGCTAGCAACTGGCTCCCAGTGGAACAGAATCATGGCAGTATCATTCACTTGACATCCACTCCACTCCTTCGGTCCTCTGACCTCCCTGTCAGGCTTGCACTATCCACAGCTACTCTGGATCCCAGGGCTCATATTTTTTCAAGGGTTTGTGTTACCCTTGTGCCTTGAAGATGTGTAGTGTTTGAATTTTCATCTAAAGCCTATAATACTCAAAGCCAACAATCAATCGATGGATTATGCAGTTTTTTCATGGTGAGCAGACCATGTGCTACTTGTTAATGAAAAATTGAAAGAACAGAAATTGACGGTAGATGAAAGCTGTGTAATTTTTAAAGGAATTAAAAATGTAACTTAGACTTGGGGATAATTTGTACCACTCTGTATTCTCAATTACCCATAATGCTAGGCGATTCTGAGTACTTTAAAAAAGTGTTTTTTGCGGATATTGACTTGAGGAACTGAATTGATAGTAGCAATTGCCCAACCATCCTGTATTGCTACACTTCTTGTTAAAATGGAACCACAGAAATGTGAGGGTGCATATCACCCAAAAATGCAACAGGGAAAAGCATAAATGAACAAAAAAAAAAATAACAGAATTTGTTGAATTTTGGGATCTGAGTGGCAACAGTGTTTTTGGGCCAAGGTCTAGAAAATTCTATCAACTTGAGAAATGTCGGGGTGTGGCCTGATGCCGATGGCGGAAGAAGTCTCTTCGTGAGGCTCCGCCTAACATCCTCTATCCCGGTACATCCTGAGCTACAGAGGACCCCCAACCCCCGTAAGCACGTAGCTAAAGGTGCCGGGGGACCCCGGGATCAGTGGTGAGACGAAAGGTCCGCGTGGGACACCGGGATCAGGGTCGAGGCGCAGCGCGGCCGGGAGCCGCGAGAAAACAAAGATGGTGGCCGCAAACAGGGAGACGGAGACGGCAGCCGCTCGAGCAGAGAGGCAGTAGTCGGGCCCGCCTTACTTCCGGCGACTCTGCAGAAACAGCACAGGAGGTGCAGCAGACGGCATAGCTGACCCGGACTGAGCGGTGGTGGCGGCGGGCTAAGAACAAGAAGAGCCGGCGAGCGGCAGCAAGCAGCGAAGCAAAGGGCCCGGAGTGAGGGGATCCTCGAGAGAGCTGTAGCCGCCCCTCCTGAGTTGGGGGTCCCCAAAGAGGAGCGCCGGAAAAGTAGGCAGTGAAGTTTGACCCCTCCAGACAACAGCGCTACTCAAACGAGAGGCAAACACTACACAGTAATAAATTGGAGGCCCATTTAAAAAGTTCAAAAAGTGAATTTCACGGGACACGCCGGGGATCGGGAGGAACTCCGATGAGTGGGCCGTGGGGCCTTGGCCCTGATTAAACATCAGAACAGAAGTCCTATATGGAGAAAGGAGCTGCCCCTTAAACCATGGCCATTCCGGAACACGAGAGGGAATAGTAGATGAAGGAAGAAGACACACGGGCGCCTCATCTAGCAGAAGGGGGTAGCCTAGAGCTCGAGCTATCCCCCCACGATTGGGAATTGGCTTCCCCAGTGGGGCCTAAGATTTCTGGGAAAGCAGGTTAATGAAAAGCGGCAAGGGTGAGGAACCCCTGGGCCCCCCTATTCTCCCTGGGAACAGGACCACAGAATAAACGGATGAGAGGTGAATCATCCGGGGCTCTGGATGACCAGGGGGAATTGATAGGAGTGGTGTGTCAGAAGATGGGTAAGACTGGTCGGAAAAAGGATGCAGAACAGAAAAATGGGACATCAGCGGGGCGATGGTGGGCCCGCAGGGAACCAAGAATACTCTTCCTGATGAAAATAACGGAGACCCCACCCTTCAAGATGTGCTTCCCACGAAGCCCTGGAGGGGAAAATCAATGCCCTGGCCTCAGACTTCACAGTACTCAGGGATGACCACAGACGCCTGGCCGAGAGGGTAACCACAACTGACCAATAGATTAAAGAACTCTTGCCAGAGGTTAAGGACACAACCAAGGTAAAGCAACAGATGGAAAAGTGAATCCGAGATCTGGAACTGTGAGCCAAGGACGCTGAAAACAGGTCACGGCAAAATAATATCCGAGTGATCGATCTGCCTGAATGCATCAAAAAGACTGATCTGGTAGAGTTCCTTGAAAACTGGCTTAAAGAGGAAGTGGCAGATGACGGACTCTCTCCTTTTTTTGCGATTGAAAGAGCGCATACGGTGCCAGCATGCCCCCCCCCCGCTGCCCGGGGCTCCCCCAAGACCGATAGTGGCTCGGCTGCTGCATTTCAGGGACAGGGACTATTTGTTGAACCAAAGCAGGAAAAATTTAGATCATACGCTGCACAATCACACGATTCATATCTTCCCTGACTTTTCTTGGGAGGTACAGAAACAAAGGGCCACTTTCCGAGACGCAAAGCAAAGACTACGCCAATTGGGGTTTCAGTATGGGATGTTGTACCCGCAAAACTAAGAGTGGTGACTAAAGAGGGCACACAGTTTTTTACCACAGCAGAAAACGTGTGGCAATGGATTGACAAATAGGCACCTTCTGAGGGAGAACATCCGGCAAGAGGACCGCTCACAAGACCGCGAAGAGGAAGTAGGCATATTGGGAACCATAAATTGGGGATTCCCTCCCACATGAAGATGCAAAAAGAACGGTAAAAAGCTATGGAAGCAGCAGCATCTGTGAGCAGCTCAGATCTTGGCCCCCATATAAGGATTAGTGAGGACCTAGAGCGGTCCGGCTCATACCAGGAATAAGAAATGTCACATGCATCAGACGGGTCGGGTCCGGAGGTGACCACAGGGACATCAGTCTGCATCATCTGACCGCCACAATTCTGGATTCACACAGAGTATCTGGAATGAATATGGGTGACAGTCGCAACTGGTGCGGCAATGGTCGGTGCCGCTGCAGAGATGACCGGCTTGGCAGCACAGTATCACGCCAATCAGAAGGAGGCTGGGCCCACAAATCCCCATGAGTAATGCAGTCCGGAAGTGGGGATTGGCATTATGGCACACTCCTTACAAGAACTAGGAGTTCCCCCAGATTCGGTAAACTAGTTGAACTAATTACTAGGTTTGGATGAGAGACATTCACACTTTTGTACTGGGGAAGGGGAGTTGGGAAATTATTTGTTGGGGTCAATGTATTGGGCTAAGTGACTCACAGGAAACAACAACAGTGGAGCTGGATCAGCAATGGGAGTTAACAGGGAATTTACTGATAGAAGGTGGCGCAGTATGGGGCATAACAATAGTAGTGAGTGACGCACTGATATGGCTAAGTTAGACTCATATAAATTCCTCTTGTGGAATATAAGGGGCATGCATACGATGGTCAAGAGGTATAAGGTTTTCTTATACTTACAGAGGAGGGGGATTCAGATTGCAATGCTCCAGGAAACACACTTAACAAAAGCAGAGGGGAAAGCTATACTGAAACGATGAAGAGGCCAAATATATTACACAACATACTCTGTATTCGCGAGGGGAACCTTGATCTGGATAAGGGCTGGAGTCCAATTCCAAATGTTGGATAGTTTTACGAATCCAGACGGGCGTTTTGTAGAATTTCGAGGGCGATTAGAGGGCAGAGAATTAGCACTTATTAATGTCTATGCTCCAAACTCAGATCAAGGTGAATTCCTCACACGCATGTCAGGCCTACTAGTTATGTACCTACAGTTTCCCCTGATACTGGGAGGGGACTTTAACTACGTAGCGGACCCTGACAAGGATCGCTCACCCCCCCGCTGCATGACTCCCCGTTAGTGAGAGTGGCGCAGCAGTTTTCATCCTGGCAGGCAAATTGGGGATTGGTGGAAGCTTGGAGCCGAATGAACCCTGATGTTAGGGACTATTCATATTTCTCTCATTTACATGAGGCTGTATGTGTTCTTTTGCACAACAGATGTTTTTCCTCATATTTATAATGCGGAATACTTAGCTCGTACTATCTCAGATCATAATCCCATTTTGCTGTCACTGAGGTGGGGCCTGCCCCATCCTCACATTTCCACGTGGAGACTGAAACCAGAATGATTAGAAGATATACACTTTCAGGGGGAGTTGAAACAACACATTACTCAATTCTTTACAGATAATGAGCATTGAATGGGATGTATTTAAGGTGGTGATTAGGGTGAGATGCATAGCTGGAGCAGTGGGGGTCCGCAGGACACTTCTTAGGGACACTGAGATGGCAGAGGACAAACTGAGAGAGGCAGAAAAAAGTAGGCCGGAAAATTCATATCTACAACACACCGTGCTGGAGCTTAGGGCAACAGTAGCAGAATGTGTAGAGCGTCTTCGTTGCTTCGATTATAAGACCTACATTACAAGGGCACATGAGGAAAGGGATAAGGCGGGCCGGATGCTGGCTTGGATGGTATCCCAGACTCAAAGAGGCTCGGTTATACTGGACATGTCAACAGAACAAGGAGACCATATATATAGACAGGAACAAAATTAACTCACACTTCATGACCTACTACAAACGACTATATAAAAGTAACCTCAGATATGACAGGGACTACACAGAGAGTTATTTAACCCAATTACAACTCAGGACATTAACACCAGAGTTAGCGGGGCAGCTGGAAGAAGCTATCACCCAGCCTGAACTCAAGGGGGCCATCAAGGATCCAGCTAGGGGGAAGACGCCAGGGACGGAAGGTCTCCCTGTTGTGTTTTATGCCACATACGTAAACATACTGGCCCCAAGATTGGAGGCTCTTTATGGGTTTGCCAAAGAATGTGGAATATTGCCGGCTTCGGCACGGGAAGCGATTGTAGCACCCCTGCTAAAGCCTGGTAAAAATCCTATGGAGACTGGCGCATACAGACCATTATCCATGTTGAACCTAGACTATAAGATCCTCAGTAAGACCCTGGCCATGAGACTCCTTCAACATATGCCAACACTAATACACCTGGATCAAGCGGGGTTTGTTCCTGGCCGAAACACCGCAGATAACATTCACAGATTGTTAGCAGTCATTCGGGATAAACATTTAGATGGTACAGTACCCGGGGTACCCGCAGTGGACCTAGAAAAACCTTTTGACAGTCTAGAGTGGTATGTAGTAATGTCCAGGCTGAGGTTAGGTCCTGAATACATCGCATGGGTGAGACTGTTATATACCAAACCTACAGCTAGAGTGCATACTGGGTGGACAATATCAAGAAGCTATGCGGTGGAACGTGGTACTAGGCAGGGATGCCCTTTGTCTCTGCTGTTTTTTGCACTGGCAATGGAGCCATTGGCAGCCACAGCATGCAGTGGAGGAGGCGGTCCAGGAGTAAGGGCAGGAGGTGAGAGACATCAGATTACCATATATGCTGATGATTTACTGATTTTCCGGGAGGATATACACAGAGACCAACCAAAGGCGCAACTGATGCTTTCTCAGTTCAGTAGGAACTCTGGACTGGGAGTGAACTGGGATAAAACCAGGCTGTTCCCTCTGAGACCCTCGATAGCGCCACCGTTGGGACTAGGAATGGTTAAGTGGGAGCCAAGCTTGGAAGTTAAGGTCTACCACGACCCACAAGATATCTTAAAGGGCAATGTTGGGGGTTCCCTGAGGTCCATCAGATCTAGTATGGCTTTTTGGCAAACATTGCCACTGTCAGTAGCAGCTAGAATAGCGATTCTTAAAATGATAGTCTTACCAAGACTTTTATACCATTTTACAGTACTGCCGATATGGATACCTAGAGCTATATTTAAAGAACTGGAATCATCGGTCATTGTATTTCTGTGGGGTAGCGGATGGAAAAGAGTGGCTCTGACCAAACTCCAGAGGCAATCCACATATGGAGGTTTAGCAGTCCCTGACTTTGAGGCCTACTACTTGACAGCCCAGCTGCAATGGCTTGCGCAATGGATCGCAAGCAGAATGGACCCAGGGGCAAAGGGAAACCTTTCACCCCTCCAGGAAATAGGTTACTCAAGGTGTTGTTGGGGTAACCTGGTGGGGGTGCGAGGGACTCACTAGAATTAAAAATTTTGATACAATGCTGGAAAAGCTATCTGCGCAAAATTAAGATAAAGACCCCCTACTCTCCAGAGTTCCCTGTGATGTTTTTGCGAGCCTTACCACACTGGAGTGACTGGGATGGACTCTAGACTTGGGTAGATGCTGGCATACAGACATTGGGAACACTATTTACAGAAAGGATACTGATACCCTTTGAGACCCTCAGAGCGGAATTTGGCTTACCAAGGGGACATTTTCTTCTATATGGCTCCCTCACAGCTAGCATTCAACAGCACTGGCGGAAGAGACTGGAAAAACCTCCAGCGCAAACAACCTGTACCTATCTAGCAACTTCCACTGCCAAATATAAAGCGGTGTCAAATTTATATGGCAGGATTCGGGCTGATAAGACCCCCCCTTGTCCCAACTTAAATGAACCTGGGAGGGAGACCTGGGCGTTGAAATTGCTGATAGGGACTGGGAGCGCATTTTAGAGGGGGTCCCAAAAATGACTCGGAATGCTAGATTTAAACTCATTAACTTCTATGTCCTCATTGAGCATATCTTACCCCTGGGCGGATCAACAGATACTTCGCGACAGAGAGAGGGGGCTGCCCGAGATGAGGGCTGTTTGGTGGGAATTTAAGCATATGCTTTGGGACTGCCCTCAGCTAAAGGCATTTTGGGAAACGGTGAATCTGACCGTGGCTAGAGCTATAGGTAAAGAGATTCCCTGCTCAATGGGGCACTGCTTTCTGGGATGGTTTCCCCATTCATCCAAGAACAAAGTAACTAGCAGGTTCCAGGACTTGGCTTATGCCTTGGCTAAGAGGGAAATTGCGATGACCTGGAAGAACCCAACAGGACCGAGGGTATCCCAATGGGTAAGAGAAGTGACTAAATGGGCTAGATGTGAGGGGAATATTCTTCATAGGGAGACCAAGAGAGGAATGAGACCACCAGAAGTAGCGCAAGGCTGGGATACAGTGTTAGATGCTTTTGGAGAGGAGAGCTAGGTGGAACCTGCCCCCCCGACTGAATGATCGCCAGACAGACTGGATGGACCCAGTTAAGACCCACCTACTGACGGGCTCCCGTATGATTAGGATCATGATCAATAAGGGATACACCACCACATACTGAGAGAGAGGAAGGTCGTTTCTTACCCCAGTGCACCAAGTTCCACTGACACCACAGTAATACATTAAAGGACTCACCTAGGGAGGGAGGGGAAGTTGGGGTGGATGAAGGGAGGGTGATGGGGGAATTATTGGGGTCTCGGTTATACAAGGAAGCTGGATTGTACGGATCGGGTAGAATACATGCTCTGAATTACATGGTTACTATCTATTGTACTGTATTAGGACTACATGTTATATGGATGAGTAAAACTGCAATATGTTTAAAAAACTTGAGAAATGTCTGCATATTAGCCATGGTGAGAGGTCTGAGTAATGTGGCCTGTGTGAATGCAGCCACTTTTTATTAGCCATAATGCCTTGCAATTGTCAAACATTTGTTCAATGAACACAATTTCCTCACATTTCCTTGATGGAACGTTCTGAAACTTTTGATAAGAGCAAATGTCCCACCACACAACATTACCACACTATTAAAAATGTTACCTTAAAAGTATGGATGGGCATTTTGTAACAGACACAAGCAGCTCAATATCGTTACCCAGAAAGCCAGTGCAGAGACAATGTGGTCTTCTCATGGTCAATATTTTGACTTTTTGGAGCCTGCCCTGTGCTCTCAGCCCATCCACAGATAAGGGATACTGTTTGCATAAGGAGAAGTTTTGAAACGTTGTGTGGTAACACTTAGCTGCTTGATAGAAGTACAGGAGTGTAATGTTATAATATGTTAGGTTATTTTAGCTTATGTTATGTTAGCTTATGTTACATTACGTTCCGTTAACTTTAACTTGCAAATCACATATGTGGATATCCTGATGTTTGGAGGAAACTGCCTTATTTGGGGCCTATTGTAAGATCCACGTTTTCAGTTTCTTTTAGAATTCTAGGACACTGCTTGGAACTCTGATGTTGGAGTGGAGATTGTTTGAGCTTTAGGAGGCAGGTATGAAAAAGGGACAGAGGCTAGTTGAAGGCTTATTGATTGAAGGCTTCTGGCTGCAGGTCTTAGATGGTGCAGTGCTTTGTATATGTGAGGGAGAAGTTTGAAAAGGGCACATTTCTGATTAGGGAGACAACTGAGGACTTTGAGGTGAGTGGATATGTTGGTGTGCAATGGCAAGTTTAGTGCATGTGTGTCATCTGTGCTCCAGATGACCCAGAACCTTTTTGTGAGTTGAGTGGAGATTACCGCATAAAGTGAGTTTCTTTAGTCTTGATTGTTGGTGATTAGAGCTTGGGTGATTTTACGAAGGATGTTGAAAGGAAGTCAGCTGAAGATTTTCCTGAGGTGCTTTAGAATGTGGAAACAGGAGGATGTGATTGAGTTAACCTATCTGAACATTGAGGTATGGCTGTTGATCCTGAGTCGTAGGTTCCTAGCTTGGTTTGAAGAGGTGGGGATGGATCCTAGTTCTGATTGCCACCATGCCAAGGACCAGAGTAAGGGGTCTTTTCTGAAGAGTATCAACTCCGTTTTATCAAAGTTGAGCTTCAGGCAGTTGGACTTCATCCAGAGGGTGACTTCTGACATGCAGTTGATAAACTTTGCTTGCATGCTGTGAGTAACATCAAAGAGGATGAACTGTGTATTTTCACCATACAAGATGATGTTGAGTCATCATACAGATGATGTTAGCAAGAAGAGCCATGCAGATAGTGAAGAAAGTTGAGTTGAGGGATGAGCCTCAGGGGATGCCACAGATCAGGTGGGAGGACTGTGAGGTATAGGGAGCCATGCTGACAACCTGTGTGCGGCCTCACAGGAAGGGACGGATCAACTGAATAACCGATTCATCTATTACTATATTTCAGATTGGTTGGATGAAGATTGGGTGGGAGACAGTATTGAAAGCTGCAGAAAGTTGAAGGAGAATGAGGCCAGTGGTTTCCCCCTGGTCCGTTATAAGACAAATGTAGTTGACATTGGTGATGAGGGCAGCTTCAGTGCTATGGTTTGGTTTGAATCCTGATTGGGATAGATGCAGGAGGTAGTTGGTGTTGAGGTATTTGGTCAGTCTTTTGTTCTTTAATTTTATCAAGACTTTCACTGGGTATGGTAGCAGGAAGATGGGTCTGTGGTTATCTGGTGAGTTCAAAGTCACTGCAGGTTTTTTTCATTTAAAGCTGGATGGTATTGTGTTTCCATGTGTACAAAAAGGTAGCAGTAGTGAGAGTCATTGAGGATCAGGATCAGGACAGTACAGATGGGTTCAGTCCTTACTAATAATCCACTTTCCAACAGAGAACAGTAGATGTTTATATTAAATATATTTCTGTAGTTCTGTTCTGCCTTTCGATCTTGCAGCTGAGCAGGTGGCTTCTGCAATGTTTTGAGCAGAAGAGGGATTGAACCAGGTCTTGTTGAGAAAGAGTAGGTCCAGGGGGAGATTGTGGAAGAGGCCCCAGACTTTGATGCCGTATTTGGAGAGTAAGTGTGAGTTGAGGAGGGCAGAGGTCGGTGTGGTGTAGCTGTTGTACATGGCAGCGTTATGTACAGTAGCTGTGTGTGTGTGTGTGGGTGTGTGTGAGGGGGTGTGTATGTGTGTGTGGTGTGTAAAGGGATTGTGGAGGGGAGAATTCTGGGGATGCAGGTAAAGCAGTATGTGGTACAAGTGAACAAACTTTCAGTGCAGGTCAGGATGGCAATGCTACAACACAGGGAAAGATGTCTAGTGAACAGTGTGTGGAGATCTTCTGAGGAGTAGCTGTTGCACAGAGCTAGGTCGGTAGAGGACGAGGGGTCCTGGTGCCAGGCATTGGTGCGGCCAGTTGGGAACTGATTGGCTTACCTTTGGCCTGCTATCAGTGCATCAGAGGCCCACCCAATGCATATGGCCTCCATTAAGAACGTCGTGGACCAGGGAGGATTTCCTGGGGCTAGTGGAATAGATGAGCGGGTCCTGAGCATGTGTTGGGAGAATGTGGGATGCAATAGCTGGAAGGAGCAGTTGAGAGCATGGCACAGAAGCACCAAGCACAAGAGAAGGAGACAGAAAAATAATCAAAAAGGTGTAAGAGAGACAGAGAGAAAGATAAAAAGTGAAAATTGGGCAGAGTGAAAAAGCTAAATCAGAGGCAAAATATGTGAAAAGAGGGATTAAAACTGACAAAAGGTGGCAAAAGAAAGCCACCTGTGAGAGTGAGGAGAGAGTGATAAAAAGTGGGGTAAAAGGAGTGGAAAAAACAGTAAAAAGTGGCAGAAGCAAAAAGTCAAGGTACAAGTAAGACAGCAAGCGAAGCGTGGAGAAAGTGATAAAATTGGGGTAAAAAGAAGAGAATGAGAGGCAAAAAGTGGCAAAGAATAGTCAAAGCTGGCACAATGGTGGAAAGTGGTGAGAGGAAAAGCAAAAAGCAGAGAGAGGTAAAGGTGGAAATAGATGAAACCATGGCAAATTGCAAGAGACAGAGATGAAAAAGATGGCTGAAAGAGAGAAGCAGATGGGTGGCAGGGGGTCTCAGATTTGCTGCAGCTAAAACTGGGAATAAAAGGTCAATGCCTGGTCAGAGTGCCAAGGCACAGATAAATCATTCAGGCAAAGAAAAGCAAAGACGGTGATTTAGGTGCAACTATGTTCTGGGTGAAATAAAATGTGATGAGATTCACATTCACACAATAATCCTGGTTTTCATAGGATTTCTAGGTTTAAGATGCCTGATGTTGGTAAGCTTCCCTTGTGGCTGACCCAAATACTACATTAAAGCCCCTCCATCAAAAGCATTCTATGCTGTTTCATATGTTTATCCTGCTAAAAGTCACTCAAAATCCATGTATGTTTGAATCCACACACTGAGCAGACCCAGATGAATTCAAATTCAGCATATATTTTCATATATATGCTTCTACCTAAAGCAGACTGGAGGGAATTACCTTGTTTTATGAAAAACAACCTTAAAAATCTACCAAAAATGAAGTTCAATGCATAGTCAGGCCAGCCAATCAGGGATGGGGAGATTTCATAATCCAACAATAGAAACCGTATTATAGGTAGATAGTGAGAAAGTCTGGCTGCTAGAAATGGGGTCTTTGGTTGGCATTCAGGTTACCCCCTGTCCAAGCAAGGACCCTCACTCTAGTCAGGGTAAGTCACACACAATCCAAACTATCCCGTTCCCACCCTCTGGTAGCTTGGCACTGAGCAGTCATGCTTAACTTAGAAGGCAATGTGTAAAGTATTTGTGCAATAAATCATGCAATAACCCGGGAGAACACCACATAAATACACCACACAGTGTTTAGAAAAATATAAAATATTTATCTGGTAAGATGCAAGTCAAAACGATTAAGGTGCAATAAGGATATTTTGTAATATCACTGTAAAAATAATATAAAGTGTCTTTAGTCTCTTAAAAGAAACAAATGTCTCTTGCAAGCACAAAGTACCTGGTTTGCGTGCAAAATCTCTGCAAGGAACCGCAGAGGAGGAGAGGCGTGGAAAACAGGGAGATGTGCGACGATTTCTTAATCTGCACATGGCGATGCGTCATTTGTTTTTCACGCAGGGAAGGCTTTGCATCAATTTCCAGCGCTTGGACTTGGATCCTCTTCGGGTTGTGGGGTTTTCGGATGCCCTAGGGACGATGCGTTGAAATTCGGCACTGGCAGGACGAAGTCACAGGGGCTGCTTCGATCCAGTGGGCATTACGTGGAAAATTCTACCGTACGTCAGGCGCTGCGTCGACTTCTCTCAGTAAGTCGGCCTGCATCAGTCCCGCTTGGCTGTGCATCGATCCAGTAAGCCGTGTGTCTAATTTCCGGTCGCTATGCTGGCACTGCCTCGATCTTCTCCTTGCGAAGTCGGGCTGCGTCATTCCTGTTCAGCGTGCAATGATTTTCTCAGCACGGTGCACGCTGTGTGTTGTTTCTGGCAGGCGGTGCGCTGATTTTCGCCACACCGGGATTTCTTCTTGCAGGAATGAAGTATTTTTGGGCCTGAGGCTTCAGATAACAGGAGTGGAGCTCTATCCAAGCCCTTGGAGATCACTTCTCCACACAGCCAGAGAGCAGCAAGGCAGCAGGGCAACAGCAAGGAAGCAGTCCTTCTCATAAAGCAGTCAGGTGAGTCATTTGGGCAGCCAGGCAGTCCTTCTTTGCAGGTTGCAGGTTCTGGTTCAGGTTCTCTTCTCGAGGAAGTGTCTGAGTTGGAAGGGGCAGAGGCTCTGTTTGAATACCCAAATGTGCCTTTGAAGTGGGGGGAGACTTCAAAGAGTGGCTTAGAAGTGCACAAGGTCCCCTTTCAGTTCCATTCTGTCTGCCAGGGTCTCAGTAGTGGGTGCGGCAGTCCTTTGTGTGAGGGCAGGCTACTGTCATTTGACATGTAAGTATCAGGCCCTCCACCCTCCCACCCAAGGAAGACCCATTCATTATGCAGATGTATGCAAGTGATGCTGAGCATCCTGTGTTTGGGGTTTGAGTGAATGCACAAGGGAGTTGCCAACTGAACCTAGCCAGACGTGGATTGTAAGGCACAGAAGGATTTAAGTGCAGAGAAGTACTAATTTTCTAAAAGTGGCATTTATAAAATAGTGATATGAAATCCAAGTTCACCAGTCAGCAGGATTTTGGTATTACCATTCGGGCCATACTAAGGCCCATATTTATACTTTTTGACGCAAAACTGCACTGATGCAGTTTTGCGCCAAAAATATTACCACCGGCTAACGCCATTTCTGTGCGCTGTGTGGGCGGCAAATTTATACTTTGATGCACGGTGGCGCAAACCACAGGTTTGAGTCATTTTATTTGACGCACACCACAGCGTCACGTCGTAAAGGAAAACAACGTTAACGCAACGGAAATGATTGTAAGCCGATTTACGACACCACAAACCAGATATGCAGCGTTTTTTTCACCCAACAGCGTCAAAACTCGCCCCAAACACAGCCATTTTAGCAGGGGAGAGCCAAAATGGATCCCAGATGCCTGTACAGACCCGAGGAAGATGACAACAGACCAGGAACCAGCCAGGAGGACCCACACAAGACCCACGACAGGGAAAAGAAGAAAAGAAAGTGTTGCTTCAGTGCAGAGGAGCAGGAAATTCTGGTTAAAGAGGTGACGGAACACCAGCACCAACAATTTGTCACCTCAAAGTTGCCAATCAGTAGGAGAGAGGCAATACGGCAACAAATTGTTGACAAGACTAACAGTGTGGCAGAAGTAAGCAGAACAGTCATCGAGTGCAAGAAACGCTGGCATGACTGCAAGTGCAGGACCAAGGAAAAGATGGCCAGAAACAGGGAGGCAGCACTGCAGACTGGAGGTGGGAGTCCAGCACCACAGGAGCCCCTAGACCACATGGAGGACATGGTTGCAGCTGTCATCCCTGAGGAGATCGTCACAGGGATTCAAGGATAGGACAGTGCAGACAACCAGGAAACAACGCACATGCAGGGTAAATTGCATGGGGAATTAAAATGCACTAATGTTAACTGCAACCGGGGGTGGGGGAATACCTACTACACAATGCATGTAAGTCATCATATACATGGAGTGGCATGGGTAAAGGGGCAGGGCACGGGGGCATGGCCCATACAGAGGAAACCTGGGGCACACCATTACACAACACCAACAACCTTTCCATGGGGGTATGCTGCCATGCCAACGATGTTGCAAAGGTAAAGCCACGCCAGGAGGGAAGGGCACAACGTAAAACTGACATCCCGTCACACATCAGCCACCATACTCCCTACATTTACTAGGGCCCTATTAACAACCTCTAGCCATACCGACAACTGGAATATAACATTGACAATAGTTGCCACTACCACCTCTGCTGTGTGTGCTGGTCAAGTAGCCAATGGAAGTAACGTCCCCATGGATCATACACACCCAAATTAGAGGGTTTAGGATGACAACGTTACCAATCCCTTGAAACAAGACAAAGTTCGAGTCCTGTCAAATGTGAATGCCCATAGTTGCCACAAACATCAGCCAATGTCATCAACATTAGGAGGTACACAGCACTAATGTCACACCCATGTTGCATATGTCAGGGTCCATCCTGTGCCTGGGTCACAAAGCAACATCCCAAATGTCATACTGCTCAGACAATAGCATTGAGGGAGAGGACACATGTAACTGGTCACTGAAATACACCTGCACAGTCAGAGGAGGTAATAGGACACTGCTACGACTATCAGGGCAATCCAAGTTACCACACATTCCCCAACATCAGCTGTACACATTACCAATGCTGACATCCATTTCGTGTCAATACAATGCTATGCATAGTAAATGCTACATTTCAACAACATATAGGTGGATGTGAAAGATCAGAGACTGGGGCAGGTCCAGATTGTTAAGTGTGCTGCTAGTGCCATCAGAGCACCCACAGCCAGTGAAAGGCCTCACCATGAGAATGGAAGTAGGGGGGGTTGAGTAGGACAAGAAGGTGGCAATTCACTATTTGGCCAGAACCAACACTTAGAGGAGATGATGCTGACAAGTCCACAAACTTACCACAATACATGAGACATGCAGGTGGGGCATAGGCCTGGGAGAATGCCCATCTGAAAGACTGGATCAATGAACAGGAACCAAGATCACAATGTGAAAATCATCACAAGGCAGGCATGTCACATCACAAATGCCACAACACAGACACACTAATTGTACCGTATTTCATTGCAGAGGACGATGGATCTCCTGCGGATATGCCTGTCCAGGACTACCGTGATGACATGGATGACGAGCTGACAAACATCAGCCACCAGACCCTCCAAGAGGTCCTTGGAACCCTCCAGACCCCACCTTCAGTCACAAGGAGGAGCAAAGATACAGCAGCCATCGCAGAGGATCCACCCACCACCCCAATTGTAAAACCTGCCAGCTCCAATGCAGCTGAGGACTCTGATGACACTGGCACCAGCTTTGAGAGAACTGTAGTCGGAGTACAGCGGGAGCTGGCCAAGGAGGTGCGGGTGGGAATGCAAACTATGGCAGCCAGCCTAGAGGGGGTGCGTTCGTGCATGACGTCAACTGAAGAACAGGAAGCAGCTATGCAAGGGCGAACAACAAATTTTGCAGGAAGTAGAAAAAAAGCTGAAGGAATCAGCACAGCTGTAATACAGTTGACCCAACACCTACAACAGCAATCCTGTCAACGCGTGCACGAATGCAACATTGAACCCCTCAGGGCTGACCTGGCTGCCTACCATCGTGATGTGGCTGCTATTCCTAAGAACCAGCAGATCCTCCTTGCAGCAGTACTGCCCTCAAGACCCCCACAGGTAGCAGCTACCGGGATGTCTGACTCCATGTCTACACACACTGAGGTGTGTGTTGCCCCTTCACAACCACCACCACCAAGGGCAGAGGAGGCAACACACACATCAGACGATGAAGCCCAGGAACAGATCACCTTCACACGTAAAAGTACCCGGAAGCACTAGTCCCAGCCACATGGCCACCTATTACCAAGGTCCTGCGCTTTGTAACATGCCAGTCTTGCAACAACTATACTCAAGCACTGTTCTGCAAACCACTGTCTATCTTGTCAGCCTGCCCAGTGATTGTCCCTCGCTAAATCATTGGCAAGTCCTGTCCCTCTGCACTGTCTGACACTTCACCCCAGCATGTCCAATGACATGTCCTTTGGCACTTGTGCAGGATCACAATGGGAGATGTCACTATAATGGACTCACAATCATGCACATATAGCACTACAGCACTTTTCATTAAATAGCACTTTCACAACCACTTTGTCTCTGTGTAATGTGACACATCAACCGTGCAGTAGATCACTGAATTTTGCCTCCTGTCAAATATCATAGATTGTCAATACAACTGTCCTGAAATAATGTGGGCTGATAACTATGCACAGTGGCCTGGATTCTTCCATATTCTGCTCTTCCTTGGGGTAATTTCTGAGGAAAAGAGAAACTATACACCATAATGCTGTGTTGGACAGATTAACGCTTCCTCAAGGGATATCTAAACCATAAAATAGTGCCTTCAAAATGTTGCTACAATGCAAAACTAACATATGTAACATTTCCCACAAATATAAGCGAACACTCACCAAACTGCATGAATGGAGGTGTATGAGTTTACATCCAAATAACGAATCATGCTGAACAGTGTAACAAATGATCTATGTGAGTTATGTACACTATACTACAAGAGAGCTTACTACCACTCACGTTATAAGGGTTTCCTTGGACATGAGACTGCAGTCAGACATAACACAGTGTCCCCAATCCTAAATCTGGAAGCACTGTATGTGACATTGAAAACATACATTACGAAAATAACACACTTTGGGATCCATAGTAACTGTGATTGGTGGTTGCAATGAATGGCTGAATCTTTGCTAAGTAGCTTTGGGGTAGCTGCCAATGTTATAGCTCAGTTGTGATTTATTAGCAGCATAGGACACAAAGGCCCGTATTTATACTTTTTGACGCTAAACTGCGCTAACGCAGTTTAGCGTCAAAAAGTTTTGCGCCGGCTAACGCCATTCTGAAGCGCCATGCGGGCGCCGTATTTATTGAATGGCGTTAGCCGGCGCTAGCAGACCGGCGCTGCCTGGTGTGCGTGGAAAAAAAACACGTACACCAGGCAGCGCCGGCGTTGGGGAAAATGGCGTTAGGGCGTCTTAAAATGGTGCAAGTCAGGTTGACGCCAAAAAATCGGATCCACCCGATTTGCGCCATTTTTAACGACGCCCAGATGCCATTTACATGACTCCTGTCTTAGTAAAGACAGGAGTCATGCCCCCTTGCCCAATGGCCATGCCCAGGGGACTTATGTCCCCTGGGCATGGTCATTGGGCATTGAGGCATGCAGGGGGGCACAAATCAGGCCCCCCTATGCCAAAAAAAATATAAAAAAAATAAAAAATTATACTTACCTGAACTTATCTGAATGTCCCTGGGATGGGTCCCTCCATCCTTGGGTGTCCTCCTGGGGTGGGCAAGGGTGGCAGGGGGGGTCCCTGGGGGCATGGGAGGGCAGCTGTGGGCTCATTTTGAGCCCACAGGTCCCTTAACGCCTGCCCTGACCCAGGCGCTAAAATCCGGCGCAAATGCGGGGTTTTTTGCCCCGCCCACTCCCGGGCGTGATTTTTGCCCGGGAGTATAAATACGACGCATTTGCGTCGCAGTCATTTTTTTAGACGGGAACGCCTACCTTGCATCTCATTAACGCAAGGGAAGGCGTTCACGCAAAAAAATGCCGCTCTTTCCTCATACTTTGGCGCTAGACGCGTCTAACGCCACAGTATAAATATGGCGTTAGTTTTACGCCGAATTTGCGTCGAAAAAAATGACGCAAATTCGGAGCAAACGGAGTATAAATATGCCCCAAAATGTAATACAAAATAAACACTGTACACGCATGCCAAGGCTCTGATCTACAAGCATGTCACGCATAATGTAAAGGGTTACCTACATATTTATTAAACAGTAAAAACAGAAGTGAAAACTCATGGAAAAGCCTTACCTACCCTAATCTACTCTAACTACTCATTACCCACAACTGTCCCTAACTAACATAAGCTAAACGTACTTATCACATTTAACGAAACGTTCTAAACATCAACCCCCCTTATGAGACGGGACACATGGAGGACTACAGATACTAACCTCAACACATACTATCCTATACTAAACAAATATTTTTTGTTTTTGTTTTAATTTTTACATTTTTTTGTATTTTTTTTTAAACACACAAGAACCCCAACATTGCCTAACACTAACTAAACTAACATTGTATGCTAACCTAACACTAAGCCCCCTAAACAAACAAAGTCTAAGAACGAGGAAAGTTGAGGGAGGGGAGGGAATCAAGTCCGTCTATTCATCTACAGGTTGGCCCTCCGGAGGGTCCTCTTGATCGAACGCACCAGCCGGTTGACCTGTCGCACCTCCTGCCGCAGTCGGCTTATCTTCCTAAGGACACGGTCCAATTTTTCTGCGTTTGTCCAAAAGCAGCAGGGTCAGTGGCTGCAGCTGGGGTGGTCTGGGTGCCAGCCGAGGAAGTATGGGGCTGTGTTGTGTCCATGGCTGTGGGCTGCCTTGCAGGTGGTGCTGTGCTTGGGCCTGGAGCAGTTGCTGTGAATGCTCCTGCAATGGTCCCAGCTGCTGGTGGTGCCACCTGGGTGGTAGTGGTGCTGGTGGTGGTTGTGGTGAGCAAAGAAGGTCCGCCTTGTGGAAATGCCCTCAAGGCTCCAGAGGCTCGTTCATGGCAATATCTGCGGGCCATTTTTCGGTACCCAGACTCGACTTGAAGTATGCGTTGGTACCTCATTGCCCGCCGTTGAAACTCCCTGACCTGGATGGGTTATCATATTTGCAGCTGTTAAGACAAATAGAAAATCCAACATTAGGTGCTGCATTGTGTGAAATGGCACAAGAAGTAAATCAGACAATACATCTATTGTACTTTTAACAGCTCATATCATCATACAGATCATTGATTGTCCCTGAGGAAGTACATGGCAAGCCAGCCTACAAAGGTCCTATCACACATAGCACATCCAAACCCTACAAAATGGGTAACAACAGCCATGATTTTAGCATCTATGTTCTGCCAGTTGTCAGCTAACAATCATGCTGCACATCCTCCACCACTGCCAGGGCTACAAATGTCATTGAACGGGATGGAAATCTAGGGCCACATGATCTGCAAGTTGTAAATGGACTTGCCAGTATAGTACTCATGTGCGAAACATGAGTGTGTATACTAGGTTCAGACAAAAGATTCACTGATTTACATGTCTGTGTACCAAACTTGTATCACCAGTCCTAGGTACACTATTCACAAACCTATGCCTGTGTTTGAGGGTTGGGGTGGACTAACAACTAATAATTTCAAACAGCAAGGACACCCAGGAAGCTTAGGAAAGCTGGACATATGTTTGGCTCAGCACACACAGCACAAGTAAGGAGGATATCCAAATAGCAGATAGCAAACCCTTGACCAATCCCATTGCCACTCATGTTTGGAAATGCAGACCTTTGTCCACATCATTTACTACCAGTAAGCCATGACTTACAACAAACACAGAGATGCAAGAACACCCCTGGCCATGAGTTGCATGCACATCTAGGCAATTGCACTCAAGTGCCACATACTCGTAGCACTATATGTGGAGCTACATGCTGCTAGGAAGTTTAACCTACAGTTTAATAAGTACATTAGTGAATTGGGAAGTAGAAGTCTGTGGGTAAGCATTTGGCAGCCCCATTCTGGGAGAATTTGGGTCTGACTGGCTGACAAAATCACTAATTTGGTCCAGTGCAACTCTTTCTGATTCAAGTTTTAATCCACATGACTCATCCCTATTCACATTGTGCTTACCTACAGGACTGACCTAGAATACCTAAATAAGACAATAGGATAAGGATTGGCCAACTCAAAGATGATGATAAAATGATATTCCACTCATGGAACAAAACAAATGATTGGCCAGCGCATCACACCTTGCTATGTGTCCAACACACAGGAGTCCATCACACATCACCAGCAAACACAACACATAACTCACACATCAACACTTACTGGAGTTGTCTGGGTCCTCAAATTGAGCCACCTCGCCAACAGTTTAGGGTGCCGGTCCACCTGTAAGGCATGGAAGGGAGAAATGTGCTCAATGTCTGTGCACTGTACAACAATTCCAAAGACAATTACTATGTGTAAGATTACATCAGAAAGTAAAGCCCCTGAGACATGATGATACTGCATCCTATATAGCACGGCTAACATGCACATACCATGGGTCTCCAGTGAGTGATACACACATCTGCACACATGCAGTGGCCCTAACTCTCATGTGGTGGCAAACATGCTCCTTCGTTAGTGAGCAGACATAATAATGGAGTGTATTCATCTCATCATGTGTATCCATGAGAGACATCCAAAGCCACTTTCCGTGAGGACTGCATTACCAGTCAACCAGCCATTGTGACCATGACACATTTATGACACACAGGTACAATGTACAGAGGGGCAGGGACAGTTGTTAGCCCTCATGCTGTTACAGTTTCTTCATTTGTTGTGGCACAGCTATGATGAGTTGCACCAACCATAGAGATATGAACCCATGTGCATACCTTTGGCCAGCCATCCCTAATCAAAATGTGGGACAACAACCTTCAAATACCAGTCTAAGATGTTAGCTGAGTGCAGCTAGAACTTGTTCCCTATGTGTTCAAATCCAGATCAGACATGTATCTGAAATGAAGGAGGGACACAATAATCCCTAAGATTTTTGGAATTTCCATGATCGGTTTCCTTACACACTCACCAGACACACATGAGACATATGTTCGGGACACATTGCTATCATCAATTGACGTGAAGTCTGCACTCATTTTCAGCCTCATGTAGTGTTTCGAAAGCCAGTCTAGCTGTTGTGTCAACAAATGATGGTAACGATTTGGAAATTTCTATACCTCACAGTCAACTGTGGCCTATATCTATACATAATTGGCTCCTGATTTGTGTTGCTGTTTGACACAAAGGCTGCACTAACTTACATAATGCAAATGTATTCAGTAAGTTTGTGGAGCTCTTGCTTCCTAACAGCTAGCAATTGTGGTCCTTAACAAAGTAGATATATGACCCTGTAAGTTTCAGTAGCATTCCACACACTCAACAACATTGCCGGCAGATATTGTAAAAATCAGCTGATGTCACTACAGAGCATTTAAGCGTGCACATTAACATGATTTGTACTCACCAACAGGGCCACCAATCACAATCCCCAGGTGGTCCAGCAGATCTTGCTCCCTGGAGATAAGGTCAGCCCAGCGGTGCTTCAGCTGGTGGTCGTTTCTTGGTATTCTATTAATCCATTGCTTATGATGTAACACCTTTGCCCACCTGAGCCTCCGTGCCTCAGTGTGATACCCCTCTATCACCCGCCCACCTGCCTCAATCATTAGGGGTAGGAAATGGCACACCAGCCATATAAATTTACCCAGCTCCTCCTCTCCCATCTTGCCATATGAGGCCTACCCAACATCTTTGTAGCAACAGAGAAATAAGGGGTAAAAGGGAACAAAGGAGAATAGGGGGAAAGTAGAACAGGAAAAACTTCAAATAAACAACTAACACAGCCCAACTATACCCAAACAGTTGTACGATGGAACACCGAGTTCCAAAACAACTAGTGCCTTAACAACGAGGTCGGAACACCGACCTCGTTGTTACTACTAATGATTTTACCACGAATGCCTTAACAACGATTTTCGTTGTAAAAGCATTCCTGATAAAAGCATTACTAATAGGCACCATTGACCCTACATCCCTCACCCCACCCCCCAACCCCACCCCAAAACCTAAAACCCCCTGACCCCCTCCCCAAAACCAAAAGCGCCCCACCCCCAACCCCGCCCCAAAACCTAAAACCCCCTGACCCCCACCCCCTCCCCAAAACCAAAAACGCCCCACCCCCCCAAACCCACCCCAAAACCTAAAACCCCCTGACCCCCCACCCCCTCCCCAAAACCAAAAACGCCCCACCCCAAAACCTAAAACCCCCTGAACCCCCACCCCCTCCCCAAAACCAAAAACGCCCCACCCCAAAACCTAAAACCAACTGACCCCCACCCCCTCCCCAAAACCAAAAACGCCCCACCCCCCAACCCCACCCCAAAACCTAAAACCCCCTGACCCCCCACCCCTTCCCCAAAACCAAAAACGCCCCACCCCCCAAACCCACCCCAAAACCTAAAACCCCCTGACCCCCCACCCCCTCCCCAAAACCTAAAACCCCCCACTTACCTTAGTCGACCCCTTGTCACCTGCGTCGTCCTCCTTCGCCAACTCCCTTCTTTGTACCTTAACCACACATGTTCGTAGTTCAGAACATACGTTGTTAAGGCACAAAATAACGGAGTCGTGGTTAAAAAAAGAGTTGTTGCGCTTTCATTAACCACGACTTCGTTAATAAGACGTCGTAATAAAGGATGTTTCCCTTCCCAAACTAACGCTACACACAACAGACTCCCAACAAAACAAAGACAATACTTTACAACACAAATGAGCACAAAAAACACTCAGACAGGATACTACAACAAGTTTTAATTCACAAAAAGATAATAAAAAGACCACAAAGGAGACAAATTCACTAAATATACAGAGACAAATTGAGACACAGCCACACAGTCAGGAAATATCACAGACTGCAAAGTGAAAGTGAAAGTACACCCACTGTTCATATTCTGTAAACAGGATATCCTATTACATCACTTCCTGACTAAAATGGCGGGCGTTTTTATCGTCATGCATCAAAATATTTTGACGCATACAACCTGCGCGTCATTTTTTCGACACACAGAAGTAGATATGAGCTCACATCCATATCTTTGGAAATAGTTTTACACTTACCCAATTTTCAGTGTGGAAGATACAGCTCAGGGGCAATGGTTATTTCAGGGCATTATGTGTCATTTTTCAGCCATAAGCGTCATTTTTGGACGCTTGTGCATCATTCTTTTATGTGTATGCAGCAACATTTCAGGCATTAACTG
Source organism: Pleurodeles waltl (assembly GCF_031143425.1). NCBI lineage: Eukaryota > Metazoa > Chordata > Amphibia > Caudata > Salamandridae > Pleurodeles > Pleurodeles waltl. The sequence continues at coordinate 447,356,120 of NC_090438.1, read as the reverse complement.
GGTTTGGGTCATTTTACCATTTTCATGTTATATTACAGTTGTGACAATACTGAGATAGACTGATTGCACCCACTTTGGTCATGACGGTGTATGGGCACATGTGACACATCATACTACTGCGGACCATGATCCGCTACTTCATGTACAGGAATTTCACTCTTGACTGACGCACTAGATGGCCAAACATGTGGCCTACATATCTGTATTGCACAAATTGGCATGTTTGGCGTCAGGAGAGGATAGCAAGGTGACGCACATAAGTACAATACCTCAATGCCTATGGCTCAATGTGTGTGTATTGGCTACTAATATTGTTGTTGACCCACTGTGTGAGCATCACAAGATGCATCATTTCAAATATGCTTGTATGAATGTGGAGTCAATGTGTCCAACCCTCAGATGCAAGTCAGTGTGGAAATGAGATAGGGCATGTGTTAGTCATACATGTAGCAACATCTGCTGTGTGCACTCTCTAGTTTTTGGATAACGTAAACACCACAAATGAAAAAGCATGCACCGGATAGATAGCAGACACTTGTTCATGTCAATGGTCTAAAACTTGACCATCACATGTCCTGGAATTTTGGATACTGCTACCTAGGCACTTGTTGGTGAACCCACCATTAGTCAGGCACATGTACAGACTAAGTGGGTACCATGTTATTGACACGGAAAGCCAAAGGTGATCCACAATTGTAATATCACGCCACAGTTGTGGTCATATGACAGAGCCACAACTCTCCTGTGGCAGTGGCAGACCAGCAGACCAAACAGCACGTGGCCACATATTTAAAGTGATCAATTGCACAGAGGTGTCTGGTTCATGTGTGTGGGCCAATGTTGATCCTGTATATTTTTAGGGGTCTATTTTGTCACAATTATGTCCAGGTCTAGTCATGAGTCAGTGGCAGCTATTCCTGTATCTACTGAGTATCCTTCGAAGATCAATGGAAGTGAAGCCAATGAGGATATAAGAACCCACATGGGAATGGTCCCACCCTGTCACTGCAGACGTGTTATGAGACTGTCAACAGGGCAACCTTGGTGTGCTGAGTGAGATCATATCTCAGGAGTCTTGTACCGGCAGGTGTCATTACAACATTTGTACACAGGTTGGCCTGTAAAGTTCCCAGTGCATTTGGGAACATCATAGCCTCTGTGTTGATTAATCTTGCAGCTATTCACCACGCACAGCCCATCAATATGTTGTGAGCAATGTGAATCAACGTGTGAACTGTCAGGGTCCTAACATGTGTGGACTTTTCATGCACATTATCAGAGGTTGCTGGTTCTGCTGGAGGCACCATACCCATTCCCTGCATACGGCCATGGTACACTGTCACACTTTGTCGCTCATGCATACATGAGACCCAGACAAGGGATAGGCCATGATTTGGGTATTTGGAGACAAGTTCCCAATTATGGTACGAGAAATAAGCAGACTATGCTAAATAACTTATTTGAGTATGCATTGAAGAACTACCTGACAAAATACCCCCGGAGGAATGTGAGGGTTGGGAAAGCAAGTATGATACATATGTAGCCACAAGGAACCTTTAGGGTAAGACACAGACAGGTGCCAGTCAGGCTGACAGGATGCAGGGTCAATCAGGATCCAGCAATTTCACAAGGTACATACTCAGTGGTCTGACTAAGACTGGTCGGAGGAAGAACGAGACAGTTGACATGGAAAACTGTGTTTGTCCTGTGTTTTGGAAGGTGACACATAAACCCAAGGGCTGTGTTACACAGCTTATTTTTCTAGCAATGCATAACAGTGTAATTGGAAAAATGGCAGCTTCTATGCTGTTCCAAGCATCTGCAAGGGCAGTGCATGTTCAAATGGCTGGTCTCCATGGAGGTGCTCACAGGTGTGTGCTGCATCAGTTTCGCACAAGTCCTATAGGTAAGATTTGAGTTTAAATGGCCAACAGTACCTTTCACATGGGAAGCAAACTACAGGTGATAACAGGGCTTAGAGACTACAAACCAGTGCATTATTTAACCTGACATCCATGCAGACAGATGTACAATGACTATGGCATACCATACTAAAGGGTGAAGCACACTGGATTAATATTGTTAGTCTGTGTGTGTGTAGAGGAGGGAATATCTGAGTACACATATTACCATTCCAGGGACCTCTTACGACAAGTGGGGTGAGACCAGGAACATGGGTGTGTCAGGACTTAGGACATGGGCTGACATGTATATGGAATGTCATGTGCGCAGTGCTTGTCTTAGGTGTGGCACTTGTGCTCTCTATGTTCTGCTTATATGGAATTCTAGTCACACATGGCCCTTGCAAAGATAGGTGATGTAACAGTTACTGTGTCAAGGGTGTGGGCATACATTACTGTTACTGTTGCAATTGCACATCCCCTGCCTCATGTATCATGCATTTTGTTCCATCATTGACTGATGGTGTCTTAGTTGTGTGCCATATGCTGCAAAGAGTCATGTTGCCAACATGTATGTGTGAAATAGGTGTGGTCCTCTGCTATTGCCTTTCAAAGGTGAAATGTACAGGATATATGTCATTTACAGTGTGTGTGAATGTGACTGTTGAATTATACGCATCACAATTGCTTTGGAAATTTCTGTGCCCTGATTAGTATATCAGCAAGGCTCCATGAGGCTACAGTCTTATTCTGATAGTTGGAGATAAAGGTGAGCAAAAATGATTACCCAGAACATGATATAGTGATTATTATAGGTGTTTATTTACATATGTTGATACAGTGGTGATGGTGAGTTGATTCAAAAGAAATTGTTGACAATATGTTGGCGCCTACACAATCCTGCAGCTGTGTTTGGTTGGTCCCCCTCATGTTGCAGGCCAGCATCCTCCTCTTCCTCCTCTTCAGGCATTTGTGGCTCTGGTTCTAATAGGGGAATGTTCCTTCGTACACAAATGTTGTGCAGGATGCCACATGTTAAAATGATCTTGCAGACCATTTCTGGTGAGTATAGGAGGCTGCCACCAGTGATGTTGAGGCACCTGAATCTCGACTTCAGGATGCCAAAGGTCCTCTCGACTATGGTGCATGTCCTCCTATGTGCCTCATTGTAGGCACGCTCTGCTGCAGTGCTTGGGTTGCCAAATGGTGTCATAATCCATGGCTGGATCCCATTCGCCTGATCAGCTGAAAGAGAAAATGATTGAGATCATGTTGATGTAGCTTGCCCCATTAATATCACCTTGCATGGCAGTAGTTGTCTTGTGTTGTCTGTGACTCTTTTGAGTTATTGTGTTGATTCCTAGGCTTCTAGGATGTACCATTAGCATTTGGTTGTTTCCTTGGCTGAACAAGTGTTTGCCTGCTGACCGGTTGTCAGCAGTATGTTTTGGGAGTTGCAGTACAGTGTGTACTCCCTAGCATTGTGATTTGTGATACAGGTGTCCCTGTGTCTTCACTGGGGGTGAGATGATAGTTCCATACACAGATTCAATTTGACAGTGGTGGTAACACGTTAGCATCTATGTACTCTGGACATCCCATACCTTTAGACATATGCAATGGATTAATTTAAACATCAGTGAGACGCTTACATTTTGCAAGGTGACAATTAGCCAAACCTCTCCATACGTTGTGATCATTGACATCTTAACATTTGACTGTACACTAATTTCACATGTGTGACAGGTTCACTGCAGACCTATCAAACATGCCTAGTGGTGTCACAACATCAGTGTGTTCCTGTTTACATGTCGCTGTCGTGGGGTATGTGTTGTTTGTCCTAGAGGGTTGCTGTGCAGTGTGTATATGAGTAGGTTTCTGTACTTACCAACAAGTAGTCCATTTCCATATCGTCCATCCTGGAAGTGTTGATTGATGGTACAGTGACGGAAAATGAATGAATCATGTACACTCCCAGGTTACTTTGCCACGATGTTGGTGATCAATCCCTGGTGATCCACAATGGCCTGCACATTGATAGAGTGTGTGTGCTTCCTGTTGCGGTATAGATGTTCAGTTGCAGTAGGTGGCACAAGGCGTACATGTGTGCTGTCAATGGCACCAAGGACGTGTGGAAATCCATTAATGAGGTAAAACCCCTGTTTTGTCTCCTGCTGCTTCTGCTGTGTGTTTGGGAAGCAGATGTGGAGGGGTGTGAATTTGATGATGGCATCCAGTACCTTCGACAGGAAGGCGGAGAATGACGGCTGTGAGATCCCAGCAACCAGGGCGCCAGTGGTTTGAAAGGAGCCACTTGCCAACATGTGTAGTACAGCTAGCAGCTTGTTTTCTGGTGGGATGGTGCGGGGTGTCTGCAAGCTGGGTGCCAACTGTGGCTCACTGTTGCGCAGCAGCTGCTGAATGGCTTGGCAGTTCAACCTGTACCTCTGGATGATGTCATATTCCCTGAGGCCATGAAGGTTTGTCCTGGTGCGGAATATCCTCTCCTGCCTTCTGCGTTGCCTTTGGGGTCGCTGCTGGTGTTGTGGGAGCTGCTGTTGTTGTTGTTGTGCTCTGCGTCTGCGTGCACGTTGGATGAGAAGCACCTCCATGTCTTCCTTTTGCTGCTCTGCTGTTACTTCTGTGTGTTTTGATTAAATACAGGTGTGTTTGCCCCATTTTAAGGCCTGCCCTGACCCAGGGGTTAATTTTTTACGCAAATCGGGCTGTGCGTGATTTTCCGACTCCCGGCTGTGCGGGATTTTTGCGCGGTAGCATAAATACGACGCACGGGTGTTTGTGTCATTTTTTGGACGGGAACGCCTACCTTACATATCATTAACGCAAGGAGGTTTTCCGCATCCAGAAAATTACGCACACAGTGGGATTTTGTCATCCGCGGACGTCAACGTTTAAATATGGGGCAAAGTTTGCGCCAAATGTGCTTAAAAATTTTTGACGCACATTTGTCGCAGACGGAGTAAAAATATGCCCCTCAATATGACCTTCCTACTCCTTTCAGATCAGCAGCTTCCACTCAAACAGTATGTGAGGGTAGCCCTAATGTTAGCCTATGGAAGGAGCAGGTCTCACATCAGTGCAAAACAAATTTAGGAGTTTTACACTACCAGGACATGTAAACTACACAGGCACATGTTCTGCCTTTTATCTACACAGCACCCTGCCCTCTGGGTTACCAATGGCCTACCTTAGGGGTGACTTATATGTAGAAAAAGGGGAGTTTTAGGCTTGGCAATTACTTTTAAATGTCAAGTCGAATTGGTAGTGAAACCGCACACACAGGCCTTGCAATGGCAGGCCTGAGACATGGTCAAGGGGCTTATTAAGTGGGTGGCACAAGCAGTGCTGTAGGCCCACTAGTAGCATTTAAACTACAGGCCATGGGCACATATAGTGCACTTTACTAGGGACAGTAAATTAAATAAGCCAATTGTGTATGATCCAATGTCATCATGTTTAAGGGAAAGAGCACATGCACTTTAGCATTTTAGTCCTAAAACCAGCAAAAACAGTGTCCAAAAAGTGGAGGGAGGCAGGCAAAAAGTTAGGGGTGACCACCTTAAGGCTGTCAGGTCTAATACTGGCTGTGGTAAATTTCCATACCATACCAACCATGGGTGATACCTTTGCCCAAAAAACAGTTCCTTTTAGGATTTTCGAAATAAAGTGCACCCCATTCAATCAGATATAGTGCAGGGGAACACAGATACATCTTTTGAGAAATATGTTCCTGCCTGAGGTAGACTAGAGAGAATTAGTATGTTTTGAAGGAATATTCAGAGCATTCTTGAGGCAAGCAAATCAGGGTAAGCAAATTCTGCTACCCAGTCACAGAGACCTGAAGTGTAGATGTTGAAAATATTTGGTTATCACAGGTTTCTATGAAGCCCAGAGTTGATGCCCAATCATAGGTAAGCCAAACCAGCATTCGCTTTCAGGTGCTTTGTTTAATGACCCAGATGTACTGCATCCAGTTTATGGCCTGTGAACACCCCACAACTACAGAGCACCCAAATATAACAGCTAACAAATGCTCACGAGCGAGAACCAGGGAAACACAAATTGGTAGGTAGCCATGGTAGGTATTTCCCACTCTATTCAATCAGGAAAATCTTGTAATGACCTATTTAGTTGTGAGGTATCCCTGCAGCTAAAAACATCTAGCTGGCAACGAGAGCCTTAGGAGGTAATGTGTTTTGTTTTATTTTAAATTTTTTAAGTAGGTTTAGAGTTATGTAAGTATTGAAGTTGATATAACTGTAATTTTGTGTTAATGTTTGTGTTAGTGGTTGTTGTGAGAGAAGTGATATGTTTTTAGTTTTATATTAACATAAAGTGTGATATAAGTCACTGTAAAATGTAGGCGTAGCCAAGATGGCAGTACAAGCAGTCGCCTTTCTGCAAGGCTCCACTCAAATATGGGCCCATCCACCAATATCCTGCTAATATTTTCCCCAAAAGTCCCCAAGGGTAAGAGCTACAACACCCTCACATTGCTGCATCATGGAGTGGGGGTGCTGAGGCCGCTCTTTTCTCCAGCTGCTGAGCTGAGAGTGTGTGAGTGCTGCCATCTGGAGGTTGAGCCAGCGTTACAGTGCCTTGTGGTTTGCACCATGAGTGGGTGTCTGAGAACATTATGAGCACCCTCTCGCCTGATCCAGTGGATCAGTGGCATCCCTCAACCATCCTCCCCCAGACGGAGATCTGAGAAGACGTTGTGAGAGGCGTTGGTTGGACGGCCAAGGTAGCAGGAAGCCCTGGCTGATGGTGGTCAGCTGTGGTTGCAGCCCCACTACAGCCTGGAGACACGGAAGACTAGGGTGACCTGTGCCTAAGTCGTGAGATCCACCCACTGAGGCCCTGAGGTGGTTGTGCCAATTATGGACCTGCTCCCTGTAGGACCCTGGAGACTGCTGCGCTATGTGTGGGGCTGGGATTGAGGCCTGGCGAGGCAGTTGCCTGTGTGGAGACCATGGTCACATCAGAGGTGACCTGCTGATGCTGCTACCGCCCAATGAGAGCCCCAAAGATGGGGTGAGTGTCTTGGCATCTGCACCTGTCTGGGGTCTAGCCATGATAGGTAGAGGTGTGGGTCCCAAAGGGGCCATAGGGAGCCGTTGCCCTCAAATGGAGGAGATGCTTTGTCCTTTATAGTCAGTGGCCATCTGCAGACCTAGGGCAACTGCAGTACACTGGACTTGCTTTCCTGTTTAATACTGCAGGTTCTTGCTCTGGCCTATTTTAATTGAATAGGCGGCCGACATTTGGCAAGTGATGGACTGGCCTGGATGCAGAGCTGAGACGCTGCCAGTGCTGCCATGCTGGCCTCTAGAGCCTGAGAGGAGCCCCCCAATTCCCACAGGATTGTCAGAGGCCTGATGAACCATAGAGGATGAGACTGAACAACAAAGTGTCTCTTGCTATGCCCTCCTATAGAGCACCCTAACATTTTGCCCACTCTTCAGGGGGCCAACCCTTCAGTGTCATAGGAAGGGGCCTTGTTGCCATGCGGCCTGGCAGGGCTCTGACCAAGGAAAACTCCATGGGAGCACAAACTAGAGCAGGCTAACCAGTGTGAAACACCCACAAGCCGCCCATAGTCCGACCAGCAGACCACATACATATTCATGGGGCTGGACTGAGCTGAGAGGACCTGGCGACCGGACAGTGTTCCACCTGGGGGTGTTGGCTTCCTCTGTGATTGAACAAACTCAGTGGTATTGCTGGAGCTCCAACTACACACAGGGACACTTCACTGCCTGTGATCTGGGACTGGTTTACAGCCAGACTCCTGTTCTTGAGGCCCCTCTGCACCTGGTGATTGTGTAGCTACTCAACTTCAGAAACAGAGACCTCCTCCTGCAGTTGTTTCGTGCAAAGAGCCCCAGGACCTATAATGGAAATACCATCACAGCATCCTCAATTACATTGCAGAGGTCCACAGATGTCACAGCACATTCAGAGCTGCTACTGGGACTCAAGTATTCCTTGCTCTTTCCTGCAAGGCTCGGGGATGTCAACATGATCCAGTTCTTCTCTTCCCCAGATGAGGCCTGGGAGTGTTCCAGACCAAACAGTAGTGGAGGATACGGATCTGTAAGGTTGGTCTGAAGGGAAAACCAATGGTGCCACTGGCCAGGCAGTTAGTAAAAAGTATATCTCTCTCCTAGAAAAATTAAGAAACAATTTAAACTGCCACTAAAAAACCTTAAATGATACATGCAAAATATGTATTGTTTTTTTTAAAGATCAAACCATAAATAAATGGACAAAAATCATGTAAATCATACAAAATATGTTAAACAAAATTCTACATAGAACACCCCCTTAACCAGATCAAAACACAAAACAATTATTCAGATATACAGACAAGGACCATATACGACTAAAAACACATAGAACATGTGACAAACATAAAGACAACATCAAGACACCGGAAACACAAATAATAACACATAACAGGATATCTCATAAGCATAAATAATAGATCGTAAATCTTCTCTCAAGACACATATAAGTCACATATATAAATCATAACAAAAAAACAATCAATATGTAAATCATCTCCACATAGTCTCAAATGATAAGCTCAAACAGAGTCCATACATCTCAGAAATCAATGCTCATAACCTCAATGTAGAGTTCTCACTGATGAAGCTTAATCCGGTGTGTCTTAGAAGTGAAGTTGTTTTTGAAAAAATAATTACTCCATCGTTTATGCGTCGTTATTCCTGCCAACTCGCATTTCGGTGGGCTTACGCTTCCGAAAAGTGTTCATGCTGCAAACAGCCACCTTCATCAGGGCATTAGATCCATTATTGCACGTAGCATCATTTCTTCAAATCTGGTCAGAGCAAACAAAGAAAATAGCCCCAAAAATTCAGGGACGGGGGCCAGGACTGCGAAACAAAATGACAGGCAGAGAATTGTCTGCCGTACGGACAGATCTGGCAAAGTAATGGCTTCTGCCACTGGCCAGGCAGACCTTAGTCATTCCCATCTGATAAACAGGCTCTGCTGGAATGAGAGCAGGTTGTGGCAGAAGTTCTGCTCCATGACGCTGATCACTTCAAGTGCTGGCACCCTCTACCAACCAGGAATCTGTGCTGGGAGGGCCTGGGTCAGTGTACTCGGATAGAGACTCCACCATTGTGTTAGTGAAGTCACCGTGAAGAGAGATGCCGGACCAGTAGCTGATGACCTGGCTTTGAGTGCATTGCGCTAGGCTTGAGCTGGGAGATGACAGCCAGTGGGGAGTTCACTCAGCGGACACTTGATGCTCAAATTTGACAGCGTATCTGTTAGACCTGGCATCCTTGACATGTTTCCCCTGTCTTTTTGCCTCTGCTTCCTGTATCTTTGACTTTGTGATGGACTTCGTTTTTGCTGGTTTCTGGTACTCTGGGCACTTTACCACTGCTGACCAGTGCTAAAGTGAAAGTGCTCTCTGTGTAAATTGTGATTATGATTAGTTTTCCCCATTTGGTATATTTGATTTACTAGTAAGTCCTTAGTAAAGTGCACTGCAAGGGCCGAGGGCCTGTAAATCAAATGCTACTAGTGAGCCTGCAGCATTGAGTTTGCCACTCACATAAGTAGCCCTGTAAACACTTCTCTGATCTGCCACTGCAGTGTCTGTGTGTGCAGTCTTGCACTGCCAATTTGATCTGACATGTGTACATGTTTGCCAAGCCCAAGCCTTCCCTTTTACTACAGGTAAGTCACCACTAAGGTAGGCCCTAGGTAGCCTCATGTGCAGGGTACAGTGCTTTTAAAAGATTGGACATGTCCTGGTGTGTTTTATAAGTCCTGATAGTGAAATACTACCAAATTCGGTTTTCACTATTGCAATGCCCTCACTTGTGACCATTAACCCAACACCTCTGGGCCTTTACATGTTTGGGATTGGCTACTACAGGGTTTCCCAAGGGAGTACCCATACTTGGATTTCTATGTCTATCACATATGAGGAAAGACCTTCGTATAAGGCGCTCCTGAGAGGGATGGGAGTGTGGACGTGCTGATGCAAACAGCTTCGCATAGATGCACCCTCCCCCCAACATCTTCCCTTCTTTATACCTTTCTTTCTTGTTAAAGTATAGATTGGGTCATTGGGCCCTGAAGACCACCCTCCACTTCCTGAGTCCTTAGGTTTTTTGTTGTGTGTGTGTGTTTTTTTTTTTCCTTTCGGATCATGCAGGCATGTTTGAGTTTGTATGGTCTTAAACACTGTTATATCATGAATATTCTTTGCTGGCGTTTTTTGTGGGAATGTATTGGCCTGATCCTACAAACTCTGTGCTGCAATACTGATTTACACAGGCACCATGTGTTTCTCCATGTTGCATTATTACATGAGAGCAGCAAATACTGTGGTTTTTCTTTTCTCTACCGGTTATTGAGAGGGCTTTTATTCTGAACATTGTGATGTCTGCCTTTAATTGCTGATGTTTTGCTCATTGTTGGCTCTAACTGAAAATGCCAATAAGAATTATACAACAGAAATGAGTAATTGTAAAGTACTATGGGCCTCATTCTAAGTTTGGCTTGCGACGGGCGCCGCCAGCCAAACGGGAACCGCCAAATGGCTGCTCCGCGGTCAGAAGACCGCGGATGCCATTCTGGCTTTCCCGCTGGGCCGGCGGGCGACCGCCAGCCCAGCGGGAAAGACCCTGCAACAAGGAAGCCGGCTCCGAATGGAGCCGGCGGAGTTGCAGGGGTGCGACGGGTGCAGTGGCACCCGTCGCGATTTTCACTGTCTGCAAAGCAGACAGTGAAAATCTTTATGGGGCCATGTTAGGGGGCCCCTGCACTGCCCATGCCAGTGGCATGGGCAGTGCAGGGGCCCCCAGGGGCCCCAAAACACCCGTTTCCGCCATCCTGTTTCTGGCGGTGAAAACCGCCAGAAACAGGCTGGCGGGAAGGTGGTCGGAATCCCCATGGCGGCGCTGGAGGATTCCCTGGGCCAGGGGAAAACCGGCGCGGTCAGAATGGCCCTGGAAGCACCGCCAGCCTGTTGGCGGTGCTTCCGTTGCCCTATGACCGCCAGGGTTGGAATGAGGGCCTATGTTTGGAGGCTGTATTTATTTTAAGATGTTGTGTATATGTTAGTTCGTCTTACACTGCTATGTTAGATTAGGCTTAGGTATGGTAAGTCTAGTAGGTAGGTATAGTAGGTAGGTACTGAATTGATCGTAGCTCTGGTAAATAGGTTCATACCATCTTAGTGGACTCAGCCATCTTCACATTGTGTCAAATAATGTGGAATTACACACAACGTTTAAGTCCCATTTTACGCACGTTGTCTAATTTTAGAATTGATGGGAACAATTGTGTTACACTTCAAAAAGTTAACAAGCTTATTTTGCGTCCAGATCGCAGTAAACTGTGGTACAAAAGCAGAAACAAATTACCTTTACCACAGATAGCTGCACTATTAACATCTAAGTGCCCTTATGGAAAAAACAATACCACTTTTACAGGCATCTATAAATTATGTTGAAAATGGCAGTGTCTGCTGCTCCGCTTCTGAGCATTGTGTTCCTAGTGCCCGCCCTACACCTGTTTCCATATCTCTAACATTATCAGTAGCTTGTTGATGTAATATTACGTTGACCTCAGAAGTGTCTGTGGATAATGCAATTATAACGTATTTTGGCAGCTGTCTGATACAGTCAATGTTACACCTATAGAAGGTGAATCAATTCAATTCAACGATTACCCCCATGTACACCATGGAAAGGATGAGCTGTTTGAGTTTAGTATTGAAAGTAAGAAGTTTCGATAAAAGTAGATGAAAGGCTTATTAGGATGATGAAATGATCCAACATAACACATATGTTTAGTTTTACCCATAGTATCCGTTTTCCTCTCCTGCAAAACGTGTTTAACTTCCATTATACCGGCAGTGGGAGTGTGCAAATTCCAAGGATTGCAAAGATTGTTATATTTGATAAAAGTTTACTTGTGCAAGACTGCAACTGAAACAAAAAACATTTTTTTAAGAGTTATCTAACAAAGGCACTCATTACATGTGGCCTGAAGCAGTATTTCTGGGTGAAACAAGCTCTGGATATTTAACAGACCAATGTCTCCAGGCCCAAAAGGACATTGTACCAGATGTACGAACCATTTTACTGTTACTGGTTGCAACTGTTATAATGCATTTCACCATGGACAAAAGGAAAAATGCGACTCAGGAGCTTGTTACATACTTGCAGTTTGCTTTTGCGATTTTGTATGAGGAAGGGGCGTGTTTAGGGCGTCCTTTCCTAATAAGGAATAGCAATGGTATGTATGAATGTTTTGCAACTGGAATACTGTTGCAAAACATTCATATTTTACTGACTCCAGAGAGGAGGTGATAACCCATTGGCAAACAAGACCCCTTCCCCTTTGTGAATGTGGGTGAAATCATGGTTTACAAGCAGGCAGTGGTCCCACGGACTTCCACCTATTCTTAAAAACTGAAAAGAAATTGTTTTATTTTTATTTTTCTAATACATTCTGCATTCCTTTTAGAAAATGGGTTGCTTTACAAAAAAAACAAAAAAAACTTGCTTTATTTAAAAAGCAGTCACAGACATGGTGGCCTGCTGACCCTTTGAGAATGGGTCGCAAATTGTGACCTACGTCATGTATATTGATGAGGCAAGTCCCTTGCTACCCATTTGGGAATCGCAAACAGTGTTAAACACACTGTAGCACATCACAGTTTGATACTTCCTAATTGCGAATAGCAAATATTCAGAACTAGGAAATCACAAACTGCATTTTTTGTACATCTGCCTCTAAGTCTGCAAAATTGCAGATCATATTGTTCCGAGTCTAGCGTCACTAGACATGAACCTGTGTGTGGATAATGCAGGGGCTGATGAGCTCAGCATCCAGTTGGCCTGTTCGTATGTAAGGGGGAGCTGCTAGTGTTCTCCCCCACTTCTCCCCTACCTGCTATGCATTACCCTTCCACCATGTCACTTCATCTGTTTACTATTTGCTCCAAGTAGATGGTAAAATATGTGAATTTTGGGTCCAATATTTTCCCGGGAATTGGGAAGAACACATTCATTTTGACCTGGTATTACCTGGAGCACATGTGTCTCTTCCTCTTTTCTGGGGAACATACTCATATTTTCATTTAGTGCAAGGATTCTGTCCTGATTCAGAGTCAAAGTCTGCATATCTGCACCTACATTGGGAGAATTAATAATGTGGGCCTAAATGTGAGATTTTATTGTTTTGTTTGGCAAACCTGCCTTTTGAAATGTTTCTATTCCAAGTTAAACTTTGCGAATTTTGCTAACGTTTTAAATTTGTAACCCTATGTGCTACATTATGTGTGTGCCAGGCATTATGTAAGCAAAGGGGGCATTCCCCCATTTGGAGGGCGTAAAAATGGAGCAAATAGATCTAAGAGATTTCTATGCATCATTTCTTTCGGCACATTTAACGCCTGCTCAGAGAAGGCATTAAAAGGAGGCAAACCATTGTTCACAATGGGCCTCAATGGGCTTTGCAGGATTAGCATAAAAATTGTTGACGCTAATCCTGCAAAGCTCCGAACTAGCATCAACATTTTTTATGCTAGTTCCCTAACTAACGTATCGTGTGGCACATCTTTTTTACCACACACACATGGTGGCATTAAGGGGCGTTAAGGGGTGCAAGAAAAGTGGCACTGCACTGGATGAAATGCAACTTTTCATAAGTCAGGCCCATAGTATATTGTACATATATAAACTCAAGTGACAATCATAAATACTGCGCAAACTATGCAAGTACTGAGGTAGTACCTGACCAAACCAAAATCAGAACAACACACATTATGACATCTGGACATAAAATGCAACAGTTAGGCTACAACAGAAAACATGTAAATTGCCATATATCATTCCTACTGTGCATACTATGCACTTAAAAAAGTACTATTTGTTTCAGGCAGAAAGCCAGGTCACAACAGCAACACTCCACTGTATAACGTTGTAGGTCTGCAGGTTTAGGACAAATATCACAAAGGTTGCATTTGCTACAAAAAACAGGGCACAGGAGCCTCTGTGCACTAACTATGCATTACAGGGTAATTCCTGTGGTGTTACACAGGGGTGATTCCCCCAGCCTCACCTGGAGACTGCCATCAGTACATTGGTGACATTTATATCCAGCGGAATCCTGTGGTGAGGGTCGCGCAGTCTGGAATGGTTTCAACCAGCACCCACTGCTGTGACTGCAGACCAGGAATATGCCTACAGTCACCCCTCAACAGCGAAGTGCACCGCATACTATTGTTGGGACTGCCTCTGGTTCAAATAAGTGAATTACACTGATAAGATGAGGGAAGTCTCCAACAAAAGTAAACAAGTATCTCTAAGCTCAGAGCCAGAAGTACTTCTGTGTTACGACCACTCAGAAGAAAATCTTGGGGCCTAATTTAAACTTTTTGGTGCAAAACTGCACTAATGCAGTTTTGCACCAAAAAGTTTTGCACCAGCTTGCACCATTTTTTAGCACCAGCTGGGCACCATATTTATGGAATGGTGCAAGCCGGTGCAAAGGGTAGGCTAGCGTAAAAAGAAAAATGACGTTAGGCAGGTTAGAGTCAAAATAAATGACTCTAACCAGATTAGCGTCATTTTTTGACGTTAAGGGGCATATTTATACTCTGTTTGCACTGAATTCACATAATTTTTTTGTACTCTAATTCGATGCAAAACTAACTCCATATTTATACTTTGGTGCTAGACACGTCTAGCGCCAAATTTATGGAGTTAAAGTCATTTTTTTGGAAGTGGAAACCTAACTTGCCTTAATGAGATGCAAGGTAGGCGTTCCCGTGTAAAAAATGACTCCATGGCCTCAACGCCATATTTATACTCCCATGCAAAAATGGTGCAAGGGAGGGAGGAGGGGTCAAAAAATGGGGCAAAGCTTGCTTAGGGCAGGCGTTAGGAGACCTGTGGGCCACCATGGAATACGCCCACAGGTGCACTCCCCAGACCCCAGGGGCACCCCCACCCACACCAGAGGGACTGCGGAGGATGGGGACCCCATTACAGGTAAGTACAGGTAAGTATTTTATTTTATTTTTGAAAGTGCCATACGGGGCCCTGAAATGGGCCCTCTTACATGGCACAGGGTGCAATGGCCATGCCATGCCCAGGGGACCCTTGTCCTCTGTGCTGTTCATTGGGGTGGTGGGCATGACTCCACCTTTTCTAAGGCAGGAGTCATGTGGCATGGTAGGTTTAGCAGCATAAAATGACGCTAATCTGGTCATTTTTTTTCTCTAACTTGCCTAAAGGCATTTTGTGGTGC
This sequence comes from Pleurodeles waltl, assembly GCF_031143425.1. NCBI lineage: Eukaryota > Metazoa > Chordata > Amphibia > Caudata > Salamandridae > Pleurodeles > Pleurodeles waltl. The sequence continues at coordinate 447,340,887 of NC_090438.1, read as the reverse complement.
TAAACCCTCTTCTTCTATATTGCGATATTTTTACTCTAGCCTACCCTTTGCAGCATTCCATAAATATGGTGCCAGGCTGGTGCACAGAAATGGTGCAAGCCGGTGCTAAACTTTTTGGTGCAAAAGTGAGTTGGTGCAGTTTTGCAGCAAAAAGTATAAATAAGGGCCAATATTTTGTAAGTTTGTGCCACTTTTTCGTCAAAAAATGACTTTAATGTGGCGCAAAAAAAGTATAAATCAGGGACTTGGTGCTAGACGGGTCTAGCACCAAAGTCTAAATATGGAGTTAGTTTTGCACCGAATTAGAGTAACAAAAATTATGCTAATTTGGTGCAAACAGAGTATAAATATGCAGCAGAGTATAAATATGCCCCTAAATATGGCGTTAAGGCCGTAGAGTAATTTTTTGCATGGGAACGCCTACCTTGCATCTCATTAAGGCAAGGTAGGTCTCCACTTCCAAAACATGACTTTAACTCCATAAATTTGGCGCTAGACAGGACTAGCATCAAAGTATAAATATGGAGTTAGTTTTGCACCGAATTAGAGTAAAAACAAATGACGCTAATTCGGTGCAAACAGAGTATAAGTATGCCCCTTGCTGTGGCTATATACCCTCCTTGGTGCCGGTTGTGCCGAAGCAAAGATCCTCTGAGTCTCCAGAGGCCTTCTCCCCTCCCAGGGGGTAGGTGGACCATGTGTTACTGCAGCAACACAATCCCTTTGGAACTGTGCTGACTCCATGGTGGTCTCCTGGTCAGTTCAGTGCAGGTGAGTGGGATGAGGACGCTGCATGGACAAAGAGATTCCTTGGTAGCAGCCTCCAGCGATGTGAACCCAGGCACGCAGTGTTGAACAGCCTGAAGTCAAGGTGCCCAAGGAAAGCATGTATCATGCGTTGGGGAAGTCATTATGAGCACTGACTCCCAGCACGTTGCTGCTGGACTCATAGGGGGTAGAGTTTGACAGAGGTGTTTGGGTGGCAGTTCAACAGACATAGGAGTGCACTGGTAGGGTACAGAATAAAGCGCTTACCAGGTGCTAGGGGCCAAACTAAGTGAAAGTACAAAGTGCGCACCACACGCTAGTCAGGAGATGGCCAGGGGGCAGGAAGATAGCATCCTCTCTCAGCTGGTCTCCGGGGAGAAAGTAGCCTCTTTCTAGCATGGTTACCCCACTTTTGGCCTGTTTGTGAGTGTGTGTGAGTGTGTTTTTACTGTGTCACTGGGAACCTGCTAGCCAGGACCCCAATGCTCATAGATAAAAACCTATATGTCAGTGTGTTTTGCCTGTCTCACTGGGATCCTGCTAGCCTGGAACCCAGTGCTCATAGTTTGTGGCGTAATGTGTGTGTCTGTATAGTGCTTGACTGTGTCACTGAGGCTCTGCTAACCAGAACGTCGGTGCTTATGCTCTCTCTGCTTTTACATTTTTCACTGTAGGCTAGTGACTTCATTTACCAATTTCAATTGGCACACTGGACCCCCCTTATAAGTCCCTAGTATATGGTACCTAGGTACCCAGGGGATTGGGGTTCCAGAAGATCCATATGGGTTGCAGCATTTATTTTGCCACCCATAGGGAGCTCAGACAAACCCTTGCACAGTCCTGCCATTGCAGCCTGCGTGAAATAACACACACATTATTTCACAGCCATTTTCACTGCACGTAAGTAACTTATAAGTCACCTATATGTCTAACCTTCACTTGCTGAAGGTTAGGTGCAAAGTTACTAAGTGTGAGGGCACCCTTGCACTAGCAAAGGTGCCCCCACATAGTTCAGGGCCATTTTCCCAGACATTGTGAGTGCGGGGCACCATTACACGTGTGCACTACATATAGGTCAATACCTATATGTAGCTTCACAATGGTACCGCTAAATATGGCCATGTAACATGTCTAAGATCATGAAATTGTCCTCCTATTCCAAAATCTGGTATTGGGGAGCCTATTACATGCATCCTGGGGGCTCCACCATGGACCCCCAGTACTGCCAAACCAGCTCTCTGAGGCTTGCACTGCAGATACAGCTGCTGCCACCTCACAGACAGGGTTCTGCCCTCCTGGGGTTTGGGCAGCCCAGTCCCAGGAAGGCAGAACAAAGCATTTCCTTTGAGAGCAGGGTGTTACACCCTCTCTCTTTGGAAATAGGTGTTACAGGCTGGGGAGGGGTAGCCTCCCCCAGCCTCTGGGAATGCTTTGAAGGGCGCAGATGGTGCCCCCCTTGCATAAGCTAGTCTACACCGGTTCGGGTACCCCTTGTCTCCTGCTCTGGTCCGAAACTGGACAAAGGAAAGGGGAGTGACCGCTCCCCTGTCCATCACCACCCCAGTGGTGGTGCCCAGAGCTCCTCCAATGGGTCCCAGACTTCAGCCATCTTGCTTTGTGGGGGCACACTGGAGGCCTCTGAGTGGCCAGTGCCAGCAGTTGACGTCAGAGACCCCTCCTAATAGGTCCATACCTGATAAGGTAGCCAATCCCCCTCTCAGGGCTATTTAGGGTCTCCCCTGTGGGTTCTCTTCAGATTCTGCTTGCAAGTTTCCTTTGGGAATCCTCTGCAACTACTACTTCATCCTCTGACCTTGGATTAACCACAGCCTGCTCCAGGAACCGCTGTAATAGCAACAAAGTATCCACAAGGGATACTTTTCCTCTGTAGCTCCAGCTCCAGCCAGCAACTGCAACAGTTTTCATGGTGTGCACGCTCTGTGGACTCCCTGTCTTAATCCTGCACCAGAAGGATTGAAGAAATCTCCTGTGGGGTGACGGAGTCACTCTCCCGCTCCTGCAGGCACCTTCCAAGATGACGACTGGTATTCTTGGACTCCTCTCACAATGATGAGCGTGCTTCTAAGGACACAGAGGGTGGACCCCATCGACATAGACTTTCCTGAGGGCCTGCTGATGCAATTTTTGAGGAGGTAGGATCTTGCCTTCCCTGAGAGCGACAGTACTCCTGTGTGCTGCATCTTCTTCACCTCCTGAGGCCTCTGTGCACTATTTGCAAAATTTATTTGTGCACAGCTTGGCCCTGGTCCGCAGCACTCCATCCCGCGATGCTCAACTCGCTGAGTTGTTCTCTGGCGGCGTGGGACCTTCCTTTGTTGTGCTGCACCAACTGTGTTTTGCACCTCCTTTGTCCCTGTGTCCTGGGACTCCCGTGGCTTCTGCCTGGCATCTTGAGGACTCTCTAAAGTGCTGAGTGCCCCCTCTTCCACACACAGAGTTGAGGCTCCCAGGTCCCTCCTGGGTCCAGCCAGTGCCATTTTGATGCAAAACACATATTTGTTGTAACGAAAGCTTGTTGGCGACTTCCAACACAAAATCATGTCTGCATCCATCTTCACATCATGGGACATCTTTTGCATCACACAGGAACCCGCTGGCATTTTCTTAGGGTGCATTCCTGCAGTCTTTGACTAACTGGGGACTCGACTTTTGCACTCTCTTCTGGGTTGGCAGGGGCTCCTGTCCTTCCTGGAACTTCTTTTGACTTCTCGACTTGGTCCCCTTCTTTTGCAGGTCTTCAGGTACAGTAATCCAGCAGTTGTTGTTTGCAGACTTGGTTGGCTACTGCAATATTCCAATCACGAGGTTTAGTGTGTCCTAAGGAAACTTGCAGTAATTTACTCCTACTTTTCTGGGCCCTGGTGTTGAAGTAAGCTTCAACAAGGCCTACTAGTGCAAGGGGTTCACCTTTCTCTGCACAAAGTCCTCAGACCATGTAGGAAGAAGTTGGCACAGAAACTGAAATAAAAGACAAAGGGGGTTATTACAACTTTGGAGTAGGTATTAATCCATCCCAAAAGTGACAGTAAAGTGACGGATATACCACCAGCCGTATTACGAGTTCCATAGGATATAATGGACTCGTAATACGGCTGGTGGTATATCCGTCACTTTACTGTAACTTTTGGGACGGATTAACACCTCCTCCAAAGTTGTAATAACCCCCAAAGTTTATTAACCTCATGAGGTGGTACTACAGTTCAAACAGCACCCTTCGGTAATGTTTGAAGTAGCACACTGAACTGAGAGAGCATGGTCCTTTTATACCCACGCAGGGGCTAAAAGGAGGTGGTACAATTATAGAAGCAAGACTGGCATACATGTAAGGTCATGTGGAAATGCACAGTCGACAGGTAGGAGGGCCTGACAGTTTTCAAGGACTAACAGCTGCAGACCTTACTGAGCATGTGCGAAAGTGGGAGATGCTAAATATAACTTGTCACTGGGCAGATTTTCAAGAGTAGTTAACAGAAAGGTAGGACAGAGCACATGGTGAGCACATGGCAGCATGTGGCAGAGAAAATGGCTGCCATGAATACAAAATGGATTCCGCGAAATGTTCACAATAGTTACTAAATACAAGATAATGCTAATGCTTAATCTAATCGCTGCTAAACTACAACAGACGACCCTTTCAGTATTAGCTGAAGACATTTGTCTTTCTAGGATAATCTAAATATTCATCTTGTATATTTATGCTCATCATTTCAGCTATTTCCTTACCTAACATATGTTGTGCTTTCATTTCTGTAATATTTTTTTTGGTAGGCATACAAGCAGTAATACACATGGAGCAGCACATTGGACCACACTGAATACAGATACAGTATGTGAAAATATTACAATCATTACACACACACCTGACCACCCAACAGGTAGTTGGTAATATCCATAGTTACCACAAACAAAATATGTATTATGTGAAGCTGTAAAACTACTATTATTTACACCCTCAATAGTTAAAATCAAGGTACAATCGCTTATCCCTACTGGAATGCTACGTATACATAAATCCCAATGCTACGTATACATAAATCTGCTTTAGTTTTTGTAACAGAAATCACAAATTGTTCTTTCTTGTCAAAGTCTCTTATATTTGTGAAGACATATGGTATTGAAACATTGTCCGGTTGATACTCTTCCCATTCCCATTTAGTTCCTTTGGCTTGGGGATACCCATCTTTGTCTTGGTAGCATACTTTATTAAGGCAAAAAAGAAGTCCGCCCTCTGTACGTTTTCCAGATGCAAACAAAAGCGTGTACCAAGCTTGACAAGAACCATTGTGTGAAAAAGGAAGAGGAATGAAAGGTGTTCCTCCTTTCTTTTGATGCACAGGTATTATTCCACATACCCAACAGTTAGTAGTATTTGTAGCATTATGAGTTTGATGCAACATCTGAATGAAAGTATTATTGAAGTACGATTGACGGTGCTTCTGCTCCGGATAGGGAAGCGTAAAGTAATAGTGATCCTCTGGTACTGGAGTAGTGGCAACAACAAACTCACGAGCAGGAGCCTTCTTTTCAACAAACCAAGTGATTATTGCTATAATCACCAAAACAACAACAAACCCCATAATACTAATGATCAGTTTGTTATTCATTTTAGCAACAGTGATAATTGACCCTTTCAGAAATGAATTAAAAACAATTGTTGGAGCTCTTATCCCTGGGCAGCCGCTGATTTCTTCACCACGGGCCAAGACGGGTGTCACTACTCTAATGCATGGCTGATCCACCCCCCTTGCCACATTGGCTCTCCGTTTCACTAAGACAGGGCGGTGGCTCAACCAGTTTAAAAAAAAAAAAAATCAGATTCTTTCCTCGGTCTCAAATTATATCGCGACACTCCAGAAGTCGTATGGTCCGGGAAGACCTCTGCAGATTCGTCAGGTGATATAGCACGGCCTTTCACCGTAGTCAAAATCTCTCGATGATCGGTCAGCACAGCAGGTTCCACCAAGGTAGGTAGCACTCTCTTGCAGTGAGTACTATGGACCCAATTCTTTCGGTTTGTCACTCGAACTGCTATCCTTGTCGCAAGGAGCACCTGTTCTAGGCCTCGCCACCTTGGTTCCAAGCTGCTTGATCTTTCAAAGGACTTAATCATCACCTGGTCACCAGGTCGGAGTTCATGGCCTTCACCTGTAGATCTGTCAGGAAGTGCTTCTCGAACCTGTTGATGAATAGAAACCAAATTGTCGGTTAACTGTGCCAAATAATCATTCGTCAGGACACAAGGTACATCATATACAGAATTTGGCTTAGGAACTCCCCAAATGTTCATTGGCCTCCCAAAAACCACTTCATATGGGCTAAGTCCAAGTCGAGAGTGTGGCACTGACCTAGTAGACAATAATGCCAATGGTAATACATCTGGCCAAGTTAAGGATGTGGAAGCCTGTATCTTCGCTAACTTCAGCTTCAAAGTAGCATTATACCTTTCCACCAACCCTGCTGATTGTGGGTGGAAAACCGCATGGAACTTCTGTTTGATCCCTAAGCCTTTCAGGACATACTTAATAACTTTCCCAACAAAATAAGGTCCGTTATCATTCCATAAAAGTCTGCAAACGCCAAACCTAGGGAAAAATTCTTTCAAAAGCACCTTCGCTGTGGTAATGGCAGTATTATCCTTTGTGGGGTACGCCTCTATCCATTTACTGAAGGCACATACCACCACCAAGACATACTTTAAATTGTTGCAGCGTTCAAGCTGAATATAATCCATTTGTAGAACTTCAAAAGGTGCAGTTGGTGTAGCAAACCCTCCCGCAGGAGTACGTGTCCCTTTTCCAGGATTGTATTGTAAACAGATCAAACAAGACTGTACTACTCTCTTAGCTGTACTGGAAATTTCTGGATGCTCCCAAACTTGCGTAAGCAACTTCATTATTGTTGAAGCTCTAACATGTGCCAGCCAATGTGCCATCTGAACCATAGGTTGTACAAAAGCTATAGGCAATTTCCATTTATCCATCTGCTTATTCCGCCAACAGCCCTCATCATCCAATTCTCCTTCTTCAGACCATTGCTCACGTTCTTTCACAGAAGCAGATTTCTGTATATCTAATAAGTCTGGTCTAGCATTATGCCAACGTTCAGCTTGTGACTTCACTACATACATAGAAGTAGTACTTCGCTGCATCGCAGTCTCATGTGCTACGTGGTCCTCATGTGCTACCTTGCCCTATCTGATCGGTCACTTTCTTGTGTGCACTACATTTCACAATAGATAGTTTCTTTGGATATGTCATGCAGTCAAGAGGTTGTGCACTAATTCTCTGTGCATTATCTGCATCCCGTGGGATGTGAGAAAGCCTCTCTCCTTCCAAAGCAAACCAAAATCATGAGCCACTCCAAAAGCATAGCGGCTGTCTGTATAAATGTTCACACATAAGTCAGTACTAAGCTCACAAGCTCGTGTCAAAGCTATTAGTTCAGCTGCTTGAGCTGACTTCTGTAATGTACGAGCTGTCTCCACTACCGTGTGTATTGTGGTGATTGCATATGCAGCTGAGGTCGTACCGTCTGGCAACTTCAAACAAGACCCATCAACCCACAGTTCCCCGTCTACATCTGGAAGGGGCGTATCTTGTAAATCAATATGACCCTTTGTCTGTTCTTCGGTAAGGAATATACAATCATGTGTTTCTTGTGACTGAGGCTGAGTCACCGGATATGGCAACAAAGCGGCTGGATTTAGGCCCTCATTCCAACCCTGGCGGTCATAGACCGCCAGGGTGGCTGTCCACGGAAGCACCGCCAACAGGCTGGCGGTGCTTCATGTGGTATTCCGACCAGGCGGGTCCGGCGGTTTCCCGCCGGATTAGCCCCGGCTGGGAGAATCCTCCATGGCGGCGCTGTAAGCAGCGCCGCCATGTGGATTCCGACCCCCTTCCCCGCCAGCCTGTTTCTGGCGGTGAGGATGGCGGGAACGGGTGTCCTGGGGCCCCTGGGGGCCCCTGCACTGCCCATGCCACTGGCATGGGCAGTGCAGGGGCCCCCTAACAGGGCCCCAGCATGATTTTCACTGTCTGCATAGCAGACAGTGAAAATTGCGACGGGTGCAACTGCACCCGTCGCACCCCTGCAACACCGCCGGCTCCATTCGGAGCCGGCTTCTGTGTTGCAGGGCCTTTCCCGCTGGGCCGGCGGACGCTCTCTTGGCGGGCGCCCACCGGCCCAGCGGGAAAGTCTGAATGGCCCCCGCGGTCTTCTGACCGCGGAGCGGTCATTTGGCGGCGTAAGTTTGGCGGGCAGCGACCGCCGCCCGCCAAACTCAGAATGACCCCCTTAGTGTTGCACATCTCTTCAGTGTAATGTGAGGAGCCAGCAATGTCAACTCATATCCTGTTATACGAGCGCTAGTTAAATGTTGTGTCTTTGTGTGATTTAAAAGAGCATCAACCGCATGGGGTACTAACACGAACAGCTTAGGTGACAAAACTATCCCTTCACTCTGACGTATTGACACAGCTGTTGCGGCAACTGAACGAAAACACCCAGGCAACGCTCGAGCGACAGGATCAAGTACTGCTGAAAAATATGTACAGGGACACTGCATATCGCCATGTGTCTGTACTAAAACTGACAATGCACATCCATCTTTTTTATGTACGTAAAGTGCAAAAGGCTTCATGTAATCTGGAGTACCTAACACTGGTGCTGAACAAAGGGCTTGTTGTAGCTGCCGGAAAGAAGTCTCCCATTCATCTGTCCATGGGAGGGGCATTGGAGTAACTTTAGTCAAAAGTGCTAGCAAAGGTTTGACAATGTGTGAAAACTCTAATATCCATTGCCTACAAAAAGAAGTAAGACCAAGGAATGCACGAACATCTTTCTGAGTAGAGGGTACTGGTGTGTCTAAAATTGCTTGAATACGATCTGATGTAAGTGCACGGCCCTCCTTAGACAAAAGGTGACCTAAATAGGTTACCTTTGGTCTACAATATTGCAATTTCTTTTGTGACACTTTATGATGGTGTGAAGCAAGAAAATAAAGTAAGGACAAAGTGCACTTTTCACATTGCTCAGGGGTATCAGCTGCCAACAAAATATAATCGACATATTGTATGAGAGCCACACCTTCAGGCTAAATAAAAGAATCAAGTTGTCATTTTAACGCTTGACTATAAATACTTGGACTCTCGAATATAGCCTTGAGGAACTCTGCAAAATCTAAATGATCATTTATTCAAAGTAAAACCAAACAAATATCGGCTGTCAGGATGAATAGGGATCGAAAAGAAAGCATTCTTCAAGTCTATCACAGAGAACGTAGTTGCTGTCGGGGGAACCAAAGTAAGAAGTGTCATGATGTCAGATACCACAGGATATTGTGGTATCACAATCTTATTGACTTCTCGTAAATCAAAATTGAATCGGTAAATCCTGGTATCAGTATCCTTTTTCAGAATAGGAAGAATCGGACTGTTACAAACATTATACAGAACTTCCTCAACAACTCCAACTGCAATAAGATCATGCACAATTCGTGTGAGTGTTTCTTCGCCATCCTGTGAAATTTTGTATTGAGGCAAACGTGGCAATACAGCTCCCTCCTTGACACTAATATGTACAGGTGGAATAATCATTTGTCCCACATCAGTATCTGAAGTAGCCCACAAAGTACTAGGGAGTGAAGCTAATGCAATATCCTCTTTAACAAGACAAACTCTTTCCATCACAGGATGATTATCATTTAAAATAACACGCACCCCTTCAGGAGAGCATCGTATTGTAGCCCTGAAATACTTGAGCATATCAAGACCCACAATATTGTCTGGTGTATTTGGAGAAAGCAAAAATGGACATGGAGCAGTAAATTTATCAACATGGAATGCAAGTGGTTGTGACAATGGGCTAGGGGAAGGTGTTCCATCGAAACCTATCGATGTAATGGTTAAGCCAGACAGGGGATCCCTTGGAATCAATTGTTTAGACAAGGCGCTACGAGTAGCTCCTGTATCAACCAGAAACTGATCAGTAGAACCCAAAACATGTGCTGTAACATAGGGACCCCTCTGATCTACTGGAACTTCAACTGATTCCTTACCCCATCCTAGGCAATCCTATGCATAAGCAGAATCTTGGAAATCAGGCTGCACATGGTTTGACATCTGGTATTGGTTCCGTCTATCAAAAGTGTTAAACCCATTCTGCCCTCGTACATTAGCATCAACCCTAGCATGATCATTCGTGCTTCTTCTACTGTAGGTCCTGAATATCCTGAGCGATTTCTCACTTGTCCCCGACCACGTGAACACTGCTGAACACGTAGTGCTGGACAATCGGCAGCCCTATGCCCAAATTTGTTACAATACCCACACTGATCAACAGACAAATTCGAACGAGTGTAAGAAGAACCATAAGATCCACATCCACCTCTATCACTACCTCTAAAAAGGGGACCATAAGCTTGAGCCAACATAACCTTAGTCTTTAATTCTTTAATCTTTTTATCCTCGCTACCTTTTGCTTCTAATTCCTGACATTCATAATACTGAGCCATAGTCAAAAGAGAAACCGGAGTAGAGGTAGTCCATGAACTTTCACTAGCTTTTAGATGACTAGCTATTCCTGGTAACATATTTGCAACATATTTATCGACAAACAAATGTCTGCCAGTATCATCTGACAATAACTGACTGCTAAAATCATAAAATGCTTCTTCAAAGCGTGTAAAGAAATCAGAGACCAATTCATCTGCCTTTTGCTTACAAGACGCTAAAACAGTCAAATCTATCTTTTTAGGGGGAATAATTGTTTTTAACTTAACTAATATGGCTGCAGGAAGATCTAGAATCAACTGATATGGCTTTTTCTCAGGTTCCCTATCCCCGTCCATCTGTTCTAATTCTTTCCATGACGCCCCAAAAACTGCACGATCATCAATTTTACGAACAGTTCTCCACATATCTGGCAGTAATATCAATCCGAAAAATAAATCAATGTCAGCCAAAGTCATAGTACAAGAACTAATTGCTCCGTCAACTTCCTCATAAAAGGCGGCTGGATTTTTCCGCGGGTCAGGTAATGCTGTTTTAAGTGCCATTACATCTGCCCTATTCCAAGGAGTATACACCCAATTATAAATAAAATAACCCTTAGTATCAACAGAAGTTTTCTCATCACTTGTACCCAATCCTTTAGGAGGAACATACAAAGGCGCGGCCTCCCGCATTGGTTTCGCGTGAACTATCATAGTCTTATCTGTTCCGAAGATGGAAGCTTGCACCCCACCGGTCTGAGATGTCCATTCAACTACGTCCACAGCCCTTTTCTCCTCTTGCAAACGGACTGCCACAACACATAATTTCACCAAACGCCTGATTGCATCAGCCACCTGGGAGAAAACAAAAAGACCATCACGCATTTGCCTATGATCAGCTGCTACATCATCGGGCTCTAACTCATCAGAATATTTCCGATATAGTTCAATAACTTCTGAGCCAAATGCCTCAGTAAAATATAGCTGCTCCTTTTCCGTCCACCCTTTCATGTTGCCTAAAAGTTCAGAAGCAGAGACAACACTACGAATTGTTTTACGAGCAATAGATCTAAGCTCAGACACACGGTCAGCAGGCAACATAGAGCGACTGTCCCGCATCTTCTGTTGCTCCGAACTGGAGACCTTAGCTAACTCATGAGGGGCAGAAGGAACGACATACGGAGGTGGAGGGCGATCTAGTAACAAAAAATCATCATGTGGTTTATTAAGGATAGGATAGAGAGGTTGCCTAACGGTGTATTGGCCAGTTACCTGTAATTTACGTTCTTTTTCTTCTAGCTCCTTTAAGTCATTTATTTCTTTCTTTCTCATTTCCAATGCTTTCACATATACATTCTTCCGCTGCTCTTTGTCAAGCAAGGCTTGCTCACGCTTCACTCGTCCACGCACTTCTTTCTCCCACATTCGTACACAGTCAAACATATCTTGCCTAGACTTTCACTTACACATACATTGTTCCACATACTCAATCTTTCGCAAATCAAATGACCCATGCATAGGCCAACGTAACTCAGGATCCGCACAAGTGTATTTCTTCCATAATGTACTGTACATTATAGAAGAAAGACCATGTTTAACATACATATCTCTATTTGGCGTCCCCTCTTGGGGTGCCGGTTGTGATTCTTCCAGTCTCAAATTGGTACCATTACAAAAGCAACATATCCTACGAAGTGCGCTAAAAACAGGCATGCCAAAAATAGTGCAGAATATGCAATATTATAATCAAAGTAGCACTTAAGGTGTCGTTCAAATCAAAATTAAATTGGAGAAAATTCTCCTCATTACCTGCCTATATAAATTATAATTTATATATCAATTCAAAGGACACAAATTGACTAGTCACCCAAAACACGAGAGCCACAGTAAGTAGTGCTAAACTACATTACCAAACAAAGTCATCAAAACCCACAGCAAGTGCCATAAAACGGCTCTTACCAATCACAGGGTGTCCAGGTTCCAACTGCCAAGTTCTAAAATCAACCAAATGGTCACTGCATGATGAATGAACAAAAAGGATCTCAGTCGAGGACCGGCGCCACCTGGATGGTCAAATCAGAAGGAAGGGAAAAACGCCGTGGTTGCCAAGACTCGGGTCTCCTCAGGCATTGATCGTCCGCAGCGAGATCCCAATCCTTCGTCGCGACCAATCCGTTGGGCGTCCGAGTCACCGATGAGTCCCTGTTCGGGCGCCAATTTGTTGAAGTAAGCCTCAGCAAGGCCTACTAGTGCAAGGGGTTCACCTTTCTCTGCACAAAGTCCTCAGACCATGTAGGAAGAAGTTGGCACAGAAACTGAAATAAAAGACAAAGGGGGTCATTACGACCTTGGCGGTCTTGCAATAAGACCGCCGAGGCCGCGGGAGACAGAATACCGCCATTGCCGGCGGTATTCCTGGCTCCCTATTACGACATTTCCGCGGTGCCAGCGGACGGTAACAGTGTTACCGTCCGCTGGCCCAGCAGAAATGTCACATCAACATTGCTGCCGGCTCGTAATAGAGCCGGCGGCAATGCTGATATGCAGCAGGTGCAGTAGCACCCATCGCGCATTTCACTGCCCGAAATTCGGGCAGTGAAATGCGCGACGGGGCTATGCCTGGGGGCCCCTGCACTGCCCATGCCAAGTGCATGGGCAGTGCAGGGGCCACCAGGGGCACCACAAGTCCCCTTACCGCCAGCCTTTCAATGGCGGTGTTTACCGCCACGGACAGGCTGGTGGTCGGGGACTCATAATCCCCAGGGCAGTGGTGCTTGCACCGCTGCCCTGGGGATTATGACCGCCAGGCAGAAACCTGGCGGGAAAGTGGAGGGGCCGGCGGTATGGCCGTGGCTTTTCCGCCACGGTCATAACTGCTGGCGGAACACCGCCAGCCTGTTGGCGGTGTTACCGCCAACTTACCGCCGGCCGCCAGGGTCGTAATGATCCCCAAAGTTTATTAACCTCATGAGGTGGTACTACAGTTCAAACAGCACCCTTCGGTAATGTTTGAAGTAGCACACTGAACTGAGAGAGCATGGTCCTTTTATACCCACGCAGGGGCTAAAAGGAGGTGGTACAATTATAGAAGCAAGACTTGCATACATATAAGGTCATGTGGAAATGCACAGTCGACAGGTAGGAGGAGCTGACAGTTTTCAAGGACTAACAGCTGCAGACCTTACTGAGCATGTGCGAAAGTGGGAGATGCTAAATATAACTTGATACTAGGCAGATTTTCAAGAGTAGTTAACAGAAAGGTAGGACAGAGCACATGGTGAGCACATGGCAGCATGTGGCAGAGAAAATGGCTGCCATGAATACAAAATGTATGCTTAATCTAATCACTGCTAAACTACAACACTGGGGTGGGGTAATTTACTTACCTTTACTGTATCCTTACTCTCCTAGGCGATTATGCACACATTACACTTGTCTAGGGGGGGGTTTGTGATTCGCATTCCACTTTCTTAGTATATGGTTTGTGTTGCCCCTAGACCTATTTTCTCCCATTGCATTCTATAGCATTTCCTATTGTTTACACTGTTCTATGACTATTTACTTGTCTAATTCTGGTGTCTAGTGTATATATTGTGTGTAAAACTGACCTCCAGAAGGAGTATTGTCTCTAAGATATTTTTCGTACTGTGTCACCCAAATAAATACCTTTATTTTAGGTAACACTGAGTATTGTCTTTACTTGTGTAACTATAAGTGGTATTGTAGGAGCTTTGCATGTCTCCTAGTTCAGCCTAAGTTGCTCTGCTATAGCTACCTCTATCAGCCTAAGCTGCAAGAACACTACTACATTTAGCTAATAAGGGATAACTGGACCTGGTATAAGGTGTATGTACCCAAGGTACCCACTACAAACCATGCAAGCCTTCTATATCTCCCTGGTAGGTACTAAAGGGAGGCCCAACCATGGTAGGAAGGCCAGCTCAGCTAGATGGCTGGTGGTTCTTTTTGCCAGTCCTGGTATTGCCTGCCTCATACAAAGTCAGGGTGCAGCTGGCAGCAGGGTAATAACTGTGGAGCAGTTCAGATAAGTAATTTGTGCAGTCCAGCAGTCCTTCTGGCAGACGTTCAGCCCCAGTTCCCAAAGTGGTCTCAAAATCATGGGTTAAGAGCCCCTGTGATTATACTCCAAAAATGCCTTTGTTTAGGGGTAACTTCAAAAGAGCCCTTTCAAGTGAAGCACAACACCCTTTCAACCCAGCCGTGTCTCCAGACATCAGTAGGGGGTAATCAGTCCATTGTGTGAGGGAAGAACACAGCCTATTCACATGTAAGGTGTGAATAACCCTCCCTCTCCCCAGCCCAGGGTTCCTTTCAGTATGCAGATGCCTCTTCTGTTACACACAGCCCTTCTTGTGTTATGGCTGTCTAGAAAGTATGCACCAAGTGGAGCTGTCACTCTGCCCCAGACGTGGGTTGGAGTCAGGCTACAAAGCACTAGATGTCATTACTCGCCTTTCCCTTACTGCCTCTTTCAAATGTAGATGGAGTACGGCTTTGGATCTTGTACATCATGGTCTGGCCAAGATAATGACGACCTCTTGTGGTAGCCACGGTGCTGTTGGCAAGATAAAAGCCCAAGCAGTCTGTGCCCTCCAGAAGGAGCTCCGGTGAAAACCACCAGGGAAAAAAAACCTCCAGAAAATCAGAAAAGGCACAGTAGAACTCAGGACTCCAAGAAATGGAACATCAAGAAGCTGCACGGAAAACCAAGCAGAAAGCAATCCATAGCAGGAACAAACGAGTGAGGACCAACAAACCAGAGTGTTGCAAAGCAAAGAAGAAAGAAACTCAAGAGCCTTATATACCAGTAAAACAGGAAGTGAACAAACAGGAAAAGGAAAAACACCATATTAAATTGGGAAAGTATCATGAGACAAATTAGGAGAAAAAACCATCTTGTAAAGGTACTAGTAAATGGAAAGAGCAGTGCATGCTGGGATAGAGAAGTATTCTGGGACTGTGAAAGCATGGCCCCCATGACTAGAAAGGAGGACAGCCAAAAGCCAAGAAAACAGATCAGTATTATATATGCATCGCGGGCGCCACCCACGATGCAAAAGCAGAACATACTGAGACCGGAACAAGATCTGTGGTCCGATCCCGCTGGCAAGCAAGACTTGGACACTGCGGGCGAGCAAATGTCCTGCAGCAGGCCAAAAATGCTGGAAAGTGGACTGCGTGCCTCCCCTCGGGACAAGAATGGGGCACTGTGGGCAGATCACTGACCCGCAGAGTAACACTAGAGTTATAAGAGCAGAGAAATGCCCAACTACACTAGTAAGTAGGACTTCTCACTATTGTTCCAAACATACAAAACATGCCCACGCCTCTCCTTGAAGATCAAAAATTACCACTTAACCATATATAAAGGAATTTCCAATGTAAACTTATGAACGGAGCAGCACTCACAGCAGTGAAAAATGAAATAGGCTGTTTGTCACTACTAGGACATGTAACACATAAAAATATATATCCTACCTTTTACAGACACAACACCCTGCCTGTATCCATTTAGGGCCTACCTTAGGGGTGACTTAGGTGTAGTAAAAAGGGAGTTTAGGCCTTGACAAGTAGTTTGACTTGTCAAGTCAATGTGGCGGTAAACTGTTCATGCAGGCACTGTAGTCGCAACCCTGAGGCTACTTCCGTAGGTGGCACAATCAGCACTGCAGGCCTACTTGTAGCATTTAATTTACAGGCCCTAGGTATATGGTATACTGCTTTACAAGGGGAGTACGGGTAAATTAAATGAGCCAAACAGGTGTAAGCCAATTATACCAAGTTTTAGGGGAGACAGCACATGTACTTAGCACTGATTAGCAGTGGTAAAGTGCCCAGACCCTGAAGCCAACAAAAAGAGGGCCAGAAAAATAGGAGGAGAAAGGCAAAACATTAGGGGATAACCTGTGGGTCATTTTCAACAAGCAGGATGATTGTTTGCATTCTCATTGGACAGGCTAAGTGCTGCTCTTTGCCAGATTCTCGCATACACCTTTAGATCCATTAAGATCCATTCAGGATCCCCAGAGTTACCCACCCCACAGTTTCAAGACCAGTACCTTAACCTTTTTAGTGTGGAGGATAAGATATATATATATGCTCTCTGCACTACTTTTATAGTGCTAAGGATGCAAACATCTCTTCCTTCCTAAAGGGATGAAAACTAGATGGTGTTCTCATCAAAGTTATTCTGAAGGAAAATAGGTCATTAGTTGCATGGCCTGTACAAGTAATAGGTCCACAGTTATCCTCCACTGGGAACCAAACATCTCATTGTAGCGCTTAACTCTCAAAGGGTAGCAAAGCAGAGCAGTCCAAGGCCTACTCAAGGGAGGTGGTGTGGGCTAGCAAACCCCATTCACAGATACACAATAGTACTCAATAAATGATTGTCCAATCTGTGCTTTGCTTTGGAAAAATGAAAAAGTACATTTATTACATAACACTACTCAATACTATACATTACTATGCAGATATTTACAAATATACATAAAAGGATAGGAATGCTTCTTGATGACATTGCATATTCACTCTTGCCCCTCCCAAAGGGAGCCCTAGGTTACCAATCACATGTCAAAACCTTTACTTGTAAAACTTTACTTGTTTTAAAATGCCATGATGGAATATCAATTTGAAGGAACACTCTTAACATTGCCAATAGAACATGCAAACTTGGGAGATGAATGATTGCTGGACATGAATGATTGCCAGTGCCATTACTTTATAAAAACAGTCACAATGGAAAGGGTCTAAGCATCTTAGGGTAATTGGTGAACTCAGCATAACATTTAGTATGAATAACAATTCAAATATCACATCTATAGTCACAACCAGTGTAATTATTTCTTTTCACCCCTAGAGGGTGCTCACAGCAGAAATTGTCAATAACATTCAACATAAACTACTGCACTTGGCCCCGAAAGGACCTAATTTTTATAATACCAAACAGGTTAAATTACCAACTTTCACCCCTAGAGAATGTCTATCAACCTAAAATCTCACACTGAACCACTTCAGGCCAATAGAACTGCAGCCATAGTCTTTGCCATTTTCTTGGTGTCAGGTCCCACCCGGGCACCCTGTATGGCCATACTTTGCTGAACAGCCTCAGGTGCCCACCTGGCTGCCTTGAACCTGATTCCAATGCAGACTGCACTCCCACATGCAACAGCTGAAGCAGGCTGTGCTTTCTCCCATGCCAGCTCCTGTGGGCGGGGATTGCTGCTCATGCAGTGCTACGAAGGGAGGGTACGAAAGGCACCCCCCCCATACTCCTTATCCACAGGGCCTATTAATGTCTTTCTGGGCCCCTTCCTACCTTCTTGGGGGAGCACAATGACACTTCTCCTCCCGTTGCTCTTCTCGGTGCCCAGGGATGGTGTGCTGGGCCCGTCCCTGCAATTGTAGGGGACCACGACAGTGTTTCCTCGTCCTTCTCAAATTCGGGGCCTAGGGATGGGGTCCTGGACACCTTTTCAATGCAGCAGTGGGAGCATGACAGCACCCACCGTCTGTCTCAATCACAGGCCCAGGAATGGGGTCATAGCCCCTTCTCAATACTGTTTGAGAGGGCAATGGCACTTCCCCCAACAGTACATGACTTCTGAGTGCAGCCTCTGGGCCCTGGCTCAATCCGCAGGCAAGTGGAATTACTGCAGTGGAGTCCACATGCTTTGTCGCCAGTTTGACAAAAAGGTGACAGGTAATCCAATCTTCAAACAGTCCTAACACAGACCCTGTTGGGCAGATCTTGATGGTCTTGTTCTCCTTTTGCTCCTGGTGGCAAGACCTACCCACTTGGAGCACTTTCTTCAGGCCTCCTGACATCCAACGCAACAACTTTGAAGGGACCAGGTTTCACTGGCTCCCTGTTCCAGCCTTTGACTCTAGGCTTCACTCCCTCCGTGCGCAAAAGCCCAGTAATTTCCACAACTGGTCATCAGGAAGTGTAAAGGGACCAACTTCCGTGGTCCTGAAAAGTGGCCCACTGGTCATGGGATCAATCAGAGTATGACTTCTGGGGCTTGATGGCAGTCATGGGGTTTGTCCTCCCAACCTTCAATGGTGGCTACCTGTTGTCCAGTGTGAGTACAGAGATCATGTAATAATAATGGGTATTGGTCACTTTCTTAATGCTCAATTTTTCATGTAGTTCTCAGTAACTTCTTTATGCCCCACTCTGCATGCAAAGCAATATGCCTTGCTACAAAATATTCCAATCAGTGAATTCTGTCCAAAACCATTTGAGGCGTCACACAGACTATACCAATTTTTAGTATCTCTCTGAGATATATCATGTTTGACAAATAATGAAAGTGAGCCACAGGGAGATGCATTTGTTGCTCAGATTTCATAGTGTGGATAATATACTAACCTGAATGAAATCTTACATTTTAGAGCTTACATTTTCCCACTATCTTTAAATAACCCTCACAAATAATGTTTCTAAAGTCCTGGAGTAGAATAATCCTTGAGCACTCAGTTTTTAAGAATGTTAACTAAAGTATTTCATGGGGGGAAGTAATTATATTCATGCATCCCAGCGTTTGGGAAAATATTTTAAACGTGAACATTTTGGGAAGAATACCAACAATACACTATAGGATCACTATGAATGCAGCACCCATTGAAAGGGGAAGCAACAAGGAGAAATAAAGATATTTCTCCTCGTTACATCTTTCCTTGCATATCATTTGGTGCATTCCCAGGTTTACCAGGTTTTGTAAATCTGGGAAGGCATCAAAAATCATTTGAGTTAACATGAAACATGAGTAACATGAAAGTTCTAGAACATTAAGCCCACATTTAAGAAAACTGACGCACAACTGCTCCAGTGCAGTTGTGCATCACTTTTCTTAATGCGAGGCAACACCATTTCCGAATACCATCCATTAGCCATTTTTTAAGAAATGATGCACAATGGCGCTAAAGAATGGCTAGCATCTAAAAAAAAGACACTAGCTGGTGACAGATGGAATTAGGGGAAATGGCACCAGTGGATCAAAAATGATGGTAGGCTGATTAGCATCAACATATCTGCCGCTAGTCAGACTAACATCAATTTGTGAAGCACAAGCAGCCCAAAAATATCTCCTGTCTAAGTATAGAGAGGAGTCATTACCACTACCCCAATGCCTACCACAGTGGACCAGTGTCCCCAGGCAATCCCACCAGTGCCATACAGGGGGCCCCATGTAAGGAGCGCCCCAGTGGCACACCACACTTACGCACACACACTTACCTGCAACTTACCTGAGACAGGCGCTCCCCTCCACTGGTGTCCCTGTAGTGTGGGTGGTGGTAATGCTGGGGGGTCGGGTGGACATATTTGTGCCCATTCCATGGTGTTTCCACATGGAAATAGGCGTACAAGCACATTAACACCTCGTCTGGCCAGGCTTTAAATAATTACACTAATCAGGCTTAGCACCATTATTTAGGTCCGCCCCAAGTTGCGAGTCGTTTCTGCGCCGGGAGATAAATATGGCACTGGGGGACTAGCATAATTTTTAGGAAGGGAACTCCTACCTTGCATCTCATTGATGCAAGGTGGGTTGGTGCTTCCTAAAAAGGGCACTAACACCAATATTTTGACACTAGACGGGTCTAGCGTTAAAATATAAATTTAGAGATAAATTGGCGCCTCTGTAGTGTCAAAATAAATGACACTAAGGCGACACTAACTTTCCTTGAATATGGGTCTTAATGTACCCCTTTTTACAAATGTATGCTGTTTCAAAATGTTCTCTAGAGACGAAACCCCACTTCTTTCCTCTCTTATGAAGGTTGGCCCTTTTCACATGGCCTGAGTATTTCAGGTCAGGCATCCTACAACATCAATCTCAAAGACTGAAAGCCATCAGTGAACTAGCATGCGGGATTGTTCAGTGTATTTGACCAGCTTGTATTTATAACTTTCTGGTTAATGTTTGATCAATACGTAAGAACAAAAAGGTTGTTTAAGCTAGCAGCATAACATCCAATACTCTAAGCTAAACATTAAAATTCCATTTGACTTTCACACGGCATCCCTGACTGGCAACCAAACTGCAGCCAAAGGGGCAGTGATAGCACCAAACACCTTTACAGTGTCCCTGCAGGCAGATGGTGTCACTGGTGGTGGAAGTGGGCCATACTAAAAGTGGACGGTGGCTTCCGAACACAATGAATATTTGTCTGATACTACCCTCGTGCTCATTATTTCTCTCATATACAAAGCACACGCTTATCCCTCAGCAAAAGAGCTCTGAAAGGTAAAGACAAAAAACATATTTTCAATATACATGCAAAGATTCGCGGCTTTGCTGATGTTACTTTAATAAGTGCCACCTTGGTTCTCCTATTAGAGCCTTAAGGAACTCTCGAGTGAAATCAACAGAGCATAAATCTATACATTTATTTAAAGACCATTACATACACCTTTCGTTCAGATGGCAGATCCCTTTGCTATGCTTTTCCGGGATAGTCAAACAATACATAGTGACCTGCAAGTTTCCTTTAGTAAACCCTTCATTAGAGCACATTGCTTTTAAATAGATGGAGTTAGAGTTTGATAAACGAGGTTATATATCTAAGTACCAAACAGTTTAGAATCTGTGCGAGGCTGAAGGGCTCTTTAATAGAGGGATTCACATTATGTATTTGTGATAGATTGAAAGAATTTTGTAGTCTGGGACCAGGCTATTAGGGACATGGAAGTGTGTAAGGGTGAAACAGTGGCACATTTCGGCTCAGTTGCGACATAAATCGGAAATGTACAGTATCCGTGCGTACTGCGGCCGGTACCACGAGTTTACAATGATACATCGAACCTGCTTCTTCTTATAATGGTTTATGTGCAAAATAAACTCTTTCTGTCTCATTATGTGAATTATTTGCTGTCAGAAACACGCACCTAAATTGAAAATAATATGTAACCTTCTCAAAGAAGAACATTTTGGTTCTTGACTGTGACTTTTCAAATTAGTTTTCTTATTTCAAAAAGATCAAAGTAAGTTTGAGATCCATTTCAAAGGCGTTCGCTTACAGTTTTGTTAGGCTTCTCAAGTAAAAAGATCTGGTCACTTAGTTCAGTCAAGCTACTGAAATCACGTACGGCCAATGAAAAGTTGCTCCGTGCAAACATTTCTAGAGCATTGTGCATTTAAATTTTATACAGTTTTTCCACTCACACTAGAAGTAAAATAACTTGGGCATGTCTATCTCCCTCTTATGAGAGGTGGATTATTAGAAATAGGGAACCACTTTGAAGCTCGGTCCAGAAAGAGCTGACACTACAATTGTGTGTATTATCTAAAATGAATACTTCTTTATTGTGTGTTTTTCAACCCTGTGTATAGTAAATGAGCAACTTCGAATCCTTACTAAATTCAGCATGCCATTTATAAAATTAGGACGAGGAAGGAAAGAAAAGGCTTTTGGAATACTACTGACAATCTCTGTAAATGCCATACTACCCGTTCTGGAAGACGTTAGCACAGTAATATTATATTAGAAAACATCCTTGTGCTAAAATGCTTTCATCTGTGTTACTTCTGATAGTACATGTTTCTTGGGCTTCAAGAACCTCATTCCAAAAAGCACAGTCTTCAGCAATATGTCTGGCTTATGAATTAAAAAGTCGTAAGTGTCACTGAAGGCTTTAGGCACTCAATAAGTTATCATAAATGCACTCTCTCACTCATCTTTGCACTCATGCACCCATGCATCCATCCACTGTCTCATTCTTGCATTCATCCCCTGACACAACTGCAACAAAACAAACACAAACTCAACATTACAGGGTCGATTATGACTTCGGCGGACAGAAAAGTCCATCTGCCAAAGTCCAGACGGGTAGGTTGCAGTCAGCACGGCCACCTCCCCACTGGCCCCATTACGAGTTTCCCACTGGGTCAGTGGACAGAGTGGGAAACCGCCTACAGCATTGTCTCTGGCTCGTAATCGAGCCAGCGGCAATGCTGTAGTGCGTAAGGTGCACCAGTACCCATTGCGATGTTCTGGTACTGGTGCACCCTACACACTACAGCATTGCTGCCAGCTCTATTCAGCAGACAGTGAACACTACAATAGGGTTGGCCAGGTGGGCCCCTGCACTGCCCATGCCAAGAGCATGGGCAGTGCAGCGGCCCTCCTGGGGCCCCCTGCAGCGTGTCTCATCAAGCAGTTTCATGGCGGTTCTCCTGCCATGAAATCGCTGGCAGAGAAGGGAGTCGTAATACCCAGGGCAATGCTGCTTGCAGCCCTGCCATGGCGGATTAGGACCATCAGCACCTCCAGCCTGTCCTATAGAGGAAAACTAGCAGTCCGACCGACACTGCAACTCTAGTGACCTTAAGACTGTCAGGGTCGTCATAAGGGCCTATATGTAAGATAAATTTTAAGAATTCACGTAGAAAAAAGAAAACAGACTGCCATCTATACATGGTGGATCATATGCTTGCAAAAACAAAATTAACCATAACAGTGTGTGTCTCTCTTGGAAAGGTATTAAAGTAGACTTTCATAGTTAGTTTAATGTTCAGACATGGCCACCACATATAGAACCAACGTGTTGGCTATCTTGAAACAGTAAAACAATGATACACTATGGACAACAGGAGTCAAAATTGGTCTCTTGGTTTAGAGAAAGTAGGTATGTGGGATATGGCACACTGCAGATGAAATATGTGGACATCAAGAGACCTGTTAGCACTGAGTGGAGAGTTGTAGTACCCTCATAGGAAACATTAAAATAAAAAAAGAGGAGAAGCAAAGAATTAAAAGGGGAACTATAAAAGGAGAAAATTCAAAGCTAAAGGTCAGGCCAGTCAGCCCTGCCACTGTCACTGTTGTACGCTCATTTTCAGGTGAATGTACATTTGATAAAAAAAATGCTGTCATTCACAGAGCAAGAGAGACAATGACTGAAGTGAACCACTGTACAAAGTCAGGTTTATTACCTTTATCATTTGCTTGTTATCATATCAACTTAGATCTACTGTGTTTGCTCATAAGCCTTCCAACAAGGCAACTATCTGGCATACCATAATAAAATTACAAATATGTACACAATGCATCTGTCAAAACAATACAAAAACCCTACTAATAGAACCTAATATGGATTCAGGAACATACCTGAGGGGAGGATGTATTTGGGGTGTGGTACTTCCCCAAATAAATTGATTCCGGGATGTGTACTTGGGCCCAGTGGGCCACCAGTCGTGCTAGCAGTGTCTGTGGTTGGGTTTTCTTTTACCTAGATTAGCTGCCCTCATGGCACAGACACTACCTTGCCAACGCTTTATACACTGACCCCTATTCTTCCCTCTTACAGAAAACAGGCCCAGAATAACATGATGCAGAGACGCATTTTAAATATATTTCTTTTATCATCCATTTGCAGTGAACGCTGGGAAATCTGCCCCCGCCGAATCTAACTGACTGAGCTACTCCCCTGTATATTTTAACCCAGTGCAACCCGTCTAGCCTGATGGTTTGTTCACCATTGCCTACTGATGTAATCTACAATGTTCCATGTCACAAAATACCTGCTTGCAGGTTTTAGCATGGTTAAATAGTAATCTACCCTTTCAAGGCCATTGCCAATAAAATATGCTTTTAACAATCAATGTGTCAAGCTTATTGTTTTGATAGTAACATTTCCTAGTAAACAATCTATCATATAGGCTTTTCATTGGCATGTTACCATAACCAAGCTGTTTGTACTGAGCTACATTTTCCAAAAGGCAACAGTCAAACTTGTCATACTTGGAGTGGTATTCCCCAAATGTTTTTGCCTTCACTCCTCCTGTTTTCAGTATTTCTTTTTGTTGGTGTTAGGACTCCATGCACCTTACCACTGCTAACCAACAATACAGTGCTCTCTCCTTAAAACATGGCAAAATTGGCCTAGAACTGATTGGCACATTTAATTTATGTGTTGATTGGCCCAGGGGCAATTATTTGAATGCTGCTAGTGGGCCTGCAGCATACATTGTGCCATCCATAGTAGCACTTTAAAGCTTATCTCAGACCTGACACTGCAGCCTATTGTGTGGTTTTAAACTGCTGTTTTGTGCTGACAAAGTAAACCTTTTTCTAGGCATAAATATTTATTTTTATTGCATATGTCACCCTTAAGGGAGGTCGTAAAGGCCCACAGGGGTGATGTATTGTATTTAAAAAGTAGGACTTTCCTGGAGTGAAAAACTCCTAGAGTCATTTTTCACTACTGTGAGGCCTATTTCTCCCATTGGCTAACATAAAGTTACCTTATCATATTTAATAAGTTATACCATTTGATTGGTAGCAGATAGGGATATGCTATTTTCAAAGTCTCTTTAATGGTGAAGTCGGAATTTTAAGTCACAATTTTCAAAATGTCACTTTTAAAAAGGTGGCATTTTCATGTCCTAACAATGTTTGCCTTCTGTCAGTGTCCATGGTCACTTGACTGTGAATGGCTCTGCTGTAGGTATGTGTGTATTCTTCCTTGACAGGGATATAACGGGGACCTGGTTTTGGCGGGACAGGACATCCTACCAGGATGAATAGGGGTGGGACTGTGCTCTGTCCCACTTGCTCTTCAAAGGGAGTGTTTCCAGCACATACAAGAAACTTGGCACCAGCCTTTTGTCACCTCAGAATTCTTGAAACATTGTCAAGGTAAGGGAAGAACTTTCCAGAACCAGATGAGGAGGAGAGAAAGGACCCACTGCCCACACACACAGAAAGGCTGGCACCAGGTATACATATTAAACACTCAGATCAACTGTTCAGAACATTCCTGGACCTGTGAACATTACAGAAGAAGGACTGCCCTGATGCCAGAGGACTGCCTTGCTGCTTGAGTACTGCTTTGCTGTCTGAGAATGAAGACTGGACCTTCTTACCTTTATCCCATGCTAACCAAAGTGACTCCAAGAGTTAGTTGGCTGACCTGTTTGAGATACAGGGATCAAACAGGTTGCTGAGACCTACCTGTAACTGCATAGCTGACCTGCTGCAATTGGACCTGCCTGGTCCCTGCTAGCCTCTAGAGGAGTACGTTTCTGATCCTCGAGAGGTAACCCCAGGATCTGGACCGGTAACTGGCATCAGTCTGAAATCTTCCTATGAATAAATGTGAAATCCTGAAGTTTGGGTTCTTTGCAACTGTTTTTTC
The DNA here is from genome assembly GCF_031143425.1 of Pleurodeles waltl. Lineage (NCBI taxonomy): Eukaryota > Metazoa > Chordata > Amphibia > Caudata > Salamandridae > Pleurodeles > Pleurodeles waltl. The sequence goes on along the minus strand of NC_090438.1, from coordinate 447,315,439 downwards.
TCCTCACCAAGACTCTGCCACCTGCAATGACCGCTAATGACAAACTCTGGTGAAGACCTACTCTCCTCGCTACAGCGACCACCAGTGACAACTGGCAATGCAAGGTCTGTACTTCTTGCTACCGCAATGATAGTCCTCTGTGACTGCCAGAGCACAGCTCTGGAAACTACCATTCGTGATGCCGGACCGGCTCTTCACACTACAATGATGATAGCTCATGCAGTCTGACCTGTAATTTGTGATACAGTGCTGACATTCTGTGACACTGTCCCTGCTCCTTGTGGCCTCCTCTGCAACAAGCAGAACTCCTTGCACCAGACTCTGAAAAAGTATCTCTTTCAGAGGGAGTAACTTAGTCTCTGTACCTGACCTCTGTTCCATTGCAATTGGCCTGAACGTGTGGCTTTCCCTTGGTCTAGCATGACCACATCAATGCAGATGGCACTTTGTGCTTCTAGCACCATCACTTACCTAAAACTAGGATTTATCATTTTATTTTTCAAGTGTGCTCTAGTTTTCTAAATTATTTTTGCTTTTTGTTGTGTTCTCACTTTATTTCTGTTTTATTTCTGTTTGTGTGCTGCATAAATAGTTTACACATTGCCTTTTCCCCAAGGTACCTGGGGGTGAAGCACAGGTCAATTTACTGACTTTGTGTGGTTTGTCCTTTCAAAGATTGTTACATGAGTGGGGCTTCTGCAACCCTCAACCAAAGACCAAATTTCTTACAATGGTGTTTAGTGGTCAGATCCAGTACTTGTGTTTGTGCAGTGTCAGTCAGTGATTTTGTGAAAAACATAATATTCCATATACATAATCTGACAATAAGTGTTGCCACTTTTCAAATTGCCCTTAGTTTGTTATTTGGCTACTTGTTCCCACATTTTAAATTTAGGTTTTGCTGTGCAGCTTTCCTGATACAATGGAATAGGAGGTGGCAACTTCAAGAAGTCAAAGTCGCAGAGGCTCTTCAGGAAGAGAGGGCTGAATGTTGGAACAAAGACCACCAAAGTGATCTTCCAAATAGATCTCAGAGCCTTTGATGAGGTCAGAGGGATGCAGACTACACAGAGAAGCAGAAGAACTATACCTCTGCAGATGAGGAGGTGTACTTAGAGGTTGAGAATGAGGGGGAAATGATCTGGCCACAGGCACTGAGCTACAGCACCCTGAAGAGGACAAGAAGGAAGACAACTTGCCCACACTAGTGGATTTCTTCTACCAGGGCAGAGAGCAGTGTGTCCTCCCACAATCTGTCCATAGGGGAACTGGAGGACACAAAGGAAGTTCAGGCTGCAACTAACCAGACTCAAAATTGAGGAGGCAGCTACATAAAGGGATGCTGCCAAGAAGGAGTTGGCCACACAACCAAACCTGTCAAGGAGGAGGCAGCTGACCAGAGGGCTTGTTGAGAAAAGAAGTCCCTTGTTGGCTCATGAAGTGAGTCTTAAAAAGCTGGATCTAAAAGAAAAACAAGTCTAGAGGTCTGGCAGCAATGCTGACAGCAAAACCATATTCGCTAATTGAGGCAGAAAGGTCCACATTCATAAAGACCTGGGGCCTTGTTCTGTAGTGGGAGACAATATTGATAAGTGGTAGCCTTGCACATGCATAGTGTCCCTCAGCAGAATTGGAGGCTAGCCACTGGAAGCACATGCCACTGATTGGGCAGAATACCCTTGTGACCTTAGAGGTAGCTGACAGATGGCCTATTCCTCTAACCAGTATTGGGTGGACTTTTCGATTACTCCAGTAAGGCACTGAATGGTTGGGTGAAAGGCAGTGATGTGAGTGTTTACAATGAACTGTACAATTTATTTGCAAGAGAACAAATGTTCAGTAGTTGTTTTCTAGAGCTGCACCATACCTGATACACAGCAAGCTGAGGGACCCCAGGGACCTTGTCAAAGAATTGGACTGCTTGCTCAGCAGCACCAGGATCTACAAGAAAGTATCCAGGGAGGGGGTGTTCACCCAAAGGGTGGGCAGGACCCACATCAGATAAAGGGGGCACTAAAATAAAAACAAGTAGCACTCGAAAGGCCCCAAACAGTTCTGAGAAGAATGATTCCCAGTTCCAACCTGCTCCAAAGAAAGGTAATTATCCTGAGAAGCAATATTGAGGGCAGTTTTCAACTAAAATGCTAAGCATGCTACAGAGTCAGGCACATCAAGGGGGGCCTCCTCCCACCCTAAGAGGCCACAGCTCCACCACTAGTGGAAAAACTGGATGGCTATTGTAGCAGTTGTAGAGGATTTTGCTGCAGTCACTATGGGGAGAAAGAACAGAGGTTACCCTAGTATCCCTGCGTAACAGAGAGGTGGTGCCATAGGCTCCCATAACTAACAAAGCTACTAAGTATATGCTCTGGGTCACCATCAATGGGCAGTGTGTGTGTGCTATGAGAGACACAGGAGCCAATATGACTACTGTCTGGTGTCTTCTGGTGTCCTCAGAGAAGGTGATTCCTGATGTACTCCATCAGGTGGTAATAGCAGGCAACCAAGGGAATCCCTAACCTGTGGTTCTGGCTCTCTTTGAATTGAGGTGGTCCCAGGTACCTTCAAGGTAGCTGTTAGTCAAGCCGTACCTGTTGATTGTCTGCTTGGAAACAATATGCAGCACACCACACCATCTCAAAGGTGGTGGAGTATTCATCCCACCTGCAGATGTTAGGTTTGCTAGAGTGGGTGTGCCTTACCACATGGTCCATGGCAGCCTGCAAGGGAAGTCAGGAGTTCCAGGTACTTTCTTAAAAGAGGAGCATGAGGAGGTGTGGAAAACCTGTTCCGGAATCGCATGGTCTGGAGGGAGATGGAATCTGAGGGAGATGCCCCAAAACCTACAGGGTAGGACATTGCTGCCTTGAGGGATCTTCCTGAGTTTTCCAGTTGGCAAGTTGAAGGTCAACCATCCAGAGAAGAGCTCTCAAAGCGCAGAAACAGTGCCCTCTTCCTGCGGACCTATGACACAGTCCATGCAGCGGGCAACACTTCTGTATAGTGAACCTACAGTTCTTGAGTCTTGGGCAATTCATGTGTTTGTGATCGTCCAGTACTACAGGGCCTTCCTTTTGGGTTTGGTTCATGATGTACTTCTGGAAAGACATCTTGGGCAATACAAGACCTTTCAATGCCAGGCTTGGCACACACTTATACCGGCTAAGAGTGACCTCAAATGTGTTCTGCAGGTCTTGTCCTACCTGCCAAGTCAGTGGGAAGTAAGGTTGAAAGTTAAGGCACCCCTGATGTTCCTTCCTCTTCCATGTATTCCCTTGACAGAGCTGGACTCCAAAAAATAGACCTACGAAGGTAATGTGGACAGAGATGTGCCAAAACGCTTTTGACACATTGAAAGAGGACATGTGCACAGCACCCATACTCAAGGCCCCTGACTTCTTCAAAGAATTAATTGTCCAGATGGATGTCTCAAAGCATGGCATAGGGGCAGTGCTCTCAGTTGAATGAAGGGGGGCAAGATCAACCTTCATTAGGAGGCGGCTACGTCTTGTGGAACAAAGGCAGTTTACTATAGAGGGAAGCCTTTGCATTGGTCTAGTAGCTTTGGACTAACTTCTGGATTCAAAAAGACCACAGACTCTTCAGGTAGTACATGGTACTAAATGTATCCAGGCATTTAAATTAAATGCCTAGTTTTAAACACACAATGTATGGCTACATCAGCCACATTCATTTAACTCCTCTGCTCAATCTCTCAGTATGAGTAAGGCATAGGCACCCGGAGGCCATAACAATAAAACCATTTATATCAACTAATCGTACTACCTAGTTGAGAAAACTAGCCATCTCTTGCTGCAGGATAACCATAGCACATACCTGTTGGCATTCAATCTGTAAGCCAAGAAAATACATGAATAATAAGCAATGCCTAATTTGTAAAATAATAAGTGCTGGTACACTAAACACATCTCAGATGCTCATTGCTGACCTGCTGAATGTTGGAGTTGCTGAATACCAATACTGTCTAGTTATGATTCCACTCCCTGCCTCTTTCCTCTAACACGCTACACTGCATGCCACTTTATCCCACTCTTGCTGGTTCTATGACATCTCTCCTGTCTCTCTTTGTCACTTTCTTTCACCCTTTCTGCCTTTCTCTTCCTTGTTCTTCTGACTCAGTCAAATCATGAGAAAAAAAGTTCCAGTTCTTGAAATAGAGTGCAGTTGAAGTCCAGCAGCAAATTCCAATCAAGCACTGGAAATAAGCTGTGTCTTCACCCATCCCTGTTGTTAAGGATATCTTGCACCATCTGCGACTGCCCCATACACCTTTAAATTCAGCAAAAAATCTAATACACATCATCTCCTCATAATACACCTCTTTTAAGCTGTCATTACAGGTTGGGTGGAAAATGGTGGCGGATTTACCACATGTGATTAACACCATTCCCCTGGGAGGGACATTTAGCACATGTGGTAAACACCTACTATTCAGAGTTTTCAAGTTGATGAAATAACTGTGAGAATTGGACTTTAACACAACACAGTCTGTGTGTTTTTGATTCTTACTGGGCCTTTTTCCCTGTTTAACTTCAGCAGTCTTGACCTGCCAGAATCTATCAAGGGAAAACTCAGAGGGTGCAATAATTATCACACAACTGTAATTCTGTTCAGTATGCACACTTTTCTTTCAACAAGGATAGAAATTTAGCCATTAATGTGTAACAAGAGCCTCACTATGGGCCAGATGTACCAAAGGATTTTACCCATTATGTGTCTATGGGAAAAAGCTTTCGTACATATGCCCCTATATTATTTTACTGGCGTGTATAGATATACTAATGATTTGTCTGAACCAAGGATGTCCTGTCCTGTTTACGTAACTCAATAATTCTAATTTAATATTAAGATTGATATTGAGATTGAGTGGTTTTATGTAGCACATGAATGCCCAAGGGTGTCTTGATGCTGGTGTTTGTTAAAACAGGTACTGAGACAAGAGCATTTAATAAAACATATCACCAGGGACAAGAAAACAACCAAGTCTTAAGGTGTGTCCTAAAACCGTAGAAGTTAGATTGTCCTCTGAGGTGTGCTGGTAGATTGTTTCAAACTTGGCACATGGCATGGACAAAGTGTCTAGCACCCCATGTCATTCTCTTAATTTTAGGAGCATTGACTGTTCTGGAGGTAGGAGAGCACTGAGTTCTAGGAACATACCAGGAGAAATTCCTCAATAGATAATCAGGACGTTAACCATGCAGAGCCTTGTATGCTAAGCAGAGTGCCTTGAAAGTAAATATATTCTTGACAGGGATTCAGTGAAGCTCCACTACTACCATTAAAACCGACTTGAACTTGAGAAGTTTCCTGAGAAGATGAGCCGCAGCATTCTGCAGAGTCTTAAGCTTCTTTAATGCTAGTTGATGAATGCCTACATATAGGGCATTACAAGAGTCCAGTCTGGACAAAACCAGTGCAGTGACCTCTGATTTCTGTAGATCATAAGCTATGAAGGGAATAACTTTCCTTAAGGTACCTATAAAAAAGAAACACAATGAGGTGAAATCATTAATCTGGCATTGAAACAAAGGCTGGAATCAAAGATCATCCCCAAATTTCTGAATGAGGATTTCGGGCTGGGGGCCAGAGTCTGTGGTCACCATGATTGTTCTCAGAAGGATCTTGGTTTTATCCGAGTTCAGCAGGAGGCTATTATTGTTCAGCCAGTTATCCACTCCGCAGCCGCAGCTGTTAAAATGGTGCACAGTTTCAGTAATATTGCTAGAGATAGACATGATAATTTGTGTGTCATCCGCATATGCAACTTTTGGGAAGACAAATGTGCAAATGAACCTCGTCAGTGGGGCCATATAAAGGCTAAAGAGTGTAAGGCTTAGCAATGACTCATGAGAAAACCACATGGCATCTATAAAGGTTTAGACACAAAGGGGCAATTTGTTTTACGCAAATTCAGCGCAAACTGAACTCCATATTCATACTTTGGCACTAGACATGTCTAGAGCCAAAGTTGTGAAGTTTACATCATTTTCTGGAGGGGAAAACTTATCTTATGTCAATGAGCTGCACAGGAGGCGTTCCCGTCCAAAAAATGATGATATGGCCTTTGAGCCATATTTATCCCCGTGCTAAAATCCAGCATGGGGGTCTTAAATAATGGTTCTAACCTTGCTTTAAGGGGATCTGTAGGCAGACTTCCATGGTCAAAGGCCATGGAAATTGCTCACATATGCCCTTCCCTGTCCCCAAGGACACCCCTACCCACCCCTACCCAAACCAGGAGGCCACCTACCGATGGAGGACCCATCCAAGGTAAGTCCGGGTGAGTATATATTTTCTTTTTCACCCAATGCCGCTCAGGAGCACTGACTTTGGGCACCCTGCACGGCGCTGGCCCCAATGGCCATGCCATGGGACATTCATCCCCTGGACATGGCCATTACGGGTAGTGGGCATGGCTCCTGTCTTTACTAAGGGAGGAGCCATGTCCATGGGGCTTGTGCGCCAGAAAATGGCGCTACACTACCTAGAGGCACTTTGTTTGCCTCTAAACAGTGTAGCGCTATCATTTGGCACACAAGACCCGGTTCCCCCTACACCTCCCCAGCCCTTTTAGCGTCCTTTCAAAGGACACTAACAGGGCCTTAGCTCCGGCTAGCACCATTCCATAAATATGCACCTGGCCGGCGTCTGGGAATTATGCTAGCCGGCGCTATACTTTTTGGCGCAAACCAGCCTTAGCTCAGGTTTGGCCAAAAAGTATAAATATGGGCTAAAATCTTCAAAGGTAACTGACTGTTCTCTGTAAGAAAGGAAAGAGAGTAGATCAATAGTTAAATCACTGATTCCAGTCTCCACAAGATGATCCAGTAGGACAGAACGGCTCACAGTATTGAATGCTGCAGATAGATCCAACAGCATCATCACAACCGTCCCCCCATTGTCCATATTGCTTCCTAGCTCCTCAGTTGACACTACCAGCACTAATTCAGTACTATGGTTTGGCTTAAAGTCAATTTCCATGTACCTCCAAAACCCAGAAAGTGCAAAGTTTATGTGCTTCTCAAGTATTTTTGATTCTTCAACCAGGATTATAAAGGCTCTCATTATAACTTTGGCAGTAAAAACCACCTACTGCCGTGACGGCCGCAAAAGACCATCGCCGCGGCTACCAGCCATCCGCAATATTATTACCACAGCTGGATTTCCACCACAAGAATGGCAGAAATCCAGCTGTGGCCATGCCGGTGGAATAGCATTAAGGTGGCGCTGCTACCACCAGCAGCGCCACACCAGTAGACCGCCGCCAGCCGCCAGCCGTATTATGAGAAATATTATGGCCTGGCGGTGTTCTGCTGGTGGGCGCTACTGGCAGTAACAGCACCCCCTCCCGTCTCCTGCTAAAGGACCCCCAGGATCCAGGTAAGTCGGGTCTTTGGCAGGGGAGGGGGGATGTTGTGTGTTTGTTGGGTGTGTGAATGTATGTGTGTGCGTGTATGCGGGTGTGTGATGAGTGTTGAATGTGTGTGTGCATGTACACACGTGTGAGGGTGTGTATGTTGTGAAATGTGAATGCATGTCTGCGTGTATGTTTGAAAGTGTGTGCAGATGTTAGTGTGACTGGATGTATGCATGCGTGTATGTGTGTGTGAATTAGTGTTTGTGTGTGTGTGTGTGTGAAGGGGCGTGGATGTAGGGGGGTGGTGGTTTGGAGAGGTGGGTGTGTAGGGGGGAATCTGGAGAGGTGTGGGGAAAACCCCTATCAGTGACAGGGAAAGAATTCCCTGTCACTGATATGGCCTACCGCCATGGTTTTTGTGGCATTACGAACGCCATGAAAACCATGGCGGTAGGAGGGGTCATGATCCCGCAGGCAGAACAATGGAGGCTGCCGGGCGAGATGGATATCTCCATCCTGGCATCTGTTACAGATGTGGCGGTCGGAGTGGTACATTGGCGGGTTGGCTTCAGCCAACCCCCCAATGTCATAATGTGGCGGTAAGTTCTGCCAGTCTGTTGGCGGCACTTACCGCCACATTATCGCCGACCGCCAGGGTCGTAATGACCCCCATAATGTGGTCTGTTTCTGTCAGAGTCACCAGATCCTCGGGGTCTGTGCACGTTCCCAACACTTCCACCACAAGACAGCTCCAGTACTCTGATTATAATGTCACAGAGTCTGAGTGAGTCCAAGTGGGGAAAAGGGGATTAGGTAGGGAACAGCTGGGAAGGAGACCTGTGGGAAGCAAAAGGTTAATACACACAATATCAAGATTATATCATATCAACCAGTACTAGGCTATGACTCTAAGCATTGTCATACTGAAAACATGGACAACTTAAGCATGGACTTAAATAACTAGGCTTCAAGATAACTGGATACCTGTGAGGGAATCAAGAAAGGTTTCAAATTCAAGCATAGTCTTTTGCATGAGGAATCAGGAAATAATCTGAATGCATTTCTAAACCACCATATGAATCATGCTTGAGGGACTATTATGCACATACAATATCACATCAAGAACTCTAGCACTTTAGTTTTCTTGAATTGCAGGAACATGAATTGCGTACATTGCAGATCTTAACAAAGGTTGTAAATTCCATGGAATGATTGTGCACAATGAATAACATAAGTTAGACTCAAGAAGTGAACCACGCGTCTTGCTGATTCGAAGGCCACCAAGTAAATGCCATGAAGTGGTAGCGTACAATGAACATCGTGATATTAAACACAAGGAATGAATTGCGCTTATTGCCGATTCGAGCACTCCCAAGTAAATGCCATAAAATGGTAACGCACGATGAATAGCATGGGTTCAATACAAAAAATTAATCGTGCATTCTGCCGATTCGAATGTCAGCCCATAAATGTCATGAAATGGTAACACACAATGAATACCATGAATTAGACACAAGAAATGAATCATGCGTCTTGCCGATTCGAAGGCCACCACGTGAATGCCAAGGAATGGTGGCGTGCACTGAATATCATGAATTAAACACAATGAAAAGAATTGTGCGTCTTGCTGATTCGAAGGCTACCATATGAATGCCAGGAAATGGTAGCGTACAACGAATAACATGAATTACACACAAGAAATGAATTGCGCGTCTTGCAGATTCGAATACCACCATGTAGCTGCCAAGAAATGGTAGTGCACAATGAATATCAAAGTTAAACATGAGGAATGAATCGCGCATCTTGCCGATTCGAATGCCACCATGTAACTGCCAAGAAATGGTAGTGCACAATGAATACCAAAGTTAAACATGAGGAATGAATCGTGCGTCTTGCCGATTTGAATGCCACCATGTACCTGCCAAGAAATGGTAGCGCATAATGAAGGTCAGACTCTGATATGACCTCTCCCCAAGAATTGGGAAAGAAGGCAGACAAATGGGTCAGAACAAGAGTGAACAGAAAGGTTCATACAGGAGGTGACAACGATGGCAAGAAGAAAGATGGTGAGAAATCTCAGGATAAGCATGGGGATGAGGGTAAAACTACAGATCCTTTTTCAAATCTTAAACACTCTTCAGGGGGTGTTGATAAATCATCTTCTTTACAACCCATACACATTAAAAAGCCTTAGTGCTATGTGTGTAGAAATAAAGGCCATAGGCCAGGGGAGAAGTCCTGCCCAGGTAATCCCCCTGAGCCTACCACCACTAATACATCAAACTCTAGTGCCCCTAGTAGTGGTGGTAATAGTGGTGGGACTGCTGGCAACAGTCAAAATAAGGGTGTAGTTGGGTTCACCAATGGGTCCATCATAGAAACTGGGGCAGTCAGTCCCAAGACAGTTTCTGTCACACCTGGTGGCATTGGCTTTGCCACACTGGCTGCTTGTCCCCTTACAATGGATAAGTACAGGCAGACAGTTTCAATAAAAGGTGTTGAGGCTCAGGCCTATGGGGACACAGGGGCCAGTATCACTTTGGTGACTGAAAACCCAGTGTCTCCTGCACAACACATCATTGGACAACAGTACAAGATTATTGATGTCCATAACTCCACTAAATTACTTCCCTTAGCTATAATTCAGTTTAGTTGGGGTGGGGTTACTAGCCATAAGCAGGTGGTAGTATCACCTAGCTTACCTGTAGACTGTCTCTTAGGTAATGACCTAGAGGCCTTAGGTTGGGATGAGGTAGAGTTTAATACCCATGCAGCCATGCTGGGTATCCCTGAGGAATTGCTTCCTCTCATATCAGCTGAAATAAAAAAGCAAAGGTGAGAAAAAGGCCTGAAAACTCAGGATCCTTCCCCAACAACAGGTAAAAACGGCATCAAAGTATTCCCCACCCATCCTGCCATTCAGGATACCATTCCTGTGGTGGGAGAAACCTCTCCTGGGGCGGCACCTGTGCTAAGGGAATCATCAGCTAACACAGATGTACTCCCTGAGGAAGAAGTACCTCTCTCTGGGATAACTAATATTGGTGAGGAAAAGTGCACCATTTTCGTTAACATGGAGCATCCCTCCAACCCTCCCAGAGAAACTTTAGTGCAACAACCCTGCACTGCCTCACAACACTTAGGACAGCAGCCCTGCCATAGTGCAGAGCCCATAGGCCAGCATCCCTGCCCTGCTCCACATCAAGAGAAACAGCATCCCTGTTCTCTTTTACAGCCAGATGGACAAGGTTTTTGCTCACCTATGGCTTTACTGAGACAGCATCCCTGTCTGGCATTCTCATCACTTGATATAGGTCCAATGGACAATTCCTACTGCTCTAAACTTAAAAATACTAATAGGAACTCTGAGAATATAACTTCACAGTGTTGGCTAGCTAAAAACCTTAAAACAGGGTGGTTTACATCCCCACAGGGAAGTAACCATATAGTGGTTGATAAAGGGAGTAACCAATCTGTTGCAGAGCTACTCTCCAATTTTCACCACTTAGACAATAAAGACTCAACTGGCCAAGGTTAGCCTTATTGTCCTTCATTTGGGGGGGTTGTGTAGGAAGGTAGCCTCTTTCTAGCCTTGTTACCCCCACATTTGGCCTGTTTGAGAGTATATGTCAGGGTGTTTTTACTGTCTTACTGGGACCCTGCTAGCCAGGGCCCAGTGCTCATAGTGAAAACTCAATGTTGTCAGTGTGTTTGATATGTGTCACTGGGATCCTGCTAGCCAGGTCCCCAGTACTCACATGTTTGTGGCCTATATGTGTTCCCTGTGTGGTGTCTCATTGTATCTCTGTGGCTCCGCTAACCAGCACCTCAGTGTTTATGCTCTCTCTGCTTTTAAAATTGTCACTGCAGGCTAGTGAATAATTTTACCAATTCTGATTGGCACACTGGAACACCCTTATAATTCCCTAGTATATGGTACCGAGGTACCCAGGGTATTGGGGTTCCAGGAGATCCCTATGGACTGCAGCATTTCTTTTGCCACCCATAGGGAGCTCAGACAAATCTTACTCAGGACTGCCACTGCAGCTTGAGTGAAATAACGTCCACGTTATTTCACAGCCATTTTACACTGCACTTAAGTAACTTATAAGTCACCTATATGTCTAACCTTCACTTAGTGAGGGTTAGGTGCAAAGTTACTTAGTGTGAGGGCACCCTGGCACTAGCCAAGGTGACCCCACATTGTTCAGGGCAATTTCCCCGGACTCTGTGAGTGCGAGTACACCATTACACGCGTGCACTACATATAGTTCAATACCTATATGTAGCGTCACCATGGTAACTCCGAACATGGCCATGTAACATGTCTAGGATCATGGAATTGTCACCCCAATACCATTCTGGTATTGTGGTGACAATTCTATGCATCCCGGGTCTCCAGCATAGAGCCCGGGTACTGCCAAACTAACTTTCTGGGGTTTTCTCTGCAGCTACCGCTGCTGCCAACCCTCAGACAGGTTTCTGCCCCCCTGGAGCCTGGGCAGCCCAGTCCCAGGAAGGCAGAACAAAGACTTTCCTCAGAGAGAGGGTGTTACACCCTCTCCCTTTGGAAATAGGTGTGAAGGGTCTGAGAGGAGTAGCCTCTCCTGGCCTCTGGAAATGCTTTGAAATGCACAGATGGTGCCCTCCTTGCATAAGCCAGTCTACACGGGTTCACCGATCCCCCCAGCCCTGCTCTGGTGTGAAAATGGACAAAGGAAATGGGGGTGACCACTCCCCTGACCAGCACCTCCCAGGGGAGGTGCCCAGAGCTCCTCCAGTGTGTCCCAGACCTCTGCCATCTTGGATGCAGAGGTGTGAGGGCACAATGGACAGCTCTGAGTGGCCAGTGCCAGCAGGTGGCATCAGAGACCCCTCTTGATAGGTGCTTACCTTTCTCTGTAGACAATCCTCCTCTGAGGTCTAGTTAGGGTCTCTCCTGTGGTTCCACATCAGATAATGAATGCAAGAGCTCACCACAGTTCCTCTGTATCTCCCTCTTCAACTTCTGCCAAGGATCGACCGCTGACTGCTCCAGGACGCCTGCAAAACCACAACAAAGTAGCAAGAAAAACTACCAGCAACATTGTAGCGCCTAATCCTGCTGGCTTTCTCGACTGTTTCCTGGTGGTGCATGCTCTGAGGGCTGTCTGCCTTCACCCTGCACTGGAAGCCAAGAAGAAATCTCCCGTGGATCGACGGAATCTTCCCCCTGCTAACGCAGGCACCAAACCTCTGCATCACCGGTCCTCTGGGTCCCCTCTCATCTTGATGAGCATCTTCCCTGGAACACAGGCTCTGGATCCAAGTGACCCGGACAGTCCAGCGGTCCATCTGTCCAAATTTGGTGGAGGTAAGTCCTTGCCTCCCTACGCCGGACAGTAATCCGGGGGACTCCGTGATCTGCGGCTGCTAGGGCTTCTGTGCACTTTTGCAAGGAATCCTTTGTGCACAGCATAGCCCAGGTCCCCAGCACTCCAGCCTGCATTGCTCAACTTACTGAGTTGACCACCGGCTTCATGGGACCCTCCTTTGTAGTGTTGAGATGACTGCCATGCTCAGATTTCTTGAACCCCTGTTCATGTGCTTCTGCAGGTGGTGCCTGCTTTTACGTGGGCTCTCTGTACTGCTGAGCGCCCCCTCTGTCTCTTCTTCTAAGGGGCAACCTCCTGGTCCTTCCTGGGCCAGGGCAGTACCCATTTTATACAACTGTGATCTTTGCAGCTAGCAAGGCTTGTTTGTGGTCTTTCTGCATGGCACCAACTCTGCATCCTCCAGTACGCCGTGATACATCTTCTGTGAAAAGGAAAAGTTCCTGGCATCTTCCGTTGTTGCAGAATCTTCAGCTTCTTCCACCCAGAGGCAGCCATTTTGCACCTTCATCTGGGGTTTAGTGGGCTCCTGCCCCCTGGACATTTTTTCGTGACTCTTGGACTTGGTCTCCTTCTTTTGCAGGTCCTCAGGTCCAGGAATCTGTCTTCAGTGATTTGCAGTCAGTTGTTGTCTTTGCAGAATCTCCTATCACGACTTTAGTGTGTTTCTGGGGAAGTAGGGTATCTTTACTCCTACTTTTCAGGGTCTTGGGGTGGGGTATCTTGGACACCCTTAGTGTTTTCTTACACTCCCAGTAACTCTCTATGTACTACACTAGGCCTGGCGTTCCTAAGTTGTTCGCATTCCACTTTCTTAGTATATGGTTTGTGTTGCCCCTAGGCCTACTGCATCCTATTGTATTCTGCAGTGTTTGCACTACTTTCTTTACTGTTCACTTACCTGATTTGGGTTTGTGTGTATATTTTGTGTATTTTACTTACCTCCAAAGGGGGTATATCCTCTGAGATATTTTTGGCACATTGCCACTAAAATAAAGTACCTTTATTTTTAGTAACTCTGAGTATTGTGATTCTTCTGATATAGTGCTATATGATATACGTGGTATGGTAGGAGCTTTGCATGTCTCCTAGTTCAGCCTAAGCTGCTTTGCTATAGCTACCTTTATCAGCCTAAGCTGCTAAAACACTACTAATCTACTAATAAAGGATAACTGGACCTGGCACAAGGTGTAAGTACCATCGGGTACCCACTATAAGCCAGGCCAGCCTCCTACATCTCCTCATAGTTGAAATAACTTTTTCAGCACACGACTGAACGGCGGTTGTGACGCTGCACCAGATACTGCCACTGTGTCCTCAAATGGTCATGTGCCCTCAATGTTTGTTCTTCCATGACGTAGGCTATCGGTGTTATGATGCAGAATTCCTATTGTGAGGGAAGGATGTCTGGCTCCAGCTGAGGTCATGAATCAATCATAGCTTGCCTATTAAATTTGTTTTTATGAAATATTTCCTTTCTTCCATAGTGTCAAGGTTCAGGAGTATCACCTTCTAAATGGCACAGACTGTTTTGCTTCTGCATAGTTTGTGAAAAGCATATTTGATTTTGTCACGTGTTACATACACATGTATGACACCAATACATTGTGATTTTGATTCGTTATGTTTGAATCAAGTGGCTAACACATTACCTATCTGTCATATCTAATTCTTCTTTAGAACTGATTGTTTAATTATTTAACTAAATGATGGTGTAAAGAAGCAGGGCAAAGGAAATACCACAATCAATACAACAACAGTCTTTGAATATGTGTCATTAGCATTTATTTTCAGGACACAAATGAACTAAACAGTCTATTGAAATAAAACCAATGAAAAAAGCAAACAATAAGATTCTATCATGGTAGATGAAAGTATAGTAGTAGAGGCAAAATAGTTTGAAGACCAAGGTACAAAATACAACTGCCTTCTAAAAGCTAAATGCAACCCTGAAATAGTCCACAGAGTGAATGGTAGGCCCCCATTTAAGGAAATTAGGATCTGCATCACTTGAAGGTACTAGTAGAGGTCTTGTCATGCTCTTCTGGTGGTCCGGATATGGTAAGGGGGCACAAGTGCAGAGACTGAGGTAGGTGGATCGGTTTCCTGTTGTGGCAGGGCCTACCTGTCTGTGGCTGACGTAGGTGTGTTTGGTCCACATATAGAAGATGGTACAGGAAAGACCCTTGCACATATGATGGTAGATGTCAAAAATCACCGTAGTCAGGGAGCTCATCATGTCATTGAGATTAGGGATTTCTAATTTGAGCTCCCTCTGCACCTGCTTAATGTTCTGAATCTCTGTTACATCCTGGCCCAATACATCTTGGTACTGTTGTAGTGCTCCCAAGACTCGGTAAATGGTGGTCTGGATGACAATGATGCCAAAGGCCTCATTTTGCTGTCCCAGAGATTCCCTCTCTAGACCCTTACCCCCACTATCCTGTGTACTGGAGGCATTGTGCCCCATCCCACTGGATCTTGACTCAACTGGAGGTGGTGTTGGTATGGTCTCAACAGTAGCCAGGACTGCCGGACACAATATTGGTATAAAGCTCCTCTGTACACAGGAGGTGGAGGTATCTTGAGGCTGAGTTGTGGTTGCAGCTGGGGTGGGGGTTGTAGGTGTGGGCCAAGTGTGACTCATTAGAGCTGTCTACCTAGACAGATCTGATGTACCAGGCAGCTCCCTATCATCCGGGCTCACAGGAGCAGAGTCTCCACTGAAGGTTTGATCATGGCCTGAAGTGGAGGTGTCTTTTGTAGTAGATGGTGGCCCACTGGCCCTAGGTGTTGGAGCTGAAAACAATGCAGACAATATGAAATTAAAATCTGTGTTGTTCTTCAAATGTGTCTCAGCTACAAAAAAGGCAAACAAAAAATATACATGCTGATGAATACAATGATTAAGCCTTTGTGTAACTTTCAACTTTGAAATGTTATGAAGTACACAATACATGTTCCAGACATTCAACACAACGCAGTAGTGAGGAGATTTGAGCACTGAACCTTTCCAAGGCCTAGCATGCTTTAAAATATTAGATAGACTGTAGTACAGTTAAAGGACAATAATGGCATCGATCATTATATGGACACTGCAAAATAAATTGCTTGTCGATACTACTTCTCTTCAGCATGCCACATAAAATGGTAGAAAATCTTGTATTACACAGACTATGAATTATGTAAGCAATTACATCAATTCAATGTAGTAAAAAGAAGGTGTCAACATGCTTGATAAACACAACAACTGTCATTTTCATACATACCATGACAGGGTGACTGACAAATGTACAGCTTTTGGACAGGTGTGCATGTTTGGAAGTAAAGGGAGGTAGAGCAACATCACATTGCACAGGGGATCTTGGTAGGTATTTTCATCTGTTAACACCACTGACAATGCTTGTTAAAAAGTGAAATGCACATACATATTTCAGTGATTCTAGTGGATATGAACACATATTTACAACATGTACGCACATATGAGTATAATGTGAATAGGTGGAAATACTATCTGTTGGAAAATGAGTTACTGGTAAGGGCAGGTAAGTACCTACACTTAGCAATAGGCCACTAACCTCCACTTAGGTCCAGTGAGGTCTCAGTAAATTAAACCCAGCTTAACCCTTGGTAGCTTGGCAACGAGCAACAAGGCTTAACTTAGGAGACAAAGCGTAAAAATCACAAAACAGTATTTAAATAAAACACAGGAAACAGTTTAAAAATCCATTTATAAAAATAGATTCATTTTTTATCTTTCAAATGACACAAAAACAAATAAAATCGGATAAGGGGAACTGGAGATATGAATTTGTAAAGAATTATTGTTTTCTAGCGCATAGAAACAAAAAGCGCCAATCCGATCATCTGGTCTCACCTCGACCGGGGCAAAGTCAAAGTTTAAGGCCGACCACGATGAAGCCCTGCTCGGCTACAGCCCATGGGAGGCCTCGGTCAAAAGTTTACCTTAGGACTTAGTCGTTTTTCTGAAAGTTTTCAGCCTTGATGAGGTGTGAAGTGGCCTGGCTCCACACAAAGAGATGTGCCTGGGGGAGGAGGTCTCCCCTCGCAGATGGTGAAGCAGGAAGGGGGAGGGCTGCCAAACTGGTCTTCAAAGGCAGAGAAGGACACTTGGAGCAACCCAGGAACACCCTCACATCCTGCAAACCCCGACAATTAGGTGCCCCCTTGTTAGATTAGGAGAGGGCAGGAGAGGAATTTTTAGGATTTTTAGTCAAACCAGTGGGTGAGCTCAGCCAAATGTAACCTCCAGACATGGGTCCCTTGCTTGCTGCGCCGCTGGATTCAAGCTAGCCTGGCTGAAGAAGGGTGATACCCTGAAACCGGTCCCAGGATGCTTGAATCCCATCCAGGGAGGACTTGGCTTGGCAGTTCGGGCTGGACTGCTCCTATTGGGAGCAGGGCCAAGACTGATTTGCATATAGCTGGGTCCGAACTGGGGTGATGTGGCAAGCAAAATAACGATGGATTAAACCCAGGTCTGTGACTGGGGGTGAGTGTTTGAAAAGTTTCAACACTCCGTCCATCATTTTATTTTGTGATATTGTATAATTAAGGCGCACATGCCTTAAAGTCATTTTTTGGACGGGAACGACTACCTTGCATGCCATTAACACAAGGCAGTTTCCCGCATCCAGAAAATGACGCACAATGCTGAATTTTGACGTTAGCGGGGTCGGCCGTCAAAGTATAAATATGGTGTTAGGTTTGCGCCGCATTTGCGTAAAATTTTGTGATGCAAATTAGGTGCAAAGAGAGTATAAATATGCCCCCTAGTGTCACAAAAAATAAAGATAATTCAAATAAATGAATAGTAACAAAATGAAAAAAGGGAGATAAACACAGAGAAAAAGCCTGGCTCCTGAGTTGCAATTTCTGAATAAAACTGCTCTGTTGCAGTAGGTTCATGGTTTGCAATGGGGTGTGTTTTATAGTGTGCTTTTCAGGTGTTCACAGTTGTTAAATATATATATCAGGTGTGGGCTGCTAACATCCAACCAATAGCCTCTGCAGGTACAATACTGAATGGATTCCACAAAGGACTCCCCCGTCATGACAACGCTACAGATAGACCGCCAGCATGACTGTGTTATCTAAATATGGTCGGCGGGATCCCTGCATCAGGACAGCAACAGACTGTTCATCACCAGCATTGAAGTCTGCCACGCCGGCTGCAGGAAACAGCTGGTTCATTGATGGCGGCTGACCCACCATAGATCTAATTATGGCGGGTGGCCCACCATCAGCTTGACGGAGCACTTAGTTCTGGCCGCTGAGGCAGTTTAGCAATATCACCGTCAAGATCTAAATCAGGCCTAAGGGCCAGATTTAGATTTAAGTGGACCAGTTTCCCATCTGCTGAAATATAAATCCCATTATTCCCTATGGGATTTATATTTCAGCAGATGGGATATCCCTCACTATTATGACCTAAATCTATCTCTGTATTGGGAGCATTGTGTGCATTTTGCACAATGCAGTAAAAAAAAAGATCAACACAGCAGTATGAAAAAGCAGATGAATTCTGCTTACACAAAACAGAAGTATTTTCAGACACACAAATACAAAATTAAAATGATTAATAAAATATAATAGGACTACAGTAACTCAACTGAATGTTTTTGTGTGTTGAAGTTTGTATGGGAGGTGTAATTGATGCATGAGGTTTAGAGAGAGGCCTGGCATGTGTGTGAGTGTAAAATACAGTAGGTTAGCATTCTTACAGGCAGTAATTCCTGGAAGGATGAAAACATATTTTAGTTTAATTTTTATTCTAGATTTCAGTTCAAAACTAACCATAACCAGTTTGGCTTGTAGAGCTCCCTACATCACTATGGCAACAAGAGAAATTACATCTTCAGATTTTTTTTTTTTTAGAACAAAACAGTAGATCAATCATAACAAAAGCACCAAATGTCATTTTAAGCAGATAAACACAATCATTCCCCAAAATCACAATCAATCACTACCAGAAGATAGGACTAATGTCTAGGTATGAGGGGCATCATGCTTTCAGTATGCTTATTTTAGTGCTGCTCATGATCAGACAGGCTGGTGGTGTGCAACTCACTTTGGTATGTCTTGGCAGAAAGGTTTGCACTCATGAAGGTTACTCTGTGTGGCTCTGCCCAAAAGCAAACCACAAGTGACAGAACTCTCTACACTCTTCAAGAGATGGAAATGACTCCGACCATCTTGGATTGTTGAGTATAACTTTTCTTGTTTTTTATGTGTCTTTACAGGGCAATCTAGACTTGATGTTGTTGCGTCAATGAACACTGTTTCTTGGATTCAAGAATCAAGTTTTAGATTTCATTATTTTTGTCTTTCGGAGCTGGTGAGAGACATAAAGATTTCCAGAGATGTGTCCTGAAATATTGCATTTCATTGACTTGACATTGGAGGTCAAAGGCAAGTTAGCTATTGTGTAATTTTTTAACTTGGGATCTTTTATTACCTAACAGGAAGAACTCTATCATGAAGCATTACTGATAATGATCTAAATATGTGATGAGCTTTGCATGTATTATTGCAGAACAGTGATGCATGTGTGTTCTAGACTTGAAATCACAGAGAGATAATGAGGGCAAATTATAGCTCTAGGTGTTCTACAAACAAATCAGAGGCGTTACCCCACCAATATCAGCTGATGAATACATTTAAAGTTGAAGGTCTTTATCTCACTCACTCATATATAGGAAGATTATTATGTGTTCTACTTATTAATTATATCTTGCTACATTGCAGTTTCAGTAAAGTCAGTATCACTGTCGCTGTGAGAGATGCTGGGACTTTACTATAGTTTACGTTGATACTTTATCTGTTTTCAGATGTTCATTCAGTACCCATCAGAGTTAGTCGTGATAGTCACTGTGTCTGTTTTTTCTTGTCTCACATAATCCACTGTATTTTGTCAGTGGCAGCTGTGGTGGGAGTTGTGAGAGTGCTCGCTTGGATTTGGAGTACAACGTTAGAACTATGTGACAGACTGCCTAGCCCATGTTACTCTCCAACTTGAGTGATTGATTCTCGCAATCCACTGTCTAAAATATTTGTACTCTTAACCCAGAAACATAGTTGTTGTTAAACAAATAATGGGAGTTATTCACAAGGCAGAGAGGGAAGATGCTTGTAAGTTCCCTTTAGCATCAGAATATAAAGATACTGATCCCTGGTCACTCCCTCTTCTATTACAAGAGATAAAGGTCCTGATCTTGAGTGTGGGGCATGAGTACTTTGACAAACCTGACTGATATTTCATCCATCTTATTGCAATTACAGTACAGCCTATGGACCATTTAGTAAAACGTAAGGGGTATTCATCATGTTTATGGCCGTGGACCCATCCACCAACCACTAAATTAGGCCTTCTTGTAGTATGATTTCTACTACATCGTTGTCTCCCCCTGAAGGGATTTTTGGTGAGCTAAAGACATTTGCATTGGACCTGAATCAAATGTGATAATATCTTTTTTGTGCAAATCAATGTTATAACTTGGAATATTTAATGAGAGGGAAGACACTATCCTTTGTTATCCTTTGTTATCTAACTTTTCAACAACTTTCTGTGATCAAACACATAAGTTGTTAACCTAGAGACAGGGCCACCAAGAGGTCCTGTATTACATTACCAAATTCAGATACTTAGTGGTTAAACAGGTTGGCCAGGAGAGAAAAATGCATCATTGCTGTATCAAGGCCTACAAATTGATTGAAATATGTTTTAGCACACATGTAATCCTCCCACGAAATATGCAGAATTCATAGTAATTGGATTAATCAGGTCATTTTTCAGAAAACTCTAAGGTACTAGCAATCCTACAAAAGCCTTAATCAATCATCATCATTTGTAAAGTACAACACTATCATACCTAAGGATATCTGTGCACTGAGGTTGCTGCTTCTGTGTCAGAAAGCCAGGTCTTGAGTTATTTTCTGGAGTCTGCCAGGCAGGGTGCTGTACGGACGTGAAGGGGGAATTTATTCCAGGCTTTGGGGACAATGTAGGAAAATGTGTGTTCCCCGCTGGGGGTGCAATGGATGCAGGAGACTGGTGCGAGGGTGCCTGAAGAGGAACGCTGGTGTCTCACGGGAAGATGGAAGTTCAGCCAGTGGTTGATGTAGGATGATCCCAGGAGGGTTTTGTAGGTGTGTGCGAGCCTGGGGGGTCATGTAGATGTTGAACAGTGTGGGGATGAGCGATGATCCTTGGGGCACACTGCATATGATGTTTTTGGGAGCAGATGAAAATAGAGGAAGGAAGAGGCCTTGCGTAGATAGTGAGAGGAATGAGGTGATCCACTTGAGGCCATGATGTTGAATTATGATGCTGTGGAGTCTGTTGATGAGAATGTAGTGGTGGATGGTGTTAAATGCTGTAGGCAGGTCAAGGAGAATTAGAGCCATTGTTTCTACTTGGTGGCAAAGGGTTTTGATGTCATCTGTTGTGGCGATGAGCACGGCCTCAGTGCTATGGTTGGCCGGGAAGCCTGATTGTGATGCGTAGAGTAGGTGGTTTTGTTTTAGGTAGTCCTTGAGCTGTCGGTGATAGCCTTCTTGAGTACTTTGGCTGGGTAAGTGAGCAGGGATATTGAGATTGAGTTTTTGAGGTCGCTGGGCTTGGCAGAAGCTTCTTTAGGAGGGGTCTGAAATCTGCATACTTCTATCCACCTGGGAAGGATGGTGTGAAGATGGAAATGTTGAGGAGGTTGGTTAGTTCAGAGCTGATTATCTTGGATCAAAGGTTGAATAGATGATGGGGGTAGGGGTCAGTGGGTGCCCCGAAATGGATAGAGAATATGATGGTAGCGGTGGTCTGGATGTCGAGTGAGTACCATGTGCTTATGGCTAGGCTGGAGTTCACTGGTTTGATGAAGTTGAGGCTCAAGGGACTAAAGTTACAGAATATTCAGAACCCATGAAACTAAGGATTTTTAGAAGCCCTACTTTTCAAGAAGAGGTCGGAGCTTTATATTGAAATTATTTTAGGTTAGTTAATTTTGCTATAGATTTTAAAAGCAAAACCGCATCCTCTAAGAATTAAGCACAGTCCCAGAACTTTTTAATTACAGAGCCTATAGGACTTTTATGGATATTTAGTTTGCAGAATCTTGCAAATTCTAGCAAGTTAGAAAACCATTCTTGAAGAAGTGAAAGTAGCTGACCATTCAATGTTGTCCTCAGGTGTGGTCTGGTATCACGTGCACATGATTTATTTATTTAGTTTCTTTTTGTAATCATTACCTAAATATTTCTTTTGATTTGACAAATGCTCCGCATTCCCAAGTCATATTGGGAATGCCCTTGTTAACATTAAATAATCCTCATATGAACTAGGCAGCAAGAACAGTAAATTAGAAATCTATTGTCAAGTAAGTTGTTTGAGTCACTATGGGAGTTCTGAAAATTGTCCCTCTAATGCCTTTGCAGGAATATTTCATTCCCCATTAAGTGCTTGTGGATTTCCTTACCATTGGGAAGTTTAATGATGTACTTGATCAAAATAAACAAATGTGTTACGTCCACAGAAGTTATGATTCTAAGATTGATTTGGAGTGACATGCTTCAATGTCTTGTAGCCAAGAATATGCAATGACTGAAGCAAAAGCTAAATATCTTAAGAAGCATTGAGAGGAAAACCTGGCTTGGGTATTCATTAGACATTCAAATTATATTGTGTTCTATTGTATTTGAGAGAAAGTAAGAACTTGCTTAGATTATATAGCCCTTGATAAATTCACAATAAAGAAGTGTTACCTATTCTTGTTAGAGCAAATCAAAATGCAAAGATATTCATAAAATTCGATCTCAAAGTAGCTTTTCACTTGTTCAGAGTCACCGATAATTGAAACACCACATTTCACACTAAGTGTAGTCCATTTAAGCATCAGGTAGTGTATTTTGGGCTGTCTAGAAGCTCTAAAGTATTTTATTGATGAAGAGGTGTGATGATTCCTATGTGTATTTTGTATGGTCTATTTGGCTGATTTTTATGTTTGCCCCAGGAAAAGCACTTAAAATATTCTAGAGTAGCCTTACAGCTGTTAATAGACCATTGTCTCGCTATCAAGATATATATACTGGATACATGTATCTTCCATACTACTTTAAGAGAGGTTTTGAGGAGGGCATGTGGAAATAGTTGGAGAGGGATTGAGAATTCAAAGGGAAGACGAACTTCCTCACTGTAGCCTAGAAGCCACCAGCCAATAATAGATTCTCCACCAGATAAGGATACTATCCCAAAACACCTCTTTTGTTTTTAATTAAGGCACCCCTGTTTGAACTGCAGACACAAATTTAAGAGAAACTGGAACAATGACTCATAAAAAGTGCTTCCTGCTTCCAGGATTTGGTAGTTTTCCATTAGAGGATTTTCTTTCACTTTGATCAGAATGTTGCAAGTATAAAAATAATCTGTGGACCTGTGAGCTCTCTACTTATAGTATTTTCAAGAGATAACTAGTCAGTAGTTTCCATATCTGGATTGACTTGATAAGCCATTTGTGAGAGAGTTTGTGACTATTGGTAAATGGAGATATTTGAAAACGAAGTCCTCCGGATGTTATGTCAGCATAGACATTAGGGAGTGATTTAGAGTTTGATGGAGGGGATGTCCATCACTGTTGTGACAGAGTAACACTTCCGCCATGCTTTAAATCACGCTCTGAGGGATGGTTTTTGAGTTTTAGTGAGTTGCCATAGTTCTTCATCAATTTATCTATTTTTTTGATGCATTGTAAGAAGGAAGGGCAATGGAAGCATGCCCAGTGTGTAATTGTATTTGGGTGCTACTACCATGTTTATCATTTGGAATCAACCCTATAGTAAAAGGTTTAGAGCTCACTATTTTGTGACATCTTGCTGCATTTGGGGTTTTTAACAATACAATGGAGTGAAAGTTGTACCCCTAAATATCTAATTTGATGTTTTTTTCCAGCAAAAGGATGAGTCTGAGATGGATGCTGCTGTGGTGGACCTTGTCATTGCTGTCACATTTGGCCCAGTTTTTTTATATCCTGAGTGGGTAGAAAATTCATCAATGAATTAAGGTTAACAGGGTATCATCAGTTTACAGCATATGACATTATCTATCCTGCTGTTGTTTGAATGCCATAAATCTGTCAGGAGGTATGAATCACTATTGTCAGTGATTCGAAAGCCAACAGAAAGATAAGTGGAAACAGATCTTTCTGAGTTCATCTTGTTGCTGTTTACGATTGCTGTTGAGCCTTTACATAGCCATTTAGTCATGGAAATGAAGTGTTCGCCTATACCCATTCTCTCAATTGTCTGGAATAGATAGTGCCACTCCACTCGGTAAAGGTTTTTTCTGTTGTGAGAGGGAGGCTTATCCTTTGTTCCAGCTTGTTTCTAAAATCCCAGAGGAAGTGCATGAGTGCTGTTAGGTGACTTCTGGATGATCTCCCAAGGAGAAACCCTATTTGGTTATTGTTGATCAATTATATAAACACTCATTTAAGTATGTTTGCCAGTATCTTCAACAATAATTTGGCATCACCTTTTATAAGACATATTGATCTATAGCTACCACATTGTGATGCTTTTTCCCAGGCCTATGTAGGACTTTAATGTGGGTGCATAGAAAGACTGGTCATAGACCTGTTTAATCTTTTAGATTCAGAACCTTTGCCTATGTCACAGGCTATGATTTTGGGTATTGTGGAGCCATTAGGCAGGCAGTAGTCTATTCTAGTCTCTGTGCCATGAGGACATGAAAGAAGCAAATATTGTCTTTCAGTTGGGTGAAAGATTCACCAAAGATTTGTTAAAGAATGATCCTCCATCATGTTGATCAAAAGGCCTCTGTCTCTATCACAATGTTGATTGGGTTTGTCAGCTCTGTCTAAGATTGGATCGATTGTGTGGTTAAAATCTTCTTAGATCAATATAGCTGAACTGTTTAACTCTACCAACATTCTGCTAGGTCGAGCAATAAAGTTTGGTTTAGCTGTGGTTGGGTCATCAATGGTCATATGGTAATAGTCTACATGTAGAGGGACAGTTTAGCAAAAACATATTGACCATGAGGATCTATCCAAATCTTTGTCACACTTAGATTCACTTAAATAGCTGATGTGGCCCTCAACATGGGATTCTGGAGACTGTGTGTTGTACTTCAGTTGATATTTGAAAGTACGTCGAGAAGGAAATGGCCTGAGACTTATATCGTACAATGAAACATAGAGACAATCAGAATGTTGTTTTAACTGGCACAATCTTCTATAAATGTGGTGAATTACGAAAAGATATATACTATCCTAATTTGGCGTGTTTAAGGATGAAAAGACGTGAAGAATGATAACTATGTGGCTTGTAAATTGGCATGTCTTGAACATTGGCATGAAGTGTTTGAAATTGGAAAATTTGAAGCCCTGACCAGGATTGGCTACCATCAGGCCTGTAACACGAGAATTTGAATCAGGAAATTATAATCTAGAATTGGCTGTTATTATGTTGAATTTTATACAATCCAAACTACAACGCATAATTGTAGCATCAAAGCAGTAACTTTATTGTGCTGTTTAAATATCCTCTCATGTATGAGGCGGTTGTAAATTTGTATGTAAACTATTCTGTGATTTTGTTGGTTCTGTGTTACTTGTTTATTTTTGCGTATTTACTGTTATGTTATTTATGTTTTCATATATGTATGTTTCATTTAGGGTAGGGGGTTGTATTATATTTTTTTGGTTGATCCTATGTTGATTATATTATGTGCGAGCTGAATGTTTAATTAGCTATAATAAATATCTAAATTGAAATATATTGCATGTTGTATATTTGAATTTAAGATTTCCATTCCTATGTTTGCTATGTTAATGGAGAGTAAACTACGTTATACTCATAGTATGATAACTATGTAAGCACATACTTTCACGAGGACGATTGATGAAATTGAAAATGTTTATTATTGCACTATACAAAGGGAAACAAACGTGCTCAAGGGAGGAGGAATGTCGTAATTGTTTCCAGGTGTGGGAAATTTCTTGGACTACCTGTAGGAAGTTGGCTCTGTATGTGCTATTTCAAAGTAAGGAATAGCATGCACAGAGTCCAAGGGTTCCCCTTAGAGGTAAAATAGTGGTAAAAGAGATAATACTAATGCTCTATTTTGTGGTAGTGTGGTCGAGCAGTAGGCTTATCCAAGGAGTAGTGTTAAGCATTTGTTGTACATACACATAGACAATAAATGAGGTACACACACTCAGAGACAAATCCAGCCAATAGGTTTTTGTATAGAAAAATATCTTTTCTTAGTTTATTTTAAGAACCACAGGTTCAAATTCTACATGTAATATCTCATTCGAAAGGTATTGCAGGTAAGTACTTTAGGAACTTTAAATCATAAAAATTGCATGTATACTTTTCAAGTTATTGACAAATAGCTGTTTTAAAAGTGGACACAGTGCAATTTTCACAGTTCCTGGGGGAGGTAAGTTTTTGTTAGTTTTACCAGGTAAGTAAGTCACTTACAGGGTTCAGTTCTTGGTCCAAGGTAGCCCACCGTTGGGGGTTCAGAGCAACCCCAAAGTCACCACACCAGCAGCTCAGGGCCGGTCAGGTGCAGAGTTCAAAGTGGTGCCCAAAACACATAGGCTAGAATGGAGAGAAGGGGGTGCTCCGGTTCCGGTCTGCTTGCAGGTAAGTACCCGCGTCTTCGGAGGGCAGACCAGGGGGGTTTTGTAGGGCACCGGGGGGGACACAAGCCCACACAGAAATTTCACCCTCAGCAGCGCGGGGGCGGCCGGGTGCAGTGTAGGAACAGGCGTCGGGTTCGCAATGTTAGTCTATGAGAGATCTCGGGATCTCTTCAGCGCTGCAGGCAGGCAAGGGGGGGATTCCTCGGGGAAACCTCCACTTGGGTAAGGGAGAGGGACTCCTGGGGGTCACTTCTTTAGTGAAAGTCCGGTCCTTCAGGTCCTGGGGGCTGCGGGTGCAGGGTCTCTCCCAGGCGTCGGGACTTTGGATTCAAAGAGTCGCGGTCAGGGGAAGCCTCGGGATTCCCTCTGCAGGCGGCGCTGTGGGGGCTCAGGGGGGACAGGTTTTGGTACTCACAGTATCAGAGTAGTCCTGGGGTCCCTCCTGAGGTGTTGGATCTCCACCAGCCGAGTCGGGGTCGCCGGGTGCAGTGTTGCAAGTCTCACGCTTCTTGCGGGGAGCTTGCAGGGTTCTTTCAAAGCTGCTGGAAACAAAGTTGCAGCCTTTCTTGGAGCAGGTCCGCTGTCCTCGGGAGTTTCTTGTCTATTCGAAGCAGGGGCAGTCCTCAGAGGATGTCGAGGTCGCTGGTCCCTTTGGAAGGCGTCGCTGGAGCAGGATCTTTGGAAGGCAGGAGACAGGCCGGTGAGTTTCTGGAGCCAAGGCAGTTGTCGTCTTCTGGTCTTCCTCTGCAGGGGTTTTCAGCTAGGCAGTCCTTCTTCTTGTAGTTGCAGGAATCTGATTTTCTAGGGTTCAGGGTAGCCCTTAAATACTAAATTTAAGGGCGTGTTTAGGTCTGGGGGTTAGTAGCCAATGGCTACTAGCCCTGAGGGTGGGTACACCCTCTTTGTGCCTCCTCCCAAGGGGAGGGGGTCACAATCCTAACCCTATTGGGGGAATCCTCCATCTGCAAGATGGAGGATTTCTAAAAGTTAGAGTCACTTCAGCTCAGGACACCTTAGGGGCTGTCCTGACTGGCCAGTGACTCCTCCTTGTTGCTTTCTTTGTTCCCTCCAGCCTTGCCGCCAAAAGTGGGGGCCGTGGCCGGAGGGGGCGGGCAACTCCACTAAGCTGGAGTGCCCTGCTGGGCTGTGACAAAGGGGTGAGCCTTTGATGCTCACCGCCAGGTGTTACAGCTCCTGCCTGGGGGAGGTGTTAGCATCTCCACCCAGTGCAGGCTTTGTTACTGGCCTCAGAGTGACAAAGGCACTCTCCCCATGGGGCCAGCAACATGTCTCTGGTGTGGCAGGCTGCTGGAACTAGTCAGCCTACACAGACAGTCGGTTAAGTTTCAGGGGGCACCTCTAAGGTGCCCTCTGTGGTGTATTTTACAATAAAATGTACACTGGCATCAGTGTGCATTTATTGTGCTGAGAAGTTTGATACCAAACTTCCCAGTTTTCAGTGTAGCCATTATGGTGCTGTGGAGTTCGTGTTTGACAGACTCCCAGACCATATACTCTTATGGATACCCTGCACTTACAATGTCTAAGGTTTTGTTTAGACACTGTAGGGGTACCATGCTCATGCACTGGTACCCTCACCTATGGTATAGTGCACCCTGCCTTAGGGCTGTAAGGCCTGCTAGAGGGGTGTCTTACCTATACTGCATAGGCAGTGAGAGGCTGGCATGGCACCCTGAGGGGAGTGCCATGTCGACTTACTCGTTTTGTCCTCACTAGCACACACAAGCTGGCAAGCAGTGTGTCTGTGCTGAGTGAGAGGTCTCCAGGGTGGCATAAGACATGCTGCAGCCCTTAGAGACCTTCCTTGGCATCAGGGCCCTTGGTACCAGAAGTACCAGTTACAAGGGACTTATCTGGATGCCAGGGTCTGCCAATTGTGGATACAAAAGTACAGGTTAGGGAAAGAACACTGGTGCTGGGGCCTGGTTAGCAGGCCTCAGCACACTTTCAATTGTAAACATAGCATCAGCAAAGGCAAAAAGTCAGGGGGCAACCATGCCAAGGAGGCATTTCCTTACACTACCAATCCCAGAATGCTATATATAAATATGAACGGCAGGAGAGGGATGGACAGAACAGATAAAACCACCTGGAAGAAGACATTATGTCGAAAAGCCCTGTGGTGTCTGTTGGAAAGCTTTCATTAAGGAAATAAATGAAAAGTGATTGATGCAGACTCTGGGAGTGCAGCGTCATTCTTCTCTAGCCACATATGAAGGTTTTGGTCTTAACCCTAATGCTGCACCAGCAGGGAGGCGAGTCGCTAATCAATACCAAGTTTTTGTGTATACGTATATATATATATACATACATAGTTTCGGGGTGATCTGTCAAGCAAAGGCAGAGAAAAAGGGGGTAAAAAAAGCTGCGTAACCCATGTTAATTCCCATAAGACCTTTAGACACAGCTTCAGCCAAACCACTGGGCAGAATTACACCAAATTTGGCAGAAAGCTAGCCTAGCTTTTGGTACACAGAGCACACATTTGCTTATTTGGTGTAAATCTGCTCATTAGTTTTTGAGATATTAAGAGATAATAAATGTGTTTATCTCTGGCCGCGATAATTTCACAAATATTTCACAAATGATTCCCAACATTTTTGAAGTTTTCATGAATATTCATGTGAAAAGCAGCGTTACAATTGGCTGATTATAACCCGACTGCACAGCTAATTACTCCACATACAATATCATTGATGAGATCTTGTATGGCATCTTTGATATTATCACTGCAACATTTCAATAAAAGTATTGAAAAGAAAACAGTATATGGCAAGGGCACGAGTTATAGTTACCTCAATGGCACAAGTTATGTTTACTTAAAAGAATTCTAACTACAATTGTTGAACTTTTACGGTTTTGTACGAGTAAATTCAGAAGCTAACTATAAAGCCCCTGTAACCTTCATTTATATATATATATGAATATATATATGCTAATCAAAAAATGCTGCACCGCACTCCTGGATGCTTAATTTCCACAATTTATTTTTTATGCTCAGATAGCATTCCTTGGCAGGTTATGTTACAGCATCTCTTCAGACACCACAACGTGTTTCAACATCTGTCTTCCTCAGGTTGTTTCAATTCTGTATAAACACCATATACCAACTAACCTGCTCTTTATAACCAAACAGGCATTCTGGAACTTGTGATTCTTAATATTCAACATGTGTGGGAATCATTGTGAAACAACACTATTCTGAACACTTTCATAGGTGAAGTCACAGGTCACACAATGCTGACATTTCATGCAACAATACTTCTTTATTCTGAATCCCCCAGGTGGACCAAGCACCGAGTACATTGCCAATTTAATTCGGGGGCCACCTAGCCCCACTGAAGCCCCGGAGAACACCCCATCCCTGGGGCTTTAGCGAAATATAGTGTGGAGGGATAAACGCCCCCCCGCAGCCTCAGGGACTATCACCTCACTGGGGATTTGCAGAAATATGGTGTAGGTGGGCCACGCAACACCCACGTAGCCCCAGGGACCACCACCTCCACGGGGCTTTCCATAAATATTATGGAGGGGTCATGCTGCCCCCTTGCAGTCCCAGGGACATCATCCCCCAGGGCTACAATACAAAAAGTAAAGGGGTCCATTTCAGACCCTCAAACCACTGGGACCACCACCTCCATGTGGCTGTGTAATGTTGGAAGGGGGCTGTGTGGCCCCCCTCGAGGAGCCAATGATGGCCCAGGGGACCATAACCCACCAGGGCCAGTTCCTGCTATGCCCAGGACTGCCCACCCCCTGGATATAGCTCTTTCCTTTTGCTTGATGGGAGCTGGCAGCCTCCACAAAGGAAAAGCAAACAAAGTCTGCCTTCTGACAGTGGGAACTGTCAAACTGCTCCCACTGTCAGAAAGTAGAGTTTTCATCTGTCTTCCCTGCAGATGAATACATAGCACCTACAAGCAGAGAGCTGCTATTAAAAGCAGCTCTCTGCTTTTGGGAGCAATGCTGGCTCCTGCAGGATGCAGGGAGCCGGCTAGGACCAGCTAAGAGCATGGGTGCCTGGAGGCTCACCCCACAGGGCCAGCTTCTGCTCTGTCCTCAGTCCTCTGACTTGACAGGAGTTTTGACATCTATGGCCAAGTCCCAGCAATCACTCCGCTCCCTGCAAGCAAGAGCTGTCAAACAGCTCTTGTTTGCTGGGAGCGGAGGTTTCCTCTGTTTCCCTGCCCATAGACATGTGAACAGGGAAATAGAGGAAACAATTGCTCTCACAGACAGGGAACTGCATGTTTAGCAGCTCCCTGTCTGTGAGAGCAATGATGGATCCCACAGGAGGCAGGGACCATGAGGGATTTCAGGCTTGGGCCGGGGGGGTCTGTTCAGGAAGGAGGACAGTGGAAAACTGCATCACAAGGAGCACCAGAGGGCGCTAACTTCTTTCAACTACTTGAGTAGATTTTCTACTCGAGCAGCAACTTCAACATGGGCAGCAGCTTTCTTAACGCGGGCAGTAGTGACCTGCCATAACTGTCCATGTTCAGGAATCTCGCTAGTGCTTGCCAACATAGCGGTTTCTCTTGCTAATGCTGCCCAGCTTAACGTTAGTGAGCGTTGAAAGAGAAACTCCACTTGACATCGCTTCACAGAGTTTTAAGAAATTCCATGCTCAGCATGGAGCGCAGAGTAGACAAAACTCTGCGAACTCCACTGGAGTAGAGGAATTCTTCATCCACCCCTAGTTCTTTCTTGTCCTCTCCTGGTGAGAGCAGAGTGTTTGCTTCTCCCTTTTTTACAGGTATGTAAATGTATAAATCACCTGGAAGCTGAGTCCTCGTGGCCCTGCACTGTCCATCTTAGTAGTATGCAAAGTCTTCACATATTTTGCCAGGATGATGGACAGCTTACCAAAGCGCCCCCAGTGCATTTCCTGCCAATTTTGGTGTGCGTTCTTGATGCTGAGGAATATAAGGACATCTGCACAAAAACGAAAAAGCACTTACATCATATAGATAACAGGAAGGACCCTAATTTGTGAAGATTTACGTCTTTGTAGCCTCATTGGTCTCTCTATAGGAGGACTAATGTTATCACAGAATTCTAGAGAAAGGTACAAAAGGAACAATCACATTGACAAATGCAAACAAGGTCACTGGGGATATTTCCTCATGGTTTATTACTCAGCTGAATTGTAGATTTCACACTGGACATTTACCCTAGTTAGCAGAAAGAACTGCACTTGGGTAGATGTTTTTTGCAAAGCTGCATACTCTTGTTCGATGCAAGGGCAGGAGAGATCCCTTTGTGGCTGAGTTACTCACACAGCTATTGACACACCCACACTGAAAGTCATGCACCCACTCACAGACTCACTAAGAGACTCATGTATTCACTCACAGACCCACTCAGACACTCACTCGCCCAGTCACAGACCCACTTAGACACTTATCCACCCATTCACAGATACACTCAGACATTCATGTACCCACTCACATACCTACTCAGGCTCACACACCTACTGACAGACCCACTTAGAGACTCATGCACTCACACACAGATATACTCAGAAACTCACACACTCAGAGATCCACTTAGATAATCATGCGCCCACTCACATGCCCATTAAGGCAATCATGCACTCACGCATAGACTCACTTAGATTTTCACACACAAACTCACAGATGCTCACACACCCACTCACAGAGACACTCTCATGCCCACTCTCCCACCCAGAGACTCCCTCTCACACCTACTCTCACACCCAGAGAGATGCTCTCAAATCCACATAGACCCTCGATCACCCACTCTCACACCCAGACACTGTCACATTCACTCTCACATTCAGTGACTCTCTCCTACCCCTATTCTCACACCCAGAGATACAGTCCCTGTGCAAATCCATGCAGCACAAGGCCATAGGAGTGCTTGGCCTGGGATACAGTGGTCATAGGCAATTGGCCGCAAAGGCCTGGCCACAGGCCCTGTGGCCCACCCTCACTGTGCACAGCCAAAGGCCGTATGGATCAGTGGTTGGATTAATGTACAGAAATGAAAATTGCTTTATGTTAAAAAAACATAAACATTGACTGAAAAAAACAAAGGTTACAGGGGTGTTAAAGTTAGGAAACAGAATTATAAAAAACATAGACATTCACTTAAAAAAAAACAAAGGTTACCAGGACAGTATAGTGAGATTCTGAATTTACTCACACAACACCATAGAAATTCAGCAGTTATAGTTAGCATTTATATATAACATCAGTAAAAATATCTATGAAACATTAACAGTCAATTTATTGAATAAAAGACTGTGGGGCATATTTATACTCTGTTTGCGCCGGAATTGCGTCGTTTTTTTTGACGCAATTCCGACGCAAAACTAACTCCATATTTATACTTTGGCGTTAGACGCGTCTAGCGCCAAAGTCCATGGAGTTTGCGTCATTTTTTTGCGTGGACACCTACTTTGCGTTAATGATATGCAAGGTAGGCGTTCCCGTCTAAAAAATGTACTCCGAGGCATGTGCGCCGTATTTACACTCCCAGGCAAAAATCACGCCCGGGAGTGGGCGGGTCAAAAAAAATGACGTCCAGCCGCTTTTGCGTCGTTTTTTAGCGCCTGATCAGGGCAGGCATTAAGGGACCTGTGGGCTCGGAAGGAGCCCAGAGGTGCCCTCCCATGCCCCCAGGGACCCCCCCTGCCACCCTTGCCCACCCCAGGAGGACGCCCATGGATGGAGGGACCCATCCCAGGAAACATAAGGTAAGTTCACGTAAGTTTTTTTTTTTTTTTTTTTGTGGCATAGGGGGGCATGATTTGTGCCCCCCTACATGCCACTATGCCCAATGACCATGCCCAGGGGACTTCTGTCCCCTAGGCATGGTCATTTGGCAAGGCGGCATGACTCCTGTCTTTGCTAAGACAGGAGTCATTTCAATGGGGTTTTGGGAGTCGAAAAAAATGGCGCAAATCGGGTTGAGGCGACAATTTTGCCTCAGCCTGACTTGCCCCATTTTTTGGCGCCCAAGCTCCATATTCCCCTACGCCGGCGCTGCCTGGTGTACGTCATTTTTTTTGACGCACACCAGGCAGCGCAGCCGGCTAACGCCGGCTAACATCATTGAATAAATACGGATACAGAATGGCGTTAGCCGGTGTTAACTTTTTTGACGCACAACTGCGTTGGCGCAGTTGTGCGTCGAAAAGTATAAATATGGCCCTGTGTATGGCGGGGGCAAGAGTTATAGTTAACTTAGGGTGCGGTTGCCAGTAGGTAATTATAGTTAGGATTTAGTTTCCATTGAAAAAGCAATTCTTGAATTGCCTATATCTTTGGTACCAAATGATGAACCTTCACAAAATGTTCAACAAAACAAAGTGTGCCCAAGGGTCTTGATGTGTATGTTAAGTTTCAGGATGATCTCTCAATTGATGGCCGAGAAACTCAGTGGGTCAGAAATTGTGTGGTTCCTATGTTGATTCACATAGGAATTTTGAACTCAACTACAGTCCAAATTTGACAGAATGGTAGCGTTAGGTCCAGAAAGAAGCCTTTTTGTTATGTTGTGTAAATCTGTTTATTAGTTTTTGATATATTAAAAGAAAATCAAAATATGGAGGCACAAAATCTTCACAAATACTTCCGTTCTCATGCAGCCACCAAGTGTTAGCAGTCATTTTGAGACTGTTTCAGCCAAGTCTAGAAATAAAAAATAAAAAGATGAAAAAGGGCCAGGGTACGGTTATCCTACACCTTTAGCCATGGTGCAGGGGTCTCCTAGGGACCCCACCCAAGGCTTAAAATCACATCAACAATTGTGGCAAATCTGTAAATTTCGCTGTGATTTCCATAAAAAAGAAAGTTTGGTCTTCCACGCTTGTTTTTTATTTTGCCCCATGTAGGTTAGGTAAGAAAATGAAAACAGGAGGGGGCACATTGATCCCCCCCTCTTAGGGCTAGTGAAAGCCCCAGAGACTTCTACCTGCCGGGGGCACTGCTTCTTATGTTTGCGTGGTCCCCCCTATAGCTCCAGACACTACCACCTCCCCAGGGACTGAAGCTTATTTATGCAGGCAGGACCACCTTTGCCCCAAGAACTGCTTCCTCCCTTGGGCAAATGTTGATAAATTATTCTGGAGGGCCAATGCTGACTCCTGCACTCCCGGGAACCACCATCTCCCCTTGGCAATCAATATAATGTATGGGGTGCAATGCACCCCCATGTCTTGGACATTTCCACATCCCCACAGCAATTCATAATTTTATGGCTGGCCCCACGTTCCCCCGTAGCCCAAGGAATCACCACATCCACAAAGCTGAAATAAATGAATGTATGGAATCCATTATGGACCACCCCCCGCTGACAGCTCCCACAGAGCAAAAGCAAACATAACTTTCTTTTCTGCAGCCTTTCATTACAGGGCCGTTAATTGTTAGACTCAGAATTTAAATGTACAAAACCATAGAAATTTACCAATTATATTATATAGTAATCCAGTGACTGTTGCGCACAGGCCAACTCGCACCAGACAGTCTGTGGCTGTGCAGGGCAAGGGTTGGCCACATGTCCTAGCCTTGTGTTACCCTGCAGCCTACCACTTATAACCACACAATGCCACGCCATCCCCAAAGTGCTTCTTTGTCTGGAGGAGATGCAATTAATTCCAGAGCATGAAGAACACGTCTTTAAAAACAGCAGGAAACGTGCTCTGGGGGGGATTTAAATAAGCTGTCCATGATCCTGGGAAAAAAGGCATGAAAACGTTGCATACCAATAATTTATATGGGGTGGGTCCAATGGGCTTGACTCCTATGCCATTTAAATACTTGCATTTTTTAAAAGGGAGAACATGTTCTCTGTCTCAGCAGCAGACTACAAGAAAGAATCTACTTGTCACACCTCCATCAAGAAATGCTGTAAACCTTTCAAGGAGGAAATGCATAGAAAATACTCTTTCTCTGCCTAGGACATGCACAATAAGTTTGGAGGACTAGTATTTGTGGGAAAAGACATCCGTATTGCCCTGATCACCCCCCAGAGGTTTAGACTGATGTTGGTGGTTACTGACTCTGACTGTGCCCTGGGCACTGCTAGTCAGTCCCAGGGCCAGTGCTCTGTGTAAAATGATATATTCAAATGAGACCTAATTACAATTACCTACCTATAAGTCCCTAGTATATGGTAGAGCATGTAGGCTTAGGGACCCAGGATAGGCGCTACACCCATAGGTACACTACTATGTTGTCTAGTGTCAATTTAAGGGCAGTCCTGCATTGCTGGCTGCTTTTAAGTTAAAGTTAAGCCCAATTTCGACTTTGGAATTAAATGTACTTCCAAAGGCGTAAGCTACCTTAATTTTACATATATTACCCCTATGGTCTGCAGTAAGTACCCCCCGCGTTGGGTACAGTGTAAATCTAAGCAGGGACTTTATAAAATATGTTTTATAAGCCCTAGTGATGGCAAAACAGTCAAATTTGTTTTCCCCATCGGAGTAAATGGGCCCCATAGGCTAACATGGACAGACTATAGCCCATATTTATTCTCTATTTGCCCCAGATTTGCGTCATTTTTTTAATGCAAATCCGGGGCAAACTTAACTCCATATTTATATTTTGGTGCAAGACTCATCAAAATATTGGAGTTAACGTTATTTTAAGGAAACGTGAAACCGCCTTGCGTCAATGAGATGCAAGGTAGGCGTTCCCTTCCAAAAAATGACTCAAACACCTTAGCGCCATATTTATCCAACAGGGCAAAAATGATGCACTGGTGGGCGGCGGACCCAAAAAATGATGCCAAACCCGATTTGCATCAAATTTGAATGCCTGGGTCAGGGGAGGCGTTAAAATGAGGCAAACACACCACTACTTATGAAAAACATACACAAGCAACATCATAGCTCAACAGGACAACATGGAGGTGCTACTGATGCAGCATGCTAGACGACCAACAGCAGTAGCCACCACCACCCCAACGTGGCCCGAAAGGCAACACAGAAGCCAGGAGAGGGTCTTCAAGACCAGGACAACCCTCCAGGGCCTCAGGGAACAGGACATCATCTGGAGGTATAGACTCAACTGGCAAGCCATCCAGCAGCTGCTGCACCAAACTGAGCCACATGTAACAGCCAGCCTGCAAACACCACAAAATATACCACTGGTGACCAAGCTGCTAGCTATCCTGCATGTGTTGGCAAGTGGTTCCTTCCAAACAACAGGTGTCCTGGTCATTGAGGTATCACAGCCCTCATTCTCTGCCTTCCTTCCCAAGGTCCTAGATGCTGTCATCTCCCTCACACCCGCCACATCAGCTTCCCCAATACCCGGCAGAAGCAACAGGAGATCAAATAAGGGTTTTATCAAAGACACATGGCTTCCCGCATGTGTTTGGTGCAATTGACTGCATCCATGTCCGGATCATACCACCTGCAGCAATAGAGCATCTATTCTGGAGCAGAAAGCACACCCACTACATAAATGTGCAGACCATAGTTGGCCACCAGCGATTGTTTCCCAGCATCTTGGCCAAGTATCCTGGGAGTGCACATGATTCCTTTATCTTCCACCACAGCACGTTCAATCAGCACTTCCAGGATGGACAATATGGAAATGGCCTTCTTGTCGGTAAGTCCATAAACCTAGCAATATACATGTGGCACAGCAACCCTGTAGGACACACAATACATACAACACTACATTGACACGTGGGCAGGAAAACACTGAGGTGTGACACAGATAGTTATGTTGTACACCATGACACAATGGGATACACACCTATGGACAAATGATGGCTGCCACAAACATTAGCTGCCAATCTAGAGCTACAAGGGACCAATGTCAAAGCAGACAGTGACAATGACATGCCTGCACTGGAAGTACAACTTGGAAGATGAACCATTTACTATTACATTAGGCCACATTAGTCAATCTAACACCCTCCCAAGCAATATGTAGCAAGGAAGGGGTGTGCAATGTGTGTTGCTGCAGGTCTAACACCGTAAGGCAAATAGAATGATGATGCAGACTCACATGTAGGCGAGATGGAAATACTGAGGCAGTCCCAACATCATACATCACTCCTGGGGTGCAGTTGCCAGGTAGCAAAAAGGAAGTGGACAGTGCTATGAACACATATTGATGTGCCACTAATGCAAACTGCACACTGCTGCACACATTGAAAGAGCCAATTGTCCATCAAAATTCTGCACAGATACATCCACCTTCACAAGGCAGTTAGCCAGGTTACCTGGAGCAAGCTTGGTAGGATAGGTGCACGGTTGCACATGAGCCAATGGCAGAGGGAACTACAAAGGTTTGCCTAGAACCAAATCACACATGGGACAATTGTGCATTGTCAATACTGAACACCTCAGTTCTGCCAACTTATGGAGATGTGTTGTGCATTGTCACCTAGCCAAATCAAAGGGCCTCATTGTTGCATTTCATCTGCAATTAAATATGTCTAATTGGATAGGTTGTCCAGGCCATGTAGTGCAAACATGTTAACACCACACTGGAATCTATTGTGTGTGTGGAAGTATCATGTCCCCCTCCAGTGAAAGCACACTAAAACATGTTGGGCACTAGCCAACGCATGGTACATACATACTGACCAGCAGTTTGTAAACAAAATCATAGATTCCAGGTAAATGAGCCAAACACAAGTTGTCATATCAAACAACCCACTGCAGAAAAAACCTCACGGCATCCCAGGATCTCGCACATTACGACAAACACATATGAGTCACAGACAACACAAGATATCAACTGCCATGCTACATGACATTCCTATTGCAAGCAGTAACAAAATACTCACTCCTATTTTCTTTTTCATCTGATCATGGTTACAAATGCAGCCATGAATTATGACCCCATTCCCCAAACCAAGTACAGCAGCAGACCGTGCCTATAATGAGGCACATCGAAGGACACACACCATTGTAGAAAGGACCTTTGGCTTTCTGAATTTCAGATTCAGGTGCCTGGACATCACAGGAGGCAGCCTCCTATATGCCCCACACATTGTTTGCAAAATCATACTTACATGTGCTATCCTACACAGCATTTGTGTGAGGAGGAACATCTCCCTATATGAGCCCGAGCAAGAACTGCCTGAGGAGGGGGAGGAGGAGGATGGTGCCAGGGAAAATGAGAGGGAACATCAAAACACAGCTGCAGGAATGTGCTGCAGACAGCAGATTGTTCAAAAACCTTTTTAACCAGTAGTCACTCTTGGTAGGATAAGTAATTAAACACCTTACTTTATCGCACAATCCTGCTCTGGTTACTTATTTCTCCATCACATGCTCTTTAGGAATCTGAGTATTACCACAGAGAGCATGTCACAAAGACAAATCTGACTACTTCTCATTGTACAGAAAACATCACACACATCTAAAAAATAATCATCTTTTGAATTTCACATATGAAGGACAAAATCAATGGACCACAGCATATGACACACATCCACGTTGCCAACATGGTCAACTGTAGCACATGACACACAACTATGACATCTCCAATCATAAGGTAAATAAGTACACCATACATGAGGTAGTGAATGTGAAATATCAGTGGAAACAGGAATGTATGAACAGACCCCTGACATTAGTCAGTGTGACATTTGCAATCTCTGCAAGGAGCTGGTGTGATAAGAGGGGTATCATTTCTGAAAATGGATAGCATGAGTGTCCAGGTATGTCAAGCAATGTTCACAACACATGCCCTGCACAATCCATCCCTGGAAATAAGCCCTGCCACTGCCATGTGTTAAGTTTCTGCCTTCCCACCTCTAGGGAGCACTGTAAATGGACTATTTGCATCCTTTTTCTAGTGTTGCATGTAGTCATTAGTGCCTAACAGTGACAGTGTGCTACGACTGTATTCCAGTAATTGTTACTGTGTCTCCAGCTGGACCAACAAGGGCTAGTCTTGTGTATGGAAGTACAATTCTTGTTTGTGCCCTAAGGGTCCAGACACAGATTCCCTTCTGCTGTCACCTTTCTATCGGGCTTAGGTGGTCACTAGCTGTAAGATTAATCTGCACAGAGGCACTGACGTTCCCTGTTGGTGAGGGAAGTTCTGAGCCCTACCCTGTGTACAATCTTAGTGATGAGCCCTGTGTGTTTGTCCATTACTGACCTGTTCCATATTTGTCTTCACTTTTCTGTTTTTTCTGCCTTGCAATATCTGCCCTATCCCCTTTAATGCCTTTAGCTGCTCTTCTGTTTTAGTATACTTCTTCCGTGTAAGCTACTCAGTGAACTCAAGGGTTGGCCCTAACAGACTCCTGACTAGACCCGAATGAACCCATAACACCATGGAGCCCAATCCTGACACAGGGTACACATGTCCAAACACTTGAACTGGACACTTCTGTGGAATGCACATCTGAAAACATGTGATCACAAGCAGCCAGGGCAGCAGGTTCACCACAGCAATATGATTAACATAGGAAATTGACGTGTACATAAAAATTTTATTGGTGGAATTAAGGTACAGTGTCTCAAACACTGTACGTTCCAAACATGTACACATGGCCGACATATTGTGTTCACACACAAGTCGCCATGAAGTTGTAGCCAACAATTAATGACATGAGTGGTAACATATCCTACCTAGCACTCATCAGCCATCCTCAATCATCCCTGAGTTCTGTTTGTCGTGTGAAATGTAATATCCTAAAGTCAAACTACACACATCAAGTGAGTCAACACATATTACAAACACACATCATGTCTGTTGTACATCACTGATTGCCATCTGATGTAGATACCCATTTGTAACACATTCATACATGAGCATTACGTCAAATGTATTGCATGCTGTTCCTTCAGAAGCACACATGTTGTTACAGATCATTCACATACAAAACTCACAGACCATAATTCTTACTTTTGTTGCGCTGCATTGCCATAATTTTGTGACGCAAAAGTGGCGCAAACATCTGTGCCACAGACGCATGCTCTACCACATGTGGTCAACCACTATACCACACACTGCAGGCCTTACCATCCTATCTCCATCTTGATACAGGGTGTATGCATGTAAAATATTTGAAGATCATGCAAACGCAGTTTCAGTCAAAAGAATTTACGCAAATGCATCGAAAAACAACATAAACGCTAACTAAACATACATGGGCCCTTAGCGTTAATTCCACCAGCGCATGCGGACAGCTACTAAAAGAAATTGCAGTTTCCCAGTAATGCGTGGTATTTTGCAGCACATGTAGGTTATGCGTCTAAAATATTCACACAAACATTGTATGCATTAAAAAAAATTACATGCAAGACAGAAAATGGGCCACAAAGGGGACAGGAAGTGATGTAATAGGAACTCCTGTTTACAGACAGGGTTCTGTTGGTGTACTTTCACTTTATAGTCTTGCTTTTTCTTGACTGTGTGCCTGTGTCTTGGTGGTGCTCATGTCTGGATTGCGTTTCCTTTATCTTGCGGGGTCTCACTTGTGTCTTTTGAGTATTCTATTTGTTTATTGTACATGTTTAAGTGCTTTTGTGTGGTTTATTGTCTTTTTGATTGTATTTGAACTGTTGGGTGTCTGTTTGGGGGTTACATTAGTTGGGTTAGTTAGGGTTCGTAGTTTGGGCTGTAAGTTTCCTTTTTCACATTTATTTTCCTTCCTTTTTCTGTTTTGCATTGTTGGGAAGGGCGAGGCTGACCTGCATGGGGAGGAGGAGCTCGGGGGGTTTGTATGGCTGGTGTACCACTTACTGCTGTTGATGCTGGAGATGGGTGACTGTGTGATACAGGGGTATCACACAGAGACAAGGCGGCTGCAGTGGGGCAAGGTGCTCTACCCCCTCAAATGTGTATTTAACACAACAAGGAATGAGCACCAGCTGAAGCATCACTGGGCTGACCTGGTGGCCAGAGAACAGGACCTGCTGGACCACCTGGGTGTGGTGATCGGTGGCTCTGTTGGTGAGTATCACTTTGACAACTGTGTACGGTAGAATGCTCCTGAGTGACAGAAGCAGATGTCTTGACGTGCTGCATGCAATGTTTGTGGCCATGTTGAATGCAAGTAGAACAAACTGTTAGTGTCCCAGCACTGAGATATATTCCACATGTCTCTACATGTTAACAATGCAGTCCTGAGCTTTATTGAGTCATGTCTGACATTTATTTAGGGCTACATGTACCAAGCTATTTATAATTCTCCCAAACGGCCTAGTTTTCAGATTTTGTGTGTTTACGTCAGGAATTTTTTTTTATTCAAATGCACACCGCCAGTTCTGCTATCACCTTGCCCAATCACAAATCAGGGTTTGCTAGTGGCATTTACGAAGGGGCGTTCCTTTCCTATTAGCAAGTCGCAGTTCCCTGATTGATTGTTTGGTGACTACAAATGCTGGCACTAAACAATTGCAATTACCAGCCATTTCAAGTTGGTGTTAACTCATTTGCAAAAGGCAAGGGATCCCCATGGGATCCCTTCCCCTTTGTGAATGCATGCCCAAAAATTGTTTCTGAGCTGGAAGTTGTCCCACAGATCACTGACTGCTTCAAAAAAATTGAATAGAGGCATATCGGTTTCTTAAATGCTTAAATGCTTTCTGTTTACCCCTGATGAAATAAGGCTGCATTTAAATGAGAATATACATCTCTATTTGAAAGCAGTCACAGACATAGGGGGTCATTCTGACCTCGGCGGTAAAAGGCCCTTACCGCCGGTCAGAAGTCCGCCATTCTACCGCCGCGGCCGCGGTAAACCGCCACGGGCATTCTGACCACCAACTGTGAAACCGCCAAAAATCCGACATCCAAGGAAGTCCGCCACATCAGCGGGCCGCGGAAAACTGGAGATGACCAAACCTCCACCGTCACGCCAACACAAACACGCCCATGCCATTCGGACCCACGAATCCACGCGGCGGTCTTTCAACCGCGGTATTCCATTGGCGGTACACACCGCCGCGGTCAAAATACACACACAGCTCCAAAACACTGCCACATTGGACATTTTGAAATACGCACACCTGAGACACATACAAACAACACACCCACACATCCAATCAACTATAAAACACACACCCACATCACCCACACACCCCCACTAGTTGGAAATCGGAGCGAAGGCGAGAGCGAGAGAGATAGAGATAGAGAGAGCGAGCACAGCAATAGAAAACCCCAACACACACAGGAACCCAACTTCATCACCCACACCACATCTACGCACACATCACCACATATCACCACGCACATCACCACAAACACCACCCCACACCTCATCCACACCACCCCATGGCACCCCAAAGACACCCAAGGTTTTCGGACCAA
The DNA here is from genome assembly GCF_031143425.1 of Pleurodeles waltl. Lineage (NCBI taxonomy): Eukaryota > Metazoa > Chordata > Amphibia > Caudata > Salamandridae > Pleurodeles > Pleurodeles waltl. The sequence continues at coordinate 447,272,715 of NC_090438.1, read as the reverse complement.
GAACTCCGGGTCATGGTGGAGGAAATCATGAGGGTTGAGCCCCAGCTCTTCGGCACACAGGTGCAGCACACCACCATAGCAAGGAAGGCTGAACTATGGCAAAGGATCGTAGACAGGGTCAACGCTGTGGGACAGCATCCCAGAAATCGGGAAGATATCAGAAAGCGATGGAACGACCTATGGGGGAAGGTGCGCTCGATGATCTCCAGGCACAACATCGCTGTGCAGAAGACTGGCGGCGGACCCCCACCCACTCCACCCCAATTCACAGCATGGGAGCAAGAGGTGGTTAACATCCTGCATCCTGATGGCCTCGCTGGAGTAGGCGGAGGAATGGACTCTGGTAAGTCGAATCTCAACTACCAGCATGCCACCCCCCCCCTCACCCCCAATCTCACCCCCCAGCACATAACCTCCCCTGAATGCCAACACAAACCATAGACAGCCACCACCAAAGCATGACCATTGCACATACCCATAACCCCCCCCCCAAACCCTCACAACACCTCCCACAAGGGAATGCCAGCACTGGGGGCCAAGGGCACCCAAAATGCACACCATGGCACACACAGAAACAATAACCATACTCCTTTACCCCTGCAGGGCCCGAACGCCAACACACCACCACGGAGGGTCCAGATTTGTCCATCCCACCCCCAGAACAGGCCCCCAGCAAGGACAGCAGCTCTGTTGACCTAGAACCTGACGACCAGCCCGGACCATCGGGGACCTCTGGACAGTCGGTTCCCCACACACAGACACAGGCCACAGCAGACCCAAACCCCTCTGGGAACACCAGCACGGCTCCCACCCAGCGGGCCCATGCCTCTGTCTCGCGGAAGCGTCAATCAGCGGTGTGTCCGCCACTACAGGGCACCCAGGCTGACCCAACACCCCAACAACAACAGGGACCTGGGGGCAGTGGTAGTGGGCACACCGTCCAGGGGACAGAGGCCCGGGGAAACAGGGCAACTGGGAGGGCTGCTGTGCGACAGGGGGGGGAGGACAGGCACAGGGAACCGACTCTCCAAGAGGCCCTCACCACCATCATGGGAGCATATCATCACTCCCAGGAGACGATGGCGACGGTACTGGCCAGGTTCACCGAGATCCAGGCACAGCAGGAAGAACGGTACATGGGGTTCAGCAATGAACTCCGGGACATCGCTACCGCTATGGGGACCATAGTCCAGGCCCTCAACCGGATAGAAACCACATTGCGGGACCATGTGGCACCGCAAAGGGCCCCTGTCACTAGCCAGGAACAGCCTACCACCTCCGCCGGCGCTAGTGGTCAGGAGGCCCCCACAGAAAGACCGGCCACCAGAACCCCACCTCCTGCTGAAGAACAACCACCTCGCAAGAGGAACCTGAGATCTCAAAGGAAGACAGAGTAGGATGCCAAGACCCCCGCCAGCCTAATATCCCCCCGGATGTCATTCCACTGTCCCACAGTGTCACCCTGTCCAACCTTGAACTGCCCCTGCTCCATCCTTCCACAGCCATATGAACAATGCACCTGTGCGACCGAGAACTGGACTCTGCCATGGACATAACTCCACCCCCACCCATCACCTTTTTAATATCATGTACCACTATATAGCACTAAAAATAAATCACTCATTGCACAGAAATCATTCTGGAGTCAGCCTGTATTATTTACAAATGTATAACACATTACTTATCAATAATGTCCTGTTATTTATGTGTGGACAACATACCGATGTCAATGAGCATTAGTCCATGGGCTAACCAAGCAGAAGTCACGCAGTGGGTCATACAGCACTGAAAAGGGAAGGGAAAAGTAAACTTCAGTTGAAAAGAACTGGGGGGAAATACACAAAGTAAAGATGCAGGGGGCATTCAGTAAATGTTAAATGGCGTGGGTGATTCCTACCTGTGTGCTACTGAAAATAATGTAGGATAACTCTGTCCCTGTTGTCTGGGTCGTCCTCTTCGTCTTCCTCCTCTTCACTCTCCGCAGGCTCCACAGCTGCCTCAGCACCACCATCTGGACCATCCTCCTGCAGGAAGGGCACCTGACGTCGCAATGCCAGATTGTGAAGCATACAGCAGGCCACGATGATCTGGCACACCTTCTTTGGTGAGTACATCAGGGATCCCCCTGTCATATGCAGGCACCTAAACCTGGCCTTCAGGAGGCTAAAGGTTCTTTCAATGATCCTCCTAGTTCGCCCATGGGCCTCATTATACCGTTCCTCTGCCCTGGTCCGGGGATTCCTCACTGGGGTCAATAGCCAAGGCAGGTTGGGGTAACCAGAGTCACCAATTAGCCACACACGTTGTCTCTGTAGCTGTTCCATCACATAAGGGATGCTGCTATTTTGCATCACATACGTGTCATGCACTGACCCAGGGAACTTGGCATTCACATGGGAGATGTACTGGTCAGCCAAACAGACCACCTGGACGTTCATCGAATGGTAACTTTTCCTGTTTCTGTACACCTGCTCATCGTCTTTTGGGGGTACTAAAGCCACATGGGTCCCATCAATGGCACCAATTATGTTGGGGATATGTCCAAGGGCATAAAAATCGCCCTTCACAGTGGCCAAATCAACCTCCTCAGGGAATACAATGTAGCGCCGCATGTGTTTCGTCAGGGCAGACAACACTCTAGACAAGATTTTTGAAAACATAGGCTGAGACATTCCAGATGACATGGCCACTGTTGTCTGGAATGAGCCACTTGCCAAAACATGGAGGACTGACAGAACCTGCACTAGAGGGGGAATTCCTGTGGGTTGGCGGATGGGGGACATCAGGTCTGGCTCCAGCTGGGCACACAGTTCATGTATAGTGGATCGGTCAAGTCGGTATCGTAGTATGATGTGGCGTTCTTCCATTGTCGACAGGTCCACCAGCGGTCAGTACACGCGAGGATTCATCCTTCTCCTCGCAAGTCCCAGCAGACGGTGCCTACGAAGGACAACATGGAGCACAGAGTCAACCAAATCACAGGTACGTTCACCACTGCATGCATAGCACACGATTATCTATGTATTGAAAGGCGTGTATGTGTGGCAATGCAAGGCCTAGGCCTGTGTGACGCAGTACAAATAATGCCATGTGGGCCCTTGAAATGGCGGCTGCCTGACCTGTGAAGTGGGACAATGGGATGTGAGGTCAATGCGCTGGCGTGGCACACCGTGGCGGTAGGCGGTCGAAGACCGCTATACGAAGCCGCATTGGCTAACATTGAGGCCTATGGGTTTCAGGAGCCAATGACGAGGTGCGCCGGCGGTCGCGGTACGCACCGCCGCGGTACGCACCGCCGCGGGCGTGACCGCCATTTTCTATCTGCTTAATCACTCGAGACCTGATCATCCACAGGAGAGGACCTATACTGCAAGTGCTGCTGTAACCTCGGTCTGGAAGTGATAATGGCTGCTGCGACTGGGGAAAGGGCCCCTGCCTTCACGTCTGAGGAGTTGGACAAACTTGTGGATGGGGTCCTCCCCCAGTATGCGTTACTCTACGGTCCTCCAGACCAACAGGTAAGTACACTGGGTGCACATGGAATGGGCTATGCCTGTGTGGAGTGGGGTGGATGCTAAGTTGGTGGGGTGGGGGGCGAATGAGGAGTGCAACGCACGACAGATGAGAGCATGTGCCATATAGCAAGGTTGGGGAGGGGGGGCCAATCGCATCTAACATGCAGAAAAATGATGATTTTTCCTTCCCACCCTGTACATGTCAAATAGGTCAGCGCCCATCAGAAAGTGGACATTTGGCGTGCCATCGCCAAGGAAGTCCGGGCCCTGGGCGTCCACATCAGACGGGGCACCCACTGCCGCAAGAGGTGGTAGGACATCCGCCGCGGGACCAGGAAGACCGCCGAGTCACTGCTGGGGATGGCCTCCCAACCTAGGAGGGGTGCCAGTCGTACCCTGACCCCCCTGATGTCCCGGATCCTGGCGGTGGCCTACCCTGATTTGGATGGGCGCTTGAGGACATCACAGCAGACACAAGGGGGTGAGTATCAGCACATTCTGCTATCTCTCTGCGCAGTGGAGGCGTCTGGGTGGGGGAGGAGGGTTGGGTTGACATTAGGCCAGGGCGCTTTCTGTAGTGTAGTCCTCTCCTTTAGGCATGGCCCTGTGCTCCCGGCCCCCACCTCTGTAGGGTGACAAGTACAGCTATCGATGGTCCAGCATCACACATGTGCGCCTTTGTCGTCTCTAGACCTGTTGTCCTAGTCAGAAGTACTGAGTAGTGTACCCCGAATGCGCGGCTTAGGGCATGAGGCTCCTGTGTCTGTCCTCTCCGCCAACGGTGTTGACATTGCATGCACTCAACCTGGTCTTCGTTTTTCTCCCCCCACCCTTCTTCTTCGTCTTCTTGTGCATCTGTGCATTAGCATCATCAGGCGGAGGAGAATTGGCATCGGAGCACTAGGGAGCTGCAAGTCACAAGGCCCTGGTGGGACCAGGAACAGACACCGAGGGCACCAGTGATCCGGAGGGCAAGGGGAGCACCACAACGGGGACCGGTGGTGACACCAGCGACAGCGACACGTCCTCGGATGGGAGCTCCCTAGCGGTGGCGGCAACATCTGGGGCCCCCGCCTCTACAGGTACAGCCGCCACCCAGCGCACCAGCCCCGCCCTCCCAGCAGCCCCTCAGCCTACGCTCCGTGCCCGCTCGCCCAGGAAGGCGGGCGTCTCCTTCGCCCCAGGCACCTCAGCCCCTGCCCCTGTTACCCCTGCTGCCCTCAGTGAGGAGGTCATTAATTCGGGTCAGGCTGCCCATCAACGATCGTTCAATGCTCTGGCCTCAGCACTGACGGCAGCCATTGTCCCTGTTTCCAGCCTCCCTCTTCTGACTGCCTCCAGCCTGTCTCTGTCTCCTGTTCCTCAGCCTATCCCATGCACACCATCAGACCAGCCTTCACACACCTCAACACCCAAGGGCAGCTCATCCAGACACAAGCACCACAGAACCCACAAGCATTCACGCAAGCAACACCCAGATGCAGACATTCCAACAGTCACTACCACCTCTGTGTCCCCCTCCTCCTCGTCTCCCTCCTCCCTCCCTGTGACGTCTCCACTCACACCTGCATGCACACCATCATCAGCCAGTGCTTCCATCACCAGCACACCCTCCAGTCCAGTCCGCACACGTGCAGTCACCACCCCACTACCATTTACACGTCCCCTGTGTCCTCTCCCACTGTGTCTGTCACCCCCTCTTCCAAGACACACAAACGCAGGCAGCCACCCACCCAACAGCCATCCACCTCACGACAGCCTCCAGCACAAGCACCTGCACCCAAAGACAGCACACCTGACTCTCCTACAACCACATCCTCTTCCTCCACTTCCATCACCACTTCTCCTACCTTTTACCTTGGTCCTAAGAAAGTTTTCCTTGCTAATCTTGACCTCTTTCCCTCCACTGACCCACCCCCTCCATCTGCAAAGAGTCCCAAGAGCACCTCAGCCACCACCAGCCCAGCTTCGAGTGTCACTGTTGTGCATGGGTTCTGGAGCCCACCCTTTGCCAGCAGTGACACTTCAATCAGCAGCAAGGGGACAGCCAGCCCCCCACCAGGCAAGAAGACCAGGAAGCTAAAGGGCCGCCATGAGAGGACTGACACGGCTGCCCCCAAGGAGCAAAGTTCGCCCACTTCACCAGCCACAACATCTAGGGGAGGCAAGGGCCCGAGAACCCCATCTAAGGAGCGAAAGGGCAGCAGGGCGGAAAAGTCAGCCAGCAGGAGCGCGGAGCAGGAGGGGCCCACAAGCCCCATCCCGGGTGTTAGGAAGGACAGCAAAGGGCCCAGGACTCCGTCACCGAAGGGTCCAGCAACAGCACGGTCGGAGGGCGACTGAGCAGGGAGTCCGGGCCAGGTCTGGCTCCCTTGACCTACTGGACGAGCACCGCTGAACAGGGCCCCGCCGTGGAGAGGAGCACCGCTGAACAGGGCACCGCCGTGCTGAAGAGCACTGCTGAACAGGGCCCCGCCGTGCTGAAGAGCACCGCTGAACAGGGCCCCGCCGTCTCAAGCACCGCTGAACAGGGCCCCGCCGTGCTGAAGAGCACCGCTGAACAAGGCCCCGCCGTCTCAAGCACTGCTGAACAGGGCCCCGCCGTCTCAAGCACCGCTGAACAGGGCCCCGCCGTGCTGAAGAGCACCGCTGAACAGGGCCCCGCCGTGGAGAGGAGCACCGCTGAACAGGGCCCCGCCGTGGAGAGGAGCACCGCTGAACAGGGCCCCGCCGTGCTGAAGAGCACCGCTGAACAGGGCCCCGCCGTGCTGAAGAGCACCGCTGAACAGGGCCCCGCCGTGCTGAAGAGCACCGCTGAACAGGGCCCCGCCGTCTCAAGCACCGCTGAACAGGGCCCCGCCGTGCTGAAGAGCACCGCTGAAGAGGGCCCCGCCGTCTCAAGCACCGCTGAACAGGGCCCCGCCGTCTCAAGCACCGCTGAACAGGGCCCCGCCGTGCTGAAGAGCACCGCTGAACAGGGCCCCGCCGTGGAGAGGAGCACCGCTGAACAGGGTCCCGCCGTGCTGAACAGCACCGCTGAACAGAGCCCCGCCGTGGAGAGGAGCACCGCTGAACAGGGCCCCGCTGTGCTGAAGAGCACCGCTGAACAGGGCCCCGCCGTGCTGAAGAGCACCGCTGAACAGGGCCCTGCCGTCTCAAGCACCGCTGAACAGGGCCCCACCGTGCTGAAGAGCACCGCTGAACAGGGCCCCGCCGTGGAGAGGAGCACCGCTGAACACGGCCCCGCCGTGCTGAAGAGCACCGCTGAACAGGGCCCCGCCGTCTCAAGCACCGCTGAACCGGGCCCCGCCGTGCTGAAGAGCACCGCTGAACAGGGCCCGCCGTCTCAAGCACCGCTCCGCTGGGCCCCGCCGTCTCAAGCACCGCTCCGCTGGGCCCTTCCTGTCAAGCACCGCTCCGCTGGGCCCTTCCTGTCAAGCACCGCTCCGCTGGGCCCCGCCGTCTCAAGCACCGCTCCGCTGGGCCCTTCCTGTCAAGCACCGCTCCGCTGGGCCCTTCCTGTCAAGCACCGCTCCGCTGGGCCCCGCCGTCTCAAGCACCGCTCCGCTGGGCCCTTCCTGTCAAGCACTGCTCCGCTGGGCCCCGCCTTCTCAAGCACCGCTCCGCTGGGCCCCGCCGTCTCAAGCACCGCTCCGCTGGGCCCTTCCTGTCAAGCACCGCTCCGCTGGGCCCCGCCGTCTCAAGCACTGCTCCGCTGGGCCCTTCCTGTCAAGCACCGCTCCGCTGGGCCCCGCCGTCTCAAGCACCGCTCCGCTGGGCCCTTCCTGTCAAGCACCGCTCCGCTGGGCCCCGCCGTCTCAAGCACCGCTCCGCTGGGCCCTTCCTGTCAAGCACCACTCTGCTGGGCCCCGCCGTCTCAAGCACCGCTCCGCTGGGCCCTTCCTGTCAAGCACCGCTCCGCTGGGCCCCGCCGTCTCAAGCACCGCTCCGCTGGGCCCCGCCGTCTCAAGCACCGCTCCGCTGGGCCCCGCCGTCTCAAGCACCGCTCCGCTGGGCCCTTCCTGTCAAGCACCGCTCCGCTGGGCCCTTCCTGTCAAGCACCGCTCCGCTGGGCCCCGCCGTCTCAAGCACCACTCCGCTGGGCCCCGCCGTCTCAAGCACCGCTCCACTGGGCCCTTCCTGTCAAGCACCGCTCCGCTGGGCCCTTCCTGTCAAGCACCGGTCCGCTGGGCCCTTCCTGTCAAGCACCGCTCCGCTGGGCCCCGCCGTCTCAAGCACCGCTCCGCTGGGCCCTTCCTGTCAAGCACCGCTCCGCTGGGCCCCGCCGCCTCAAGCACCGCTCCGCTGGGCCCCGCCGTCTCAAGCACCACTGGCGCAATGACAGTGCCGGATCTGTCTCGAGCTACTGTTCACGGTTCACTGTGCCCACCATGCCTCCTCCTTGACCGGTGGAGACTGTTATCCACCTGATGGACTGTGGCTTTGCAATCCCCAGGATGGCCGAGTGGGCAAGCCACCCACTGTAGAGACTTGAGAGACTGTGGCTTTGCACTCCCCAGGATGGCCGAGTGGCCAAGCCACCCACTGTAGAGACTTGAGAGACTGTGGCTTTGCACTCCACAGGATGGCCGAGTGGCCAAGCCACCCACTGTAGAGACTTGAGAGACTGTGGCTTTGCACTCCCCAGGATGGCACAGTGGGCATGGTGGCCCCTTCATGGATCTGGCGTCGTGGAATCATGTGGCTGTGGTGCCTCCCCCTTCCCTTCCCCCTGAGGTGCCTGTGGTTTTTTCATCAGATGCCCCTGCAGTGTTCTCTCCAAAGGACTCAGGTCTCCTGTGTGGGCTTTGCCCTTGTGTTGCTACACTTTGGCCCACGGACACTTGGAATCTCGTTAGATGTGCAGGACTTATTGCCTCGGTTTATCGTATGCACTGGATATTGAATTGGTATATTTGAATTGTTCTTGCTATTTGACCGTGACTTATCAGTGGTTTTTATTTCCCATAAATTTCGAGTCACTATTTAATTATGTCCTTGTTTTTTTTACGGGGGTTTGGGTGGTTTCACTGTGACTTGTTGCTCTGCATTGGTGTGTACATGGTTTGGGGGGTTGGGTGTATCGCGTATGTGTGTGCCCGTAACCTTTCGTCCTCCCCCCTCCCCTGTGTCGTAGGTGCAGTACTCACCGTTGTCGTCTGCGCCGGCGTTCGTACTCGTGGTAGATGAGCAGGTAGACAAGAGCAGGTAGGATGTTTAATTCGGGTTCCATGCTGTCCTCCTTCCTCGTGGAGTGCGTAGAGGTGTGCGTTTTCCCGTTCGTAGTCTGTTTCCGCCGTGTTTTTATCGGCGGTGCTCCTGCCCCGGAAAAGGTGGCGGATTGGCCGGTCATGATAGTGTGGGCGGTACATTGTCTGCCGCCTGTCTGTTGGCGGTGACCGCCGCGCTGTTTGTCGGTCCCGCCGTGGCGGTCGGAGTGTTAATGTGGCGGGCTGTGTTGGCGGTTCCCGCCAGGGTCAGAATTCCATTTTTTGGACCGCCGGCCTGTTGGCGGGTTGGCCGCCGCTTTATCACCGACCGCCAGGGTTAGAATCACCCCCATAGTGGTCTGATGAACCGAGCAGGCCAGCATCCCTGTGAGTGCCGCCATTCCCAAGGGGTTTGTAAAATGAGACCTACCTCATCATTATTTAGGAGGCAGGTCATTTGCTACCCCATTTTTGAATTGCAAATAGTGTCATTGAGAGTGTTCTACCTCAGATCATCAAACTTGCTAATTGCTAGTTGCTAAGTTTCACAATGCGTGACTCACAAATCCTGATCTCTGTACTTGTGGCCCTTAGTAACACATTTCTGGTGCAATGACAACACCTGTGCCCATGCATTCTGTCAATGATGATCAGGTAAAACACTGTCAGCATACCAAATTTCACTGTATTGGGACAGCAAAGTGGGCAATCCATGTTTAGCACTACATTGTCATCATTCCCCACACATGATCCCTGCCACCATGTTGGCAAAGGGGGCATATGCAGCTTAGGGAACACTGACAAGGGGGCATTTGTTACCTACATACAACTGTGCAACATCTGTTATGGACCACTGAATGCATGATAATTGCTGACTGAAAATTGAGCCACATGCCCATCATACTGTAACTCAGTGTCCCTTGGTGCACAAGCCACAATACCTGAGTCCCCTGTATTGCAGTGCACCAGAGAAGTGCCATTGAAATTGTCACTCAATTACAAATCATGACATGGAGTACCATCTGAAATGGATTAGCCACAAATGTTTGTAGTCAGGTTTAGCACCACATGATTGTTAGGCCCAGGTGCAAGTGTGCAGATGTGTGTGTATCACTCCCTGGAGTATCAGTGTCAATGTGAGTTTCCAGTGGTATGTCTGTTGGAGTGTCTACATGCAGGATCAGCAGCTCACTCATATAAAGTGTTACACACTACGATATGTTGTCCAAACATTTGTACAGTAATCTGACATTGAGCATATTTTTCCTTTCCCTGTCTTACAGGTGGACTGGCCCACTATACCATTGGGTAAGTGGCTCGATTTTAGGACCCAGACGTATCCAGATAATGTCTGTCCTGTGTAGTGATTGCAGCTGTTGTGTGAGTGACTCTTGTGTGTTGCACTCATTGCAAGATATGATGATCTGATATATTACTTGACTGGATATTGACATCGTGTTTCATACAAGGGTTCGACAGTCACAGGCAGAGAGTCATATCTTGGGAGTCGTGTGTTGCGCAATAGGCAGCAGCATGTGAACAAGGTGATTAGTAGCCACATGTAGGCCTAGGTGGCAGCCCTCCTCACATGTGTTCCACTCACTAAATCCATGTACAAGTGGACATGGCTTTGTGGTTGTCCTCGACAGTTATGGTGATATATTGTATGCCTATCCTCTCTGAGGCACAGGGGTAGGGGAAGAACATAAATGGAGGTAGATGTGATGGTCACAGTGTAGATGACAGTCATCTCATTCAAGCATGCATTTGTCCCAAACAACACTGACCCCTTATGATTAGCAACTGCATACTATCCTGCCAATTACATCTACAAATCATTGGTCTTGGGTGCCTTGAAGTTGACTCAAATGATAAAGTTTAGTCGGCCTGGCCCATGTTAAGTACTTGCTGCATTTGCATTGTGACACATTGCAATACATCAATGCACTGATCACTTTATTTGATACACCTCTTGATGTGCTTTGTTCTGGTGTTAAATACTTGGGGGCATATTTATACTCTGTTTGCGCCGGAATTGCGTCTTTTTTTTGACGCAATTCCGACGCAAAACTAACTCCATATTTATACTTTCGCGTTAGACGCGTCTAGCGCCAAAGTCCATGGAGTTTGCGTCATTTTTTTGCGTGGACACCTACTTTGCATTAATGATATGCAAGGTAGGCGTTCCCGTCTAAAAAAATTGACTCCGAGGCATGTGCGCCGTATTTACACTCCCGGGAGTGGGCGGGTCAAAAAAAATGACGTCCGGCCGCTTTTGCGTCGTTTTTTGGCGCCTGGTCAGGGCAGGCGTTAAGGGACCTGTGGGCTCAGAAGGAGCCCAGAGGTGCCCTCCCAAGCCCCCAGGGACACCCCCTGCCACCCTTGCCCATCCCAGGAGGACACCCAAGGCTGGAGGGACCCATCCCAGGGACATTAAGGTAAGTTCAGGTACGTTTTTATTTTTTATTTTTTTGTGGCATAGGGGGACCTGATTTGTGCCCCCCTACATGCCACTATGCCCAATGACCATGCCCAGGGGACATAAGTCCCCTGGGCATGGCCATTGGGCAAGGGGGCATTACTCCTGTCTTTGCTAAGACAGGAGTCATTTCAATGGGGGTTGGGAGTCGAAAAAAATGGCGGAAATCGGGTTGAGGCGAAAAATTTGCCTCAGCCTGACTTGCCCCATTTTTTGGCGCCCAAGCTCCATATCCCCCTACGCCGGCGCTGCCTGGTGTACGTCGTTTTTTTCCACGCACACCAGGCAGCGCCGGCGGCTAACGCCGGCTAACATCATTGAATAAATATGGCGCCCGCATGGCGCTTCAGAATGGCGTTAGCCGGCGCTAATTTTTTTGACGCAAAACTGCGTTAGCGCATTTTTGCGTCAAAAAGTATAAATATGGCCCTTGATGGGTAGGCAGCGTTACCATTTCATTTATGCTAGAAATGGGGTCTTTGGTTGGCAGTCAGGTTACCCCCAGTCCAAGCAAGGACCCTCAATCTAGTAAGGGTAAAGGAGAATCACCCTCAGCTAAACTCCGCTCACCTCCTTGGTAGCTTGGCAAAAGCAGGCAGGCTAAACTTCAGAGCCTAGGTGTAAAGTATTTGTACCAATACACCCAGTAACCAACAATGCAAAATGACACAAGACAGGTTTAGAAAAAAAGGAAATATTTATCTAAACAAAAAAGGACAAAAATGACAAAAATCCAACATACACAAGTCAAGTTATTAATTTAAAAAGCAAAAGAGACTTAGGCCCTCATTCCAACCCTGGCGGTCATGGACCGCCAGGGTGGAGGGACACGGAAGCACCGCCAACAGGCTGGCGGTGCTTCCAGGGCCATTCTTACCGCCACGGTCAGAAAAGGGGATCTGGCGGTTTCCCGCCGGATTTCCCCTGGCCCGGAGAATCCTCCATGCCGGCGCTGCTTGCAGCGCCGCCATGGGTATTCCGACCCCCTTCCCGCCAGCATGGGCAGTGCAGTGGCCCCCTAACAGGGCCCCATAAAGATTTTCACTGTCTGCTTTGCAGACAGTGAAAATCGCGACGGGTGCAACTGCACCCGTCGCACCCCTGCAACTCCGCCGGCTCCATTCAGGGCCGGCTTCATTGTTGCAGGGTCTTTCCCGCTGGGCCGGCGGGCGCCTTTTTGGCGGTCGCCCTCCGGCCCAGCGGGAAAGTCGAAATGACCCCCGCGGTCTTTTGACCGCGGAGCGGTCTTTCGACGGGGTTACTTTGGCGGGCGCAATGACCCCCTTAGCATTGAAAATTACCTAGGTAGCATCAAAATAACACACGGGTGTGTCGAAAAAGGTTAGTGACGCGTCGATTTCTCACACGCAAGCGAGACCGTGCACCGTTTCTCCTTCTCCGGTCCGGTCAGCGTGCGTTGTTTTTTCCTTCCGGAGGAGAGCGATGCGTCGATCCAGCTAAACACTCGGGTCCGGTTGTTGTTGCGTCGTTTTTCTGCGCCCAGCAAGGTTTGCATTGAAAATCCGGCTGCACAGTTTCAGCAAAACCGTGCTGTGTGGGTTGCAATGTTACCAGCCTCCGTTAGTGGTGTGGCACATTGTTTCACCAGCCACGTACATTGATCTTCCAGCCGTGCTGCAGGCGAATCTTTGATTTCAGCTGCGAAGCAGAAAGCGCATCGTTTCTTCAGCTGTGTCTCAGACGCTGCGTCGGAAATTTCTACTCACAGCGGTCTGTGCGTGGATTTTCAATCTTGGTCTGAAAGCTTCAAATGTCAAGACTCTAGGAACTGGATAGGGCACCACTTGGCAGGGCATGAGTCTCAGCAGAGAGTCCAGGTGCTTGCAAGGGAAGTCTTTGATGGACCTGAGACTTTAGCAACAGGAGGCAAGCTCAGGACAAGCCCTTGGAGATTTCTTCACAAGCAGGAATGCACAACCGAGTCCAGTCTTTGTCCCCTTGCACCAGGCAGAAGCAGCAACTGCAGGATAGCTCCACAAAGCACAGTCACAGGCAGGGCAGCACTTCTCCTTAGCTCTTCAGCTCTTTTCCAGGCAGAGGTTCCTCTTTATTTCCAGAAGTGATTTAAAGTCTGTGGTTTTGGGTGCCCTTTGTATACCCATATTTGCCTTTGAAGTAGGCTTACTTCAAAGGAAAGTCTCTCTTGTTTGTGAAATCCTGCCTTGCCAGGCCAGGCCCCAGACACACTTCAGGGGGTTGGAGACTGCATTGTGTGAAGGTAGGCCCGGCCTTTTCAGGTGTAAGTGAGCACTCAGCCCCTCCCTCCTAGCATGGATGGCTCATCAGGATATGCATGCTACACCCCTGCTCCCTTTGTGTCACCGTCTAGAGAGAAGTGCAAACAGCCCAGCTGTCAAACTGACCCAGACAGGGAATCCACAAACAGGCAGAGTCAGAATGGTTTAAGCAAAGAAATGCTCACTTTCTAAAAGTGGCATTTTCAAACACACAATCTTAAAATCAACTTTACTAAAAGATGTATTTTTAAATTGTGACCTCAGAGACCCCAAACTTCACATGTCTGCCCCCTCCCGAAGGAAATCTACGCTTTAATCATATTTAAAGGCAGTCCCCATGTTAACCTATGAGAGGGATAAGCCTTGCAACTGTGAAAACCAAACCTGGTAGTATTTCACTGTTAGGACATATAAAACACATTAGTATATGTCCTACAATAAACATACACTGCACCCTGCCCTTGTGGCTGCCTAGGGCCAACCTTAGGGGTGCCTGACATGTAAGAAAAGGGAATGTTTAGGCCTGGCAAGTGGGTACACTTGCCAAGTCGAATATACAGTTAAAACTACACACACAGACACTGCAATGGCAGATCTGAGACATAATTACAGAGCTACTTGTGTGGTGGCACAACCAGTGCTGCAGGCCCACTAGTAATATTAGATCTACAGGCCGTGGCACCTCTAGTGTGCTGTACTAGGGACTTAGTAATACATCAAATATGCCAATCATGGATAAGCCAGTTACATACACATCTTGTAAAGGAGCATTTGCACTTTAGCACTGGTTAGCAGTAGTAAAGTGCCCAGAGTAACAAAAACAGCAAAATCAGAGTCCAGCACACATCAACAACCTGGGGAACAGAGGCAAAAAGTTAAAGGAGACCACACCAAGGATGAAAAGTCTAACAGCAATATTTACATAGTCCAGGTTTGTGACCCCATTAGAGTAAGGCATTCTATTGCGACGCAACACATGTACAAGGTTAAGGGACATGTCATTGGACATGCTGAGATGAAGTGTCATTCAGTGCAGAGGAACATGATTTGCCAATTGAGTAGTGAGAGACAATTGTAGTCCATAGTGGAAAGGTTAACAGTGTGCCGGTGAAGAGTGCATGTCACCAAACTGTAGCAACACTGACATGTTGTCAAGCACAGGACAAAGGAAAATCAGTGCCCATGTGGCATGGGCTGGTGCTACCGGGTACTCCTACACGTGAAGATGATCTGCTCCATATCTTCATCCTCTGATGTGTATGTCATCTCCTCTGCCCTTGATGGTGGTGCTTGTGGGTTTGAGGGGGAAACACACACTTCAGTGGTTGGAGAAGTGGACTCTAAATTCCCAGCAGCTGCCATCTATGGAACTACATATGGCATAACTGCAGCAAGGAGTAGCTGCTGATTATTGAGTATGGCAGCAACATCCCTGTGGTAGGCAGCCATGTCTGCCCTGAGGAAGGCCAGTTCCCAGTGCATGGAAGCCAGCTTGTTGTCATGCATGCAGCTGAAAGATTGGGAGGGCAGGTGTTGTTGCAACTCCCTCACAGCAGTGGTAAGGTCCCTCAAACACTTTTGGTCTCCTTGCACTAGGAATTGTGTGACTTGTATGGCTGCTGACTGTTGTCCGGACGTCATCATGCACATGCGCATCCCCTGCCATAGTTTGCATCTCCGGTAACTCTTCCTTGGCCAGCTCCCGCTGTACTCCCACTACTGTCCTCTCAAAGGTGGTCCCTGTGTCATCAGAGTCCTCAGCTGTGTTTGAGCAGGCAGGTCGTACTATTGGAGTGGTGGGGGAGGTCGTCTAGGATGGCTGCTACTTGTGTGCTCCTCCTTGTGACTAGAGGTGGTGTCCTGAGGGTTCCTAGGACATCTTGGAGTGTTTCCTGGCTGATGGTTGTCAGCTTGTCATCCAGGTCATCAGGGTAGTCCAGGACAGACAGATCCACGGGAGAGCCATAATCATCTGCAATGAGATATTGTACAATTAGTGTGTTTGTGTTGTACCAGTTGTAATGTGACGTCACTGACTTCCTATTGGTGGTACATTTTTATCTTGGTTCCCATGCATTGTTCCTGTCATTAATATTTGCAGTCTCTTAGCTCTATGTCCCACCTGCATGTCACATGTAGTGTGGGCAGTTTGGTGAATTGTCTGCATCACATCCTCTAGGTGTGGGTTCTGTCCAAATTGTGGCTTGCCGCCTTCTTGTCCTCATCAACACTCTCTCTGCTTCTATTAGCATGGTGAGGCCTTGCAATGATTGTTGGTGTGCTGATGCCACATGCACCATTCATAACAATATAGCCCTGTCCCAGTCTTTAATTTTTCACATACACCTATGCAGTGCTGAGAACTAGCACCTTACCATGTATTGCATTTCCATGAAACAATACAGGTGTCACCATTGGTAGTTTCTCATGTTGATGTTTGCGTATGTGTGCTACATTGCATTGCACTGATGGGCCTGGAAGAGTTCTATTTCCTTTTATGACTGTGCGGGTGTGTTTGCCTACCTATACACATATGTCCTCCCCTCAATGCTGTTGTCTTAGCACTATGACACCTGAGATGTTGCATGGTGGCACTGCAGGTATTGTGACACTGGCACAGGGGTAAACCCTGGAATGGGCAGCCTAGGTATGGGATTACAGCTGTGTACATCATAATGTATGTGACAGTGCCTGATGGTTATTGAGTCTATGGACATGAACAGTTGACAGGAGTTGCACTTGGATAGGGTTTGATGGGGATTGATCACGTAGTCATACTGAACCCTCATTTTGAGTGTGTTTGTGCCATGGGCACCTAACTGCCATTTCCTAATTGACCAGCACTGTCAGAATGTAAACTAGAGGACAATGTTCAGTCTCAGGCAATTGTCTCAAGTTTACATTCTGACAATACCAGCTGTCCTGTGACAGCAGACCAGTTTTAGGTTCTACCCTACCCTCCTGGTCTACTTCAGCATTTCCAGAAGCCTTGGCATGGCAGTGTATCCCCATGCAAAGTTTATCAGTGTTGTGTTGTGCTGTGCCTCTGGATGCCCCTGCACAGCCCATGCACCTAGCATGGGAAGTGCAGGGAGTCCTGTGCCGTACCCCTTTGTCCTTTCCACTGCCTGAGTTTCGGGGCTGACATGCATTGTGTAGTAGGTATGTGCCTCCCCCTTTTTTCACTTGACATTTAGGCATTTTTGTCCCCGATGCAACTTACCCTGCATATGTGTTGTTTCCTTGTAGTCTGCGCTGTCCTGTCCTGCAATACCAGTGACAATTTCCTCCGGGATGACAGCTGCAACCATCTCCTCCATCTCGTCCAGGTCCTCTTGCGGTGCTGGACTCGCACCTCCGGTCTACA
The DNA here is from genome assembly GCF_031143425.1 of Pleurodeles waltl. Taxonomy (NCBI): domain Eukaryota; kingdom Metazoa; phylum Chordata; class Amphibia; order Caudata; family Salamandridae; genus Pleurodeles; species Pleurodeles waltl. The sequence continues at coordinate 447,255,886 of NC_090438.1, read as the reverse complement.
GTGCTGCCTTCCTGATCCTTGCCATTTTCTCCTTTGTTCTGCGCTTGCAGTCATGCCAGTGTTTCTTTGACTCCATGACAGTTCTCCTTACCTCTGCCACACTGTTAATCGTGTCCACAATTTGTTGCCAAATTGCTTCTCTCCTCTCACTTGGCAATTTAGATGTGATAAAGAGTTGATGCTGGTGCTCCGTCACCTCTCTGCCCAGAATTTCATGCTCCTCCACGCTGAAGCAACACTTCCTCTTCTTGTAGTCTCTCCCCTGGGTCTTGTCTGTGTCCTCCTGGCTGGTTCCTGGTTGTATGGGGTCTCCCTGGGGTGTCTCCTGGCTTCTGGGATCCATTTTGGGGCTCCTTAGCACTGTTTTCTGTGTTTGCGTCTCTTTTTGAAGCTATTGCAGTGAAAAATGGCGCTTATCTGTTTTGCAAAATTTTTCTATGTCACTGACCGTATTAGAGTCATTTTTCCTGCGTTAACATCATTTTGCCTTACGACAAGGCGCAATGGTCAGCTTTAGGAAAAATGACTCTAACCTGTTCTTAGTGCCACCCAGCAGCAAAGTATAAAATTGACGCAAGGGTGGTGTTAAGAAATAACGTTAGCCAACGCTAAACTTTTTGACGCAAAACTGCATTAGCGCAGTTTTGCATCAAAAAGTATCAATCTAGCCCTATATTCTAAAATATTAGTCTTATTTTAATAAAGATGAGCTAAATATAGCACATTTGGTACCAAATCAAAAGTTATAATAAATCCAACAACTTGCCAATGTTGCATTCAATATAACTAGCACAGGGAAAGAGTTTTGGAACTCTTTCTGAAAGTTACCAAATTCAGCCCTGTAGTGCCTTTTCCTGATCGTTCAGGCTCTGGCAGGCTGAGTCAGGCTGCATTGCTGCGGTGTGAAGTGGCCTGGGTTGAAACAAAGGAAGCATCTGCTGGGCGGAGCGCTCATACAGCAGATGGCAGAGCAGGATGGGGGAAGTGTAGCCAAACTGGTCTTCAAAAGAGGGAGAGTCACTTGGGACAGAAACTGGACATCCCCCATTTCCTGCAGCACCAGAGAGCTAGGAGACCCCTGATTAGATTAGGAGAGGGGCTGGAAAGGGGTGTGTGAGGGGAAATTTAGCCACACCAGTAGGTGGACTCAGCCAGATCTGAACTCTAAGGGGCATATTTAAAGAAGGTTGTGCATTAGCTTTGATGCACCCCTTTTCTTGCGCCCCTCCAGGCCACAATGGTAGCGCCATATTTACAGTATGATGAACCATGGCGCACGTTAGCACAATAGAGTAAAAATATTAGATGCTATTGTGGTGCATTGGTCGACTAGCACCAAAAATGATGGTGCTAGTCCAGCAACATGTGGAAAGGCCCATTGGAAACAATGGGATCGTCACTTAAATGCCTGCCTTGGGCAAGCGTTAAAAATTACAGGAAAAATGATGCAGTGAAATCTCGTAAATTTCACTGCACCATTTTTCTGGGCCTCCTAACGGGGGAACACCCCCCTTGCATACATTATGCCTGGCACACGCATAGTGTGGCGCAAGGGGTTACAAAATGCTTGCATTGCACCACTTTGTAAATCTGGTGTGGGGAAAAGGGTTCCTTAATGCAACCTTAACTTAAAAAGAAAAATGACTTTAGAGGAGTGCAAGGACATTCTAGGGGCTCGTAAATATGCCCCTAAAACATAATTTTTGGCATCTTGGATTTTTGAAGAATGTTGCTTCCTGGGGTGATTTTTTGCTACACTTCCCAGGAAGGGGTCACTCAAGAGCGTGGTGGCCTGCACTGTATTAGACAGGAGCAACCCCAAACCCATCTGCACCTGTTGTGTAGCCATTTTAGTTATAGCTCCATAGACGTTATTTTAGCAAAACTAGGCCTGCCGCTGTGCACTTTAACCTAGATATATTTTATTCAGCTTTGTTTAGTTTTTTAACAATAGACACATTTTGCTGTCTTTTGTTTCTCTCTATCTAGCTGTTCTTTGCCTAGGTCATCACTGTGTTCTTAAAGAAGAGATTTCTTTCACTCTGTGCTTTACTCAAGGCTGCATTAAGATAGGTTGCAGGTAAACATGGTAACCCTTTGTCTCTAGTGTTCATAGAAACTTACACACTCTTACGCAGGAACATGTTTTAGAACACCAGCTGTTTTAGTATAAAAACACTTCTCTATCCCATAAACGTTAGAGGGAGATTCCTGCCAGATGACCACGACTGCATGCTGATTGCTGAACGCTTCACTACAGCTGCTAATGTAGACTATAGGCCTCTTGCTCAGGTATGAGGGATGATGTCTTCCCAGGGGAACCTGAAGGGCAGAAATAGAGGGTAACATGCTGTGCTCTAACGTAGCCTAGGCAGGAATTATTTTAATGATTCTAGTGACAATATGATAGCGTTATTTTTATGCTTTACTCTCCTTGTAACAATTTTGATCCCGTCATGCTTCATTGTCCTAGTTATTGCAGTACATGCTTTATTATCTAAGATGCAGTTGCCTCATTAAAACCTTATTGAAACATATACTGCCTCTGATTGTCCTTGTATATGTGAGATTAATGTAAATAAAAGAAAAAAATGCGATCTGAGTGACCACGATTTGCCTGAGGAGTCAATTGTGTCATGCACTCGGCTGCCCAATCATCCCTGCTCTTGTGTAGAGATGAGGCACTGCTAGATAGCCAGAGCAAAACCCGGATTACGCTGACAGGTGTCACCTGTAGTTGGTTAGACTCAGTCCCCCACAGTGCAAGTGATTCTGCTGTCCAAATCCAGCAGTCTCATTAGAATAATGAGAGCCTACGCAACACACCCAGTTGCTCGATTGTCACCAGATGCCAGGACCCCTGCCCTTTTTAGCATCGAGGTCAGTGACTTGGTCAGACTAAATTATTCAGACACAACTTTCCTTAAGCTAAAAGATTCTCCTTTTTCTTCCATGAGCAACGGTTGCCTTCATTCATTCCCCTCTTGTCTGGAAGGACTAGAATCTTGGTATAATTGCAGGTTACCCACCTTTGGCCACCCCTCAAGGAAAAGTGACACTCTTACTGACACTTTCAGTGTAATGACTCTGACGGTCATTCTGATGTTTTAAAAACCCCTCTCACTTCTCAGACTTTAGGGGTTTCTCGAGGTGCTATTACTCCTAACGGTTTTCTTTGTAACGTTAGATCACTACCTAAATATGCTATCAAACTCTTGAACTTATTATCCACAGTGCCCCCTTATTATGCTTTTTAACTGAAACATGGTTGGGGATTGTCATCCCTTCCATCAGTCTCAATGGCTCTACCAGGAAATTATTGCATGTTTAGTTCTGATAGAAGGTACAAGTTTGGTGGTATTGCCATTGTCTTCCGAGAAGGGATTAAGATGTCATTTGTCACTACACCAATGGATTACTGGGTAGAATTAGGAATCCTTTAATTGGAATTCCCCTCAGGTGACCTTTAGAAAGCAGCACTTGTCTATCACACTCATGGTCCTAAGCAAGACTTTTGTCACTGCCTTATGGAGCTCATTTCAATTCACGCCATATCAGCAGAACACTTTCTTTTGCTGGGAGACTTCAATTATCATGGAGAAGAAATCTCTAACACTGAGTTAGCCCAACTTAGCTCTGATATGGGCTAATTGGGTCTTTATCATAAATTCAAGGGCCCTACCTATATGGCTGGGAACAGTCTAGATCTAATTTTACTAATGTCAACGACCTACGCTGTGACCCTCCATTAGCTCATACCTGGGCAGATCATTTCCTAATCCAGGTCCAGTTGCCAATAACAAACAGGACAGTTAAATGTAGATTTGATGGCCTTAAACCTTTGCAAAAGTGGTGCCTGGTGTCCCCAGATTCCTTTACCAAGGCCTTCAATCAGCCATTGACTTCTGTAGTTTTCAATGTTAGTATGGATTTATCTCCATTCAACAATTCCTTACATCAAGCTCTTGACAGCATTGCTCCTGCGAAACACAGATCAAACCTACCTTCTAGGTCTTTTGCTCCATTGTATTCCTTGGAGTTAGGATAGAGAAAGCTGTCTCTAAAAGATTAGAAAGACATTGGTGCACAAAAGGATCACATTGTAACAAGTTGCCTTCAGATCAGTGCTCACCTCCTACCACAAGCACATTAAAGCAGCCCGAAAAGTATGTTTAATTTCTCAAATAGAGCTAGCCAGGAACTCTTTGCAAGTTCTTCATAAAATCGTTAATGATTTTGTGAACGCTTCCACCTGTTCTCAAACCAACTGTGCAATGCCTTAGCTGACATTTTTGAGAATAAAGTAAAAAAAATATTCAAAATTCACCTTGTCCACAGCACCCTTCTGTGAGACTCCAGATCTTAATACCCACTGTCAAAGATGGAACTGTTCACTAGAAAAGTTTGCCTCTTTCTCACTCCAGAAGATTCAATAAGCTATAGCGAAGGCCAAATCTGGCTCACCCTTGGATCCATGCCCCCCTTGGGTTATGGCTCTGCTTTCGCATTAGCTGGCCCTCAAGGGTATGACATTGTTTCTTTCATCCATTGATTCTGGTAGCATTCCTTGTGCATGGAAGACAGCTCAGATTGTCCCCATTAAAAAAGGCTATTGCCAACCCTGAGAATTTAACCAATTATTGTCCTGTATCACTGTTTCCTCTTCTGTGTAAGTTCGTAGGGGGCCCAATAAATTCTCAACTCTCAGCCTACTTAGAGACCAATGATATTTTCAACCCCTCTCAGTCCAAAATCAGGGCTGCACATAGTACAAACACATCTCTGGCTGCAATGACGGACTTCATTAAACTTTCTTTGGATAAAGTACTCTGACTATGTTGGTCTTATCAGCTGCCTTTGACCCTGTGTCTCATCACAGAATGATTCAGTCAGTGCCTGAGATTGGTATTTTAGTAAGATCCTTGAAATTGCTCCAAGATTTCCTCAGTAACAGATCGCAGAGTATTTCATTAGGCCCCCTTAAGTGTCATTCCATGGCTTTTGACAAGGGTGTGTCTCAGGCCTTTTGTGTGACCCCTGCTCTATTTAACATTTATGTAGCCCCCCCTTGCTGATATAGTGAGATCCTTCATGTTTAGCGTAATTTCAATATGCCGAAAACAGCTGATGATCTCCTTTAATAATAATGTGGAGGTCACTAAGAAGTTATTTTCCATTGGCTTCAAGGCCATTTCTGATTGGATGGCTACCAAACAGTTTACAGGTGAATGCTGAGAAAATGGAGACCTAGTTAGTTGGTAATGCCCATCTATCTTGGTCGTTGGACTGGTGGTCCTCCAATATTTGTCCAGCCCCTAATCCTAAGCTGGTAGTACAGAATTTAGATCTAAAAATTGACCACTCTCTTTCGATGAAAGATCACGTTGCCACAGTCAGTGGCAGCTGTTTTAATACTATGGGGGTCATTATGACCCCAGCGGTCGGAGCTAATGTCGGGGTAGTACCGCCAACAGGCTGGCAGTACTTACCACCACATTATGACATTGGCGGTTTGACTGAAGCCAATCCGCCAATGTACCACTCCCACCACCATGGTGGTAGCAGCCGCCGGGCTGGAGATAAGAATCTCCAGCTCGGTGGCTTCCATTGTGCTGCCGGCAGTATCATGACCCTGCCTACCACCATGGTTTTTGTGTCGTTCGTAATGCCACGAAAACCATTGTGGTAGGCCCAATCAGTGACAGGGAACTCCTTCCCTGTCACTGATAGGAGGCCCCTTCCCCTCCAACACTCTCCAGAGACCCTTCTACCCCCTCCATCCACACCCCCATTCACACACACACGCAGACACACACTCATCCACACATACATACATGCATGCATTCATTCATTCACGCACACACATCAAACCATACAAACATACACGCATTCACATTTCCATACATACACACGCTCACACATTCATACACGCACTCACCCAAATTCATACACACACACAAACAACATTACACACACACTCGCTGTTAGACCTGACAGCCTTAGGGTGGTCACCCCTAACTTTTTGCCTGCCTCCCTCCACTTTTTAGACACTGTTTTTGCTGGTTTTTAGACTCTGCACACTTTACCACTGCTAACCAGTGCTAAAGTGCATATGCTCTCTCCCTTTAAACATGGTAACCTTGGATCACACCAAATTGGACTATTTGATTTACTTGTAAGACCCTAGTAGAGTGCACTATATGTGCCCAGGGTCTGTAGATTAAATGCTACTAGTGGGTCTGCAGCACTGGTTGTGCCACCCACTTAAGTAGCCCCTTTACCTTGTCTAAGGCCTGCCATTGCAAGGCCTGTGTGTGCAGTTTCACTATCACCTCGACTTGGCATTTAAAAGTTCTTGCCAAGCCTAAACCTCCCCTTTCTCTACACATAAGTCACCTCTAATGTATGCCCTAGGTAACCCCATAGAGCAGGGGGCTGTGTGGGTAAAAGGCAGGGTATGTACCTGTATAGTTTACATGTCCTGGTAGTGTAAAACTCCTAAATTAGTTTTTACACTACTGTGAGGCCTGCTCCCTTCATAGGCTAACATTGGGGCTGCCCTCATACATTGTTGAAGGGGTAGCTGCTGATCTGAAAGGAGTAGGAAGGTCATATTTAGTATGGCCAGAATGGTAATACAAAATCCTGCTGACTGGTGATGTTGGATTTAATATTACTATTTTAGAAATGCCACTTTTAGAAAGTGAGCATTTCTCTGCACTTAAATCTTTCTGTGACTTACAATCCACGTCTGGCTGGGTTTAGTTGACAGCTCCTTGTGCATTCACTCAGACACACCCCAAACACAGGGTACTCAGCCTCACTTGCATACATCTGCATCCTACTAAGACCCTGGCAGACAGGATTGAACTGAAAGGGGACCTGGTGCACTTCTAAGCCACTCTTTGAAGTCTCCCCCCCTTCAAAGGCACATTTGGGTATGAAACAGGGCCTCTGCCCTACCACCTCAGACACTTCCTGGAGAAAAAACCTGAACCAGAACCTGCACCCTGACAAAAAGAACTGCCTGGATGCCTAAAGCACTCACCTGACTGCTTTCTACAAAGGACAGCTGCCTTGCTGTTGCCCTGCTGTCTTGCTGCTCTCTTGCTTTGCTGCAGAAGTGCTCTCCAATGCCTTGGATAGAGCTTGCCTCCTGTTCCCTGAAGTCTCAGGACCAAAAAGACTTCTCTCTTGCAACTGGACTCCTTGTGCTGTGAAAAGCGGCGCACACCCTGCCAGAAACGATGCACAGCCTGTATGGAGGCGAAAAATTCACTGCACGCTGAACCGGAACGACGCAGCACGACTTTGCAATGAGAAGATCGACCCAGCGCCAGTGTAGCGACTGGAAATTTGACGCACAGCTTACTGGATCAATGCAGCCCGACTTCCGGAGAGGAATCGACACAGCGCCTGCCGTGCGGTAGAAATTTCCATGCAACGCCTGCCTGATCGATGCAGCCCCTGTGACTTCATTCTGTCAGTGCTGGAAATCCACGCATCATCCCCGGGGCATCCGAAAACCCTGCAACCCGAAGAGGATCCACGACTGAGTGCCAGAAATTGACTAAAATCCTTCCCTGCATGAAAACTAAATGATGCATCGCCTTGTACGGCCCGAGAAATCGACGCACACCTCCCTGTTTTCCACTCATCTCCTCCTCTGCAGTTCTTTGTAGAGATTTTGTAGCAAACGAGGTACTTTGTGCTTGAAAGAGACATTGATTGCTTTTAAGTGAGTAAAGACACTTTATATAATTTTTACAGTGATATTTCAACATATACTTATTGCATTTTAATCGTTTTGACCTGCATATTATCAGGTAAATATTATATATTTTTCTACACAACATGTGTTGTGTATTTTTGTGGTTTTCTACTTTCTGCAGGGTCACCCCACCATTTGCAGGTCCTATAATTTAGCTGGCTGTTAAATATGTTCACCTTATCCTTGCCCACCAGTGGTATAGCACCTGTGCTCCCCCTTTCAACCTTGATGAAATTGACAAATTCCTAATTGGCATACTTAACTTACTTATATGTCACCAGTATGTGGCACCAAGTGTACCCCGGGCCTGTCATTTACAAGTCATCAGTACTCTGTAGCACCCGGTGCACCACCCACTGCAGTGGTGCGTGCAAACATGACTTCAGGCCTCTAATTTGAAGTTTGACTGTGCAGTTTTAAACCATAAAATTTGACCTGTCAAAATAACCCTTTTTGACATGCCTAAAACTTCCTTTATACCTTATGACTTTACCTGTAAGTAGGACTCACTCCCTATAAGGCAGGGTGCATTGTATTTAAAAGTAGGAAATATAAATGGTTAAAGTTAAGTGGGTTTTTACAGTGAAAGAACCCCAAAATATATTTTCACCGTAAGAGGATTGACTATTCCATAGGTAAAAATTGGGATACAACATTAGCAATAATAATGTTGTGTCTGACTAGGAAACATCTACAAAGCTCACTCTTGGACTTTTTGAAATATTTATTACAAGTCCAAAGTACTGGTTAAGTCGATTTGCAATACATATTTTGAAATATATACTTTTATAAAATCACCCTTTTCCCTGCCTAAAGTCTCTGGAGGTCCCCATTGCAGAAGCTGGATCTGTCACCCAAAAGATGAGTACCCCCCTTGTTGTGGTGTGAACTTGCGCATAGTGCTCAGGTAAAGGCCTTGGGTATGGGGAGGAATTCTGTTCCTCTGACAAGATGACCATATGGGCTGGATGCCTGTGCCCAAGACTTGGATTAACTTCAAAGAGGCGTAGCCTGTCATAGGCAAATGTTAGCTTTTACCTGGGCAGGGTCATTTATTGTTAACCCTGGAAAGTAGGTACCAATCACAGTCGATAAGGAGCTGCCCCTAGAGCTCATTTAGACTGACCACAGAGGAGGGGTTGCTCATTCCTCTAGTCACATGTCTGGGAAGGGCACATGACCTTTGCACAGTGGAAGAAAGATTCTGCGTTCTTGGTTTTAGGTAGAAAAGAGAACTTCCGGATTGTGTGCAGTATGACACACATGAAGTGCTGCAAAATTGGGTCAAGGTGCCACTGCTAACTTTTCCCCTATTGAGTATAGAGGGGCTGGGAGTCACCCGGGTTCACAGGCTGGTACTGGGCATATATGTGACATCCACATTACCCATCTAGAACAATTTCTGGACCTGAGGAAGAACAGAAAAGGTCTGGCACTGCTGTCTGTGAGCTGAGAAGAGTCTAGAAGACTAGACATGCTTTCTCTCTTGCACCCAAGACAAAAAGTTTGACCCCAAGGGTCAAAGGGCTGGCCCCCTTGTTCAAGCTACAGAGACACAACATGCTACAAAAGTATTTTCCAGAAATTGTCCAGGTGCCTAGTTCCAAATGGACCTGCCTTCACCCTGCCAGAGGCCTCTGCTGGATTGAGTCTTGACCCCCAAGTGCTGTGCCCAGTGTCCTAGACCCTTGGCTGGTGTCAGACTGTACTCCTTATAATGTTTCCTGAAACCTTTGGATTAACCTGCCAAGCCAATCTGACGAAGGTGCATTGCTGTTGGGACAAAGATTGAGGTTGCTCCCACTCTGAGCTTTCCGCAGCAGCAAATTTGTGAGTCCACATGGAGAATGTCTCAAACCTTGTGTAGCTCTCTTTGAGTACAATAGGCAGACTTGCCTCACTGTGAATATTACAGCTTTAAAAAAGTGACTAACTCTGAAGATAGAAATCTTCATTGGGTTAAGGCACCACAAGTATCCGGCGGCAACTGACCTCCTTGAGCATGAAATTGAAACCTCTTACTCCGAGCTTTTCTGTCAAATGTCCATGGCTTCACTGCAACTGTCCTATGTTTTGGGGCCCCCTTCTGCCATAGCCTGCTGACATGACTCGCCAAAGATTTTTGACTTCTGTTTCAGAGTCTTGGGGGGTCATTCTGACTTTGACGGGCGGTGGAGGCCGCCCGCCAAAGTCCCGCCGGCAGAATACCGCTGCGCGGTCAAAAGACCGCCGCAGTAATTCTGAGTTTCCCGCTGGGCTGGCGGGCGATCGCCAGAAGGCCGCCCACCAGCCCAGCGGGAAACCCCCTTCCATGAGGATGCCGGCTCCGAATGGAGCCGGCGGAGTGGAAGGGGTGCGACGGGTGCAGTTGCACCCGTTGCGATTTTCAGTGTCTGCTTGGCAGACACTGAAAATCTTGGTGGGGCCCTGTTAGGGGGCCCCTGCAGTGCCCATGCCATTGGCATGGGCACTGCAGGGGCCCCCATGGGCCCCACGACATCCGTTACCACCAGCCAGGTTCTGGCGATCAAAACCGGCAGAACCAGGCTGGTGGTAAGGGGGTCGGAATCCCCATGGCGGCGCTGCTTGCAGCGCCGCCATGGAGGATTCCCTTGGGCAGCGGGAAACCGGCGGGACACCGCCCTCCACTTTTTAGACACTGTTTTTGCTGGTTTTTAGACTCTGCACACTTTACCACTGCTAACCAGTGCTAAAGTGCATATGCTCTCTCCCTTTAAACATGGTAACCTTGGATCACACCAAATTGGACTATTTGATTTACTTGTAAGACCCTAGTAGAGTGCACTATATGTGCCCAGGGTCTGTAGATTAAATGCTACTAGTGGGTCTGCAGCACTGGTTGTGCCACCCACTTAAGTAGCCCCTTTACCTTGTCTAAGGCCTGCCATTGCAAGGCCTGTGTGTGCAGTTTCACTATCACCTCGACTTGGCATTTAAAAGTTCTTGCCAAGCCTAAACCTCCCCTTTCTCTACACATAAGTCACCTCTAATGTATGCCCTAGGTAACCCCATAGAGCAGGGGGCTGTGTGGGTAAAAGGCAGGGTATGTACCTGTATAGTTTACATGTCCTGGTAGTGTAAAACTCCTAAATTAGTTTTTACACTACTGTGAGGCCTGCTCCCTTCATAGGCTAACATTGGGGCTGCCCTCATACATTGTTGAAGGGGTAGCTGCTGATCTGAAAGGAGTAGGAAGGTCATATTTAGTATGGCCAGAATGGTAATACAAAATCCTGCTGACTGGTGATGTTGGATTTAATATTACTATTTTAGAAATGCCACTTTTAGAAAGTGAGCATTTCTCTGCACTTAAATCTTTCTGTGACTTACAATCCACGTCTGGCTGGGTTTAGTTGACAGCTCCTTGTGCATTCACTCAGACACACCCCAAACACAGGGTACTCAGCCTCACTTGCATACATCTGCATCCTACTAAGACCCTGGCAGACAGGATTGAACTGAAAGGGGACCTGGTGCACTTCTAAGCCACTCTTTGAAGTCTCCCCCCCTTCAAAGGCACATTTGGGTATGAAACAGGGCCTCTGCCCTACCACCTCAGACACTTCCTGGAGAAAAAACCTGAACCAGAACCTGCACCCTGACAAAAAGAACTGCCTGGATGCCTAAAGCACTCACCTGACTGCTTTCTACAAAGGACAGCTGCCTTGCTGTTGCCCTGCTGTCTTGCTGCTCTCTTGCTTTGCTGCAGAAGTGCTCTCCAATGCCTTGGATAGAGCTTGCCTCCTGTTCCCTGAAGTCTCAGGACCAAAAAGACTTCTCTCTTGCAACTGGACTCCTTGTGCTGTGAAAAGCGGCGCACACCCTGCCAGAAACGATGCACAGCCTGTATGGAGGCGAAAAATTCACTGCACGCTGAACCGGAACGACGCAGCACGACTTTGCAATGAGAAGATCGACCCAGCGCCAGTGTAGCGACTGGAAATTTGACGCACAGCTTACTGGATCAATGCAGCCCGACTTCCGGAGAGGAATCGACACAGCGCCTGCCGTGCGGTAGAAATTTCCATGCAACGCCTGCCTGATCGATGCAGCCCCTGTGACTTCATTCTGTCAGTGCTGGAAATCCACGCATCATCCCCGGGGCATCCGAAAACCCTGCAACCCGAAGAGGATCCACGACTGAGTGCCAGAAATTGACTAAAATCCTTCCCTGCATGAAAACTAAATGATGCATCGCCTTGTACGGCCCGAGAAATCGACGCACACCTCCCTGTTTTCCACTCATCTCCTCCTCTGCAGTTCTTTGTAGAGATTTTGTAGCAAACGAGGTACTTTGTGCTTGAAAGAGACATTGATTGCTTTTAAGTGAGTAAAGACACTTTATATAATTTTTACAGTGATATTTCAACATATACTTATTGCATTTTAATCGTTTTGACCTGCATATTATCAGGTAAATATTATATATTTTTCTACACAACATGTGTTGTGTATTTTTGTGGTTTTCTACTTTCTGCAGGGTCACCCCACCATTTGCAGGTCCTATAATTTAGCTGGCTGTTAAATATGTTCACCTTATCCTTGCCCACCAGTGGTATAGCACCTGTGCTCCCCCTTTCAACCTTGATGAAATTGACAAATTCCTAATTGGCATACTTAACTTACTTATATGTCACCAGTATGTGGCACCAAGTGTACCCCGGGCCTGTCATTTACAAGTCATCAGTACTCTGTAGCACCCGGTGCACCACCCACTGCAGTGGTGCGTGCAAACATGACTTCAGGCCTCTAATTTGAAGTTTGACTGTGCAGTTTTAAACCATAAAATTTGACCTGTCAAAATAACCCTTTTTGACATGCCTAAAACTTCCTTTATACCTTATGACTTTACCTGTAAGTAGGACTCACTCCCTATAAGGCAGGGTGCATTGTATTTAAAAGTAGGAAATATAAATGGTTAAAGTTAAGTGGGTTTTTACAGTGAAAGAACCCCAAAATATATTTTCACCGTAAGAGGATTGACTATTCCATAGGTAAAAATTGGGATACAACATTAGCAATAATAATGTTGTGTCTGACTAGGAAACATCTACAAAGCTCACTCTTGGACTTTTTGAAATATTTATTACAAGTCCAAAGTACTGGTTAAGTCGATTTGCAATACATATTTTGAAATATATACTTTTATAAAATCACCCTTTTCCCTGCCTAAAGTCTCTGGAGGTCCCCATTGCAGAAGCTGGATCTGTCACCCAAAAGATGAGTACCCCCCTTGTTGTGGTGTGAACTTGCGCATAGTGCTCAGGTAAAGGCCTTGGGTATGGGGAGGAATTCTGTTCCTCTGACAAGATGACCATATGGGCTGGATGCCTGTGCCCAAGACTTGGATTAACTTCAAAGAGGCGTAGCCTGTCATAGGCAAATGTTAGCTTTTACCTGGGCAGGGTCATTTATTGTTAACCCTGGAAAGTAGGTACCAATCACAGTCGATAAGGAGCTGCCCCTAGAGCTCATTTAGACTGACCACAGAGGAGGGGTTGCTCATTCCTCTAGTCACATGTCTGGGAAGGGCACATGACCTTTGCACAGTGGAAGAAAGATTCTGCGTTCTTGGTTTTAGGTAGAAAAGAGAACTTCCGGATTGTGTGCAGTATGACACACATGAAGTGCTGCAAAATTGGGTCAAGGTGCCACTGCTAACTTTTCCCCTATTGAGTATAGAGGGGCTGGGAGTCACCCGGGTTCACAGGCTGGTACTGGGCATATATGTGACATCCACATTACCCATCTAGAACAATTTCTGGACCTGAGGAAGAACAGAAAAGGTCTGGCACTGCTGTCTGTGAGCTGAGAAGAGTCTAGAAGACTAGACATGCTTTCTCTCTTGCACCCAAGACAAAAAGTTTGACCCCAAGGGTCAAAGGGCTGGCCCCCTTGTTCAAGCTACAGAGACACAACATGCTACAAAAGTATTTTCCAGAAATTGTCCAGGTGCCTAGTTCCAAATGGACCTGCCTTCACCCTGCCAGAGGCCTCTGCTGGATTGAGTCTTGACCCCCAAGTGCTGTGCCCAGTGTCCTAGACCCTTGGCTGGTGTCAGACTGTACTCCTTATAATGTTTCCTGAAACCTTTGGATTAACCTGCCAAGCCAATCTGACGAAGGTGCATTGCTGTTGGGACAAAGATTGAGGTTGCTCCCACTCTGAGCTTTCCGCAGCAGCAAATTTGTGAGTCCACATGGAGAATGTCTCAAACCTTGTGTAGCTCTCTTTGAGTACAATAGGCAGACTTGCCTCACTGTGAATATTACAGCTTTAAAAAAGTGACTAACTCTGAAGATAGAAATCTTCATTGGGTTAAGGCACCACAAGTATCCGGCGGCAACTGACCTCCTTGAGCATGAAATTGAAACCTCTTACTCCGAGCTTTTCTGTCAAATGTCCATGGCTTCACTGCAACTGTCCTATGTTTTGGGGCCCCCTTCTGCCATAGCCTGCTGACATGACTCGCCAAAGATTTTTGACTTCTGTTTCAGAGTCTTGGGGGGTCATTCTGACTTTGACGGGCGGTGGAGGCCGCCCGCCAAAGTCCCGCCGGCAGAATACCGCTGCGTGGTCAAAAGACCGCCGCAGTAATTCTGAGTTTCCCGCTGGGCTGGCGGGCGATCGCCAGAAGGCCGCCCACCAGCCCAGCGGGAAACCCCCTTCCATGAGGATGCCGGCTCCGAATGGAGCCGGCGGAGTGGAAGGGGTGCGACGGGTGCAGTTGCACCCGTTGCGATTTTCAGTGTCTGCTTGGCAGACACTGAAAATCTTGGTGGGGCCCTGTTAGGGGGCCCCTGCAGTGCCCATGCCATTGGCATGGGCACTGCAGGGGCCCCCATGGGCCCCACGACATCCGTTACCACCAGCCAGGTTCTGGCGATCAAAACCGGCAGAACCAGGCTGGTGGTAAGGGGGTCGGAATCCCCATGGCGGCGCTGCTTGCAGCGCCGCCATGGAGGATTCCCTTGGGCAGCGGGAAACCGGCGGGACACCGCCGGTTTCCAGTTTCTGACCGCGGCTGTACCGCCGCGGTCAGAATGCCCATGGGAGCACCGCCAGCCTGTTGGCGGTGCTCCCGCGGTCGTTGGCCCTGGCGGTCCATGACCGCCAGGGTCAGAATGACCCCCTTGGTCCCTAGTTGGACTTTTCAACCAGGTCCAACCTTGTTTCTGTGTCTGTCCCACACTCCTTTGCAGATTGCCTTCACTTGCGCCTACATACTATTTTTTCCGTTATTGGATTGTTGTTGTTTCTGGTGTTATTTTATGTGTATAGAATTATTCTATTTTTCTAAGCTGGTTTTAGACTTGTTTTTGCTGTTACTTCATTACAAAGGAGGCCAATATAGGGCATATTCTATTTTATTAAGAATTTAATCCAATTCAACACTGATAGAATATATCCTGTATTTGTCTCCTTTGTATCCATATTGCCCCACTGAGTTTGTATTAAAATTTAATATACACAAGATCCTTATTTTTTTCCATTATTAGGCAGCTTTTTGTAGCTCTCTATGCTAGTTCCCCTAGTTCTGCTCCCTTTGTATCATTTTTTTCTTCAGGGCCCCTCTTTGTATGAGTGAAAATAAGTATTGCACAGGGTTAATAAATAAAATATAGAGAACAGAAAGGGCCTCATGTACAAAGATTCCATTCACGGAATTATAAATTATGATAAATAATGATCTACAATGTGTGATTCCTTAAAAGGAATGTACTAAATTGATTTGTTAGAAGTGGCTGCAATTCAAACTACTTCATTAAAATGCATTAGGTAGGTTGTACATAGAGACCCACTACAATTGGCTGCAATGACAGGCATGGTGACCTGCTGGAGTCAGCAGACCATCATGTCTGTGGTTGCTTTTAAATAAAGCAATCTTTTTTGTTTAAAAAAAATTACACATTTTTTTTTTTTTTATGAGTAGGCAATTGTGTTATGGATCATAAAAAACATTTTTGTGACCATTTGCAAAACAGAAGAGGTCCTATGTGTACCCCTCCCCATCTTCAAATGGCTTACCATATCTACTTTGAGGAGGTAGTAAAATATTAATGTTTTGCAACTGGATTTTGGTCAAAACATCCCTAAAGAAATTGCCATTAGATAGGGACACCCCTAACATGACTCTTCCAAATACCGATTCAGTATCTATTCCCAAAACCAATTAGCAATTCGATCATATTCAGTAACTTATTACCAAATCACCAATTGGATTTGGTTAATAATGAAATGCCATTTTGTGGTCGGAAAGGCTTTGATTTTATAAATCAGCCTCGTACTGACTGCAAAATGGCATGATACATTAGGCCCACAGTGAGTTACTTTACTGCAAAATATGGTGGGTGAGATGTGTGCCCTAATGGGGGAACGTCCCCTTTGCATACATTATGACTGGCACAAGCATAATGTAGCAAAGAAGGGCTACAGAGTGGCGCAATGCATGCATTTCGCCACTCTGTTAATACAACACGGGGATTTTGGCTTCGTTGGGCCACATTAACATAAAAAATAATTATGTTACTGTGACGCAAGGTGATGCTAGGGCATTATAAATATGCCCCTAGGTGTCTTTTGATGCATACGCACTTTATAGTTACCATTTTAGGATTCTGCGTACAACCATTGCACCTAGGTCTCATTGTTCATAATCATTTTTAACTGGAATTTTATTGCATACGGTTTTAACTTTGTATAGATTCTTTCTGTTTTTTGTATTTATCTTCGCGTTTATGGTTTTTGTACAAACCGAACAAAGAATATTACTACTAAGGCATTCACGATGAGATTGCTCTATCCAAACCAAAGCATCTACCACAGAATGGACACCTGACAGAAATGTACCCTCATTCCTATCTTACAAATTCCAGTCGGCATAAAGAAGAACATTAGATGTCCCGAGAAGAGACAACTGAATGAAATTCACCATATTTCATTTCCAAGGGAAATGTTCAACCTCCCATCCATCTGATGAATATCTCTGGTAAAACGATTTCGGATTGAATTGAGATTAGTAGAAGGAATAAATACATTTCAAGAGTGGGACCATGCTGTCAAAAGAAATGAAATACAGCAATTAAAGCTTACAGAATATGCACTGGATCGGGCCAGCAAACTGAAATATGCTGCATTTAGATTTTATATCCCGAGAGAATTAAAAGATGAATTGTGAACTAATGCATATCAGCACTATTGTGTTGATCAAACATATTTACAATCTATTGGATAGGATTACTAAAATGTTTTACTGAAGACTTAAGTCATAGCTTTCCAATCAAGCACATCAATTTAAATTAATTTGTTATGTATATTGATTAGAATCGTGGTGGCAAAATACAGCCCAGACACATTACTGATTGAAAACTAACCATAGTAGATTTCCTTTGTTGAAAGTATAGACTAGGTATATATTGTTGCTCATATTTCTTAAGAAGTCTTTGATATATGCATGGAACAATTCTAAAATAAAACGAAGGTAACTTTTAAATAATGCAAGCTACCCCTCACAATTCATATAGTCTCTCATCACCATGTTTATATTAGGAGATCCACTAGAAGAACGATGGATAATTTGAGTCCACAATAAAACAGGAGATGAGAAAAGGACATGGCAGAAGAAATACATTTTTTCTAAATATATGAATAATCAAAAGACGAATTCCTTTTGGATTTTCATCAAAGTGCTTTATAGTTGATCTACAATAATGAGCAATTGAAACCGGGGCTACCTCAAAGATTCTTTTAACATCGGAAATAAGGCAACTGCACAGTCTCAAAAGCAGGAACACGCCGCCTATAGCGGGATGATAGACGTATTTCTATAAATGACCTATTTACGAGGATGGAGTTAGAGAACCAGCCATGAGTGTCAAAGAAGATGAATCACACATGCAGACGGCAGGCAATTAATCGAGAAGTGTATCGCATTTGAAAATATGAATACAACTATCATGGGGTCAGGCGTTATACTTTAAAAGATCTATTGACAAATACAGCAAATGCCATGGGGATATTAAGTCTGATGCTTAACAACAGATGACAGATGTTAAATGGTCTTTTTCAGGCAGCAAGAGCATCCCGTTTTCAAGAAAAGTCAGTGATGGCTTGACAACTGAAAGAGAATATTGATGATTTTATTTTGATAGTTCACCATATCAGTTATATTGCAAAAACTTGATATGTGTGAACACATACTCCAAAAAACAATATGAAAAAGTAAATAGTTGTAGAACAAATAAAGTACACAAAGCACTCTCACAAATGAAATGAAAATATGCATTCCTTAGCAAATTTCACAATGTTTTGATTGCACAATGTTTCGCTTCAGCTCAGCTTCAATTTTTTACATATTGCTAAACATATGTAATAACGTTTTTGAGAGAGAATAAAGATTAAATAACTGTATTTTATAGGTAAAATATGCTTGAATGAAGTGGGTAGTTTTTTGCAGTTTATTCCATGTAATGCAGTTAACAGTTGAAAGCTCAAAATAATTCTACAGCGTTACAATCTGAAGGTTTGTTAAACGTGTTAAAGTTTTTTTTGTGACTTCTGAGCTTTAAACATTGTAAATATTATTCTGTCTTGGATTAGAGGCATTTAAAACATATGTATATATTGGAACAATATAATCAGGATTGTGAAACCTGTAGCTCAGCAGGCCCACGGGCTTTCGTAAACATAAAACACATCAATCCAACCCCTTTCGCACAAGGAAAAGCCACGACAGGATCGTACTGCTGTGAATGTATTGAGTCATTTTTACAGGAAAAAGTTTCCTCTCCAAAGCGTTTCGGCGGTAGCCTTGCTCACGGATGGAGTGGGAATACTGTTAGAAATGGGGTTTTTGGTTGGCAGTTAGGTTGCCCTCTGTCCAAGCAAGAACCCTCACTCTAGTCAGGGTAAGTCACACACAATCCAAAATCAGCCTGTGCTCACCCTCCGGTAGCTTGGCACGAGCAGTCAGGCTTAACTTAGAAGGCAATGTGTAAAGCATTTGTGCAATAAATCACACAACACCATAGTATAACACCACAAAAATACACCACACAGTGTTTAGAAAAATATAGAATATTTATCTGGGTACTTGTAGGTCAAAACGATCAAAGTTGCAATACGAATTTGTAAAGATATCACTGAAAAGTGATATTAAGTGTCTTTAAGTCTTTTAAAAAGCAATAAAGTGTCTTTCAAGCACAGAGTACCTGGTTTCTGGTGGGAAATCTCCTCAGAGGGCCACAGGAGAAGAGATGCGTGGAAAAAGGGGTGTGTGCGTCGATTTCTCCTCAGCACACACAGACTTGCGTCGTTCTTTTCCACGCGGGGAAGTCGGGCGTCGTTTTCCGGCGCGCAGACAGTCTCTTTTTGTGGATCGCGGGGATTACCAGATGTCCCGGGTCTGTGCGTGGATTCTCCTGCTTATTTTCCGGCTGCGCGTCGTTCTGCGGGGCTGCGCGTCGAAGTTTCGATCTCACGGTAGGCGTCGCGTCGATTTCTCCTTGGAAGTCGGGCGGCGTTGTCCTTGCGAGGCCGTGCGTCGAAATTTTGGTCTCACGGCAGGCGTCGCGTCGATTTCTCCTTGGAAGTCGGGCGGCGTTGTCCTTGCGAGGCCGTGCGTCAAAGTTTCGCACTCATGGTAGGCGTCGCGTCGATTTCTCCTTGGAAGTCGGGCGGCTTTGTCCTTGCGAGGTTGTGCGTCGAAGTCTCGATCGTCCCGAGGGCGTCGCGTTGATCAGCGTCGGTGTGCGGCGTTTTTCTCGCCGCGAAACAAGCTGTGCGTCGAAATTTTCGGCGCACGGAGCGTCCACGTGAAAGGCAGAAGTCTTTTTGGTCCTGAGACTTCAAGGAACAGGAGGCAAGCTCTATCCAAGCCCTTGGAGAGCACTTTCACAGCCAGACAAGAGTTCAGCAAGGCAGCAGGGCAACAGCAAGACAGCAGTCCTTTGGAGAAAGCAGACAGGTGAGTCCTTTGAGCAGCCAGGCAGTTCTTCTTGGCAGGATGTAGTTTCTGGTTCCGGTTTCTTCTCCAGCAAGTGTCTGATGAGGTAGGGCAGAGGCCCTGTTTTATACTAAGTTGTGCCTTTGAAGTGGGGGTGATTTCAAAGAGTCTCTAAGAAATGCACCAAGTTCCCTTTCAGCTCAATCCTGTCTGCCAGAGTCCCAGTAGGGGGTGTGGCAGTCCTTTGTGTGAGGGCAGGCCCTCCACCCTCCCAGCCCAGGAAGACCCATTCAAAATGCAGATGTATGCAAGTGAGGCTGAGTACCCTGTGTTTGGGGTGTGTCTGAGTGAATGCACAAGGAGCTGTCAACTAAACCTAGCCAGACGTGGATTGAAGGGCACAACAAGATTTTAGTGCAAAGAAATGCTCACTTTCTAAAAGTGGCATTTCTAGAATAGTAATATTAAATCCGACTTCACCAGTCAGCAGGATTTTGTATTACCATTCTGGCCATACTAAATATGACCTTCCTGCTCCTTTCAGATCAGCAGCTGCCACTTCAACAGTGTATGAGGGCAGCCCCAATGTTAGCCTATGAAGGGAGCAGGCCTCACAGTAGTGTAAAAACGAATTTAGGAGTTTTACACTACCAGGACATATAACTACACAGGTACATGTCCTGCCTTTTACCTACACAGCACCCTGCTCTAGGGGTTACCTAGGGCACACATTAGGGATGACTTATATGTAGAAAAAAAGGGGAGTTCTAGGCTTGGCAAGTACTTTTAAATGCCAAGTCGAAGTGGCAGTGAAACTGCACACACAGGCCTTGCAATGGCAGGCCTGAGACAAGGTTAAGGGGCTACTGAGGTGGGTGGCACAACCAGTGCTGCAGGCCCACTAGTAGCATTTAATCTACATGCCCCAGGCACATGTAGTGCACTCTACTAGGGACTTACAGGTAAATTAAATAGTCAATCATGGATAAACCAATCAATAGTACAATTTACACAGAGAGCATATGCACTTTAGCACTGGTTAGCAGTGGTAAAGTGCTCAGAGGTCAAAAGCCAACAACAACAGGTCAGAAAAAAATAGGAGGAAGGAGGCAAAAAGTTTGGGGATGTCCCTGTCAAAAAGCCAGGTCCAACATGACCCCCCACCAGCCTAAAGCCAGGGGAGAACAATCACTATCCTGATGTACTTCCCTGTTTGAGGCGACAGAACAAGGACCCAGGCCCACAACAGCAGGGGCATGCTCCAGTTCTTCGCCTTCCTGACTCCCATTGGATCCCTCTGTCCATACTCTCAGGGCCCACTAAGCCCATCCATGGGGAACCTTTCTCCTTTCCTGCGGATCCCATCTGTGTAGCACCTAACCTTACTTTGCTCACAGATGTATCCCAGGAGCAGGATAGTACCACCATGACCAACATAGTGGTGTTGCCCACTCTACCCCTGGGGTGTGACACTTGTCCCCTCCCCAGGGATAACTCTGTCCACCCGGACAGCAAGCCACAGTGATTACTGACAGCTGCCAGGGATGAGAGCCAGGCCCCAGGCCTCTCAAAGCTCTCCAACCACTGTGGCTGTGGAGAGTGGGGGGCGGTAGCCCCAGGTGCTGGGCACCCTTTAACCACTCTCCCTTCCACCAGGTCAGGGATGACAGCCTGAACCTGGTCCTCCCCTCTGGGGCTTTGTACCCTCCCTCCTGGAGCGGTACCCCCAGGGTCCAACATGGTCAGGGTGCTTACAGAAGTCACCCTGTACCATTCCTCCACCAGTGCAGGGCTGTTAACCTGCCACTGGCCCTCCAACCTGGGGCCTGTACCTTCAGGTTGGACTAGGGCCCGGGGTGAGGCTTCCCTCCCCCTGCCCTCCCTTCTGGGGTCCAGCACCCTCCAACTAGGAGTGGCCTCCTCAGAAGACAACATGGTAGGGGCACTGTTATCAGTAGCCCCTCCCTCCAGGTCCGGGGGGACACCCTGAACCTGGTCTTCCAGCCCAGGGTCTGTACCCTCAGACTGGATCACTGCCTGGCAAACCAGGACTTCCTGGGAGGCACACCTACCCCCCACCAGGTCAGAGTTTAACCTCTGCACCTGCCCATTCAACTCAGAGTCACCACCCTGAAGTTGAACAATTGCCTGGCACGCCAGGACTTCCTGGAGGGCACCCTGACCCTCCACCAGGTCAGAGTTTAACCTCTGCACCTGACCATTCAACTCAGAGTCACCACCCTGAAGTTGAACAATTGCCTGGCACACCAGGACTTCCTGGAGGGCACACTGACCCTCCACCAGGTCAGAGTTTAACCTCTGCACCTGACCATTCAACTCAGAGTCACCACCCTGAAGTCGAACAATTGCCTGGCGCACCAGGACTTTCTGGGAGGCACACCTACCTCCCACCAGGTCAGAGTTTAACCTCTGAGCCTGGTTCCCCAACCCAGGGTCACCACCCTGAGGTTGGGCAATTGCCTGGCACGCCAGGACTTTCTGGGGGGCACACCTACCCCCCACCAGGTCAGAGTTTAACCTCTGAACCTGGTCATCCAACCCAGAATCAACACCCTGAGGTTGGACAATTGCCTGGCACGCCAGGACTTTCTGGAGGGCACACTGACCCTCCACCAGGTCAGAGTTTAACCTCTGAACTGGGCCATTCAACTCAGAGTCACCACCCTGAAGTTGAACAATCGCCTGGCATGCCAGGACTTCCTGGAGGGCACACTGACCCTCCACCAGGTCAGAGTTTAACCTCTGAACCTGGTTCTCCAACCTAGGGTCACCATCCTGAGGTTGGACAACTGCCTGGTACACCAGGGCTTTCTGGGGGGCACACCTACCCCCCACCAGGTCAGAGGTTAACCTCTGAACCAGGATATCCAACCCAGAGTCACCACCCTGAGGTTGAACCATTGCCTGGCAGGCCAGGACTTTCAGGGAGGCACACCTACCTCCCACCAGGTCAGAGTTTAACCTCTGAGCCTGGTTCTCCAACCCAGGGTCACCACCCTGAGGTTGAACCATTGCCTGGTATACCAGGACTTTCTGGGGGGCACACCTACCCCTCACCAGGTCAGAGTTTGACCTCTGAACCTGGTTAGCCAACCCAGAGTCACCACCCTGAGGTTGGGCAATTGCCTGGCACCCCAGGACTTTCTGGGAGGCACACCTACCTCCCACCAGGTCAGAGTTTAACCTCTGAACCTGGCCATCCAACCCAGAGTCGACACCCTGAGGTTGGACAACTGCCTGGCACGCCAGGACTTTCTGGGGGGCACACCTACCCCCCACCAGGTCAGAGTTTAACCTCTGAACCTGACCATCCAACCCAGAGTCAACACCCTGAGGTTGGACAATTGCCTGGCACAGCAGGACTTCTTGGGAGGCACACCTACCTCCCACCCGGTCAGAGTTTGACCTCTTCACCTGGTAAGCCAACCCAGAGTCACCACCCTGAGGTTGAACCATTGCCTGGCATTCCAGGACTTTCTGGGGGGCACATCTACCCCCCACCAGGTCAAAGTTTAACCTCTGAACCCGGTTATCCAACCCAGAGTCACCACCCTGAGGTTGAATCTTTGCCTGGCATGCCAGGACTTCCTGGGGGGCACTCTCACCCCCCACAAGGGACACGCCGTCCCCAAGGGCCACACAAGAGTCTGGTTGGCGCAGGTCTCCCGACCTCTGCCCATCCGGCAGAGTCTGGGTTTCCCCCAAACCAGAAACGGTTTCACCTGGGTCATTCCTGGGGGGCTCTGCTCTCAGAGCTGACCCCTGACTTTCAAGATCCTCCACTGGGGTCGGCCACCCCCTCTCAACCCTATGTCTGGACTTCTGCACCCCCTCACTAGGAGTGGTACTGCCAGACACCAGAACTGTTGGGATGCTGTCTACAGTCATCCCCCCAAGTTCTTCTGACACTGCGGGGCTTCCCTCAAAAGGTAGCCCTACGGTACAGGTTAGGCTCTGAGACCTACCTGGGACACTACAATTCTCTCCCACCTCACTTGGTTGGGAACCACCTAGACCACTCCCTTCAGGAGCACCCCCAAATGCCTCTTCAGACTCTCTGGTACTCACCCAAAAGTCTGCCTCCACTGTAAGTTCCCTGGGGTCAGAGAACTCACACTCCACCTGGTGTTGGCGTAGCTCTGGAAAATAAGGACCAGACATATGCTCTCCAGCAATTACATCACTCTGCCCTTCACATGTATTAACCACAGTACCCTTCACCCAACCACCCAGTAACTCAACCTTGGAAAAGCACTCTACTTCACCCTCCTGAGACTGGTGAGACAGTATCTGTCTGTCCCTGACACTCAACCCAAACTCTTCTGGGATGTCTCTACACTCTATATCCAGGACGTCCACCAGGGGGGAACCCTTTTCTCTGTCACTCTCTGCTAGAGTCAGTAAAGTGTCCCTCCCCCCAGTAGGAATATGACTCCCTGTGCCAGTTCCCCAATCCTTCTCAGGGACCCTGTGCATAACGGGAACTACCTCATACCCTTGAACCGCCTGGGGTGTGTCAACTCTCTTCTTCAAGTTGGGTACCACATCTCTGGGCTTGTGCCCTTCTTCAGCAGTACTAGATGCAAGATTTTTGCTGCCACCATCTGAACTGGACTCAGCCCTTCCGGCCTCCAGTTTCAGCTCTTTACAGCTCAGCTCTTGAGCTGCAATCTTTTCTTCTTCCAGGGCTAAGAGACTTGCTGCCTCAGCCCTTTCAATAAACTCATCTAGCTCTTCCATCCACCGTGCTTGAGCCATGAGCCATTCTTTTTTCACTGGGTCTCTTTCCTCATCTGAGTCGTCCTCCTCCTCCTCTGAGGGGTACTTAGTCATTTGGTTTCTTGCTGCCTCTCTCTCTGCCCATCTGTCTTCCTCCCAGACTATGTAGGCATGTAGCATCTCTGCTTTAGTAGATCTCTTTGCTACAGGAAGGCCACATTCTCTGCAAAGCTTCCTTAGGTCAGCCTTAGTGAGGTGGTCAGTAGGCAAAAAGAATAAGTAGGTAAGCGATCCCATTCTGATAGGATCTTACCAGCAAAAACCAAAATCCAAAGTCCAAAATATCAATAGTATATCCAGGAGGACATCAGAGACCAAAAGTCAAAAAAGAGATAAAAAATCAAGTTGACCTTCAACTGTGGGTAGGTAGTGAAATACTTAGCTACTGTATGTCACTGCACAAACACAAGTCCTATCCTCACCGCTGATCACCAATGTTAGAAATGGGGTTTTTGGTTGGCAGTTAGGTTGCCCTCTGTCCAAGCAAGAACCCTCACTCTAGTCAGGGTAAGTCACACACAATCCAAAATCAGCCTGTGCTCACCCTCCGGTAGCTTGGCACGAGCAGTCAGGCTTAACTTAGAAGGCAATGTGTAAAGCATTTGTGCAATAAATCACACAACACCATAGTATAACACCACAAAAATACACCACACAGTATTTAGAAAAATATAGAATATTTATCTGGGTACTTGTAGGTCAAAACGATCAAAGTTGCAATACGAATTTGTAAAGATATCACTGAAAAGTGATATTAAGTGTCTTTAAGTCTTTTAAAAAGCAATAAAGTGTCTTTCAAGCACAGAGTACCTGGTTTCTGGTGGGAAATCTCCTCAGAGGGCCACAGGAGAAGAGATGCGTGGAAAAAGGGGTGTGTGCGTCGATTTCTCCTCAGCACACACAGACTTGCGTCGTTCTTTTCCACGCGGGGAAGTCGGGCGTCGTTTTCCGGCGCGCAGACAGTCTCTTTTTGTGGATCGCGGGGATTACCAGATGTCCCGGGTCTGTGCGTGGATTCTCCTGCTTATTTTCCGGCTGCGCGTCGTTCTGCGGGGCTGCGCGTCGAAGTTTCGATCTCACGGTAGGCGTCGCGTCGATTTCTCCTTGGAAGTCGGGCGGCGTTGTCCTTGCGAGGCCGTGCGTCGAAATTTTGGTCTCACGGCAGGCGTCGAGTCGATTTCTCCTTGGAAGTCGGGCGGCGTTGTCCTTGCGAGGCCGTGCGTCAAAGTTTCGCACTCATGGTAGGCGTCGCGTCGATTTCTCCTTGGAAGTCGGGCGGCTTTGACCTTGCGAGGTTGTGCGTCGAAGTCTCGATCGTCCCGAGGGCGTCGCGTTGATCAGCGTCGGTGTGCGGCGTTTTTCTCGCCGCGAAACAAGCTGTGCGTCGAAATTTTCGACGCACGGAGCGTCCACGTGAAAGGCAGAAGTCTTTTTGGTCCTGAGACTTCAAGGAACAGGAGGCAAGCTCTATCCAAGCCCTTGGAGAGCACTTTCACAGCCAGACAAGAGTTCAGCAAGGCAGCAGGGCAACAGCAAGACAGCAGTCCTTTGGAGAAAGCAGACAGGTGAGTCCTTTGAGCAGCCAGGCAGTTCTTCTTGGCAGGATGTAGTTTCTGGTTCCGGTTTCTTCTCCAGCAAGTGTCTGATGAGGTAGGGCAGAGGCCCTGTTTTATACTAAGTTGTGCCTTTGAAGTGGGGGTGATTTCAAAGAGTCTCTAAGAAATGCACCAAGTTCCCTTTCAGCTCAATCCTGTCTGCCAGAGTCCCAGTAGGGGGTGTGGCAGTCCTTTGTGTGAGGGCAGGCCCTCCACCCTCCCAGCCCAGGAAGACCCATTCAAAATGCAGATGTATGCAAGTGAGGCTGAGTACCCTGTGTTTGGGGTGTGTCTGAGTGAATGCACAAGGAGCTGTCAACTAAACCTAGCCAGACGTGGATTGAAGGGCACAACAAGATTTTAGTGCAAAGAAATGCTCACTTTCTAAAAGTGGCATTTCTAGAATAGTAATATTAAATCCGACTTCACCAGTCAGCAGGATTTTGTATTACCATTCTGGCCATACTAAATATGACCTTCCTGCTCCTTTCAGATCAGCAGCTGCCACTTCAACAGTGTATGAGGGCAGCCCCAATGTTAGCCTATGAAGGGAGCAGGCCTCACAGTAGTGTAAAAACGAATTTAGGAGTTTTACACTACCAGGACATATAACTACACAGGTACATGTCCTGCCTTTTACCTACACAGCACCCTGCTCTAGGGGTTACCTAGGGCACACATTAGGGATGACTTATATGTAGAAAAAAAGGGGAGTTCTAGGCTTGGCAAGTACTTTTAAATGCCAAGTCGAAGTGGCAGTGAAACTGCACACACAGGCCTTGCAATGGCAGGCCTGAGACAAGGTTAAGGGGCTACTGAGGTGGGTGGCACAACCAGTGCTGCAGGCCCACTAGTAGCATTTAATCTACATGCCCCAGGCACATGTAGTGCACTCTACTAGGGACTTACAGGTAAATTAAATAGTCAATCATGGATAAACCAATCAATAGTACAATTTACACAGAGAGCATATGCACTTTAGCACTGGTTAGCAGTGGTAAAGTGCTCAGAGGTCAAAAGCCAACAACAACAGGTCAGAAAAAAATAGGAGGAAGGAGGCAAAAAGTTTGGGGATGTCCCTGTCAAAAAGCCAGGTCCAACAAATACCATTACATATTTAAATACCACATATAAAGGACAATAGTTTGTGTACTGCGGCCATCTTAGAACTGTGTTTCTTTTTGTTGATGTTATATAAGAATATAATTTCTGTGGGTTTCTGAATTAATGTACACCTACATTGGGTATAAACTTTTGTTTAGTTATAAATTACATTGTTATTGTGACAAAATCAGGATTGGCTGTAAGCTTCATAAATTATCAACGTTAAATACAATCACAATTTTTCAATTCTAATGTATGTCACAGACTCCCTAAATTATGAATATCACATTTCATTCCTTACCCATCTTACCCCTGTGGGCTATTACCAATGTCATTTCCATATCTAGTTCTTTATGTGTACCTTTTCAGAAACAGCTGCTCTGTGTAATTAATCATGGAGAGTCCTTGATTTTTGCATCATTTAAAACGGACAGGAGCCTGGCCCCATTGAAAAATCCAATCATTAATCAAACCATGGTGGGCACTCCTGAATTGATTATTACATATATGATGGGTTGGAAAATGTCTAAATTTAGACCTAAAGTCTAACTTTAATAATAGTAAAGTTAGACTTTTGGTCTGAGTTTATACTTTTGGTTTAAACATAGACCAAAAGTTTAAACATAGACCAAAAGTGTAACTTTACTAGTAGTAAAGTTAGACTTTCGATCTAAACTTAGACTTTTGATCTAAGTTTACCAATGTGAATTAGGCTCCACATGTTCTTATTATGTTTAAAATAACAGGCTTAATTGTGGATTTGGCATTTATTTTCTGAATATGCATCTATTGTTCTCTCATAACCACTCATTGGCTCAGTCTTACAAACACTTGCTGGGAAGTTTCAGAGGAGCCACCCATGAGACAATCCTTCCTGCAAGCATTCTCACATCTTTCAGTTGCTGGTAACTGTTGAGACAATGGCCATATTCTGAAGGAGGCATGTCAGACATGCAAGTGGACACAAGAACAAAGACAATGCTTTACAGCCACCGGTGCAAGGGAAGGTTCAAGTTTCACACTAGCATCAGTCATGAAAGAAGTGTGGTAAAGCCAAGAGTATTCAACAGGCAACAAATGTAGTAAATGCAGGATGCAATCACAGCACCTACATATGATATTTGCACAAGAGAGGAAGTGTTGGTAGTGCATGGTACAGCCTCTAGGAGAAGTTGTCATGCAGCTGTAGCACAATAAAGCATGCCAGCTTCCAGGACCGATTATTACACAAGTGTAAGTTGGGCTGAAAAACCATTACAAGCCCCTGCTCATGGCAGACCTAGTCTATTTATTCTACTCAAGGAAAGTTGCTGAATACTGATCTCAAGCTTTGGTTGTACTAAGCATGTCCTATATATCTAAGGCAGTCAAGGCAGTCCACCTGTAGAGACCTTCAGCAGAGCAGTGCTGGGTATAGTCCTTAGATCTAGAAGAACTTATTTATTTGTGGCGTATGGGGACCCTACATTTTATGTTTCAAAACTAGATGTTACATGCTGTAGGAGGCGGGCCTGGCTTGTAGTGGGTACCAGAGGTACTTACACCTTGTGCCTGGTCCAGTTATCCCTTATTAGTGTAGAAGAGGTGTTTCTAGCAACTTAGACTGATAGAAGGTAGCTATGGCAAAGCAGCTTAGGCTGAACTAGGAGACATGTAAAGCTCCTACTATACCACTGGTGTCATATGCACTATATCATAAGAAAACACAATACACAGAAGTACTAAAAATAAAGGTACTTTATTTTTATGACAATATGCCAAAAGTATCTCAGTGAGTACCCTCAGTATGAGGATAAGTTATATACACAAGATATATGTACACAAACCAAAATTAGGTAAGTAATAGCAAGAAAAGTAATGCAAGCAGTGTAGAATTACAGTAGATTGCAATAGGAGCACATAGGTATAGGGGCAACACAAACCATATACTCCAAAAGTGGAATGCGAACCACGAATGGACCGCAACCCTATGTGAGCTTGTAGAGGGCCGCTGGGACTGTCAGAAAACAGTGAGGGTTAGAAAAATAGCCCAACACAAGACCCTGAAAGGTAGGTGTAAAGTGCACCTGCTACCCCCAGAGAGCACAGAAGTCGTGATAGGGGGTTTCTACAGGAAGAACAAACACCAGAAATGCAACAACAGTGGATTTCCAGACCTGAGTACCTGTAAGACAAGGGGACCAAGTCCAATAGTCACGACAGTGTCGAGAGTGGGCAGGAGCCCAGGAAATGCCAGCTGACGGTGCAAGGAAGCTGCCACTGGATGGAAGAAGCTTGGAGTTCTGCAAGAAAGAAGAGAGCTAGGGACTTCTCCTTTGGAAGAAGGATGTCCCACATTGCGATGAAGCTTGCAGAAGTATTTTCACACAGAAAGACTGCAAACAAGCCTTGCTAGCTGCAAGGATTGCAGGAGAGGTTTTTGGGTGCTGCTGTAACCCAGAAGGGACCAGGTTGTTGCCACTTGGAGGAGGAGACAGAGGGGGCACCCTAGCAACTCAGGGAGCCCTCACAAAAGCAGGCAGCACCCGCAGAAGTACCTGAACGGGCACTTGGAAGAAGAGTGAACTGGAGTCCATGCGAAGTCACAAAAGGGATTCCCATGACATCGGAGGACAACTCAGAAGTTAGTGCACTGCAGGAAGGAGTGTCGGGGACCCAGGCTTGGCTGTGCATGAAGGAAATCCTGGAAGAGTGCACAGGAGCCGGAGTAGCTGCAAATCACGCGTTACCCAGCCATGCAGTCTAGCGCGTGGAGGCAAGGACTTACCTCCACCAAACATGGACTGAAGAGTCACTGGACTGTGGGAGTCACTTCGACAGAGTTGCTGAGTTCCAGGGACCACGCTCGTTGGGATGAGAGGGTACCCAGAGGACCAATGATGCAGTCTTTTGGTTCCTGCGTTAGCAGGGGGAAGATTCCGTCGACCGACTGGAGATTTCTTCAGAGCTCCTGGTGCAGGGAGAAGGCAGGCTACCCCCAGAGCATGCACCACCTGGAAACAGTCAAGAAAGCCGGCAGGATGAGGCGATACAAGGTTGCTAGTAGTCGTCTTGCTATTTTGTTGCGGTTTTGCAGGCGTCCTGAGCAGTTAGCTGTCGATCCTTTGGTAGAAGGTGAAGACGGAGATGCAGAGGAACTCTGATGAGCTCTTGCATTCATTATCTGGTGAGATCCCCAAAGCAGAGACCCTGAATAGCCAGAAAAGGAGGTTTGGCTACCTAGGAAGGAGGATTGGCTAGCAAGAGAGCTAAGAGCCTATCAGAAGGAGCCTCTGACGTCACCTGCTGGCACTGGCCACTCAGATCAGTCCAGTTTGCCCCCAACACCTCTGTTTCTAAGATGGCAGAGGTCTGGGACACACTGGAGGAGCTCTGGGCACCTCCCCTGGGAGGTGCAGGTCAGGGGAGTGGTCACTCCCCTTTCCTTTGTCCAGATTCACGCCAGAGCAGGGCTGGGGGATCCCTGAACCGGTGGAGACTGGCTTATGCAGAGATGGGCACCATCTGTGCCCATCAAAGCATTCCCAGAGGCTGGGGGAGGCTACTCCTCCCCAGCCCTCACACCTATTTCCAAAGGGAGAGGGTGTTACACCCTCTCTCAGAGGAAGTCCTTTGTTCTGCCTTCTTGGGCCAGGGCTGCCTGGACCCTAGGAGGAGGGCAGAAACCTGTCTGAGGGGTTGGCAGCAGCAGCAGCTGCAGTGGAGACCCCAGAAAGGCAGTTTGGCAGTACCCAGGTTCTGTGCTAGAGACTCGAGGGATCATGGAATTGTCAACCCCAATACCAGAATGGTATTGGGTTGACAGTTCCATGATCTTAGAGATGTTACATGGCCATGTTCGGAGTTACCATTGTGACGCTATACATAGATAGTGACCTATGTATAGTGCACACGTACTGTATAATGGTGTCCCCGCACTCACAAAGTTCAGGGAATTGGCCCTTAACGATGTGGGGGCACCCTGCAAGGGTACCCAGACACTAAGTAACTTTGCACCCAACCTTCACCATGTGAAGGTTAGACATATATGTGACTTATAAGTTACTTAAGTGCAGTGGTAAATGGCTGTGAAATAACGTGGACGTTATTTCACGCAGGCTGCAATGGCAGGCCTGTGTAAGAATTGTCAGAGCTCCCTATGGGTGGCAAAAGAAATGCTGCAGCCCATAGGGATGTCCTGGAACCCCAATACCCTGGGTACCTCAATACCATATACTTGGGAATTATATGGGTGTACCAGTATGCCAATGTGAATTGGTAAATTTAGTCACTAGCCTGTTAGTGACAAATTTGGAAAGCAGATGGAGCATAAACCACTGAGGTTCTGGTTAGCAGAGCCTCTGTGAGACAGTTAGGCATCACACAGGGAACACATACAGGGCACCTACTTATGAGCACTGGGGCCCTGCCTGGCAGGGTCCCAGTGACACATAGACTTAAACAATATATATACAGTGAAATATGGGGGTAACATGCCAGGCAAGATGCTACTTTCCTACACATGCTACACAGTAAACAGCACAAAATGAAAAATATTTATTGGATTGAATGGGGAAACATCGTAGGAAATGAAGAAATCATGTTTGCAATTTCTAATGTTCTCAAAGCTCTAGTGTTTGCAAAGCTATGGTCAAACCTAGAATGCAAAAGGCACAGAATCACAGCAATGACGTATGGGGCAAGAAATGTTGTAAGGAAATGTTTGAATCTGTGAATCCTTGCAAATACAGGTGGGCACACAAATGTTACCATAACAGAAGGGATTAACACATTGTTCTTGCTGAAATGGTTACTCTGTATCAGCTCATTAATTCTTAAGGTTTGAGAAATTACAGGTTCACAAACTTCTAAAATGCCACATGCTGCTGCTACTTCTGCCCTAGGAGTGAAAGGATATCCTGCTTTCCAAAGTTTAACAAAAGGCTTGAACTGAGCTTGCCTCCTGTTGTCAAGTTTCAGGGACATCAAAGACTTCATCTGCCAGTGACTGCGCCCTTCTGCTGAGAGTCATGATTTTCTAACTGGTGCCAAATCCAGTCCCTCGGCCCTTACAAGTTAAAGCAGGTAACCTGTGAGGTAATCGATGCGGAGCCTTTCCTGCAGCTGAAAATTCAATGCAGCGCCTGTTCTCAAGGCGGACCTTTGCACAGCGCAACAGAATTTTCAACGCATCGACCCTGAGTGTCAGATCTTCAACATTGTAGCAAGGATCTGAAGTTGCGTGTCTGGAAATGGACGCTTTGTTCACCTGCGGGTGAAGAATGAACACATCACCTACTCAGCAGGGAAAGAATCGACGCATGGCCTCACTTGCGAATGAGGAATTGATGCATTGTTTGCTTTTCTGATGCATCACTTTTTCCTGCAGCTTTATTTTTGATGCATGCCAGGTATTTTGTGCTAAAACAACTCATCCATTGATTCCTATGGATTAAGATTCAATTTAAAAAATGTATATCTTTTCTTATGCATGCTGGATTTTTTGTTGTTTTGGTATTGTTTTACTCAGATAAGTATTGGCTATTTTTCTAAATTGGTGTGGTGTCCATTTGTAGTGTTTTCACTGTGTTACTGTGTGTGTGGATACAAATATGTTGCACATTGCCTCTGAGATGAGCCAGACTGCTTATGCCAAGCTACCAAGGGAGTTTGCAGGGATTATTGTAGTTGTGTGACTCCCTTACCGTAAATAGAGTAACGGTCCCTACTCGGAAGGAGTGCAAACCACTGCCAACTAGAGACCCCATTTCTAACAATGTGCATTATAACTGAATAAATAAATAAATATGTACATAAATTGTGTTTCTCATAATACATAGTTTCACTGCGATCCTACCCCAAACCACATTTAAATCCGTGCTTCCTTTCTTAGTCAAAAAGGAAAAATTTTAGCAGTTTAGTGTAAGCCACTATCAATGTTAGGGCCAGATTTACAAGAAGTGGTGCAGTGGAGCGGCTGCACCAAATTTTGGCAGCACCACACTGAGTCACTGCTAAAACACAGGGATTCACTATATTTACAATAAAGCGCACCCCTGTGTTTCCTCATGCACTGGTGATGACGCAGAAAAAGAGGGTTCGACATATATTCATGTATACTGTGTAACCGACATATATATTGGAGTGTGATTTTAAGTAAAAGAAATAATGTACAAGGGAAATTGTGCCCTCGGGGCAGTTCGCCATCATTATAAATGAGCTTTATTAATCATGAAGTATTAAAAATGTATTAATCCGTCATAATCGCAAATGTATGCTATGATTTCTTGTTTGAAAACTGTTTTGCTTAGCTTAAATTTAGTACAGGCTTTGGCCTAGTTGCTTGGTTTCAAATTCTAACTGCGTGATTCTTTTCTTCCTTGAATTAATGAAATATATTCTTGCTTGAAGTTGTATTTTTCCAGTAGAAACTGGCTGGTACACTTATCTCCAAGGTTTCGTGCTAGGCCGGTTACATCCCCTTTGATACAAGGTCAGTCTCTGCAGGTGCGGACAATGAAGGTACAGATAGTAAAATAATTGGCAAACCATGATACAATTTGTGTTCCAAGGCGCCAAGGACAGTGTATGCATAAATGGGCGCTAGTAAAAGACAATTTTTGATTGGACAATTTGAAGCCAACCTATGAACCCTCCAATGGAAGACCCTACAGAATTTGGAATGTTTCTTACTTAAACCCACCGGACAAAGAGAAGTCAGACATTTTTTCCTCGATGCCTGTTTGAAGCCTGATGCCAGACTCCATTTTGGACGACACCCTGATGCCCTTTTCTCTACCTGAGAGAAGGAGACTTTAAGAATTCTCACCCTAGAGACTTTAACTTTGATTTGCCCTGTCTTGCCCATGCAGTAACTTTGCCCTATTCTCCTTGCCGTTGCAAGGAAGCTTGCCCTTAACTTTGCCCCCTTTTGAAACTTGCCCCATGCTGATCAACCGGTACCTGAAGGACGAAGACTTTTCTTGAATGCTGATTGTATTTGGTAAATATGAAAGGATAAATGTATTATGCATTGTGTTTTTTTTTCCTTTTAGGTACCAACTGCTATTTTGATAGGATCCTAGCTAGAACTTTTCCAAATTTGTGTTGGCTAAATTCGTTTTGCATGAAGTCCCACATGCCAATGCTAATTAGAGGTTAGTCGAGGTATTCATTCAATGTATCATGAAGAATTGAAATCTTGTTATGCTGACCGAATGTATGCAATTAGTCAAATACAGTTAGTCACATTGGTGATTTGCATTGCTATAACAGAGTGTATCATTATTCAGATTTTACGTAGATTGCGTTTCTTCCGCCGTTATGGATAGCTAGTAATGTTCATATACATATATCAATTGGTTTTGAGACACATATATATCGTGCTAGCTTTGTTAATATAGGGAAATAAATTCACTAACTTTTAATAAACTGGTGTGGTTACTCATGACTGAAAGGTCATGGTGCGCCGAAATACCAACTGTTATTGATTTCTGATGTGTTATATTGATCTATTAAGTGAGTGCTGATAACCGACTACAACAGTTATTGATTATTGATCTGAGTGACTCGACTATTGAGGATGAGGAGAGCCCGACTCGGTTAAAAGATTCACCGACCTCCAACGTGTCCAGGTACAGGTAATTTATAAGGGCTGGACGCGTTATCAGTAGATGGTAGCAGAGGATGGTTTAGCCCTTTGGGACCCCATCCGAACAATAGACAGAGTCAGGTTAGAATTTTCTTTGATAAAACAAGTTGGAGAGATGATGATGCCCTAAGTCCCCGATGACTTTCCCGGGATCTCGGAGCTTGCGAATGAGGAACATGCAGGTATGAGAACGGTCTCAGCGTTTCTAGTGACGGTATGAGTGAAGTTAGGGTTTCGCGCTTGCACAGCTTATTGCCGCAGATTAATTGAGAAGTTTGTGAGGATTTTAAGGGGGGGTTAAAAGATATTAGAGGAGTGTTACTCCAAAGGTGTGAGAGTAGGGAAGTCGTCGAATTTCACATGTGTGTGGCGCTTTGAGCAGAAAAATTGTCCACGTGGTTGTTGATGTTGAGACGGGCCCTGCGAGGTCAAGAGACTCCGGAGTATGTTGAAAAGTGTATGTGACACTTGTTTGATGTTGTGATCTGGTCGGTTTAATAGGTTGATCGGGCGTGGTCAACAAGTCGGTATGAATGTTGCAGAGTGAAAGAAAACTTCGACTTTGAGATTTGACGAATTCTAAAGTGCACTAGAATAGTTCATTGATCAGTTGAGAGTAAAGTTTGCGGGTCAAATTTTGCTTGCGAAAGTGGGAAACCAAGAAAGATGGAATAACTGCTGAGGCTAGTGAAAAATCCCTAAGGTTTCTGAAGCGATTGTGTTACCCTTCCTGTAGTAAACCGACAGATCTGTTTTATTCTTTTGGTTAAGTGCTCGTGTTATATTGCAGAAATTAGTTTATGAGTGAAGCCGAATGAAAAGAGGACAATCCGCAGGACTTTGTCAGCCGCAGTGTGTGAGTGTGACGTCACTAGGAGCCGCGCTGGGATAGGTCGGTTGGTTAGAAGGGTCGCGCACGGATTGGACGCAGTCCGTGAAGCGCAATTGAAAGGGGAAAGGCAAGCAAAGAGTATTCCGGGAATTAAAGTCACTTATTGATTACATATTGTCAGAAAAACAAAAGACGGAAGGATGAAATTTTTCAAAGCATTTAAGAGTGCCATGAGGGGAGATGTTTATATTAAAGCAAATGTAGGAGAAGAAACACCGCCTGAGGGTACACCAGCTTACATCGTCATTGAAGAAAAGGGTGTAGCGCCGTGTCTTTGGCTAAAGCAATGGTGCAAATTAACAGAAAAACATGGAAGTGTAGCGTTCCCTATCCACGGGTCGTTTAACCTAAGGGTTTTAGAAAATCTGAGGTTTGCGCTATACGACATGAAAGTACCCCCAAGGCCAGCACAGTTTGAGGCATTGGCAATTTGGGAGCTAATAGCTAGAAATCAACAACAAAAGAAATTTGAGACAAGAATAAGGAAAGTAGAAAAGACCCTAGCGGATGCTAGATGGGACAGCACACAAAAGGTTTGGAGATCAGACGTATTGCAGGGAATTCAATTGTTTCCAGCGATTGCCGAGGAAGAGGAGACGGAAGGAAGGAAAGCCACCTGTAAGACAAACAGGAGTCAGTCCAGGGAAGGAGAGAGCAATAGAAACTCGAAAAGGGGAGACGAGTCAGATGATGAGGAGTTCATTATACAATTGCTGAATGATCGCCCACCACCATATGTGGAAAGCGAAAAAGGCTCAAGCATTAGTACTGCCCCTCCAGAACCAATACAGAGTAATGTGACGCCAAATTTGAGAAGATCTCAGAGGCCGAGCAATTCTGACATGCCTTTCTCACCACGAATACCACGGGTTCAGAGGATGTACCCAGACGTGCCAACATTGAAACCTGCTGATAACTATCAGCCACAGGTTCAAAGGCACTATTGCGATGAGCATAATGTGGGAATGACTTCCGATTCAATGGCGCAGGGAGGACAAAACTATCAGAGACCGACATTGATTCAAGCTGAATCAACACAGTTCTCGATGCCCCAAAAGCAGACACCAGAAGTGCGAGTGGTAGAAAGCCAGTTAGGTATGCCAGCAATGATGAACCATAATGTGGGGATTAACATGCCACAGAATTCGGGGAACAGACAGAATCCAGATGCAATATCTCTACCTATCACTGTAGGTCCACCAGTACCACTGTACATACAGGCAAATTCAAGCACCAGCGACCAAGGGTTAGTGATACAGAATGGGACAGGGAGAAGATGCATAGAAACCACTCCAGAGACAACTCCGATAGCGGCACTGCCAAATGGATCTGGGTCCTTGTCGGAGTTTAGTCCAATTCCAATTTGTGCTCCGTCAACCGTGGTAAGGTCACATCCACCACTATTAGTACCGTTAACCTCACAGACTGAAACATTACAGAAACCGTCGATGGCAGTTGATGTAACTGCTACATTGATGGGACTGAACGCGCAACAGTTGACACAATGGTTCAACAGCCTGAACTCCCCACAGAGTACATCAAGCGGGAAGGGAGAAGAATACCTGAATAAAATAAGGTTGGGGATGGAGGCAGATGAACTGGTAGAAGGAACAATGGGTTTGAACAGATTAGAATCATACACAGAGGAAGAACTAAGATACATGTGCCCTAGGATTACAAGAGAAGTGAGCAACATACATAAGAAGTTACAAGAAATTGCAGACAGAAACGAGATCGATATAGGTAAGACCAAACACCTGAGCAGAAGTTACAGGTTAGACTTCGAGACAAAAGATTTTGAACACATGAGATCCGCAGGGATGAAAACACACCTTAAAGAGATACTGCAGAGTGCACAGGTTTGGAGATGTTTAGACAAGTGGGAAAGCAGGTGGGTCAAGAAAAAGGATAAAAAGAAGGAAAACACTTCAGAACGAAGTGAGAAAAAACAACAGAATGACGATCTGATAACCATGTTACCAATGAGAGAGACAGCAGGGGGAAAACTTGTGCATGTACCATGGCACAGGTGCGATATTCAATCCTTTATGGATGACTTTCCCAAATTGAGAGAGAAGCCGATTGAGTGGTATCAACAAACGGATAGATTTGTGGAGCTCGCGAAGTGTCTCTGGGAAGACCTGAATACCTTATTTGAAATTGTGGTTCCGGCTGATTTGTGGGAAGATTGTAAAAGGGCTGTAGGTTGGCCGACGAGTGAACCAGAGAGAGATAGGGACACAGGTGCGCCATCACCTATGGTAATGAGTTTGTACCACAAGGTGATCGAGCACTTGAAAACCAAGGTTGCGTCGAAAAATGTGGATTGGCAAAGGATTGACAGGACCGCTCAAGAGGTTAAAGAATCTATACACGCGTATTATGAGAGGTTGTTGAAAGCGTTTAAAAATTACAGTGGCACGGAAACGATTGAACCAAAAGACATGCTCCATTTTGTGTTCAGGTTTGTGGAAGGGCTGAGACCCGAAATTAGCCAGATGATTAAATCGCATTTGATTTGTTGGCAGTCAAAGTCGATCGATGAAGTGTTGAATTATGCAAAATACTGCAGTGATGAGATTGAGACAAAGCAGAAAAGATTGAAGGAAAAGGTGATGGTGATGCAGCTCAGAGCAGCTCAGACAGGTTTACAAGGTTTGCAAGGGTTTCAACAACAGATGCCGCAGCAGCAGCAACAGGGAAATGTTATGTTTCAGCCACAGATGAGAGGCAGAGGTCGAGGAGGTTTTGTGAATAATGGTCCAGATTTGAATACCGTTATGATTCCAAATGGTATACAGGCAATGAAGAAGGTGATGCCATGTCACACGTGCGGAATTGTCGGGCATTGGAAACGGGAGTGCCCAATGATGGTGCAGGAAGGTGTAGGTCAGCAAAACAATGATGTCAATGCATTTCAGACTATGAGAGGACCGAAACTGAGAGGTCCGAATCCAAATTTTCAAAACAATATGAACCAGATGCAGGGTCTACAACCCATGCAACCACAACAGGTGCAAATGCCTCATGTGCAAATGACACAATTGCAGCCAATGCAACAGCAGTTTCCTATGGTACCTAATCAGCAAATGCAAATACCCTTAGCACCAATGAATCAGCAGCAAGCAATGCTTCCTCAACAGGTCACGGGTCAAGGAATGAATCAAAATGACACAGTACATCAGTTCCCGTTACACAGTGAGAATGGAATAAACGATGCATGGGAGAGTGAAAGTTCAGATGAGGAGGGAAATTGTGTGCTTGCAGCATCCTTGGAAGTTGATCAAAAGGGCCCGTATGTGGAGGGAAGAGTTATGGGCCATCGTGTTTCATTCTTGGTTGACACAGGAGCTACACGTTCCACTGTTAGGAGCATTGAAGTACCAAATCTGCCACTTTCAGGGAGAACAGTTCAAGTAGTGGGAGTAGCAAACAGGTACCTGACGAACCCAATCACAGATCCAGTACAAGTCAGAATTGGTAACTATCAAGGGTCACATAATTTTGTGGTATGTGACTCAAGCCCGATATCACTGTTAGGGAGAGACCTATTATGCAAATTGGGATGTTCGATTATGTGTTCGAACGATGGAATTAGAATTCAGACGAGCAGTGATGGGGAAGAAGAGGACAGTGTAGAAGGGGATGAGATGGAAACTGTTGATGAAGAATATCCTCTGATTACCCTTTTTCCGATGATCACTGAAGCAGA
Organism: Pleurodeles waltl; assembly: GCF_031143425.1. NCBI lineage: Eukaryota > Metazoa > Chordata > Amphibia > Caudata > Salamandridae > Pleurodeles > Pleurodeles waltl. The sequence continues at coordinate 447,216,417 of NC_090438.1, read as the reverse complement.
TATTCCAGCTGAATTACGGGAAACAGTCGGAAAATAAGTGTGGGATATGACAGGAAAAGAGGTGGGATTGGTGAAAGGAGTGGAACCAGTGAAAGTGACCGTAAAACCCAATGTAACCTTTCCCCAGACCCCACAATACCATATGGCACAAGACACCCTCATGAAAGTCGCCCAACTCATTGACGAGTTTGTAAAACAGGGAGTACTGAAAGAAGTGTTAAGCAGTCCATGTAATTCACCAATCATGGGACTAATAAAGCCAAGGGGAAAGGTCCGAATTGTGCAGGACTTGAGGAAAATAAATGACATCATAATTAAATGCTGCCCTGTAGTACCAAATCCAGCTGTGATAATGTTTCAAGTCCCTTGCGATGCCGAGTGGTTCTCAGTTATCGACTTGTCACAAGCATTCTTTTCGGTGCCTCTTCATGAGGACAGCCAATTTCTCTTTTGTTTCAAATTCTTAGACAGAGTTTACAGTTGGTGTTGAATTCCTCAAGGGTTTTCGGAGTCACCGTCAATTTTCAATCAGATTCTAAAGAAAGACTTGGAAGCGTTAGAATTGCCATTCGAGTCAACCCTAGTACAGTACATTGATGACTTACTGATTGCATCCAAGACAGAAAGTGACTGCACAGCCAACACCATTGCCCTATTGAACCATTTGGGAAGGAATGGACACAAGGTGTCTCCTTCAAAATTGCAGTTCTGTCAGAAGAAAGTGAAATATTTGGGTCATCAAATAGAGAAAGGGTCACGGAGAATAATGAAGGAAAGAATAACAAGTGTACTTCAAATGAGTCCACCAAAGACGAGGAGGGAGGTGAGGAAGTTTTTGGGGATGGTGAGCTACTGTCGCCAATGGATTCCCAACTTCTCAACTCTAGCAAAACCTTTACTGAAACTGACCCAGAAGGATGCATTGGATGAAATTGAGCTGAAAGGAGATGAGATGGATGCTTTTATTGAATTGAAAGAATGCATGTGCAGGGCTCCAGCTTTAGGTATGCCTGATTACACAAAGCCTTTCACATTGTTTTGTCATGAACGTGATGCATGTTCCTTGTCTGTCTTGACCCAAGCCCATGGTGGCATAAACAGACCAGTAGCGTATTTTTCAGCTACTTTGGATCCGGTCGCAGCAGCACTGCCAGGGTGTTTGCGCGCCGTAGCAGCAGTTGGTATCAGCCTCACTCAGAGTGAAGGAATAGTGATGGGACACCCATTAACAGTCATGGTCCCTCACTCAGTCGAGATACTTTTGACACGTTCCCGAACACAGCACATGACTGGTGCTAGACTCACAAGGTACGAAACAATAATTCTGGGATCACCTAATGTGCAGCTGAAAAGGTGCACTACGTTGAATCCAGCAACCTTGTTTCCCAGTGAAAATGCTGAAATTGAGAACGCTGAAGACATCGAGCACAACTGTCTTCAGGTGACTGAATTTTGCACCAAACCAAGGCCTGATATCAAAGATACCAAATTAGAAGAAAATGATCAAATCATTTTTGTTGATGGTTCATGTTTAAGAGATGCACTGGGTGTATTGAAAGCAGGGTATGCTGTATGTACTGTAACAGGTGTTCTGGAAGCCTCTTGGCTTCAAGGGGTTTACTCTGCACAAGTAGCAGAATTGGTAGCTCTTACTAGAGCATGCCAACTTTCTGCACTAATGAAAGTTACCATTTACACTGACAGCCAATTCGGGTTTGGAATAGTGCATGATTTTGGACAATTGTGGTCACAGAGAGGCTTCATGACCTCTTCAGGATCACCAGTGAAAAATGGTGAAAGAATAAGAGAATTGTTACATGCCATTCAGTTACCAGGGGAAGTAGCAGTGGTGAAGTGCAGTGCACACTCGAAGGGACAGGACTATGTTTCCCTAGGAAATGGATATGCGGATCAAGTCGCAAGGTTTTGCGTATTGAACTGTATATTGCTCAGGGATGAATGGAATTTGATAAGTGAACCAGAACTTGAACAAAGCGAAATATTTGCTCTAAAAGTTATAGATACAATGGATGAATTGAAATCCCTACAGAATGGTATCAGTGTGGATGAAAAACTCTCGTGGACTAAATCACAATGTGTAAAGAGACTAGATGAATTATGGGTTTCAAGTGAAGGGAAATTCGTTCTTCCAAATAGCCTTTTGACACAGATAGCCAGATTTTACCATGGACAAGCTCATCTTGGGAGGGATGCCATGATTACGTTATTTAAAACTGATTGGTTTAACCCCAAATTCCGTCAAGTTGCTGAAGCAGTTTGCCACCGCTGCGTCATTTGCCAACAGATGAACGCAGGGAAGGGAACAGTAGTAAATTTGAGCCACAGTGGAAGAGCAGGGGGTCCATTCAGCAGGATGCAAATGGACTTCATTGAGATGCCTGTGCATGGAGGCTTGAAGTATGTGTTGGTGATTGTGTGCATTTTTAGTCACTGGATTGAAGCATACCCTACACGCAGAAACGACAGTCTCACAGTTGCAAAACTACTCTTGAGAGAGTTAATACCACGTTTCGGATTCCCGATCTCTTTAGAATCAGATAGGGGAAGTCACTTCAACAATGAAGTAATAAAATTGCTTTGTGCAGCACTGAATATTGAGCAAAAGCTGCATTGTAGCTACCGCCCTGAAGCATCAGGTCTAGTGGAGCAAATGAATGGCACATTGAAATCGAGAATGGCGAAAATATGTGCATCGACAAATTTGAAATGGCCTGACGCATTGCCTTTGGTACTAATGTCAATGAGAAACACCCCTGACAGAAAGACTGGATTGTCCCCACACGAGATTCTCATGGGCAGAGCTATGAGACTTCCAGCAGTTCCTGCAAATGCGCTTTTGAATATTACAGATGATATGGTGTTAGACTACTGCAAAGGTCTAGCTGATGTGGTTCGATCTTTCTCTCACCAGGTGGAGGCAACCACCTTGCCACCGATCCAAGGTCCAGGACACACCCTGAAAGCAGGTGACTGGGTCGTGATAAAGAAGCACGTGAGGAAGTCGTGTTTGGAACCCCGTTGGAAAGGACCTTTCCAAGTGATTTTGACGACTACCACCGCTGTGAAGTGTGCGGGAGTTCCCAACTGGATTCACGCCAGTCACACAAAGAGGGTGTTGTGTCCCACAGATGAGGAAGTTGAAGCGCTGAAACTGCCAGTACCTGATAACAAAGTGCCGAGCGCTGAGGCAGAGCAAAACAGAGCTAGAAGCGAACAGGCAGAAATAGAGGAGGGAGAAATATTCTCTGAGGACGAAACAACCGATTCACTTGGGGAAGACCAAGGAGGAGCCTCAGACAGCGACGAAGCAGCTGAAGGTAACAAAGAGCCTGAAGCAGCTGAAAGTGACAAAGAGCCTGAAGAAAGTAACGGTGACAAAGGGCTCGAAAGAGGTGAAGAAGCAGGAGAGCCTGATCAGAGGAGGGCTTTCCCAGAAGCAGACGATACAGAAAAGGAAAAGGAAAACCTGATTGACTCCCCAGAAGGAGGGGACAAGGCAGAACAGAACGAAACTGTTCAAACTTCTTCAGAAGAGATCGCAGGTCCATCAAGTGGACACAGTGCAAAGAGAAGACCGAGCATATCACCAGTAAAACTAAGAACTAGAGAAACGTTGAACGACAGTGAAGGGCCAAGAGTGAAAGAGAAAAGAAAGGAAGTGTCTGTCGTGGTACCAACATCAAGTGAAGAAAAGGACTTGGCCAAAGAGGAAAGTACCAGTGAGACAGAATCAAAGAGAGATGCAAAACTGAAAAGAAAAAGGATACCGAGCAGGAGGTATTTCGGTCCAGAGTGGGCATATGTAGCCAATAACGATTGGTCAGACGAATTCGTATCCCTCAGCCTTGAGAACGAAGAGGCAGAACTTCATTTTGGAAATAAAAACTTTATGGACTCTGTTGATTGAAACCATTGATCACTTGATTGATTTTCTTTTACCGGCTAAGACATTGCTAACTTGACATTGCTAACCTGATTGACTTTTCAACCGGCTAAGACATTGCTAACTTGATTGACTTTGAAACCGATTTTGAGACTACGCTGCTAACCGATAAGAGACTAAGCTGCTAAAGAAAACTGTGTGAACATTGAACTCGTTCAGCTTTGTAAATACCTGCAACTAAGAAAAAAAAAAACGCTTTGATAAAGTGTCTTCAGCTTTCTGATTCTATACAGATCATGACTAGCTTCACTACACAGGGGCGTAAAATGAAGTGTTGTAAATACATGTGTATAGGCTTACTGATCGCATGCGTACTAATAATTGTAGCAATAGTTCTTGGAATGCATGGTAAAGGCGAGAGTGAGACGAATGATGCTTCTACTTCTAAAACTATTATTGTTACTGAACTAACAGCTCTGAAGAGACTCGAGCAAGACGAGAGACACTTGCATGATAAGAAGGAACTTTCATCTAACGTTTTCTATCGCTTACTGAGTGAGTATGTTGAGACCATGGATGCGAAAGATTGTTATGTGTGTACACAAATACCTACCTCAGTAGTGGAGGGGGTACGCCTCTTACGTATGGAATTACATGTAGTTTAGTAGCTTCCAGATTTTATGCTCAAAAGGACATTCATTATTTCTATACTAATTACGATGTTACATTTGCATATGTCGCCATAATAGGGCACCTAAGTAAGATAGCTAGAGATTGGTCTGCCAAATTAATGAGGGAATTTTTCGAACCAATGTCCCCTTTCCACACAGCTCACGCACATAGGGAGAACCTTACATGCTTGCTTTCACCAATAGAAATATAATTTTTAGACCGCACTGACGACAGAAAGAACGAAATGAAGGAGAAATTAGAGAAGGAGTTGCATGAAAGGACGTCTGTAGATAATTATGCTTTTGCCGCAATAAAGACACAAGGGAAAATAGCCTTAGATACATTGCATGTGGGAAGATTTTGTATACATAGATTTCCATCATATTATGACACAGTTTTTGTGGGAACGAGTGAATGTAAACACACATACGCATTTCAACAAAAGTGGACGTTCATGCTGAATGGACAAGACCCAGTTATTCCTGGAGTATATTATATTTGTGGACTCAACGCCTATTATCGTCTACCTAAAGGATGGTATGGGAGGTGTTATTTGGGAATATTGTTCCCAAAGGTTTACCAGTTAGATGACTTAAAGAAATTTCCAAGGCTGTCTGAATCACATCATGTTCAGAAAAGGGAGACAGCTGCTGGTGTGGTAGGAGATATATTTGGAGCTATGATTCCTTCAGTAGGAGTCATATTGAATTCAATCAAAATACGAAAGTTGTCTACTATTGTGGATAACATGTTGACGAAGTTTTCGGGAGCTATAATCCTGATGGATGCTGAACTCGCTGCAGAAAGAGCTATGACTCTTCAAAATCGGCTTGCCTTAGACATTCTTTTAGCAAAGGATGGCGGCGTTTGCAAAATGCTTGGCACGCGTCACTGTTGTACCTATATACCCGACAACAGTGGAAAAATTAGAACAATGCTTACAAATTTAACTAGAGAAAGTGTAGATTTAAAGGAATTGAAAGAACCCGGAGTTTGGGAGAAAATTGGAAAAGGATTTGCTTCTGTGGGAAATTGGCTCAGCAACGTTTGGAACAGATTGTTACTAAAAATAGTAAAGGGAATATTAATAATATTAATTTGTCTATTAGGTTCTTGGGGAATATGGAAAGCTTTCAAAATGTTAAAAGCAAGGAACAAAAGAAAAAGAGAAGAGAAAATAGAGAACAAAATGGTGGAAATTTATAGGGAGAAGTCAAAAGGGACTAAAAGAAAAAGGGAATTGACTGAAGTGCCAAATTACTATACAGAATTTTAATGGAATAAAATTTGTGGGTAGATTTGATGTGATGACATAATTAGTCATCAGAGGAGGGATTGATGACGCAGAAAAAGAGGGTTCGACATATATTCATGTATACTGTGTAACCAACATATATATTGGAGTGTGATTTTAAGTAAAAGAAATAATGTACAAGGGAAATTGTGCCCTCGGGGCAGTTCGCCATCATTATAAACGAGCTTTATTAATCATGAAGTATTAAAAATGTATTAATCCGTCATAATCGCAAATGTATGCTATGATTTCTTGTTTGAAAACTGTTTTGCTTAGCTTAAATTTAGTACAGGCTTTGGCCTAGTTGCTTGGTTTCAAATTCTAACTGCGTGATTCTTTTCTTCCTTGAATTAATGAAATATATTCTTGCTTGAAGTTGTATTTTTCCAGTAGAAACTGGCTGGTACACTTATCTCCAAGGTTTCGTGCTAGGCCGGTTACATCCCCTTTGATACAAGGTCAGTCTCTGCAGGTGCGGACAATGAAGGTACAGATAGTAAAATAATTGGCAAACCATGATACAATTTGTGTTCCAAGGCGCCAAGGACAGTGTATGCATAAATGGGCGCTAGTAAAAGACAATTTTTGATTGGACAATTTGAAGCCAACCTATGAACCCTCCAATGGAAGACCCTACAGAATTTGGAATGTTTCTTACTTAAACCCACCGGACAAAGAGAAGTCAGCCATTTTTTCCTCGATGCCAGTTTGAAGCCTGATGCCAGACTCCATTTTGGACGACACCCTGATGCCCTTTTCTCTACCTGAGAGAAGGAGACTTTAAGAATTCTCACCCTAGAGACTTTAACTTTGATTTGCCCTGTCTTGCCCATGCAGTAACTTTGCCCTATTCTCCTTGCCGTTGCAAGGAAGCTTGCCCTTAACTTTGCCCCCTTTTGAAACTTGCCCCATGCTGATCAACCGGTACCTGAAGGACGAAGACTTTTCTTGAATGCTGATTGTATTTGGTAAATATGAAAGGATAAATGTATTATGCATTGTGTTTTTTTTTTCCTTTTAGGTACCAACTGCTATTTTGATAGGATCCTAGCTAGAACTTTTCCAAATTTGTGTTGACTAAATTCGTTTCGTTAAAAGATTCACCGACCTCCAACGTGTCCAGGTACAGGTAATTTATAAGGGCTGGACGCGTTATCACTGGCGCTATAGTTGCAGTTGAGCACCAACGCAGCCACCCTTGTGCAATAGTGCAAGGATGGCTGCTTTAAGGGGGAAATTGTTTTTGTGCAGCAAGGGACACCTTCCTGCACAAAAACAATCTTCTATGGCGATTTGCTCTTTCTATGTGTGCAGCAGAATGCAGCACACATAGAAATAGCAAAAAATGAGGAGAAATGAAAGCATTTCTCTTCGTTTCGCCATGCTAATGACACCCCAGAGGTGGCATTAGATATTGGCGCTGCCTCAGATTTATGAAATCTCGTAAATCTGGGGCAGAGTCGAAATGCAATTGGTGCTGCCATGGAACGCTACACAGCAACACCCATTGAACGCCCATTCCATGCAAAATGCTGTGTGTAAAGGGGCCGTATTTGCAAGGTGGCGTTAAGCCACCTTCTAAATACGGTGCTCTGCACAGCGCCACTGGAGCGTCACAAAAAGCGACACTCCAGTGACATTAGCGCCTTGTAAATCTGGTCCATATTCTTTGACGTTTAGTGAGTGGTGACATGCGGCTAGCTTTTTGCTCTCGTGAACTCTAGTAGTGCAGCAAAGGGCACTGTGCTATAAAAACCTGCTTAGGGCTGTGACTTTTGACAGAAAATTCAATGAAACTTCTATTTAATTGGCACAATTGCCAGTTTTCGTGGCAGAATGAAAGATGACATCAAGAATAATCTGCAAATTATGACGACTGTTCATTATTTGAGGGCTGCAATGAGTTCAAAATTTGACTGAAGCAAGACAATTTGACTTGTATTTTAAAGCTCCTTAGCCAAGAATAATGTGTGGAGAGTAAATATTAAAAATAACCGATGACAGTACATATCAACGTTACTCTGCATACAAACATTTTCCTCGAACAAGCGTTCCCTCTTGTAGTGCGGGAGCCCTGCAATTCCAATAAATACAACTGTACAGCTCGGAAATCTGTCTGTCAGATTTCTTTATTCCCTTGAGTTTCATCATGACCTGAGTACTTTGTAAACAACGGTTTTACATGTCTTGGGATCATTACTCTGATACTTAAACTACGGGGTTATTGTCCATTTAATTCTTTTTATTACACATTTCCAGAACCTTGTAATTCGGGGTTGCGGATTTCTAAAGAAAGCAGCTGTTTGTTCTCCCTTACTTGTTGTTTTCCTAGTAGTGGTTACTAGCAGAAATGCTGCAGTGCCTGATATTGACATTTACATCAGACAACTTATTGGAGGATACCATTCCTCAGTGACAACTCATGACATGTATCAGGTCCTCAGTGCCTTTATGTGCACAGTAGTCATATATTTTAATAGGCATACACGTTCTCCCTCGCCATACCTACAGATAGAAAGCTAGAATTTTCTTTTAAAAATCTATCTGCACCAAATTTCACCCTTCCAGTTCTTATTCAGCTACCATTCATTGACCCAGCAACAGCATCATTCTCCCCTAAGAGAAATACGGAACTAAAGGTTCTCATAGCCAGTTTTGAAGGAGAGTCCTGATTTTCTTAAAGAGAAAGGAGGGATCTCGCTTCTTACTGTTTATTATTCACAGTGCTTTAACAAACTACAAATCCCACAATCATCCAGTCCCACCAGGAAGTGACATAAATCAAAAATAAATAAATACCTGGCTATAAAAGGATCCAATTAGATTATGATATCCTCTTGTTTGATGATGCCTCCATAGGAAGTTCCTCATAGTCCATGTCCAAAATGGAAAATCAGAAGCAACAAAAGTAACAACTACATAACATCCTCCTGTCCTTTTCAAATGTTGGCCTGAACACAAAAATCAAGGTCGGCTGTATCCAGAGGCTTGGACTTAGGCCACTTCATCTTGTCAGGCTACATACAGGAAATCACATATAGAAAGTCCACTATTGGGTGAGACGGCAGTGGAGAGATAATAGTAATCTCAGGTGTCTTTAATGAACTCATCTTCATAACTGGCTAGGACACAAGACAAGGGGGCTCATATTGTGCACATTTGAAGAGCGTTAACTACAGACATTGCCAAACATGTTCATAGTAAAAGGTTTACAAAGTATAAACCCTAAACAAATCTGCAGCTTTTAGAATCTCCCCTAACCTAGCTCTAGCCCTAAAGGCCTTGGGAGCCATAGCCCGGTGATTTAATGAGTTCCAAGAAGTGATGTAGCTACTCCTGCACTAACCTCCACTAGTTTCAAAAAAATTCTAAGAGTTGTGGCTGTAACCATCTTAAAAGGTTTTTTAGTCTTTCAACAGCCCCTGAAAAATTACTTGAATGGAAGATGCCAACAGCCCACCATCCATGCCAGATGCCATAAAGAAATATAACACTGATTTAACCTCGTCCTCTTTCCTGATGTTCTTTAGCACTGAGTTTAGTAGCATTGGTATATCATTTTCTGAATCCACCAGAAACCCCAGAAAGTCCTTTCTTTGGGAAGAAGTAAGATCACATTTTCTCACATTCACAGGGAACCCCAATCTCTGAATAAAATATACCATAGGAAGGAATGTGATCCTGTATAGACTTCCGCTTTAACAGAATTGAAGATACTTCCTCTGACACTGAAATATAGGGACTATCAAGCAAACATCCTTCAGATCCAAGCATTTCATCCAATCTCCCAACAGCATAATGTCCCTTAAACAAACCCCTGTTTCCATTTTGAGATGGAAATATAACACAAACTGATTCAATACATTCAGATTTCTCACAGGCATGAATTTCTTGTTTTTCTTTTGCACAAGAAAAATGTTTCTGAAAAAAGAATCTGGATGTCAAAAACAATCCCTGAACTCCCCTTAAATAGAGGTATCAGAAGATATCAGAGTCTCCCCTTCTTGAGAAAATTAACATGGGATTTGGACACAGCCTCAAAGGGCACTGCAAAGTAATGTATCTGAAAACCTCTCACAGGCTGCAAAACCCATGGATCAGTGGAATGAGTTTCCCATTACTTTACAAAAAGTGCCAAACATCACCAACTCTTGCATGGTTGAGAGCATTATCCTCCCTTGCATTCCTCTTCCCCTTGATTGATGGCCTTAGTTTGCGAAGCCAAAACAACTACACTCCCTCCTCTGGGGAAAGAACACAGCCTAGTGTACTTGACCTGGCAGTTGAAGTATTAAAATCTATCGGCCAGTGAATCGACCCAGGAATTCACTGGCAATGGAGGAACCCCACCAACCAAACATGCACATTATCAAAAGAAGACTAAAATGTCTTCTTATAATCACCAAACAAGACCCCCTGGGGATTTGAAGACGTATCTGAACTGGCCAGGTACCTAAGTGTAGGGTTGATTGGATAGAAAAGCTCTTTCTTCCTCTCAAATGAGAGGCCCAAATTTTCTTTGCCTAGAAAACACAATGCTCTTTGTGCTCATCTAGACATTACCTTCTGTGTCCAGCACCTTTGGCTTTTTCCTCTGCATACATAATTCTGGACAGATTACACAAATATTGAGCACCTTACCTTTACAAGATGCCCATGCCTTGTCCACTGCTTTCTTTTTGTCTTTCCCACATTTAACAAAGAATGTGACTATTTTAGTGCCTATAGTAGGGACTAGTGGCATCTTGTCAGAGGCAGTAGGCATTGTGCAGTCTGCTCTATTTGCCCATGAGACACAGTCCATTGAAGTCTTTATTCTAGATTTAATAAATCCCTCAATCAATGAAGGAGGTAACCCTTGTGCTGAAGGGGGGGTCCTAAAATAAACTGGGGTCACACATAGGATTCCATCAGAATCTAAACTGACTTGCTCTGGTTTATCTAGATTAGGTACCTTAGATGTACTATAAACATAATATTCATCATACCCAAAATCATCTTAAAATTAATAATCAAGGCACAGTTCATCTATGTCATCATAAGGCCTTTCGATCATGATTACCCTGAAAAGGTTTGAACCTCAAAAGTTTTGACACAATCAGTCAAATCATCAGAAATTCCCTGCAGTGTTCAATTGCCACCCCAATTATCATAATCATGCATGACCGGGTATTTAGGCTCCTTTAAGCACCACCCTAACACCACCATGTGTGCACCTGCAGTAGTTAGGGAACTAGTCTCAAGCTTTTTGACACAAATACTGCAAAGCCTATTGAGGCCCATTGAAAACAATATCATGCCTCCTTTTAATGCTTGCTCTGATAAGGCATTAAAAGTGCAGAAGTACACGATTCAAAGAAGTCTTTTAGATTTCTTTGCATTATTTTTTTGCCCCCCCCCCCCCCCCAACGGGCACAGGTATAATGTAGCGCAAAGGGTTACAAAGTGGTGCAATGCATGCATTCACCCACTTTGTAAATCTGGTGCGGAGATTTTGGCCTCTTTGGGCCACATTAGCATACAAAAATTATGCTAATGTGGCGCAAGGAGGCACTAGGGGGTCTTAAATTCCAACTGTGTCTTACAGCTTATCTCCAATCAACGTTTGGGCTGGGGTGGTTGACAGCTTCCAATTGCATTTCACCCAGACAGCCACAAACACAGGATACTCAGTCACACCTTCACTGATTGGCATACTGAATAGGTCTTCCTGGGCTGGAAGGGTGGAGGGGCCTGACACTTACATTTCAAAGACTAGTGGTCTGCCCTCACACAATGGAATGCCAAACCCCCTACTGGGACCCTGGCACACAGACCTGTACTGAAAGTGACTTCAAAACCACTATTTGAAGCCTCCCTCACTTCAAAGGCATTTTTAGGTATGTGAACTGGATCCCTGACGCCACCAAATTAGACACTTCTTGACCAGATCCAGCAACCTGTCAAGATGAGCTGCCAGGCTTCCCAAAGGACTCACCTGGACTGCTTTGCTGTGAAGGGCTGCTGCCTTGCTGTTGCCCTGCTGCCATGCTGGCCTCTGACTTTGCTGAGGAGTGCTCTCCAGGGGCTTGGATTGAGCTCAGTTTCTCAGTGTCAAAAAGACTTCCTCTCTTCAAGGAAACTCCTTGTGTGCCAAAAAGTGACACACAGCCTGCCCTGAGATGAGAAGATTGCTGCATCGCCGAAGTGGAATAAAGCAGCCCAACCTACCGAGTGGAGATCGGTGCAGTGCCTGCGTTGCGACTGGAAATTTGACGCACAGCCATACTGGATCGATGCACAGCTGAGCCGGAATGATGCAGCCCGACTTCCTGAGTGAAGAATCAATGCAGCGCCTGCCATGCAACAGAAACTCGACGCATCGCCCACCGGAACAACGCAGTGCCTGTGACTCCATAGCACACAGCCAGGATTTCCACTCATCATCTCTGGGCATCATAAGAATCCTGCGTCGCAGTGAGGATTCAAGAATGCGTGATACAGAACCCTTGCAGCATGAGAAGAAACAATGCACTGTCTGTGCCATGCTGGAAAATCCAACGCACACCTTCTTTTTTCCATGCAACTCCTCCTCTGCGGTCTCCGTGTGTGTAATTTTTATGGAAATCAGGTACTTTATGCACACAAGAGACAATTGTGATTTTTAAGACTTAAGGCTCTTCTTAACATTGCAAAAGTGATATTTCAACATGTTTTTATCAAATCTTTATTGTTTTGACCTTAATTTAACCAGATAAATATCTCATATTTGTCAAAATCTGTGTGCTGTTTTTTGTGGTGTTTTTACTGTATTATTGCATGGTTCATTGTACAAATACTTTACACATTACCTTCTAAATTAAGCTTGACTGCTCAGTGCCAAGCTACCAGAGGGTGGTCACAAGATAATTTGGATTGTGTGTGACTTACCCTGACTAGGATTGTCGTCCCTACTCGGACAAGGGTGTATACCTTTGCCAATTAGAGACCGAACTTCTGAAAATCTGTAATAAAATGTGCATATTAACGTGATACCCAAGTGCAGATAATATTGACCCAAGGGGCTCATTTAACTAAATATAGGATGGAAGGGTTTAAATGGAAACAAAAATATGTTTAGTTTTAAGAACGTATATTTTCTTGTGCAAGAACAGCACCTTGAGATAACACTATTCAATCAATCAATTTGTTAAGCGTGACGCTCACCCGCAGGGGTCTCAAGGCGCTGGGGGAAAGTGGGGTGGGCTGCTACTGCTCAAAAAGCCAGGTCTTGAGGCACTTCCTGAAAGTCAGGAGGTCTTGGGTCTTACGTAGGTTGGTGGGAAGTGAGTTCCAGATTTTGGCTGCAAGGTGAGAGAAGGATCTGCCGCCGGTTGTGGTACGGTGAATGCGAGGGACTGTAGCGAGGGCGAGGTTGGCGGAGCGGAGCTGGCTTGTCGGGTTGTGGAAGTTGAGTCGATCCTTGAGGTAGGCCAGTCCAGTGTCGGGGAGAGCCTTCTGAGCGTGGATTAGGCTTTTGAAGATGATCCTTTTGTCGATGGGTAGCCAGTGGAGGTTCTTGAGGTGAGCAGAGATGTGTTTCTGGCGAGGGAGATTGAGGATGAGACATGCTGAGGCGTTCTGGATGTGCTGGATTTTTCTCTGGAGCTTGGCCTTTGTTCCTGCGTAGAGGGCGTTGCCATAGTACAGTCTGCTGCTGACGAGAGAGTAGGTGACTGTTCTTCTGGTTTCTATGGGAATCCACCTGAAGGTCTTGCGGAGCATTCGAAGGGTGTTGAAGCATGAGGACGAGATGGCGTGGACTTGCTGGGTCATGGAGATGAAGAGTCTAGTATGAAGCCAAGGTTGCATGCGTGGGTGGTGGGTGTTGGGGATGACCCCAGGGTGGCTGGCCACCAGGAGTCATCCCATGCTGACTTGTTGGGACCGAAGATGATGATCTCGTTTTTTCCTGAGTTCAGCTTGATGTGGCTTGCTGTCATCCAGTTGGCAATAGCTAGGAGTCCGGTATGAAGGTTGTTCTATTTTTAGGTTTACAAGACTGCTGCTAGTCAAACATGAGAGCGATACAAGAGTGGCATGGATAAGTGCACACGTTTATACAAAAATATTTCTGACCTTAGTATCTTATTAGGGACAGGCTACTAAGGATCCAGAATCTCTCAAGTAGCTCAGATATGCCCTTGGAGAGTTTCATGTGGATTTTTCATGGTTTTACTCATCTGGGTCATTTAAATACGCTAAAATAAAGACAAGATGTATGATTAAAACAGATGTCAAACAGTTCTAAAAGTTCGCAAATCTAAGAGATTTCTGGGAAGCGGAAGTTCTAGCTAAAAGACAGTAAAGCACATAAAGTCCTAGGTATGCCTGACTGCAGGACTGGATTACTTTTTGACAGCTAAAGATATTAAGGCACAGTTAATAGTCATTAGACCTGCCATAGACTTCAATCACTATAGTGTTGTAATGGAAGTTTATATTGTAATCAATTTAAAGAGAAGATCACCACCATGGGCAAGGATTAAAGGACCATGCTAAAACAAGTCAAATTTATAGCCCAGGCAACCAAACATGTGAAGCATTGTTTCCCCCTCCTATTCGTGCTTTGTTGCTTTTAGCGCTGGGATGCCTTCGGGTCGCCATGCGCTTTATAAATCTTTAAAACTAAACTAAACTAAACTAAACTAAGCTGTCATGAATACAGAGACCCCTACCATCTTTCAATAACATGTAATGTGAAATAGATGTAGTGTAGGCCCTAATACCCTAGCATGATGAACCTAATCTCTAACCTAAATAGAGCTGGGTGTGTTAAACCCAATCTGCCAGTATCATGTCCATGACAAGAGACCCCCAAACCTCGTTACCTTGGAATGAGGTCTCTAGATCAACTCTGTAGGGACACGAAGACTGGGTCAGCATCAAGGTGATGTGTAGCATAGATAGAGTCGATGGCATTTGGTAGGAATTCCGCTGATTATCTTGTCTGTGTGAGATGTATTTATACAGATCCGATAGGACCCCTGACGCAGGTATGTTCCTAACACTAGATAAGAAAGAATGCTTGGGGCAGCAATTATATAAACAATCCCCAGAAAAGGTACATTAGGTTACTGGCACACGAAAGTGGGAAAGTATATAATGTGACAACCTACGTATCTCATTTACCTTTGACGCTGATAGTGATGCCTTTACAGAATGGCAGTGATAATGTGAAACTAAAACATCTTCCTAACTATAAACATGGCAGCCATCTTGGAAGAATTCATTAAATAAATGTGCTAAAACAGAGCAAGCTAAGTAGGTTAAAAGTCACTTGGTGACAGGGTCACAGGCCTGCACGCCAGAAGTCTAAGATAACTCCTGATTCCCATTAAAACTAAATAGGATCCACTACAACCTAGAACTAGTGAAGTTATTGTATACTCAGGATAAGGAATTTCTTGTGGAAATCCATTTACAATTGGGTTGCTACATTTGGGGTCTGGATGCATTCCACAATTATGCCAATGAAACTAGTTTATTCTACCCATTTTGTGTGGCATGGTTTAAGACATTGGTATACTGAACTGTCTGATCAATTAAATCCAGTTTTATATGAGGGATAACTATTTGTAATGAAAGACATCGAAATTAGAGCACATGTTAACAGCCAACAGCCAGGTGCTGTGGCTTGGCTCTCATTATAACAAAAAGGTTACTGGAATCATAGCCATACCTTTGGAAGAAATGTTAAGTAAGTTTACTTGTTAGCCACCACCACCCTGAGTGCTATATGTGTGCTTTTGCTGTGCCAGATACTCAAACAATATTATTAAATAAGCTCACACCTTTCCCCTGTCTCAATTTCCACATGCATCATTGACCCTCTTATACAATTGCAGCAGTCTGTTCATGGGGCTTCAGTCACTATACAAAATGTCAATGGGGCTTGTTCACTAGTCATTACCTCAACTCCAGGCTCAATAATATCTAGACCAGAGTGAGACCTTAGTCCTACGTGACTAATCATGACATAATTGATGTTGACCGATTTCCTGTGATTTTCTGGAATATTAAAACCTGTGAGTCCAGTTTCTTTTTCAGTCGTATCATGGATTGCACTACTAGTTAATTGAAATTATATCACTGCTCACTCCAGCTCTAAATTTCATTCTTTTGTGCAAATCCATTTTCACTCATTCTGCAGGAATATGCTCTTTTTGCATGGTCACACCAACTTTTTGTTAGAGTTTTTTGATGATTATATGCTGCCTAGTGTACAATGTAAGTGAAAAGCATGTTCAATTTGTGTATACCTGTTAGAAATGGGGTCTTTGGTGGGCAGTCAGGTTTACCCCCTGTCCAAGTAAGGACCCTCATCTAGTCAGGGTAAAGGAGTATCACCCTCAGTTAACCCCAGCTCACCCCCTTGGTAGCTTTGCACGAGCAGGGAGGCTTAGCTTCAGAAACAATGTGTAACAGTTACTCAGTGAAAACACTACAAAATGACACAACACCGGTTTAGAAAAATAGGCAATATTTATCTAAACAAAACAAGACCAAAACGATAAAAATCCAACATACACAAGTCAAGATATTAATTTTCCAAAGAATAAGAGTCTTAATCCTTATAAAACAGTGAGAATGCTACTGGTGCACAAAAGTACCTGGGTAGTGTCAAAATATAGGCGCACGGGAGAGTGTGTGTCAGAAAAGGCTAGTGATGTGTCGATTTCTCACTCACAAGCGAGACTGTGCATCGTTCCTCATCTGGTCAGGTCAGCATGCGTCTTTTCTTCGATCCCAGAAGAGAGCGATGTGTCGATCCGGACAGGCACCTTGGGTCTGGGCAGGCTTTGCGTTGATTTTCTGCACCAAGCAATGTTGTGTTGAAATCCCGTTGCACAGTGTCAATAAACCGCGCTGCGTGGGGGCTTGTTAAAAGAAGCTGCTGCGGGTGTTGCATTTCATTTCTCCAGCTGCGTTACGTCGATCTCCCAGCCGTGATGCAGGTGCAGCATCAATTTTAGCCGCAAGGCCGGCGGTGCATCGTTTCTCACCCGCGAGGCGGTTGTGCGTCAAAAGTTTCCCACACAGCAGCCTTTGATTGGATTTCTGTTCCTTTCCACCAGCTGCACCTTTCAGGGGGCCCAGAGACAGGTTAGAGCACCACTTGACAGGCAGGACTCTCAGCAGAAAGCCCAAGTGCTGGCAGAGAGAAGTCTTCTTTACCAGTGGAAAGTAAACCAACAGTCAGTCTTTGTCCTCTCTCAGGCAGAAGCAGCTACTGTGGGCCAACCCAGCAAAGCACAGTCACAGGCAAAGGGACAGTACTCCTCCTCCAGCTTCTCCAGCTCTTCTCCCAGGCCGACGTTCCTCTTGGTTCCAGAAGTAATCTGACTTCCAGGGGTTTTGGGAGCTCTTCGTATACCCATTTCTGCCTTTGAAGTAGGCTTACTTCAAAGAGAAGTCTCTGTTGTTTCCAATATCCTGCCTTGCCCAGGCCAGGCCCCAGACACACCAGGGGATTGGAGACTGCATTGTGTAAGGGCAAACACAGTCCTTTCATGTGTAAGTGACCACTCTTCCCCTCCCCTCCATCCCAGATTACACATCAGGAAATGCAGGCTACATCCCAGCTCCCTTTGTGTCACTGTTGTAGGAGGCTGGTCTGGATTGTAGTGGGTACCAGAGGTACTTACACCTTGTGCCAGGTCCAGTTAACCCTTATTAGTGTAGAAGCAGTGTTTCTAGCAGCTGAGGCTGATAGAAGGTAGCTATGGCAAAGCAGCTTAGGCTGAACTAGGAGACATGTAAAGCTCCTAGCATACCACTGGTGTCATATGCACAATATCATTAGAAAACACAATACACAGAGTTACTAAAAATATAGGTGCTTTATTTTTATGACAATATGCCAAAAGTATCTCAGTGAGTACCCTCAGTATGAGGATAAGTTATATACACAAGATATATGTACACAAACCAAAATTAGGTAAGTAATAGCAAGAAAAGTAATGCAAGCAGTGTAGAATTACAGTAGATTGCAATAGGAGCACATAGGTTTAGGGGCAACACAAACCATATACTCCAAAAGTGGAATGCGAACCACGAATGGACCCCAAATCTATGTGAGCTTGTAGAGGGTCGCTGGGACTGTAAAAAAACAGTGAGGGTTAGAAAAATAGCCCAATCCAAGACCCTGAAAGGTAGGTGTAAAGTGCACCTACTACCCACAGAGAGCACAGAAGTCGTGATAGGGGAATTCTGCAGCAAGAACAAACACCAGCAATGCAACTACAGTGGATTTCTAGTCCTGAATACCTGTAAGACAAGGGGACCAAGTCCAATAGTTGCGACAGTGTCGAGAGTGGGCAGGAGCCCAGGAAATGCCAGCCGAGGGTGCAAGGAAGCTGCCACCGGTTGGAAGAAGATTGGATTTCTGCAAGAAAGAAGAGGACTAGGAACTTCTTCTTTGGAGGATGGATGTCCCACATCGCGATGAAGCTTGCAGAGGTGTTCCCACGCAGAAAGACCACAAACAAGCCTTGCTAGCTGCAAGGGTTGCAGTAGAGGTTTTTGGGTGCTGCTGTGGCCCAGGAGGGACCAGGATGTTGCCACTTGGAGGAGGAGACAGAGGGGGCAACCATCAACTCAGGGAGCCCTCACAGAAGCAGGCAGCACCCGCAAAAGTACATGAACAGGCACTTGGAAGTAAAGTGAACAAGAGTCCACACGAAGTCACGAAAGGGAGTCCCACGACGCCGGAGGACAACTCAGAAGGTTGTGCACTGCCGGAAGGAGTGCTGGGGGCTTGGCTGTGCCCAAAGGAAATCCTGGAAGAGTGCACAAGAGCCTGGAGCAGCTGCAAATCACGGGGTACCCAACAATGCAGTCTAGCGTGGGGAGGCAAGGACTTACCGCCACCAAACTTGGACTGAAGAGTCACTGGACTGTGGGAGACACTTGGACAGAGTTGCTGAGTTCCAGGGACCTTGCTCGTCAGGATGAGAGGGGACCAAGAGGACCAGTGATGCAGTCTTTTGGTGCCTGCATTAGCAGGGGGAAGATTCCGTCGACCCACAGGAGATTTCTTCGGAGCTTCTGGTGCAGGGTGAAGGCAGGCTACCCCCAGATCTTAGACATGTTACATTGCCATGCTCGGAGTTACCATTGTGACGCTATACATAGGTAGTGACCTATGTATAGTGCACGCTACTAATGTGGGGGGCACAACCAGTGCCGCAGGCCCACTAGTAGCATTTATTTACAGGCCCTATGCACCTCTAGTGCACTTTACTAGGAACGTACTAGTAAATCAAATATGCCAATCATGGAAACCCAATCAACAGTACAATTCACACCGAGAGCATATGCACTTTAGCACTGGTTAGCCATGGTAAAGTGCAGAGAGTCCTAAAGCCAACAAAAACAGATCAGAAAAGTAGGAGGCAAAAAATTTGGGGATGAGCCTGCAAAAAGGCCCGAGTCCAACAATACCTAACTGGCCTATTTAATTTACCTATAAGCCCCTAATATATGGTGCAAAGCGTACTCAGGGTTTGTCAGTTAAATGTCACGAGTGGAATGCAGTGGACATTGTGCTACCACTAAGGCAACAACGCAAAACATGACAGCAGCCCTGTCACCACTAACCTGGCTGTGCAGGTTTAAACTGCAAATTTGACCTGTCAAAATAAAACCTTTTGATAGGTCAAAACCCCCTTTTTAAATATTAATATGTCAGCCTCAAGTATTACTCAAATGCCCATAAGGCAAAATGTATGATATTTAAAAGTAGGCATGTAAAGGTCTAATGCTAAATGTGTCCTGACAGTGATAATGCCGTTAAACTAGTTTCAATGAGGCAAGTTAGCAGTTCCAAATTAAAGCACTGGGATACTCTAATAAACTTTATAAAGGTTTCTCATCTTCAGAACCAGATAAAATGCTCATTCTTGGACTTAAAAATAATTGTTGCAAACCAAATTCATTGGCAAAGTCAGATGAGTAAGAAATATTTTACAAAAGATACTTTTTAAAAGTCACCTATATTCTGACTAATGCCTATATTCTGACCAATGCCTACAAAGCGCATTTGCATAAGCTTCCAACTGTCACCAAGTAGCTGAATAGCTACTTGATTATGTCTGAACTTGCAAAGACAAAGGCCTTGGGTGTTAGGAGAGGTTGCCTTTCTCTGACAGGATAGTCTCTGGATATGTCCAGCCCCTTGCATATCTTCAAAAGATGCCTACCCTGCCACTGGCAGATTGTAGCTCACACCTGTCTCTTCCTAGCCTGCCTGCCTCAAAACCCAGAGGAAAAGAAACTAACACCAGAAGCGGTTTTGAGTGACAACACAGAAGGGGGTTCTTATTTCCCCAGCCACACCTCTAGGGACAGTGCAGGTGTTCTGCAAAAGGGAAGAACATTTTTACAATGTTAGATTTACATAGCAAGCAGAACTCCAGAATGATGTGCAGTAAGGCACAAAAGAATAGCAACAAAAGATGTAGATTTACCCCTGGAAACATTTTCCTTTTGTGTAGGGAGAGGCCAGGAGTCACTCCCACTCACAAGCTAGTGCCAGGCGTTAACATGGCACCCCTTGTCATCTTCTTCAGAACATTAATGGATCTGTAGTAGACAGAATAAGCCGTGCAACTGCTGTTGGGAGCTGTGAGGGTACCTGAAATTCTAGACCAACTGCACGCAAGACAAAGATGTGGACTATAGGGGTCAGTTAGCTGACCTCCTGTAAAGTTACAAGAAAACAACAAGCTGCTAGGATTCCTTTTTCCTGAAGAGCGCAGCAGACAAATTCTAATTGATCAGCACTGGACCTTGCGGGTGGCTTCTGCAGGAGTGAACATTAATCCCACTATGTTCCTAAGATCCTGGGAGACTTGGCTGTGTAAAAGTGCAGTCATCCTACTATCTTGAAAAAGCAGGAACCTAAACAGGTTTTTGCTATATTGAATACTAAAAGACAGTCACAATCCTGCTGAGGAAATCCAAAGAAGGTGTGTTGATTCTGGGCCAAAGAGAAAGGTTGCTCCTACTCTTAGGTCCATATCTATACTTTTTTTAGAGCTGCATTTGCGTCATTTTTTGACGCAAGTTTGCACCAAAAAACGACACAAATATGGTGCTAAAAAGTACAAATATGGGCCTTAGTGTTTCAGAAGCATCAAACCCATTTTAGTGGGAGGTTCTAGAGAAAGAAGCCCTGTTCAGCTACAGCTTGCACCTTTGCCCTGCTGCAGTTCTGAAAAAGTGACTTAGGGCCTCATTTAGATTTTAGTGGACGGGTCACTCGGTCAAAACAGTGACAGATATCCCGTCCACCGAAATATAAATCCCATGGGATATAATGGAATTTATATTTTGGCAGATGAGCTATCCATCAACGTTGCGATGGAATAACTCCTCCTCTGAAATCTAAATCAGACCCTAATTCTGACAGTAGAATTCCGCATTGGGAAAAAGTGCCAAAGGTATCTGGCTGGTGAGGGAACTTCCTTTTGAATTTAACATGCTTGAAACTTACCTGTCTTGTATGGGGAACCTCGCTTGATGGCTATCCAGCCTTGTGGACCCCTTCTAAGCTACAATCTGGTACCTTGCTCCAATGAGGACTTTTGACTTCCTTCTCGGAAATTAAGCCAGAAGGTAAGCCTTCCACATGGGAGAAATCAGGTTGCCATAGCCGGCCAACACTCCATCGCCGTGGGTAAATTTTGCTGAGATCCTGGTCAGGTATAACCAGAAGACCAGGGTTGGCCCATAGAGCTTTTTGGTGCTATTTCTATTTAAAATGTAAAAAATCAAACTCTCTAGTTCTTCTTATAGGATTTGTGATATCTTGGTGTCATTTTATTTATTGAAATATTGTCTAAACGTATAAACTATAGTGACACTTTTAAAATGTTGTGTTTTCAACTTTAACTGTTTTGTTACTTCGAAACACTTTACACATTTTGTAAAGTTAGGTCTTTCTGCTTTGTGCTATTAGCTACCAGTGGTTGAGCTCAGTTTTAAATCAGTGAAACCTTTCCTGGAGCTATCAAGAATAGTGACATTATTGCTCGTGGTGGACTGCCGTCCACAAAACTAATAATCCACTTGCTCACACATTTCTTCAGAAAATCACTTTCTACAAGGGGTTTGTTTACTGTGTCTTTCTGACCCATGAATGCTTGTGAAAATATCTATTAAACTGCTCCTGAAGGGGCCAGTTGGTTAGTGCACCCCCTGCCCAACATGGAGCAAACATGAAGTAGGACCCTTGGATAAAGTATGCTATATTGGTGGGTGAGGATCTGTGTATCCTGACAAAATATTACCCTTCAATCAGCCTTCTTATTGCTGCACCAGAGAACGCAATTGCCATGGAATATAACACCTTGTTGGAAGACGTGAGTTTAAGCTCCTGTGCTGAGCATGCACAAGAAGATCCAAAATTCTGCAGCATAATTTCATGTCTTCTAATACTAAGGCTTCACACCAGTATTTATTAAAAGGAAAATTCATAATGGAATATGAATTCAAGTCACAGGTCCTATGTGATGGAATGATCTTCTGTCACCTTTAAGGCTTAGTATATTCCTTCCAGATTTTAGTATTTTTTTAAATATCCATGCGTAACCTGATGTTTTGTGGGGGGGTATTGGAAGCTCATTAATAAATATAGGTTAGGCACTGTATATATCTACTGGAACTGGTACTGGATAATTGGGTAGACCTGGATAATTCACTCAGGGTACCAAGTAAGCCATGAACTCTAATGACATGTGTTAAACACAGTTTAATCCACAAAGATTGGTAACTGTCATCAAGCCCCATTTAGCTGAAAAGCTCCTACAGTGAGGGCAAGGCACCATTGGAAGTGGGGCTGACAGACTGAAACTGCTGTGCATCCTTCAGTGACATGGAATTCGATGAACTTGACGATGGGGTGGAGATCACCCTGAATTATTCAGATGTACATAGCAACCACCACCTCCACAGGAATTGAAAGAGACTCCATTGACCAATATGCATCCTCTCTCATGGAGCACACTGACTGTGATGTACTTCATATTTGATACACAATCTGTGTAAATTCTGTCCCCCATTTCCCCTACACTTATGACAATAATAGAATACTGGCAAAGTGAAGGAGAGTACCCTCTTTTTGGCATGGTTACCCCCATTTTCTGCCTGATGACAGTGTGCTTTACTGTGTTCACTTGGATCCTAGCTAACCAGGACCCCAGTGATCATGCTCTGTCTACTCTAGATTTTGTCACCACGTACTGGTAACCCAGTATTTCACCCAAAATTGGCATTCCTGTGTCCCTTATAAGTCCCTAGTACATGGTACCGAGGTACCCAGGGCATTGGGGTTCCAGGGGATCCCTACGGGCTGTATCATTTATTTTGCCACCTATAGGGAGCCCATGCAAAAGCTTCTGCAGGAGTACCATTGCAGCCTGCATGAAAAGGTGCATTCACCCTTTCACTGCCATATACTCTGCACCAGATCACTTATAGGTCGCCCCTATTGCAGGCCTTTCAGCCCTCAAGGCAGGGTGCAAAGTACCTGTGTGTGAGGGCACCTCTGCACTAGCAGAGGTGCCCCCCATGACCTCCAGGACCATTTTCCCAGACTTCGTGAGTGCGGGTACACCATTTTATGCACGTACTGGACAAAGGCCACTATGTCTAGCTACATAATGGTAACTCCGAACATAGGCATGTTTGGTATCAAACATGTTAGAATCATACCCCAATGCTTTAGCAAGCATTGGTTGTATGAGTCCATGTACTCTGGGGGATCCTTAGTGGACCCCCAGTATTACCATTACAGCCTTCTGAGGTTTTCCAGGCAGCCACAGCTGCTGCCACCTCTCAGACAGGTTTCTGCCCTCCTGTTGCTTGAGCAGCTCAAGCCCAGGAAGGCAGAACAAAGGATTTTCTTTGGAAGAATCGTGTTCCACTATCTCCCTTTGGAAATAGGTGTTACAGGCTTGGGAGGAGTAGCCTCCCAGAGCCTCTGGAAATGCTTTGAAAGGCACGGATGGTGCACTCCTGGCATAATCCTGTCTTCACCGGTTCAGGGACCCCCAATCCCTGCTCTGGCATGAAACTGAACAAAGGAAAGCGGAGTGATCACTCCCCTGTCCATCCCCACCCCAGGGGTGGTGCTCAGATCTCCTCCAGTGGGTCCCTGGCTTTTTCTATCTGGGATTCCAAGTTGGCAGGGAACTCTGTGATCATCTGAGTGGCCAGGGCCAGCAGGTAATGTCAGAGCCCTCCCCTGATAGGTGCTTACCTGTGTAGCTGACCAATCCCCTTTTCCGGGCTATTTAGGGCCTCTCTCATGGATGAGTCTTCAGATTTGGATTGCAAGACTCCAACAGGAATCATCTACATCATTTACTTCACCTTATTACTGAAGAAACTGCATATGGAACCTCCAGGAACTCTACAACTGCAACAAAGAAGCAAAGACTAATTCTGCAACATTGTATCTTCAGTTCCTGCTAGAAATTGCAACTGTTTCCCGGTTGTGCATCTTTGAGGACAGCCTGTCTTCAGCCTGCATCAGAAGAATGAAGGAAAATCCCTTAGAGTGAAGGAGTCACTCGCCTGCTTCAGCAGGCACCTCTCTGCACCAACAACTGGTTGTGTGGGAGCCCTCTCCTGATGAGCTGCGTGGATCCTGCATCACTGGTGGTGGACTGAAGTGGTCCCGATGGTCCTGATGTCCAAGGATCCATCTTTGGTGGAGGTAAGAGCTTGCCTCCTCATGCAAGACAGTACCCCCAGGGCACCACGTGTTTTGGAGTTGCCAAGGCTTGCTGGCATCCTCCCATTAAGTTCTTCATGCAGCGTGCATCTCCAGCCCCCAGCACTGGTTCCTGTGACACGCAGCTTCTTTTGTGATTCTCCAGCGGCGTGGGAGCCTTTGTTGAAGTGCTGCTTATGCCTCCTTTCACACCTTCTTTGTCCCGTGCTGTGAGATACCTGTGCATGCTGCCTGGTCTTCCAAGGGCTCTCTGAGTTGCTGAGAGCCCCTCTGACTCCACTTTCTGGGTAGATTCCACCTGGTCCTTCCTGGTCCCGGGCAGTGCCATTTTCAGCTAACTGCGAGGTTTGCATGTACCGAGGTTTGTTGGCAGAATCCAGCGACGCAAACCAGACTGCAATCATCCGTCCAGTGTGGGACATCATCTGCACCAACCAGAAACCCTTATCCGCATTCTTTGGTGCAGTACTGACTGTTGTTCTTCCCCGGTGGTTCTTCTTTTGCACCTTCATCCTGGTTAGGAGGGGCTCCTGTTCTGCCTGGACTCATCAGTGCTTCTTGGACCTGATCCCCTTCTTCCACACGTGTTCAGGTCCAGGAATCCATCATTGGAGTCTTGCAGTCTCTTCTGGGTCTTGCAATATCTTCTTTCTCATGTTCCTGTGTGTTCTAGGAAAATTACTGTGATTTAATCCTGCTTTCCTGGATTCTGGAGTGAGTTCTATTACTTACCTTTTGTGTTTTCTAATACTCCCAGCGACCCTCTATATACTATACTTGCCTAGGTGGGAAACCAACTTTTGCATTCCACTTTCTTAGTATATGGTTTGTGTTCCCCCTAGGCCCATTTCTAACTATTGTGATTTTCACTATTTGCCCTGTTTTGTAACTGTTTTTTAACTGCATAGTAGTGTTTATATTTTGAGTATTACTTACCCCCAAGGGAGTATAGACTCTCTGATATTTTTTGTATTTGTGTCACCAAAATAAAGTACCTTTATTTTTGTTACACTGAGAATTTTCTTTCATGTATGTGTGTAGTACTGTGTGACTACAGTGATATTGCATGAGCTTTGCATGTCTCCTAGATAAGCCTTGGCTGCTCAGCTACAGCTACCCCTAGAGAGCCTGGCTTCTAGACACTGACTACATTTCACTAATAAGGGATAACTGGACCTGGTATAAGGTGTAAGTGCACTTTTTGTATCTCTTGCAGAGAGAGATGAAGATCCTGGCATTTTGTCCAGGATGCTTCGAGATCTGGACATTGATTCGGATATGAGTATTCCCAGTGGTTTAAAGAAAAAATCGGGTTGGATACCCAGGTCCTGTAGTTTGAATTGCTTTGATAGATTTTTCGACCTGGTTTGTCAGGATTTTGACAAATACTTAACTAAGATAAACTTTAGGCAACATGCGAATAACATTAAATTTGAGGAGTCAACTGCATTGACAATTTTGAAGGAGAACAAAGATATCATCATAAGGCAGGCAGACAAAGGAGGGAATGTGATTCTGATGAATAAAACTGACTATGACAATGAAATTTTATCACAACTTAACGATGCAATTTGTTATGAGAGGGTATGTGAGAATCCCATTCCTAATTTAACTCGTATAATAAACAAAAAACTGGTGACCTGGCGGGAAAAGGGACTTCTGAATAAAGAGGAATATATGTACTTGAGAGTGGATCATCCCAGGTATCCGTGTCTTTATACGCTGCCCAAGGTACATAAGGGTTTGCCTTTTCCACCAGGCAGACCTATTGTCTCAGGTATCTCAGGGCCTACGGAAAAGCTCTCGGAATATGTAGATTGCTTCTTGCAACCACTAGTATGTAACTTACCATCTTTTATTAAAGATACCACGCATATTCTGAGCATCCTGAATGATGTGGAGTGGGATAATGACATGATATTGGTAACATTGGATGTAGTTTCATTATACACATGCATCAATCATGAACTTGGACAAGAAGCTGTCCGTTTCTTTCTACACAAAAGATCAGCGAGTTTTTGGGAGCATACTGATATGTTAATTGAAATGATGAACCTGATATTGACCAATAATTTTTTCTTATTCAACAACGATTGGTTCCGACAAAAGCAAGGTGTGGCCATGGGTTCCAAATTCTCCCCCTTGTATGCAAATCTGTTTATGGGGTGGTTTGAGCACAAATGGATTTGGGGCCCTGATGCAAGCCAATGGCAAACTCATATATTATTCTGGGGAAGATATATTGATGATTGTTTTCTGATTTGGACGGGTGGTGAAGAGAAATTTTTGGAATTTGGTGAATTTTTAAATTCTAACAACATGAACGTGAAATTCACACATCAATATAGCTTTACAAGCATTGAATTTCTAAATATAGAAATTTTCATTGCTGATGGCAAAATTCAGAGCAGACTATTTCGCAAAACCACAGCTTGCAATTCCATACTTCATGCAGACAGCGCGCACCCCAGGCATCAAATAGCATCTATCCCTTACTCAGAATTTGTGAGGGCCAGGCGCAATTGTAGCTTAGATGAAGAATTTTTCCATGAGTTAGATAACATGGGTGGAAGATTTTTAGCACGAGGCTACTCGCATAAATTAGTTAAGAAGGCCCATCGTAGAGCTAAAAGCTTAAAGAGAGATGATATATTAAAGAAGATCAGCACCACTAAGAGGACAAATCAATCTAATATAATTCGATTCATTACAGATTATAATGATGTTTCATTAATCTTACAAAAATGTATGAATAAACATTGGACTTCATTGTCCCAGGATGAATCACTGAAGGATATTTTGCCTGAAAGACTATCAGTAGCATTTTGGAGGGGTCGGATCCTAAAAAGCATATTGAGTCCCAGTTTTACTGCTAATCCTCCTAAAACGACATGGCTTTCCACTAAAATGGTCGTTTTTTTCAGATGTGGATGTTGCGGAGTATGCCGCTGGGCCTGTCACAATGTGAAAGAGTTTTCAGATGGCAAAACACAAATTAAGATTTGCTCAATGATTAATTGTAACACCACCTTTGTTGTCTACATTATACGGTGTAAATGCCTGAAGATTTATGTAGGCAGCACGATTCGTGCACTTAGGATTAGAATTGGTGAACACATGAGAGCGCTAAAGAATATGGACATGAGGTATCCATTAGTGACACACATAATGAATTGTGACTCGCAGACCAATCATAAGAGTTTTGAATTCTTTGGGTTAGAACACATCCCCAGAGATCCGAGGGGTGGTAATAGGGAACTAGCCCTGCGACAAAGAGAGGCACTCTGGATTATGAGACTAAAGGCCGTGGAGTCTGGTCTTAATACTGATAGGGAGTTGGAATTCTTCCTTGTAGAATAATCAAAAAATGGGTTACCTATGCATCGATGTTATTTTAGGTCAAATCAACTAGTCATTATCATTGTCATGTGTTGTTCTTTGTTTCAATTGAATGTGCTGTATGTGATATATTTGTTTTTCATTTTCTTTGTTGATAACAGGTTCGCATTGTTTGAGTTACTAATCAAAATCCTCCAACAAAGTCGTTTGTGGTTCAATTTATTTCCTGTATATATAACGGGGACAATTCGATCGGGTTCCATCACCAAATTAACACACTTATTTTACATTCTTTTATATATCTAAAATTCTTTACTTTGAACCTGCGATTATTCAATTTAGGCTAAAATGCCCCTTGAATTGATACATTAGAGTAGGTGAGGTTATTTATTTAATAAGACAAATTTATAGCTTTCAGTATCCTAGTCCTTAACATGGCTTGGTTTCCTTTGGGTGAATTTACTGTATGTTTCTCACTAATAGGGGTGGCTTGGATTATTGCCTAATTTGCACGCTAGTGTCTTCTAAGGTAATAGGTTATTGTCAAATACACATCATTTATATCTGTCTTTTTCAAGTCGTGTGTTTAAAGGAACAGTCTAGATAATCAATTTCGGGGTTTTCCCCAGACGCACTACGAGGCTATTTCCTGTTTATAACCAATGTGAGTCTTTTGTTTAGTTTCATGATGATGCCTGCGTGTTTCCCAGTAGTCCGTTTTCTATGTTACTGACTTTGTGTATATTTTGACTTCCGGGTTTCAGACGCTAGCTGTAAGAGTCGCGTACTCGCGTTTCCCGCTTGACATTCAATTTCATTGAGCCGAAGACTAGCGTACTCGCCTCTCCGGTTTCTTCATAATAGATTTTGGAGCTTATTTCTGCTCATTTGGCACACGGTGAGTATCGGGGTGTGGATTCTTGAACAGGGTGATGTATTGGTTGTATGATAGAAGACCCGGATGTGGGGGTGCTTTTCGGCATTTGAATAGTTTTCACTTACGATGGATTTTGATTGATATTTGAAGGTTTAGGGTGCCCCTAGGTACACGTAATGTCATCAGTAAATAGCTTTTGGGACATCTTGAGATCGCATTTGATTGAACAGTATAACTACGCTCCCCTTTAGCGTGGTATACAGACTATTAGAGGAGGAATGTTATTCACTTGCTATTGATTTTTGTTTGTTTTTTTTGTTAGATCTGGAGGCGGAATAAAGGCTACTGTATTGGATATTCAGTGATTTATGGACTAATTACCAGCATTGATGTTCAAAACCGTACACTGGAGTATAGAAATCCTGTGATGATAGGTAACTGTATTGCGAACCTTGTGGACTCAATTCCATTCGAGTTTTTCTGAAATAAGAGGTACAATGGCATTATTATTCTTGTTTTAGATAATCATCACTTACTTTTTGTTTGATATCTCGTGGATTGTGCTTGAGGATGTTTGAAGTTGGGTCAACCTTTTGAAAAATTAAGAGGTATGGTTTTTTGTAGGTTACTGCATGACAATTGACACAGTGGTGTTTTCCTTTTTGGATTGGTAGAGTTGGATCTAGTGCATGTTAGGTGATGTGTTCCTTTTAATTACATAACTGGTTTTCTAACTTTCTATACATAAAGTTTGGAATTAGAGCCAGTGCATGTTGGGAGATGTTTCCTTTCAACTATATAATCGGCTCTCTAACTTTTTACATATGGATAGTCCATTTGGGATTATCTGGGCCCTCATTTCACATTGTTTTTCTTTCTTCTTCTTCTTTTTTTTTTTTCTTTCTATTTAGGGACACACATATTAGAGATAATGATACTATGCGGTTATACACTTCGGCCAATTTGTTTTGGACTCAAATTAGAATGTCCATTAAACATCTTTTTTGTTAACTTTGAGGACCAAGTTGTAGTATTTTGATTTCTAACTTAATTAATTTATTTACAATTTTAGCCCTGAAGAAGTCGTTTGGGATCGATTTGAAGTGTTCCCAAGACGAAACACGTGTTGGCTTGAATTGTACCATTTTGGAGACATGTTTATACTTATGAGGAGCAAATATTTAAAGCACTGAATGGACTTTTTGAATCTGTATTAAAAGTCGATACTTGGATTTGTTGAATTTTCTACGGATCATTCTTTATTAGTGTCTTTAGGTGTGCCGTACCATGTAATCCTATAAGGTGTAAGTACCTTAGGTACGCACTACAAACCAGGTCAGCCTCGGACACAAAGGTGTTGCTTCATTTGAAAGGAGCCACACAAACAAATGAGAACCTTTCTCTCTGGAAAGTTTTAGCTAGTGTGCATACACCTGTGTGTGAGGAAAAAATGACTTGTAAATTAAAAAAGACAAAATCTGGAAGAGATTTTAAGAAATAGCAGTATTCGAGGACCTGTGCTACATGTGTAGATATCTGCATGGCAGGTTTGGCAAGAGTTCAGAATTCAAGTTTGGGCGGTATGGGTACTCTGGTTCATGAAAAAGCAATGGCAGTGGGAACATTTTATGTTATGTAAACCTGAGTAATGGATGTAGAACTCATCAGCTAAATCATTGGAACAAAGTGTCTTCCACAGGTGTTGGTATAAACGAGTAGCCTGGATAATCGTGAATTGCAGGCTCATTTAGAATAGGATGATGTTGTTATTTCAGGGAGTAACCAGAAAAAAAAGGGTAAGCACTGTCTTGTTTCAACAACTCTCTCATTTTCAGTGTTTTTCATTATGGATGTGATTTCATTTCTTCAATGATTTAGACTAGCTGCATATTTTACTGTGGTGTGTAAGTAGAATGCAATTTTGTTTTGCAGCTGTACATCTAGTGTGCTTGACGCATTTGGAATGAGCGTGACATGTGGAGTTTGCCTCTCTCACATTTTTGCTGCCATTGGGGGGAGGGGTTATTTTATACTAAGAACAGCAAATTTTTTCTTGTTTGACATTTCTCCTCATGTCATATTAAAGTAGTTTAAAACACAAACTTTGTTCCAGAATGAAGTTTAGAACTACTAATATCTTTATTTCCATCATGACCATGGGTCCTTAGTTGTGGCTGGTGCTTTTTGATCCTTGATCCTATTGAGATCAAGTCAATTTTTACATTTGTGAAGATCATACACATCAGTTGAAGTTTCCTGTACTTTCTCTCTGGATAGTTGAATTAGTGTCCGCTTCGCTCCACATGGTTTAACTCCACAGGCTTTCATTTCAAACAGAGCTTACAGAGGGCATAATGGCAAACAATGTTCTGGTACAATTTACTCCAGTTCAGTGTGGTTTGAGGGGGAACTGCTCTAGTGGTTAAACCAGGAAACAGGTGCAGACACTCCTGTCAACGAGCCCTGCCCTTAAAAACACAGCCGCAGTGCAGACTTGCCACTGGCACACCAAAGGCAAGCCCGTCTGTACCCATCCATGCCTGGACAGCACCAGTCACCTGGGATGCTGTCCATTACAAGTCAGAACTACATGCATTCTGTAGAACCATCTACTCTTGAGATCAGCTATTAGTGTGACATACTATAGGTAAGCCCACAGTCTGTCTTGTGATCTGTCCTGAAAGCACAGCACACCCTGCATGTTACAAATGCAGCACATTTAATCTGAATGATAAACACTGTAACGAAGCTATTAGGTGGGAGGGAGTCACTCTAGAGATAGTGGCTGCACTTCTCAATGTGTGCTGACTGATTAAATACAGACAAGAAATTATGCATGTGATCCTTAACCGTTCCTCTGCCAGGGACGTAATGGTTATGTCCTGCGGCACAGTGCTCCTGTGCCGAGGACGTAACCATTACGTCCCGGCACCGGAGATCAGAGGCGCTCCCTCTGTGGATTTCCCCCACACACCCCCATGGCAGGGCTGTAAGGGGAATCTCTTCCCATTCCAACCCCGGCCCCCCCCTTCAACCCCCAGTGACATCTGATGATGTTGGAGCGCAATCGTGCGCTGACCTCATCAGAGGCTGCCTCCCATCGTGCTGCATCAGAAGAGAAATACTTTGCATTTCTCTTCCGATAATGTGATGGGGGCTTACAAGGCTTCAAAAGGAAGGAAAGGAATTTCCTTCCCTTTGAAGTCTCTCAGAGCATTTCAGCAGTCCGATCGTGAAGCGATCTGGCTGCTGAAATGCCCACTAGACACCAGGGATTATTTTGAAAAAGGAAATTGGCATAAGGGGAGCGACCCCTTGGGCAAGGGTCGCTCTCCAGGGGGGCAATTATTTTCACAGCCTTTTCTGCCCCCCGTGGGGGCAGATCTGCCTATCGTTATTAGGCCAATCAGTGTCCGGGGGAGCAGAAACCTCTAGGGATCATTTTTTCCTGTTTTTTAGAGGTGGGGAGCAACCCCTTAGGCAAGGGTCGCTCCCCTGGGGGGCAAATTGTATTTAGGCCATTTATGCCCCACTTGGGGGGGCTTATCGGCCTATTTTAATCAGGCCAATCTTCCCCCAAGGGGGGCCGAAACCACTAGACACCAGGGATTTTTTTTATATACTTGCACAAGGGCCATCCAGAAAAGGCCTACAAATATTTTGCCCCCCCTAGGGGCAGATCGGCCTATTATATTTAGACCAATCGGCCCCTAGGGGGGCAGGAACCCCTAGACACCAGGGATATATTCATCTTTATGTTTATAATTGTAGTGATGGCTACCAACCAGTATGGGCCTCCACCCCAACTGAAAGGGGTAACAGTCTTTCAGCTCTCCCCTGCACACTAAAACATCTTATCCCACAGCAAGCAAGAGGACATTTGATTATCTTGGGTTTTGGTTTTACATTTGGGCCATGAGAGCTTGGCTAACTCTCAAAATCGTCCTACTTGGAATGGTGAGGGCTGCACTTTATGGACTTTGGGATGCTGCTATGTAGAAAAATCCACAAGATCTAGACACATCTGAAAACTAAACATCTGGGAGATTCCAGGGTACACCACCCTGGAATCTCCCAGATGTTTAGTTACATGCACCCCACACCATTTTCTTACCCACAATGCCCTGCAAACCTCCAACTTTGCAGGAAATCACACATTTGTCCCACCCTTTTGTGATGGAACCTTCTGGAATCTGCAGGAATCCACAAAATTCCTACCACCCACCATTGTCTCATCTACACCAATAAAAGTTCTGCTGCACTTGTCAGCCTAAAAATATATTTTTTTTCAAACTGCCCTTTTGGACCAGCTTTGGTTCCCCTCAATTTCAACATGTTTTTGGCTCTTCCCTGTCACAAGCACTTGGCCCACCTACACAGGTAAGGTGTTGTTTTTACCGAGAGACTGAGGGGAACGTTGGACAGTAGCAAATTTGTCCCCGTGTGGTGATCCCACAGAGATATGTGGTAAAAATGTGATTTTTTAGCTAAATTGGAGGTTTGCTGAGGATTCTGGGTGAGAAAACATTGGGGGATCCATGCAAGTCACACTTCGTTGGACTCCCTCAGGGGTCTAGTTTTCAAAAATGTCAGTGTTTGTAGGTTTCCCTGTGTGGCTGCTGAGCCCAGAACCAAAAATGCAGGTGCCTCCGCAAAAACAGGTATTTCTGTATTTGATCATTTTGATGTATCCGGATAGTGTTTTGGGGCATTTCCTTTCACGGGCAGTAGGCCTACCCAAACAAGTGAGGTACCATTTTTATCAGGAGACCTGGGGGAATGCTGGATGGAAGGAAATTTGTGGCTCCTCTCAGATTCCAGAACTTTATGTCACCGAAATGTGAGGAAAAAGTGTTTTTTTTTTGGCCACATTTTGAGATTTGCAAAGGATTCTGGGTAACAGAACCTGGTGAGAGCCCCACAAGTCACCCCATCTTGGATTCCCCTATCTGTCCATTTTCAAAAATGTGCAGGTTTGGTAGTTTTCCCTAGGTGCCGGCTGAGCTAGAGGCCAAAACCCACAGCTAAGCACTTTGCAAAAAACAGCTCTGGTTTCTTTGGGAAAATGTGATGTGTCCACGTTGTGTTTTGTTGCATTTCCTGTCGCGAGCGCTAGGCCTACCCACACACGTGAGGTACCATTTGTATCGGGAGACTTGGGGGAACGCAGGGGGGAAGGAAATTCCTGAACGTTCTGTCACTGAAATGTGAGGAAAGGGTGTTTTTTTGCCCACATTTCGAGGTTTGCAAAGGATTCTGGGTAACAGAACTTGGTGAGAACCCCACCCCATCTTGGATTACCCTACGTGTCTAGTTTTAAAAAATGCACAGGTTTGGTAGGTTTTCCTAGGTGCCGGCTGAGCTAGACGCCAAAATCCACAGCTAGGCACTTTGCAAAAAACTGATCTGATTTTTTTTGGGAAAATGTGATGTGTTCACATTGTGTTTTGGGGTATTTCCTGTTGCAGGCGCTAGGCCTACCCATACAAGTGAGGTACCATTTTTATCTGGAGACTTGGGGGGATGCTACGTGGAAGGATATTTGTGGCTCCTCTCAGATTCCAGAACTTTGTGTCACTGAAATGTGAGGAAAATGTGTTTTTCCCCCAAATTGTGAGGTTTGCAAAGGATTCTGGGTAACAGAACCTAGTGAGAGCCCCACAAGTCATCCTATCTTGGATTCCCCTAGGTGTCTAGTTTTCAAACATGTGCAGGTTTGGTAGGTTTCACTAGGTGCCGACAGAGCTAGAGGCCAAAATCTACAGCTAGGGACTTTACAAAAAATATGCCAGATTTCAATGTTAATATTTGATGTGTCCATATTGTGTTTCCTGTCTCAAGCATTAGGCCTAGCCACACATGTGAGGTACCATTTTTATCAGTAGACTTCGTGGAACACAGAATAGCAAAACAAGTGTTATTTCCCCTTGTCTCACTCTACATTTGTTCCTCCTTCCAAATGTAAGACAGTGTGTAAAAAAGACTTCTACTTGAGAAATACCCTGTAATTCACATGCTAGTACGGGCCCCCTCGGAATTCAGAGATGTGCAAATAACCACTGGTTCTCAACACCTTCTCTTATGCCTATTTCGGAAATATAAAAGTTTTCTTGATACCTAGTTCTCACTTTTTATATTTCCCCAAATGAATTGATGTATGCCTGGTACACAATGAAAACCCATTGCAAGGTGCAGCTCCATAATTGGCTCTGGGTACCCAGAGTTCTTGATGAACCTACAAGCCCTATATATCCACACAACCAGATGAGTTTAGCAGACGTAACAGTATGTTGCTTTTGAAAATATGACTTTGTAGGAAAAAGTTACAGAGTAAAATGTGGAGAAAAATGGCTGTTTTTTTACCTCAATATCATTATTTTTTTAATTCAGCTGGTATTTTCAGTAGGAAACCCTTGTAGGATCTACACAGATTACCCCTTGCTGAATTCAGAATTTTGTCTACTTTTCGTGACTGTTTAGCTTTCTGGGATCCACCATTGGTTTTACACCCATTTCTGTCACAAACTGGAAGGAGGCTGAAAGCACAAAAAATAGTAAAAATAGGGTATGTCCCAGTATAATGCCAAAATTGTGTTAAAAAATGTGTTTTTCTGATTCAGATTTGACTGTTCCTGAAGACTGTGATGATGGTAATTTTAGCACTGCAAACCCTTTGTTGATGCCATTTTCAGGGAAAAAACCACAAGCCTTCTTCTGCAGCTCTTTTTTCCCCATTGTTTTTAAAAAACAAAATTGTTGCTGTATTTTGGCTAATTTCTTGGTCTCCTTCAGGGGAACCCACAAACTCTGGGTACCCCTAGAATCCTTGGGATGTTTGGGAAAAATTACTCATATTTGGTGTGGATAGCTTATGTGGACAAAACGTTATGAGGGCCTAAGCCAAAAAAAGGCTCGCCACAGGAGGGAAAAAGGCCTGGCAGCGAAGGGGTTAATATTGATCTAGACTGTCTTTTTATTATGGAAACTTGGGCTAAAGAAAACTAAGTGCCAGATCTAGTACATGAAGTACCAGAGGTTACACCATCTTACAACTAGACTGACACGGCTAGTCAGGTGGAGGCTTAACCATAATTGCCAAAGAATCTCTAAACTGCACATTTGAGAATATAGCAAATCTGCCCAGAGATTTGTGAAGAAGTGCACATCACACTAAGGCCATGTTTGTGGGCCTCCAAATTTATTGCCTGCCAGGCTCACAGATAAAGTTCCTCAAAATGTGGGGGCAGGTTTTGGAACAGTCAATCTCTTTCAGATTACAACAATGTGGCACTTGCTTGAACGCCCGCAATGCCTGCCTTGCAAAGACACTATGGACCCAACGCCATAAACCCTACCTTGCTGCCTGTGATATGAATTCCCATGAGGAAGATTTGGGAGAGTGTAGGAGAATGGCCTGGATTCAATGTTTTCTGGAGTGCCCTGGTATAGTTGTCAAACCTTAAAAAACAAGTGAGTGGTAAATGGTCTGTCCTGATAGCTTAATTACACCAACTGCTGGTTGAGTTGCCTGGTAGTATGAGTAGTCCCCCACCTACCTACAACCAAGTCAGTTGTGACGTCATGGTGAGTTGTAGTGCTGGACATTGTCCACTCAGATTCATTTCTGGATGGAGTGTTTGTTGTGATGAGATTGAGTCTAGGAGGAAACAAGCACATATATATTGCAATCCAGGTTAACTTGTAGACAATTCCTTTCACATATAATACTATACCATTATGCGCTGCGAGAGGCATGCATACTGGATTTATCTTTAGGCCCTAGGAATGCAGTGTATGGTTCTTGAATGTATTTAGAACTTTAATTCATGAGCTCTGTTATGTTGCTCAATTACTGTTCTTGTTAACACAGTCCTCAAGTTCTCATCTGTAAGCACCATTTCTGTTTGCTTGTGCTTCTACATGTAATCACATTATCATTTTAAATACAACAATCCACAACTTCTGTTCACTTTCGCTTTGCAAACAATATACCCAAACACAGCAGCACACTATCACCCTATGTGTAGTCTAAGAATGCTTTCTGCTTTTATCCCACAGTTTCTTGTTGCTAACAATTGCCTTGGCTTGCAGCATGCACTTACTGCATCGGATACCTGGCTTAATGCTGCTTTCCTTTTCTTCTTTGTTTTTTCAGGGTTTTAGGAAGGCTGAGCAGCATAACCTTACTGCAGATTTTGTGAAGCAGGACGAGTGCCAAACAACTTCCTTACAGGTAGGTGTGATCGAGTTTGGGATTCCTCCTGGTCGGGACTGGGACTACTCTGGAAAGGAGCAGAGATTTTGCCTGCTGGAACGTCTTAAGGCAAAGCATGTTCTACTTGGTTGGATGCGGTATATATGGATGGTATACAATCAAAGGAGGATTAGGGAGATTAATGGTCCAGTATACAAACTCCCTAATACTTATGCAATATAAATGAGTACACTGTTCCAATGGAGAATATGTCTCAAATCCCACTAGGCACTTCTCTATCTAGAAGCAAATAGCCTCACACACCCAATGGATGTTATGCTTCATCATAGGGTTTGCTCCTCGTCAGATCGGTACTGCAATGTCTGACGGGCCCACTGCAAGGGGGCACTTTGCCAGATATCTTGACTAGAGATCTGTGCTGTGGTTTATGAGGAATGGATTCAATCATACACACAGAATAGGAGCGAGGAGAAGAAATTGATAAAATTGGCTCAAGAACCCTCCAAAAAACCCCACACTTTATTGATCAGTGAAGGGTCTAGGTCAAGGTTAAAAACAAATAAAGGGGGATGAGACAGAGATAATGCTCAACCACTCTGTAGGAAAGAACCTTCTTGGCTGCCATGTTACCCCCATTTTTACTTGTGTGTATGTTTGTTTTTGTCTGTGTCACTTAGATCCTGCTAGCCAGGACCCAGTGCTCATAGTTTGTGGCCTATATGTGTTCCCTGTGTGGGGCCAAACTGTATCACTGAGGCTCTGCTAACCAGAACCTCAGTGTTTATGTTTTCTCTGCCTTTAGAATTGTCACTGCAGGCTAGTGACCATTTTCACCAATTCTGATTGGCACACTGTAACACCCTTATAATTCCCTAGTATATGGTACCTAGGTACCCAGGGTATTGGGGTTCCAGGAGATCCCTATGGGCTGCAGAATTTATTTTGCCACCCATAGGGAGCTCAGACAATTCTTACACAGGACTGCCACTGCAGCCTGAGTGAAATAACGTCCACGTTATTTCACAGACATTTTTACACTGCACTTAAGTAACTTATAAGTCCCCTATATGTCTAACCCTCACCTAGTGAATGTTAGGTGCAAAGTTACTAAGTGTGAGGGTACCCTGGCACTAGCCAAGTTGCTCCCACATTGTTCAGGGCAATTTCCCCGGACTGTGTGAGTGTGAAGACACCATTACACGTGTGCACTACATATAGGTCAATACCTATATGTAGCTTCACAATGGTAACTCCGAACATGGCCATGTAACATGTCTAAGATCATGTAATTGTCCCCCCAAGCCAAATATGGTACTGGGAGGCCAATCCCATGCATCCCTGGGGCTCCAGCATGGACCCCATGTACTGCCAAACTAGCTCTCTGGGGTTTTCTCTGCAGCTACCGCCAACCCTCAGACAGGTTTCTGCCCTCCTGGGGTGTGGGCAGCCCAGTCCCAGGAAGGCAGAACAAAGGACTGGAAATAGTTGTTAAGGGCCTGAGAGGAGTAGCCTCTCCTGGCCTCTGGTAATGCTTTGAAGGGCACAGATGGTGCCCTCCTTGCATAAAACAGTCTACACCGATTCAGGGAGCCCCCAGCCCCTGCTCTGGTGTGAAACTGGACAAAGGAAAGGGGAGTGACCACTCCCCTGACCTGCAACTCCCAGGGGAGGTGCCCAGAGCTCCTCCCGTGTGTCCCAGACCCCTGCCACCTTGAATGCAGAGGTGTGAGGGCACAATGGAGACCTCTGAGTGTCCAGTGCCAGCAGGTGATGTCAGAGACCTCTCCTAATAGGCTCTCACCTGGTTAGGTAGCCAATCCTCCTCTCAGGGCTATTTAGGGTCTCTCCTGTTTGTTTCTCTTCAGATAATGAATGCAAGAACTCACCAGAGTTCCTCTGCATCTCTCTTCTCAACTTTTGCCAAGGATCGACCGCTGACTGCTCCAGGACACCTGCAAAACCGCAGCAAAGTAGCAATACGACCACCAGCAACATTGTAGCACCTAATCTTGCCGGCTTTCTCGACTCTTTCCTGGTGGTGCATGCTCTGAGGGCTGACTGCCTTCACTCTGCACTGGAAGCCAAGAAGAAATCTCCCGTGGGTCGACAGACTCTTCCCCCTGCTAACGCAGGCACCAAACTTCTGCATCACTCATCCTCTGGGTTCTCTC
Source organism: Pleurodeles waltl (assembly GCF_031143425.1). Lineage (NCBI taxonomy): Eukaryota > Metazoa > Chordata > Amphibia > Caudata > Salamandridae > Pleurodeles > Pleurodeles waltl. Next base: position 447,177,185 of record NC_090438.1, on the reverse strand, counting down.
TCATCTTGACAAGCCTGGTCCCAGGAACACAGGAGCTGGATCCAAGTGACCCTGACCATCCAGTGGTCCTTCTGTCCAAATTTGGTGGAGGTAAGTCCTTGCCTCCCCACGCAAGACAGTAATCCTGTGTACTGCATGATCTGCAGCTGCTAGGGCTTCTGTGCACTTTTGCAAGGATTCCTTTGTGCACAGCTGAGCCCACGTCCCCAGCACTCTGTCCTGCATTGCTCAACTCGCTGAGTTGACCACCGACTTCATGGGACCCTCTTTTGTTGTGTTGAAATGACCGCCGTGCTCAAATTTCTTGAACACCTTTTCAAGTACTTCTGCGGGTGCTGCCAGCTTCTGCTTGGGCTCTCCCTGTTGCTGAGCACCCCCTCTGTCTTCTCCTCCAAGGGGCGACCTCCTGGTCCTTCCAGCACCCATTATCTTCAACCATGACTCTTGCAGCTAGCAAGGCTTGTTTGTGGTCTTTCTGCGTGGAAACAACTGTGCCTCCTCCAGTACACCGTAGGACATCTTCTGACTAAAGGAGAAATTCCTGGCACCTTCTGTTGTTGCAAAATCTTCGGCTTCTTCCACCAGAAGGCAGCCCTTTTGCACCTTGATCCGGGGTCTAGTGGGCTCCTGCCCCCACTGGACACTTGCGTGACTCTTGGACTTGGTCCCCTTCCTTTGCATGTCCTCAGGTCCAGGAATCTGTCTTCAGTGCTTTGCAGTCAATTGTTGTTTTTGCAACATCCCCTATCTCAACTTTACTGTCTTTCTGGTGTAGTAGGGTAACTTTACTCCTACTTTTAAGGGTCTTAGGGTGAGGTATCTTGGACACCATTAGTGTTTTCTTACACTTCCAGTGACCCTCTACACACTACTCTAGGCCTGGGGTCCATTCATGGCTCGCATTTCACTTTTGGAGTGTATGGTTTGTGTTGCCCCTAGGCCTATTGTCTCCTATTGCATTCTATTGTGTGCTACAGTGTTTGCACTACTTTTCTAACTGTTTACTTACCTGCTTTTGGTTTGTGTGTATATTTTGTGTATTTTACTTACCTCCTAAGGGAGTATTTCCTCTGAGATACCTTTGGCATATTGTCACTACAATAAAGTACCTTTATTTTTAGTAACTCTGAGTATTGTGTTTCTTATGATATAGTGCTATATGGTATAAGTGGAATAGTATGAACTTTGCATGTCTCCTAGTTCAGCCTAAGCTGCTCTGCTATAGCTACCTCTATCAGCCTAAGCTGCTAGAACACTACCTATCTACTAATAAGGGATAACTGGACCTAGTGGTTTGAGCGGCCTAATTAAAATAGGCTGATCTGCCCCCCAGGGGGGCAGAAATGGTCTAAAATAAATTTGCACCCCAGGGGAATGACCCTTGCCTAAAGGGTCGCTCCCTTTGCGTGAAATTCACAAATAAAAAAAAACTCCCTGGTGTCTAGTGGTTTCTGTCCCCCTTGGGGGCAGATTGGCCTCATAAAAATGGCCTAAATATGATTTGCCCCCTAGGGGAGCGACCCTTGCCTAAGGGGTCGTTCCCCACCTCTAAAAAACAATCAAAAAGAAAAAAAGAAATGATCCCTGGTGCCTAGAGGTGTCTGCTCCCCCTGATAATAGGCCGTTCTGCCCCTAGGGGGGGCAGAAAAGGCCTTAAAAAAATGCCCCCCCGTCCCCCGGAGCGACCCTTGCCTCAATTTCATAATAAAAAGTAAATCCCTGGTGTCTAGTGGGCGTTTTAGCAGCCGGATTGCTTGCACTCATAGAGACTTCAAAGGGAGGAAAATTAATTTCCGCTTCCCCTTCCATCCCTGCCTTAGGGGGGTGGGGGGGAACCCCACAGAGGGAGCGCTAGCGCTCCCTCTTGCTCTGTGCCCAGGACGTAATGGTTACGTCCTGGGCACAGAAGGGGTTAAAAAATAAAAATGTAAACAGTTAAAGTAATACTGCTTACTCTCCCTGAGTAAGGAAAAGGCATGATGGGAACAAGTGTATCAAGCGTATCAAGCTTATCATGAGCTTGGTGTAACATCTATACGAATATAGAGAAAACTAAATTATGTATAAAACGGTTAGATGTTTCATTCTAAGTCGGTTAAAGGGTCAAGAGAATGGTGTTGAATATACACTTAAACAACAAAACAATAATATGAGTGATGTAATTATTAAAGTGAATGGGAGTAACTAGTCAGTATTGTTTAAATCAATTAGTGGCACCATATCAATAAGTAACCTTGTTGCAAGCGTATTAGTCTGTATAATATAAGACATGATTTGTCCACTATCCCACTGCTGAAATTCAGTTAACATTTTTTGTATGAAAAAATGAGGGACTACCAAATGTTCTGCATAGTTTGTAGTTGATAATCCAATTATCTCACTGGTTGGTGTGCCAGAGAGAAAATAAAGCAGTATAATTCCAGAAACGGACCGGAATTTGATAGTCAGCCCTCCACTGACGGTTAAGGTCGGAGCACTCAGAATATCAAGACAGTCACACAACATCTAACCAAAAAGTAACAGACAAATAAACTTGGAGAAGCGAAAGGAAGTCTTTGAACTTACATTTTAGTATCTCAAGCCCAGCCCGAGAACCTGCCTCGAGGACGCGTTCCCGAGTAATAGGGAAGGTACGTGTCTCTCGGGTAAAGTAAGACGCACAGTCACACGTGAGCCAATCAACGCCGTTGTCTGATTTAGGAGCAATTGACAACGGCCCACCACGTCACTTAAAGGACACAGAAAAAGGACGCATCCAAAGGATCGTAAGGTACTAACAACAAAATCGAAAGTGAAAAGGGACTATCTCGGAATCTGAACGATCTAAAACAAACATCACAGCGGAAAATTCTTACTAAACTGAAACCAAACCAAAATTCAATCACCATGAACAGAGGAGTAGGATGGTATATATAAATGTAATAATAACACACTTAGGGCCAGGAGTAGCAAAAATGTGCAGGTCGCAAATGGCCCGAATCGCAAAATCGGAAATGGGATGCAGAAATCCCATTTCCGAAGTGCAAATTGCGATGCGAGCCATTACCGACTCGCAAAAATAGCGACCCCATTGTGCAACCCGCAAATAAGTAGACCCAATTTGGGAGTCGCAAACCATATGCAAAAGCCAGTCGCAAATTGCGAATAGTCGCAAAAAGCCCATTTTGCACACCCAAATTACCACTAAGTCAGAGCAGGTGGTAACCATTACCAAAGTATAAAAGGAGACCCAGATGGCATCTGGGTTACTCAAAATGGCTGAAATATATGTGATAGCAAGGAGGAGGAGAGTCCACGCCGCACAGCAGAGGAGGAGGAGCCAGAGACAGGAGAGGATATACAGAACCAGGCAGACACTTTTCCAATAAACTGAGGAGGAGATTTATGACAAATACAGACTCAGCAGTGCAGCAATATTAGAATTAATTGATCTACTCAATCCGCAGCTTCAACGCAAGACTGTGCGCGGCAGCGCCATCCCCACACATGTGCAAGTGTTATGCTCACTGCATCTCTTGGCCCCGGGTAGCTATCAGGGGGTGATTGCAGTGGCAGGTGGGGTATCCCAAAGTGCACTCTCACGGTTCTTCAGATGTTTCCTAGATGCCATACTCACACACATGTCCAGATACATATACATACCCAGGAATGAGGCAGAAATAAACAGCACCAAGTTTGAATTCTACAGAATTGCCAACTTCCCACATGTAATAGGGTGTGTAGACGGTACACTTATACAAATATTCCCTCCTGCAAATCTTGAATATCTGTTCCGCAATAGGAAGTGTACACACTCACTGAACATCCAGGTGGTATGTGACACCCATTATGTCATCACTGACATGGTAGCCAAATTTCCAGGGAGTACACATGACTCATACACATCAGGCATAGTGGGATACACCAACGCCTAGAACGTGGGGAGTTTGGAGACGGATATCTATTAGGTATTGCTGCAGACACCCTGAAGCCATCCATGTCCTGCTAACATTGTCATTTTTTGCCAAACAGGTAACAGTGCATATGCGCTACGACCATGGATACTTACCCCGTACCTAACACTCAGCAATGAGAATGGGAGGCGATATAACAGTGCACATAGGCATACCAGAAATGTCATATAGAGGACCTTTGGACTGTTAAAGGCAAGATTCCGATGCCTCCAGAGAAGTGGAGGTGCCCTCCAGTATGCCCCAATAACAGCATTCAAGATAGTTGGCGCATGCGCAATACTGCACAACATTGCCACCAGACGTGGGCTACATCTCACCCCTGAAGACCCAGATTCGGAGGTTGACGAGCAAGAGCTAGCACATCGCCAGCCTGGGGATAGAAGCATTGCAAATCAAGGTAGACAGAGACGGGACCACATTGCAAACCAATACTTTGGAAGGTACGTGGCAACTGTCACCACACACACTAATGTCACACACAAAGAGCCCAGTTGTGAAGTGGATCAAACAAAACATTTTAATAAGTGAACCTAATAACAAAAAAACTGAACTGTTGGTAAGGGGCTGCACATGTCCACCCTCAATGATGACATTTTAACTACATGTGCCTCATGAGTCCTGCAGTGTTTGGGCCTAACACCTCCTCCTGGTACGCCCAGCATGGCTCGTGCTAGGTGGGTCAGCAGACCCCTGACGTGCACTGCCACTCCGCAAGACATGTGTCTCTGTGGCAGATGCGCTGCTGATGGTGGACCCCTCCTCACTGTCCTGAGGTGTCTCAGCCGTGGACCTTGCCACCTGCCTGGCCTGCAGCATGTCCACAGTGTGGCTAATGCGGCCCAGTCCCCACGCCACATCCCCTGCAAAGTGTCCCAGGTCCACCTGCAGGCTCACGGTACTTCATGACAGGCCTGTCGTGTTCACTGCAAGACGGACAATGGATGCTGCCATGCGGTCAAGTCTCTGCGCTAGTTGGTGCTCACGGCGCCTTGCACTCTGCCACCAGTTCCATCACCAGTTGGCGTATTGATAGTGCTAGGTCACTGACATTGTCATTCAGTCTTGTGAACTGTATGTTTACTTCTGCCAGGCCATGAGTGAAATTGTGCTCCATCCTCTGCATTGCCCCAGAAATAATCCTCAATTGCCTTGTTTGCAGGCGCTCATCAGATAGGAGGGATGCCTCAACTGCAGACATGGATGCATCTCCTATATCTTCCTGGGACACTGCCTGGACCTGGAGTCTGCGTCTGCGACTCGGTGGTTCTTCTGGGTCTTGCTGTCTCATACTGTGGCTGGGACCAGGTGTTGTGTCTCTTTCCTCCATGTCCACTCCTTCAGCTGGAGGGAACTGTGGTGGTGTGGTGCTGGGCCCTGTAGTGGCTGCTGCAGCCTCCTGCCCTGCCTGTGGCCTGCTTTCTTCACCCTGGATGGTGTGGCTGGTGGGTGTGTTGTGTGGGAGACCTGTGGGACATAGGGAACACACTGTCAGTATGTAACATCTGTGGTATGCCTCCTAATAAACATTTGCCTATATGCTGCCTACTGTACTACATTGCCCATAATGCACCATTCTGGTGGTTGCTAGTCTGGAATGGAACTAGTCTGGTTGTGCATGCTGCCGTGTACTGGGTGAGTGCGGGTATAGCAGTTATAGGTGTACATGCATGTTTCATGGTGCTCACTTTTTGATGTCCCGTGCGCTGACGTGTCCAGAGCTCCCATTGCTGACACTGCCTCAGGCTCCAGGGTCTGCTCAACCAATTCCTCTATGGCTGTGGGTGGTGGGATGGTGGATGAGCCTCCTCCTGTGCCCCTCATCTCCCTGAGGCGCTCTGCCACCCTCTCCTTTGTCCAGGAGCACAGGTCATACCACAGTTTTTTTTATTTCGTCGGTGCTTCTGTGGCTCACCCCTATGGCATTGATCCTCTCCTGGATGTCCTGCCAGATCCTCCTCTTTTCAGTGTGTGGGACACTCAGGGCTGCCTTTCCAAAAAGCTGGTCATGGTGCTGGCAGCATTCCTCTGTCAGCACCTCAAGTTCCTTCTCAGAGAATTTCAATTTCCTCTTCCTTCCAGCACTGCCTGTGTCTTCCATGGTTGCAGCTGTTCCTCCAGGTAGTTGCTCAGCAGTTTGAAAAGGGTGTGGTCCTCCCTCCTCCCAGGTGTATTTGATGACTTTCTGGCTCTGATGTCATCAGCATGAGCCAGGAAGTGTTTTTCCAACTGTTTTTCTGCACCTGCATGCAATTTACGGCACAGTTGCAATTTGCAACACCCGACTCGCAAATTGCGAGTTCATTTTTAGCGAGGTCGCAAAAAGCGACCTCGCTAACAGTTGACTCGTAATCTGCTGTGCGACATCATTTGCGAGTCGCAAATTGATGTTGCTTTTTTTGTTGGATCCCATTTTGTGAGTCGGAAATTGCGAGTAGCAATGAATCACAATTTCCGACTCGCAAATTTTTCCCTTCCTAGATCTGGCCCTTAATTCAAAAACTTTTTTGAAAATAAAAAGGGAATATGCAATGAAGAAAAAAAATGTTATCATACTGAGCTACTGTCATAAAGAGGTAAAATACTTCAAACATGACTCCCCGTATTCAATAAGTGGGACACAGAAAAGTAATTTCAATCAAGTACTGGTATGCAAGCTCAACAACGGAATGTCATCAATCAATCCGTGGACATGAGTGCTAAATTTAAACACCCAACATTGTTTTTTTTCAAACAAAGACTTGAGTCCCACTCTGTAGACGTTTAGCAGAGTCCAAAACCACCCACTACATGTCCTCACTACAATGTTCAGAATCAATGTAGTGGATGCTCAATTTAGCCATGGAGCGGCTACATCTAATATTACTGTGGTGCTCATTAATCCTTATTCTAACCGGTCTTGTGGTCATCCCTATATATCTGAGATCACAAGGACAGGTGATCATGTCAATGCAATTGTGGGTGTTATAGTTGGTGTGTTTCAAATGGCGCCAGGTGCCTATTGGTTCAAGATCTAAAACGTCAGTTTGGTTAGTAAGGGAACAAACATTGCAATTCCCACATGGAACATGTCCTAATATGGGAGCAGACTAAAAAAATGTGGTCTGCTTTGATGTGGTGCACGTCATGGTAGGGCTGGTATGGACTACTAGATCTTTAATAATGTTTGTTCTCTTAAAGGCAAACAAAGGTTTTGAGATAGACACACCAGCACAGTTGAGAATAGGCCATCTCCTGGTAACTAATTTCTTTAAAGAATTGGAGAGAAGAGTGAACGTAGTGACACATGTCAGGCGAGTGTCTGTCGCCTTTGTTTCTGTTGACAATAGTGCCCCATATTTGGTCATCCTTTTATCTGTACAGGCTGACCAGGCAGTTACGATCAGCTACATGCAGGAAAGTTATAATTCATAAATCTTGAAAGCCAAGATGGAGTGCATGCTCCTTCTCTGTGACAGCTGCCAAATTATAGAACATTCTGCCAAGATACATTCCTAAGATGAACTTTCGAAAGCACTTAAAAACTTGGCTCTTTACTTCCTACTTTAGACCTTCCCACTCTCTCTGATTACAGGAACTTCCTCTCTTCTCCCTTTTCTAGCTAGGATTTCGTTTCTTTACTTTTCTCAATTTTACTCTGGGTCAGGCTTCCCATGAGGTAGTTTTGGAACTTTTGGCGCAGCGCCTTGAAACACTTCAGCTTAGAACACGTTATAAGTTTTATTTTCATTTATTTTCATTCACGTCATTTTATGTAGATGTCACCCAGCAACCAAGTTTCAATGACAGACTTCTACAACAATATTGTTACAGTGTGAAACGTACAGCAAGGACATGTATTGCATTACTTCTCCAACCTGGAGTCAGTGTGTCTCTTGCCTAAGTACCATAGGTCCTCTGAGAATCGTACCTAAACTTGAAAATATCAAAGTTTTCTCAAACAATTTGAAGATACTTTTGTTGTGTGCATGTCACAGGTACATTTTATGAACTAAGGCTAACTAAATTATATACAATTCTTTATCACTTAGATGTAGCTGAAGTTTGGGCCAGGTAGTGAGAAAATAGTGTGAAAATTCAATTCATGTGACATAATCTTCCCTTTATAAAACGGCTTATAGATAAGCAATCACATATATAAAAACACACCGTTTGTTTCGAATGTTTTCTTTTTCAGAAGTGAAATATTAAGCAGCACATAAATACACTTTTAATTTCGGTTCCTGTGGATTTTCGATTTCCTAAATTGGAAACATAGGGCCAGATGTAAGAAACAGTTTGCATGTCGCAAACAGCAAAATTTTCTGTTTGCGACGTGCAAACTGCACTTTGCAACGCACAAAACCCATTTTGTGATTCAGTAACCTGGTTACCAAATCACAAAACGGGTTTGCGAGTCGCAAGTAGGAAGGGGAGTCCCCTTCCTAATTGCGAGTCGCAGTGCAATGCCAGATTGCTGTGTGACCGCGAACGCGGCCGTAAACCAATTGCAGTTTGCACCCATTTCAAATGGGTGGTAACCCATTCTCAAAAAGGAAGGGGTCCCCATGGGACCCCTTCCCCTTCATGAATGGAACTGCAAACATTTTTCAGAGCAGGCAGTGGCACTGCCTGCTCTGAAAAAATGAAACGAAAACATTTCGGCCCGTATTTATACTTTTTGACGCTAAACTGCGCTAACGCAGTTTAGCGTCAAAAATGTTTGCGCCGGCTAACGCCATTCTGAAGCGCCATGCGGGCACCGTATTTATTGAATGGCGTTAGCCGGCGCAAGCAGACCGGCGCTGCCTGGTGTGCGTGGAAAAAAAACACGTACACCAGGCAGCGCCGGCGTAGGGAAAAATGGCGTTAGGGCGTCTTAAAATGGCGCAAGTCAGGTTGACGCTAAAAAATCGTCTTAACCCGATTTGCGCCATTTGAAACGACGCCCAGACGCCATTTACATGACTCCTGTCTTAGTAAAGACAGGAGTCATGCCCCCTTGCCCAATGGCCATGCCCAGGGGACTTCTGTCCCCTGGGCATGGTCATTGGGCATTGTGGCATGTAGGGGGGCACAAATCAGGCCCCCCTATGCCAAAAAAAATAATAAAAAAATAAAAAAATTATACTTACCTGAACTTACCTGAATGTCCCTGGGGTGGGTCCCTCCATCCTTGGGTGTCCTCCTGGGGTGGGCAAGGGTGGCAGGGGGGGTCCCTGGGGGCATGGGAGGGCAGCTGTGGGCTCATTTTGAGCCCACAGGTCCCTTAACGCCTGCCCTGACCCAGGCGTTAAAAAGCGGCGCAAATGCGGGGTTTTCTGCCCCGCCAACTCCCGGGCGTGATTTTTGCCCGGGAGTATAAATACGACGCATTTGCGTCGCAGTCATTTTTTGGGACGGGAACGCCTACCTTGCATCTCATTAACGCAAGGAAGGCGTTCACGCTAAAAAATGACGCTCTTTCCTCATACTTTGGCGCTAGACGCGTCTAGCGCCAAAGTATAAATATGGCGTTAGTTTTGCGCCGAATTTGCGTAAAAAAAAAACGACGCTAATTCGGCGCAAACGGAGCATAAATATGCCCCTTCATTTTTCGTTTTATTAATGCATCTCGTTTTCCTTTAAGGAAAACGGGTTGCATTACAAAATAAAAAATAAAAAAACTGCTTTATTAAAAAGCATTCACAGACATGGTGGTCTGCTGTCAGCAGCAGGCCACCATCCCTGTGAATGCCATCACTCGCAAGGGGTCGCAAATTGCGACCCACCTCATTAATATTAATGAGGTGGGTCTTTGCGACCCCCTTGCGAGTCGCAGATGGTGTCAAGGACACCATCCTACATTCCAATTTGCGACTTGCAAATTGCGAGTCTCTCAAGTCGCAAATTGGAATCTACCTACATCTGGCCCATAGTCTAGTGGATTAATGTGTCACTAGCCCATTGGAAACTGAAATACCACTAGAATAAAACGATGCTCTCCAACCTCTAAAATCGCTTTTGCAGAAGGAAAAAGTAAGCCTAGTAAATGGGTTACAGGGCATGTTCTCCCTGAAACATTTTCGAATATTTTAGGTAAATAACCGGAGAATTGTGTCTCATATTGCTCACTTCTCAAGAATTTCGAGAACACCCCTGTGTTCTTGCATACTGTGCTACTATGGAAATGTTGTAGAAATAACCGACTAAAATGCTTCAATCAGATCTACTCCAAATGGCAAACAACTCCTTAAACTGACAGCCAGATATAATAATAAATAAATATTTTTTGGACATCTGCTCTGGCATGTTTGCCTTCGAGGTCCAGACATGGTTCTGCTAACATCGTTTTTGATGTACAACAGAAGGTGGCAAATTCTGTAGCACTGCACGTAAAATGAGACTTTTTATTGCAAACCAGTGTTTATGGTACTGAACCTAAAAGAGTATTGTTCTGTTCCAATAAAGGACATCGGAGAAAAGTAGAGATTTTGAACTAACTTGAATCTGGAAGCATTGGGCATCTACGGTCCTTCACTGAGGGCTGCGTTCCTTGTATCTGAATGAATATCACCCTTCTGATGACAATGTGTTGCAATGACATCTAGATGAAAGTGTGCACAAAGAAGATGTTTCACAGATCGCTATTGTTAACTACTGCAGAATGGGTCAAAGAAAAAATGTTGTACAATGCATATTCATAGAAACATCCATTTTCATAGTCTGCTGTATAAGCATTTTCCTTAAGAACAGTGGGAAATACCCAGGAGATTTACATTCACAGGGTGAACACTATTTTTTTAGTAAGCAAACGATTGCTGAATAATTGGCAGACATCAAATGACGAACGTATTTTGGAGGGTACACATGTCAATGAAAAAATGCATTTACCTTTTATTTCAAGTATCTTATATACTGAAGATGTGATAGTCAACAAATTTAGCAAAACGTAGCGATCAAGTACACAGAGACCAATTCACACTGCATGCCTATTCTGAATGAGCATTCTGAAATGCTGCACAATACACCCACTCTACCTACCAAAATGTATCACCAAACAGACCTTATCCTTTACCCCTAATACTGCCAACAAAATGTCTGTTTAATTTTGCCTTTGGAAGGAACAAATGGTTTGTCACGAAGCAACGTTCCATGCTAATAAAGACAACATCCTTCTCCGCACTACTTTGTCATTACAGATACATGCCTTGGGGACAGATATAGTTACTATTAGTCATAGTAACACACCAACATAAATAAACATAAGGAAATGCACCAATACAGCAAACAAGCCCAGTGGGACAGCACACTTGACATATAGCCTTTCACCATTGAAAAGGCCTGCTGAGATACGACAAAATACAAATCTTTGGCTTCTGCAAATTTTTGAACTGGCAAGAGCCCAAAAATATAAAAGAGAATCAAAAACGTATAACACATGCAATGTAATCATTCTTTAATTTAGAAACTTTCTTGCTTGCCAACATGAGGTGTACAATGTAGAAAAATGCATTTCCTGTAGTTCTCTCACAAATTCTTTCTTAGCTTTCCTTGACATTGAAATAAAACAATTTGAATAGGATTGGGCAAGCAGATGATTGCATGAAAGCTCTGTCACTGAGTCGGATACTACATAATAATGACACTAATCTCCCAAGACTCCTCTTTAGCATGAGCTTTTAAACTCGACACAGTTTATTGACCAACTAGTCAACTGCACGAGACAGTTTTACTGCTATGCGTTCCCTTTTATTACTACTACTATGGTTTTACTAGGTATAATGCACACACAGACCTATAGTATTGGTCCCCTAACTGCCCGCTTTTATACGTCTGATTCTTCTTGTTTTGAATATTTCATACAGATCGCTCTTAGGGAAATTATTCGTATAAAATCAGCGATTTACAGCTGCAGTGTAGGTGTCCGCCTCGTCTACATGACCTATTCTTTAATGTGCAGTTGCACTTGGTCCCTTGTCGTAAAGCGGTTCTTTGATGTTAAAACGTAAATCTCATTTTTAGGGTTGAGTGCACAAGCCCCCGTCCCTGTTGTAATCTCCCTTTGGGCTTTTAACGACGCCCACGTCACGCCTGTCACTTTCATTGGTTTGTGGGCTTGCCTTTTAAAATTCTCTTGATTTAATTAGTGAAAGGTATGCATACGTCATGCCTTTTTCAGTGTTTAGACTTTCTCGAGCACACTGGCCAACTACTGAAAACATACAAGGCTCCATGTTTTCAGCCTGATTTCTGCACTACTTTATCTTTTTATTTTCCATGCAGCACTATTGCACTGGGTTTTACGTAGTGCGATCGTGCTCAGTCTTTTGGTTTTCAATTTCAGCACGATTGCGCTGTGTTTTACATAGCGTGATTGCCCTTGTTTTTTTCCTTTCAATTTATGTGGCAATAACGGTCCCCTTAGGAGTTTACAACGCTAATAGCTCTAACTCCAGCAAATGCGAGACCAGTTACATTGCAAATGCTTGTTTTGTCTGTTACTGCGTGTGATTTAGGAGAAAACGGAAACATTTAGCAAATTAATAACTCTATTAACATACGGATTGTATGGCTTAGTAAAACACTGCTCTGATTGATGCTGTTGATATGGTCCTGTCACGTTTTGCAGTTACTAAGTTGGGAGGTTTTATTTTTGTTTGTTTTTAATGAAAACAGCTAAAATACAAAAAAAATATATATGAACGGCATAGAAGGTTCTTCCTTGACCCGTGCGCATTTATGTTTTATGAAACAACAGATACTTAGCCCACAGACATGCATACAGTAAAAGATAGTTACTGCTAGGATATCAAGTGTTCTCCATGTAACAACAGAATGAAGCTGGTTTCCATGTGACTGATATGCATGTTTTCACATGATCACGTTTTTTTTTAATAACACGTGCTGAAAAAGTTGTATCCTTTCGTGGTGTTGGGAATAAGAGTTAATACTACTAGATAGCTCGGAGGCTGTTGATTACACAAGAATGAACGGCTCAATCAGGTCTGCTAGATATTGAACGTGTGACCTTCGGTTTATTTACAGTCATCACAAGAAAGTTAGCTTTACTGCAGTACGTATTGCCGACTATAAATCAGTGACAATGTAGTTACGGATGAATTGTAATTGCATGTAAAAATCATTTTTCATGTCTAACACCTTTTGCTCCATCTGTACAATTTTGCGAAAAAAGACTGGTCACACTTTAGATCAGGCTGTTTCAGAAGAAATAACCTTCCACACAGTGCACGGTTAGAGAAGGCTTTTAGTGGAAAAAGGGTTGAGACAGTTCCTCTTTCGATAGCTCCTCTGCCTGAAGTCTGTTTCTTGAAAGCTCTTGCATTTTTATTATGAAACTGTCAGTAATGTGACGTGGAGTACGGCCTTATTAAAGGTGGACGTGTTTGATTTGTGGAAAAGGTGTGGTTGTGATATGTACTATAGGGGAAGCCTTTTCGTAGGTCCTGACAATTAGTCTGGTGGAAGTATTTGAGGTCTCTTTCCCTGGTGTAATTGTATTCTGTGCGTTCACATACCAGCGACAAATGGAGCATCAAGATAGCTAGAGTTATCTTTGAGGCAGTGCTTAATTTGAGCTGGTGGTTTCCGGTGCTGGGCATGGCACTTAATTGTCAACACCAGCACTTATGACAACTGCCACATGGTGGCGCTGTTTGTGTGATTTAGCGATGAGTAGAACAACACTTATTTGTTAATTCAAACTACAGCAAAACAACTAATACCTGCCACCCAAGAAATGCTCATAGCTTTGCGGGCCTCTCACAGCCTGAACTGCCACACTTGTAGGAGTGTGTTGGCTTGTAGTTGTGTAGGTACCATCATTAGCAGCTCTGGCAATGGGTGGTGCTGTGGCCTCCAGTCGAGAGCCCTGACACTTATCTTAACTTAAGCACTGTTTTGAATTAATAATTCAGCAGTTCTTTCTGTGGCAAACCAGTTTGTGTAAGCATGAAAACCTGTGTTAATATCAGATGTGCCAAAGAACGCTTCATTCTGTAATCATTCATGTGAGAGAACAGGGCTGATTGCAGAGGCCCCCTAACATTTTGCCCCCATTTTCCACTTTTTGCTGGTGTTTTCCTGACTCTTATGGTGCCCTGGGTACCGCTAACCAGTCCAGGGCCTGTGCTCTGTGTAAAATCAGTATGCAAGTTAGGCTAATTATAATTGGCTAAGTCAACCTACCTATACATCCCTAGTATATGGTAGGGCATCTAGGTTTAAAGACCCTAGCATAGGTAGTGCACCCATCTGTGCACTGCTGAGGTGCCCAGTGTCATTTTAAAGGCAGGCCTGCCTTGCTGGCTGCTTCTAAATTAAAGTTGCATGCAAATTCGACTTTGGAATTAAAAGTAGTTCCAAAGTCTTAAACTACCTTATTTTTACATACAAGTCACCCCTAAGGTGTGTCATATGTGACCCTGGGCTGGGTGCCATGTAACTATAAGCAGGGACCTTATACAAATAATTTTATGAGCCATGGTGAGGTAAAACTGCTACATTTGTTTTTCCCTCATTGTAGTGAATGGCCTCCATAGGCTAGAAAGGGGAGACTTTATTTTAATTTAAAAAATCCCCTTAAGTAACAAATACCAGAAGCTTGGTATCAAATTAATTGTTATAATAAATCCCACAACTTGCAGTTGTTGGATTTAATATAACTTGTTCAGGTAAAGAGTTTAAAACTTTACCTGAAAAGTTGCCTGCCAACTTCAGCCCTGCAGTGTTTTAGGTGCTGTGCCCTGATTGGCCAGCCTCTGGCTGCCTGGACAGGCTGCCTTGATGAGGTGTGAAGTGGCCTGGCTCCACACAAAGAGATGTGCCTGAGGGAGGACATCTTCCCTCAGCAGATGGGGAAGCAGGAAAGGGGAGGGCTGCCAAACTGCTCTTCAAAGGCAGAGAAGGACATTTGGAGCAACCCAGCAACACCCTCACTTCCTGCAAACCCAGACAATTAGGTGCCCCCTTGATTAGATTAGGAGAGGGCAGAAGGGGGGGGGGGGTTTAGGATTTTTGACCACACCAGTGGGTGGGCTCAGCCAGATGTAACCTCCAAAAATCACTTTCAGCCATGATGGATTTTTTAGGAATGTTGCTCCCTGGGATTGAATTTTGCCATACTTCCCAGGAAGTGGTCATCACAGGGGGAAGGACCCTGCCCCTGATTGGAGAACCAGGATCCCCCTGTTTCCCCCAGAAGCAGGGATAAAAGTGGCAGACCTGCACCAACACCTCCGATCCCTATCAGATTCCAACAAGGAAGAACTACAGGAGAAGAAGGACTGCCCTGCTAGACCCCTGACCTGCACCTCGACACTGCACTCTGGAGGACTGCACCAGCTGCACACTTGGGCTTCACCAATAAAATAACTTTACCTGTCTTCTACTGCTTCAAGAAGGGACTCTCTGTTTGCTACAGGTACAAAGGAGCTGCCCAGAGTACCCTGCATCAAGTCCTGCAAGCAGAGCCCAGCTGACCAGGGTCCAATGGCCATTTGAGGAGTCTGACCAAGTGCATTCTGGGAATTGTAGTCCCAACTCCCAAGTAGCAACTCAGAGCTTCTGAAACCTTGAATCAAGTTGTAGACACTTCAAGGACACAAACAGGACCTCTGGAGACGTTTGGAGCAACTCCATAAGTTGAAGAGCTGCATTGTGGGAGTTGTAGTCCCAGACCCCAAGAGGCACACCAGAGTCTCTGACCCCTTAGCTGGTGCTATGGACCACTTTCCTGAATCAAACACTTCTGAAAGTAAGTGTGACAGTGTTACCTCATGGGTGGCCTGAACTCTGTACTTTGGGGGTCATTCTGACCCTGGCGGTCATGGACCGCCAGGGCCAACGACCGCGGGAGCACCGCCAACAGGCTGGCGGTGCTCCCATGGGCATTCTGACCGCGGTGGTACAGCTGCGGTCAGAAACGGGAAACTGGCGGTGTCCCGCCGGTTTCCCGCTGCCCAAGGGAATCCTCCATGGCGGCGCTGCAGGCAGCGCCGCCATGGGGATTCCGACCCCCTTACCGCCAGCCTGGCTCTGGCGGTTCTGACCGCCAGAACCTGGCTGGCGGTAACGGGTGTCGTGGGGCCCCCTAACAGGGCCCCTCCAACATTTTCAGTGTCTGCCAAGCAGACACTGAAAATCGCGACGGGTGCAACTGCACCCGTCGCACCCCTTCCACTCCGCCGGCTCCATTCGGAGCCGGCATCCCCATGGAAGGGGGTTTCCCGCTGGGCTGGCGGGCGGCCTTCTGGCGGTCGCCCGCCAGCCCAGCGGGAAACTCAGAATGACCGCCGCGGTCTTTCGACCGCGGTACGGTCTTCTGGCGGTTCCCGCCAGGCGGGCGGCTTCCGCCGCCCGCGGAGGTCAGAATGACCCCCTTAGTTCCTTTCCAGTGTGACCTTTTTATCCCTTTTAGCGCTAGTTGCTTCTATGCTCTAAAAAGCATTAATTCTTTTAAAATGTGTATCTCTGGTTTCTCTTATCCGATTTTATTTGTTTTGGTGTCATTTTAAATCTAAAAATATTTCCTATTTTTACAAATTGATTTTGTGTTGTTAAACTGTTTCCTAAATTGTATTTAATTACTGTTTTGTGATATTTGAATGCTTTACACTTTGTCTCCTAAGTTAAGCCTTGTCGCTCGATGCCAAGCTACCACGGGTTGAGATGTTTTTAATTTACTGAGACCTGACTGGACCTAAGTGGAGGTTAGTGGCCTAAATGTAGATACTTACCTGCTCTTACCAATACCCCTTTTCCAACAATTCATATTACCAATGTAACAATTTTTTGCATGTAGGTGAGCTAACCAGTGCGTCAGTTAGAGGTCTGTGGAACATTGCTATAAATTAACTTGTGACTGGGAAGATACACTGGAATTCCTGGTGATATTACTTTAAGAGGTGTGGAGTCGCTGACTGGGCACAAGGTTGCTGCATTTGATTAATCTAGTTAGGGTGTTTTGTAGATAGAAAAAGGTCACCCAAAGTTGTGAAATGTGAAAGTTACATCTTATCATTTTTAAAAGGCAAGGTAATTTTGTGATTTCCTAATCTGGAATAATTCATAATTACACAGTATACTATGATAAGAGCTCACATCCCATGACGATCCATTTGAGAGCGACACCTCAATTAGTAGCAATTTGATTAATGCACAGCTTCATTAACATTTGTGAATATTTAATTTTACCTGAAAGCCAGTGTAGAGTCAAGAGAGATGTTATAATGCAATGCCCTAGTTTAAAATATAGGAGAAGACTGGCTGCATATTGTTTGCACCTGGTAGCATTTACACTGGAGGATGTTTGTTAGCCTTAAGTACATTGGGACACCCTATGGAAGGCAGAATCTATCCAAAGAACATGAGCATAATCATATGAGTTTTACTGCAGCAATAATCCAGGATTCTAAGTTTAGGTCATTCATTAGGGAAATTCCTAAAACTTTTAATGTGTTCATTAGGGAGGTGTCTATCGCAGATCTGCAGGCCAGGATGGGATCTCTTCATCGAGTGCCTGCTTGCCACATATGAGAAATTCTGTTTAATTTAGACTCAGTTTAAGATAGTGAGTGACTATCAGCTCTTTGATGGGTATTAAGCAAGGCCCAACTATTGGTGAAGAAGTGCATCTTTTCTATGACCCGTTATATATATATTTTCTAAACTCATCCAAAGTTGAGACAAACAGTTGCAGTACTTCTGTATAGTGGAAGCAAGGCTGCACTTTGCCAGGCAGGTCAGTTTGGTGGAAAACATCAGTTTTATATTTCTGTATTTCTGTATTTCTTATCACAAGGCTTCCTTTTTAGAACAGGATTATTTAATGCAGATGTAAACTCTTTTGTATGATGTCAAAACAAAAAGAAACATTGGTGATTACATTTAGTGCCTCATTGAAATCTTGGTCAGAGAAGTGACGGAGCACCAACACCAGCTCTTTGTCACCTCCAAATTGCCAGTAGGTAGAAAGGAGGCCATATGGGAGTCAATTGTCAATAAAGTCAATAGTGTGGCAGAGGTTAAGAGGACTGTCACTGTTTAGAAGAAGATCTGGCACAATTGCAAGTATTGAAGTAAAGAGAAATTGGCCAGGAAATGAAAGGCAGCACTGCAGACTGGAGGTGGAAGTGAAACACCCCAGGATGACCTGGATGAGCTAGAGGAGATGGTGGCAGCGGTCATCCTGGAGGAGCTGGTTACCAGAGTTGTAGGACAGGACGACACAGGCTTTCAAGACCTACCACAAATGCAGGGTAAGTTGCTGTGGGGGGGCAATCTTGAAACTAACAAATGGCAGAAAGGGGAGGTGCATATAACACATTGAATGCATGCAAAAGGCTTGCGTCAGGACACAATAATGCCCAAACACTTCTAATGCACTCACACCTTATCAGCTATATGCACAGATCACTACTCAACCCACACATCAATCCCTACACTGTTGTAACCGAACCACCTGCCCATGTGTAACACTCATGGGCAACATATACAACACTTGTTGACCAGGGTGACCCAACAAGAACTGCACGACGCCTCAATGCACCATTGGGTATGGCCACAAAAGTGATCAGATACCACATATGGGGCATTTATGTGATCATCATCTGTGCTGTTGTACAAGTAGCTTCCATGTCACCAAGTAGCAAGGTTGCCTGTGTACTGGGAATAGTTGGTGTTGTCCACAAAGGGACACCTTCATACATAACAGCTACAAGTGGTCTCACTATCTCACTAGGGGCACATATGTATAAGCTTTTACTGCAACATTAGCTTCATGTCATATGATCATTTTGTAAGATGCCAATGTGGACTCAAGCCGCCGATTTCACTTGTGCTACCTTAACAGAGTTACACAATTCTTGAATAGATCCATTTTGTACATCCTTTCACCACAATATGTCATATATGATGTATGCAATGAAAAATTTCATACGCAGATAGGGAAGAACAAATGGGGCAGACATTCCATAAAAATTGCACTGTGCTATCTGTAAACTTTGCTTTGCTGTACTAGTGACACCATATATGGTGCCAATGCAATAAAGCACCACAATAGTGAAATAAATCAGAATGTTGTGGGGAAATGTCCACCATGGTGACCAGTAGTCTTAATAAAGTTGTTCCATGGTGTTGTTGACTGGGGCAAGAGAGCTGGTAGGAAAACAGTAGTCTGGGATCAATGTATTAAATATACAGAAATTTTGCTCAATGTATGATGCACAATGCAACACACAATGAACCGCGGCACCTTGTCACACGCCCACCTGTCACTCACACACCACCCTTGAATTCCTGGACTACACTGAACCAAATACAGATGTGCAATATTTGTAAAGGCATCAGAAGCTGAGTGGGTCACATGTGTTGCATGGGAATATCCCAAGTATATACATGGAATACCTACTACATGAAGTGTCAGGTGTGAGAGGGGGAGCATGAGATTGAGGACATTGGCAAGGTACTTGTCAGCTACTACTATCCACCACTGGAGTGCCCGGTAATGAAAAGATGCATTGGTGGAGCACTATCATGTCTGTGTCTGGATTTTGTGCCACATATGTATCCATTTATGAAGAAAGACACAGTGCAACAGCTCAGCTTACTGTGCTGCATCATGTCAAATATGCAGGGCTATGTAGTTGTCAGATAGTCAATGAATTCCTTTACTAACCTTGTTTATGTCACAACATATGACGGACTTTGCCACACAAACTGCATCATATAGATGTGTCCCTCTTGCCAGTCCTAATGCACATGTGCAGGAAGGTACACATCCTGCAATTTCTTCTATCAGGAATGCTGTCTACCACTTACAATGATTGATGATGATTTCAACCTACATTGAAAGTAGTCCACAAAAGGATTACAACAATGTCAGTCACTAGTATTATGACTACAATGCCACCGCTGATGTGGTGTCCAAACATGATGCATCCACACATCAACAAGCCTGAAAATGTGTAACATTCTGATGCTTCCTCACGTGTGCTGTCTGAGTGATAGAAGTGGGTAGGCTTTCCACATGCATCCCCCCAGCCACTTTGAGTCATGTGTTTAGCATCCTGCACCATACAATGTAATGATGGACCACCATGTGTGTGTGTGTGCAAGGAGGAAGGTCTACTTCCAGCAAAACAACGCTCATTTCATAGATGTAGGCATCCTAACAACTCTGCAACAAGGACACCTGTGATGCATGGATGAGTGTTCTGCAAGGAGGGAGAAATTCCTGTTTGCACACACACACACAAGGTGACTGAATCTCAGAATAGGCAGTGCAGGATGCTGGACACATGACTCAAAATGGCTAAGAGTGTGCATGTTGACAGCTCAGACCCTTCCATCACTCCAACAACACACATGAGGGGGCAGAGGAGTCAGTTACTCAAATATATCTAAAAACAAATGCTAAATATTCTGCACATCTTCATTTGTGGTGTGTGCACAAATCCCTAACAACTCCCATGACATGCATACATAACACAGTCAAATCAATGAAAGTGGAAAATATACAAAATACCATGATAAGGCAATCTAGGTAGAGGTAACATACTGAGGAATGGTGGCTGGCAGATTGTGTCAATGGTGACTCCATTGAAATGATGCTAATGTGGCGCACTGTTCCACTAGGGCTTCATAAATATGTTCCTTGAAGTGTGGGTCTGTAACATGTCACAAAGACACCAGTAGCAAGTAAATGATGACTTATGTCAACAGCCACCACAGTCAATATTGACCTTTCATTATCCCTTTGCAGAGGATGAAGCCTTACATTCTGCAGAGCTGCCTGTCCTGGATTTTTCTGATGATCTGCATGACCAGCTGCTGACCATCAATGCTGACTCTCTCCAGGATGTCCTGGGTTCCTTCCAGACACCATCTCCAGTCACAGGTAGGACACACAGCATTACATTGTCTCCACATGAACCATCCAACAACCAACACACTGCACCGACCAGTCCAGCCATAGCCCTGGAATCTGAGGACCCAGACATTACCTTTCAGAGTCCAGTGGAACTGGCACAGCAGGTGTGGGGGGATGGAGACCATGTCTGGCAACCTACAGGGAGTTCAAAGATGCCTCAGTCCAAATGAGGACAACTCGGCTGCCATCAGATGCACTCAGTCTCCGCTATGTGGACTCCAGCTGTCCCTGGTCAACATAGTTGCTGTCCTGAGGCAGAAGCTGGAACAATTGCCCTCCCAAAGTGGCAGCAGCATGATTGACAACTGGCTTGGGGCTATCCAAAATGTCCTGGAGTCCATGCAGTGGGATCTTTCCTTTCTCAGTAAAAGCATGGCTACCTACCACCATGATGTAGCTCCTGTGTTGTAAAACCAGCAGTTCCTCGATGAAACAGTGATGCCTTTCTCTTCCCCACAAATAGCAGATGTCAGGACCTTTGCTTCCACATCTCTGTCCCCTGATATGTGTGCCCCCCTCAACTTCAACAACACTTTCCAGGGCACAGAAGGCACCACAAAGGATGAAGATGTGGAAGGAACAACATTCATTAGAAAAAACACCCAATAGCTACAGTCTGTACCACATGGACAGTATCTATTTAGTTCAGTGCTTAAGGTCATGCCAGTGTAGTGACACCTGACACTTGCCCTCTTTACCACTGTTGACTCATCATGCCTGGAATGGCATAGTCTCATTTCCAACCTATTGTCAAATTGGACACTTCCTCATTGAGGCTCACCTCTCCTACATATGTCTCATGACATGTCCCTCACCCCTGGAGTCTGACTTGACATTCAATGGCTTGGGATCTCTCATGGGGTCAGTGAACTGTACATTGTACATTATCTGGTACAAAACTTGCCTATGTAAATAAATTACCATAATCAAATATGTACTGTATTTTGCTGTGATCCATCACTGTTTCAAATGTATGCATTGTGTGAAGATAGGACCATGATCACAGAACAAAGGGACATGTGTGGCTTTTTGTCTGACACAAAGCCACACACAGACCCAAATATGATTAAGGTGACTGATTGCATTGTGAACTGTGATAAAATATCTGAGTCTTCCAAGCATGTGATAAACAGGTACCATGCAAGTTCACACGTGGCATGTGTGGTTCAGAACACAAGTGTATGGAAGTATTCCTGATGATTGTACCAGTACAACATTGATGTGACCAATAAAATAGGCATGTGCAAGACTGTGAGGGGCAGCCATTTGAGTGTCAATATCTGTTCCCCAAATGAGGTGTAGTGCAATGTGCTAAACCTTTCAAGGATGAATGTTACAAAACACAGCACAAACAGCATACGTTGCATGACTACCTGTCTTAGAATTTATATCAATATTCAATCTGAGTGCCAGGAACTGCATTGAAAAGTGAACTGAGTAGTTCCGCTGCCAGACAGGTCCTTGGTCAGAGGAGATACACATAGTCACACATGTAAATCAATACTTAATGTATAACCAAAGGTATGTGTTTAATGTGGCCAGTGAAGACATGATAAAACCCAGACAGTTAATAATCATGGGCACCATACTGTAGAAAACTAACAAGATTTATTATTACTATGAAACACTACCTATAACAAAAACCTAAACTACACACTAACCTCCAGTAATCTAACCTATACTAACTTATATTAACTTATCCCATTAGCTGTCTATCCTAAACTAAACTTACCTTATTTATGTAAGGCCACACAATAAACAATAACCTCCCTTAAGAGACAACAGACAAGTAGGACAACATAAACTAAAGCTAAACATAGTCTAACTAAACCTACTGCCTAAACAAATATATATGTTTTTGTATTTTTGTAAATTATTTTATTTTATTTTTTAAACTTTTACCCCTATACATAACCCCCTCCAACATCCACAAAACACAAAAGATTCCTAAATCCCGCCCCATTAACTATACTAACGATTACCTACAACTAATCTACTCTATGCTACCTAAAACCCACTAAAACTATTTACAATGGACACTAGGGGAAGAGATGGTACTGGGAAGATGATACTGTCCACACTTAGAGTTTCTTCAGCTTCTAATTGATGTATTTTGACAGTTTGTAGTTTCTTGCATTATCCTCTTCCTGTTTGGCCAACCTTGCTTTCACCTCTGCCATGTCTTTACGCATATCTGCCTCAAAGGTTGAGCCAGTGGCAGCTGGGTGTGGCTGTTGCTGAGATGCTAGCATTGTATGAGCTGTGAAAGTGGAGGGGGCAGGACTTGCTGAGGCACCGCTGACCTTCTGCGTTGAGGTCACACTCTTCTTGGATATATTTGTAGGCTGTTTTGCTGATCTCCCATGTGGAAATACGTGCCACGACCCCAA
The DNA here is from genome assembly GCF_031143425.1 of Pleurodeles waltl. Taxonomy (NCBI): domain Eukaryota; kingdom Metazoa; phylum Chordata; class Amphibia; order Caudata; family Salamandridae; genus Pleurodeles; species Pleurodeles waltl. Next base: position 447,153,936 of record NC_090438.1, on the reverse strand, counting down.
TGTCTTCCCTCTTCTGTACCTTTTGGCCATCCTGCCACATATGGACCTCGCAGATGTGCCTGAACCACTCTGCCCTCTTTTCAAAAGCACACCTTTATGTTGGAGTCATTGTGGCCGCTAAAACATGAGGATAACATGCTGTAAAAAACTGCGTTGTTACAGCATCTTAAGATGACACATATTGTTCACCAGATATCCTAAAACAATGTCAAGACCCAAATATATACCAATCTGCCCTCCAGGCATCTATGATACATTGTTTACTTTGCAGGGATAAAGGCTATCCAATGTTGCACACTATCTGTGCACAAGCACGATGCATCTCCTAAGTACCAGGCACACACTCACCATACACATCTCGTACACATGTGATGTGACCATGCTCGCTCATAATCATCATGATGGTTAGATCATGTAGACTCTTCTACACACATCTTGTTTGCTACGATCCGTAGAAATGCACTCATCAATCTGGAGAAGAGCTGAAATCTCCATGTGTACTCAATAAACTGTTGACCTTCTCAAAAAACTCCTTGCATGGCTGGTGCCTCACTTTCATTTTGAAGATTAGTGAAGCACCAGTGGTGCAAGTGTCTTATTGATAATCCCTTTGGAGACCTCAAAACATAAACATAAATTGCACCATGTCCAGAGTAACCATGTGCAACATGTGGCACACAGTGCAGTAACATGTTGTGACTAATATGTTGTCAGCAACCATACATTTCTGAAAGCCTGCACCTCTGACACATATCTTGACTGACATCACTGTGTTTATGGACATAATTACTTTTTCCAAAGACTCACTAATCCATTGCAGCGCACATTGGCCCCTGTGCATCATTCAACACATTCCATTTCCTCAACATACCATCAGACATGACGTCGATACCCAAGGATAGATGATGGTACCTTAATTGACACATGCCATTTGAACATGGCATTTCACACATCATACTCTTAGACACACAACCCTTGATACACACATGTGAAATACAAGGTAACACTTGCTGCATCAGGGTCTTCAAAATGGTAAGCCTCGCCAATAGTGTAGGGTGGAGGCTCACCTGCAAGACATGACAGGAAGACATAGCTGTAATATTGTTGAACAAAGAAAAGCATGGACAATTGCTACACATTCCTATTGTTTAGCTGAGTGACCTAGTCAACTTAGTTTTAGGAATGGCCAACTGACATCTATAATATGTCAGTCAGACAGAGATAGTTAGCCCATACAAACATTTTAAGATATGGGATTCACCCATACATACATGTCTCAGATACATATGTTACAATTTCTTGTGGACCGGATACTGTTAATTGACAGAAGCTTAGCACTTTGTAGTATATCTATGTGAAAATGGAGCAAGCAAGTAGATGCTTGGCCATTTTCAACCCCCTACTACCACCACTTAACGCCACCATGTGTATGTCATTTTTGACATATGGCACACCATGGCACATGTTAGGACACTGACATGGTAAAGTATGACATCATGTTGGCACTTAGCATGCTATGCACCATACATGAAGGTGCCAAACCCGCTAAGTGAAATTAGACATATTGAAAACAATGGCATTGTCATTTAACAAACCTGCCTTAGACACTCATTCAAGTTCACTTAAAAAATTGTGCAGTGGAAACTAGTAGATTCAATTACTTATTTTTTTGTGTGCCTCCTACTGCAGGAATGCACACCTTACATTCATCATGCTTGGCGCAGGCATCATGTGGCACCAGGCTTTGAAACAGCCACAATGCTTGCATTGTGCAACTTTTGACATATGCTGTGGCACTACTTGTCTCCATCAGCCACATTACCTTCAAAAACTATGACACTGATGTTGTAGTAGGAGCCAGTAACACCTTCTTCCATTTATGTGCTTGTTGTGTCACTCTGCTCATACATAACTCAAGGAACACACATACCCATGACTACCAATACTCCAGTGTTATGTTTGTCATCTCTTAAATATCACTTTACAAATTTCCACAGTTGTGAAGACCAGGATGGACATGTGTATTTGTGCCTGGAAAACATGAACCCTTGCACAATTACACATGTGTGTTCCATTCTTGGCATTTCAATATGTATATGCGATATACAAGGTACAAAGAGGGGAATGTGCAAATTGTCTGCAACCAGTGCATTGTTGACCTCTCATAAATGCAGGTTGGCTGAGACAAAACTTACTGTCCTCACCTTTGTCATTACATGCTGCATTAATCCGTATGTCCTACTGTCATGCACATACAAATAAGGATGTTGCTATGTATAAGGGGGACTTAGCAACAGGTCTGCCAACCCAAATCACCAGGTGATCCAGGAGATCCTTTTCACGGGCAGTGAGGTCTGCCCACCGGTGCTTCAACTGATGGTCCGTGCACTCTACTGAGAAGATGCACCAAAGCTAGTAGAGCACCTTTCCCCCACGCAGCTTCCATGCCTCAGTTGGGTAGCCCATGATCACATGGGTACCCATAGCCACCATGTTGGGGAGGTAGAGGCACACCAACCATATGAACCCTTCAAGTTTATCCCCAGTCATCCTCTGTGCCGTTCCCTTCCATCATGCAGTTTCCCACTACTGCAACATAACTACCCCAAAATAGGAAAACTATTCCCCAAATAACCCCAACTAAACCACCAAACATGACTACCAACAACAATACTTACACAATAACAGGACAACAATGTACAATAAAATTACAAAATTTCCAAGATGGACAGGTGAGGTACTGGGTTTTTCAGAACCGGTACTGATCCGGTAACCCAGCGGTGCCAGGGTACACCCAAAGACCTCAGGTACTTTCCTGATTCAGACTACAGAAACTCAGAGTCTTCTAGGTGAAGTCAAAGATCGAATTTATTGGCTGCAACCAATTGACAAGTGTCCTAGAAGTACAACAGCACGATTTGTATGTTCTCAGGAGACTTTGGCCCTCATTCCGAGCCTCCGCCGCCCGCCAGGCTTCCCCCCTCCGAAATACCGCTCCGCGGTCGTAAGACCGCGGAGGGTATTCCGAGTTTTCCCCTGGGCTGGCGGGCGGTCTTCACAAGACCGCCCGCCAGCCCAGGGGAAAACTCCCTTCCCACGATGACGCCGGCTCGTAATAGAGCCGGCGGAGTGGGAAGGTGCGACGGGTGCAGTTGCACCCGTCGCGTATTTCAGTGTCTGCTTTGCAGACACTGAAATACTTTTAGGGGCCCTCTTACGGGGGCCCCTGCCGTGCCCATGCCATAGGCATGGGCACGGCAGGGGCCCCCAGGGGCCCCGCGACTCCCCCTCCCGCCATCCGGTTCCCGGCGGGAGAACCGCCAGGAACTGGATGGCGGGAGGGGGAGTCGGAATCCCCATGCCGGCGCAGCATGCTGCGCCGGCTTGGAGGATTCCTTTGGGGCAGCGGGAAACCGGCGGGAGACCGCCGGTTTCCCTTCTCTGACCGCGGCTGAGCCGCCGCGGTCAGAATGCCCCGCGGGGCACCGCCGGCCTGTCGGCGGTGCCACCGCGTCCCACGGCCCTGGCGGACTTGTTCCGCCAGGGTCGTAATGACCCCCTTTGTGTCAATGCAAAATCAGGTTTCCTTATATACAGTTTTTTAAGCTTCAGGCAAACATTCTTGACATTTTGGTTGGTCATTCACATGTTTTCACTACAAAGGAAAAACCAGTGTCATGATGAAACCTCATATTTCATGTCATCCAGCCCATAATAAATTACCCGGCAAGGCCTAGAATTTCACATCAGATAAGTGTGGACCCCCAATAAAAACGGGCACCTCCCCCTCGTAAAGTAAGAAGAAGAAAAGAGCAGGTGCAGGTGTGAGCAAGTTAGGCAGGGTGTGTGAGCGATAATAAGGGTTTTATGGCCTGGTGTGCCTTGATGCTATCTGATTCGGCCACTGGGAGAGGGACTGACCAAACAGGTTTGGCCTGAGGCAATGGTTCCAGCTTGCCCAGGTCAGAGAAAAGTCAATCAAGGTGTACGTGTCCTTGGAATCAAATCTGACTGTATTATAAGCCTATGTGAGGGCAACTTTTAAAATGGCTGTCGTGTATAAAATGGGAGCCACGAGTGCAGGACGAAAATGGCGATTTCGAGGTGAAAACGCTGCTGGAATTGAGCGAAAATGCTCATGCTTAGTGTACTAGTTATTATCGGTCTTTTGATACTAAAATCGTACTGCTGTGGCAAAGTAAATTACATGGGTCCAGAATTTTTAGAACCACAAACCCTCCTTTTGCCCTTACATAGGCAATAAACCTATTCTCATGCTAATCTGAGTCCAGGTCTATGTTTCTAAAGTCGTTGAGATGTTGCTGTAACATCATCCTAGTATTTAGCTCGTCTCTTGGTGCAGGTTTCCTTGAACATGAAGTAGCACAAAAAGGCCACATATGGCAGGACAAAATAAGGAATACCTCTATCTGCAGTAGGTGGCATAAGATCACACACCCAACAATTAGTGATGTTCACTACTAACTAGTGTTGATGCAGAAGCTGTACAAAAGAATTGCTTACGAATTCTGATCTTCTAACCTGCTCATGTTCAGGAAAAGGGTGAAAAGAGTGCAAAGAAACAATAGTAGGAAAAGACATAGGTTGGGAAGTGGGTGCAGAAGTCAATTGAGTAGAGAAAAACAATCCTACCCATAAATGACAACGTCATGTTTAAAAGACACTAGAAAACACGTTATTAAGAACATATAGACAACGGGAGAAAGTAGTGACCACTATGAAATAATAATTTTTCACAACCCTAACCAAAAAGCAAATCCTAAAATTATCTAGTAACATTTTTAGGGCTCCTCTGCATTTCAGTAATTTTTGTATGTTCAGGTGGAACAGTGGTGACTCTCATCAATGCTCTAAGGTGAAAAGGGGGTACTCTTTCCACAGAAAATGGACTTTATTCTGCTTTTACTAAACAGAATAGTACTTTAAAACAATGCCAGCAAAACAATCAGTCTCCTAACACCTAGTCTATACAATCACACGGAAACCTCTTGTGAAACCAACTATGCCCAGAGTCCGTTCAAAAAGCCTCTCTGGCAGGCTTCTATTGTCCATCAAATTTTCTTTTGTTGTTTTCTTTCGCATGGGCCTCTCAATTCAGGCATCTTCGTGAGAAAATACTGCTTAGTTGGAGTGCCCTCCTGGCAAACACCCACAGCTCACTCGAAAGTCTCAATGTCTTAAAGCAATGCACCAGTGTCTCTCCTCTGTGGCAGATACTACAAACAATGTGCTCTTCATTGATCAAGGGCACAAATCATCTCGTGCAGAGGCAAGCACCATTAATTGGGAAATAGCTCAAGCTCAGCAGCACTTTCAGACTCCAACACTCATTATTTAGTGTCAGAGGACGCTCAAACTGCTCTTTCATGGGCACCACAATATAGTGCCTTTTTCCAAACTTGAAATCTCCGGTGCACTGCCCTTCTTCCGTTGGAGCAAAGAAAAGGGGGTGTGTGGCCAAAACTCAGGCCAAGGGGCTCAAGGGATTGCACACTGTCAGAGGTTACCAGCACATGACAGGTAGAGAAATGAAACCTCAAAACAGCTCTGCCATCAACAACAGGAATCCTTCTCTTTAGCTCTTTTACACTGAAACTTTGGTTTTGTGATGTCCAACGCCGTCTGATGGAGCAAGTACGATACCATGCGCTGGCGATCGCTGTCCAGCTTTGCTACTTTCTGGGTGCTGAGACTGTAGGGCCAAGACGTCCGTCTTTCATCTGTAGCTGTCACTGATGGGAGTTAGGCTTAAATCAATGTCCTGCAGGTTATTATGACTTGATACCCGCAGAATCTAGTGACGTAGGAAATGTGCCACAGTTGTTAGTTTCCTTCAATTTAGTAAAAAAAAAAAAAAAACAGTTCATGGTTTTTAACAAGGGGACTGCAAGCAGGTGGTCTGCAATCTTCAAAGGAGTAGCCATACACCATGGGCATAAAATACAAAGACAAAGGCAGAAGGGCAAAACATGGTCTCTAGCATCTTTAATTGGGTTCTCTCCATTATTCTCTGCCATCTATAGCTACATGAGAATTCTATCTGAATGGATTTCCTCACACAGTGGCATTGTCTAATGGGGTAAACACATATTTGCCTCAATGATTAAGTCTAGGTGTTCCTCCTTACCTTAGAACATCTCAATAGAGAAATCACATGATACCGATTATCAGGGACATGTAGAAACCTTCCTTTAAAAACTGTGCATCAGGTGCACTATGCAATACACAGGCTAATAGTCAAATGTGCAAACAAAAAGACAAGAACTAGAGGGTCCTGATATTTGCATGATTAGGACACATCTGATCCCACCAAAAATTAAAGTAGCAGGAACAGAAGGGAACCGAAAACCAAATTAAAATAGACATTGAAAATTCGTCATGTTCAAAAAGGTAAACATAAGATATCTCCTATTGAGATGGAAAACTTGTCTTACTATAATATTGAGTCAGTTAACCAGTCTATCGCTACCCTGACAGTCAGGCTGGAAAACATTGAAGCAGGCCTAAGGCAAATTCTTGAAAACCAGTCTGGTCATACCAAAGGGAATTATACATAACATGGGGGTCCCTGGTATATCACTGCAGTCTGGAAATGTGAACCTGAACAATACATCAATAATAATAAAAGGGCTGACTGGTGAAAGGAATTCGAAAAAGAGAAATGGGACTAGGACATAGCTAAAATCTCAATAACTAAGCATGATGCTACATTGGTCAGGGGAAGTAACAAAAGAAAAAAAATCTATAGGAAGAACAAAAAAAAATTATTTGGGTGATAGTCAGGCATGTGACAAAACATCGAGAGTACGGGTGGTACACAAAGGCCAAAGTTACACAAATTTTAACTCTACCGTTGGCCACTACAACATATACGGTACTCCTAGCTAATGTTTCAGTTCCTTCTTCAGGAAAAAATGAAAACCTGGTTTTCTTTTAAGGAACGAAAGCCATATGCTACTTAGGAAACACACCATCGTTAACTAATGTAATATAGAAATTAGGCCACCTTGAGTCACAGATCTATAATTTCATCCTTAGGTCCAATCAAGGATACATAAATGTAGGGCTGCCTGTTCCTTTAAGGGAAGGGGCAGTAACGTGACTAACTGCAGGTGACACACTTTGATCCTGTATATCTCTTTTTATTTTCCTTCAATACCATTATAGCCAAATAGACATTCACTGGTGAAGTGTTGTCTTTTATGTTCACAGCATGAAATATCATTATCTGTGGAATTTAGTAACCAGAACAAGTTCAACCAACTGTTGCGTAGCGATGGGCATCGTCATGACCATCCCCTCACAACACAGGGGAGCTTGTAATAGTATCAAAAGCAGCAACAAACATGCAAAAAACAAATAAAAAATAATAAAAACGCACAAAACGTCAAGCCATCAGATATACTTGCTGTGTATCAAGCACAAAAAGCATAGACAAAACAATAGCATGTGTGAATAAGCGGTGGCACAACAGCAGAGAACTCTTCAGCATCGTCAAAGAGTTCTCCAACCCCAGCGCCAGCGCCAACGCTGTCACGCCCTCACAGGATTTGTGCGAATCCCTCGCCACTTTCTTCCATCGCAAGATCAGCGACCTCCACGACAGCTTCGGACACCAGACCCAACCATACACCACTGAACCCGCTTCCCCGGACATCACCCTCAACAACTGGACCCACATCAACACGGAAGAAACCAAATCCATCATGAACTCTATCCACTCCGGCGCCCCTTCGGACCCCTGCCCGCACTTCATCTTTAACAAAGCCGACGACATCATCGCCCCGCACCTCCAGACCGTCATCAACTCTTCTTTTTCTTCTGCTACCTTCCCCGAATGCTGGAAGCACGCTGAAGTCAACGCCCTACTAAAGAAACCTACGGCTGACCCAAGCGACCTGAAAAACTTCCGCCCCATCTCTCTTCTACCTTTCCCAGCCAAGGTAATAGAAAAGACCGTCAACAAACAGCTGACCACCTTCCTGGAAGACAACAACCTGCTCGACCCTTCACAAACCGGATTCCGAACCAACCACAGCACGGAAACCGCCCTCATCTCAGTCACAGACGACATCAGAACCCTGATGGACAACGGTGAAACAGTCGCCCTCATTCTCCTCGACCTCTCGGCTGCCTTTGACACCGTCTGTCACCGCACCCTAATCACCCGCCTACGCTCCACCGGGATCCAAGGCCAGGCCCTGGACTGGATCGCCTCCTTCCTCGCTAACCGCTCCCAAAGAGTTTACCTCCCTCCGTTTCGCTCAGAACCCACCAAGATCATCTGCGGCGTACCTCAAGGCTCATCGCTCAGCCCGACACTCTTCAATGTCTACATGAGCCCCCTCGCCGACATCGTACGCAAGCACGACATCATCATCACCTCCTACGCCGACGACACCCAACTTGTACTCTCCCTCACCAAGGACCCCGCCAGCGCCAAGACCAACCTACAAGAGGGTATGAAGGACGTCGCAGATTGGATGAGGCTCAGCCGCCTAAAGCTGAACTCTGAAAAAACGGAAGTCCTCATCCTCGGCAACACCCCGTCCGCCTGGGACGGCTCCTGGTGGCCCACGGCCCTCGGCACCGCACCGACCCCCGCAGACCACGCCCGCAACCTCGGCTTCATCTTGGACCCTCTTCTCACCATGACCAAGCAAGTCAACGCCGTGTCCTCCGCCTGCTTCCTCACTCTCCGCATGCTCCGCAAGATCTTCCGCTGGATCCCCGCCGACACCAGAAAAACCGTGACCCACGCCCTTGTCACGAGTCGCCTGGACTACAGCAACACCCTCTACGCCGGGACCACCGCCAAACTCCAAAACCGCCTGCAACGCATCCAAAACGCCTCGGCCCGCCTCATCCTCGACGTACCCCGCAACAGCCACATCTCCGCACACCTGAGACACCTGCATTGGCTCCCAGTCAGCAAAAGGATCACCTTCCGTCTTCTCACCCACGCACACAAAGCCCTCCACAACAAGGGACCGGAATACCTCAACAGACGCCTCAGCTTCTACGTCCCCACCCGCCCCCTCCGCTCCGCTGGCCTCGCACTTGCTGCCGTCCCTCGCACCCGCCGCTCCACGGCGGGTGGGAGATCTTTCTCCTTCCTGGCGGCCAAGACCTGGAACTCCCTCCCCACCAGCCTCAGGACCACCCAGGACCACTCCGCTTTCCGGAGACTCCTAAAGACTTGGCTGTTCGAGCAGCGATAACCCCCCCTTTCCCCCCTAGCGCCTTGAGACCCGCACGGGTGAGTAGCGCGCTTTATAAATGTTAATGATTTGATTTGATTTGATTTGGCACACAACACCATGTCATGTACTTTATGCACTGTAAACCTGCAGCCCAAAACCCAATATTTGGGCCTGTTTAATTTGTCAGGTTTAAAATCCTTACCCTCCTTTTGACAGTAGATCACCAGGCAATGGAAATCTGCTGTCAAATATAACTTTACTGTTTCTCTTCTAACATACAGGACCAGCAAGAACAATTCATGATAGGACCAAATACATGAAAATAAATTTCCATTACTTAACTGTTACCCTCTTGTCAGTTACTTCGCAACATCAAGCCACCTTAGTTTTACCTTTCTAAAAGTAAAAATTGTTACACTGACACTCCATATTAATTTGGCACCTACAATTTCCACTGTAAAAAAAAATCATCTCTATTTCCAGATTATTAAACTACATTTACTGTGAATAATTCACACACCTTAATAACACACATACCAGTTGTTAGAATAAATGCTTGTTGCAATCCCATGCAATGGTACATATTTCATCAACCTCGAATGAATGAACGTCTCAGTAGGCCCAGCTGAAGTTAGAACCTTCAACCTTGATATTAAAACAAGCCTTTGTACTGGCACATTGACTCATTGAATCATAAGAAGGCACAACCTGCAAATATATATCAAACCTAAATGTATGCATTTACTGAAGCCTGAGACACTTTAAAAAGTACTCTGAAAGAAAGAAAATGCAGTTTAAACAGTGCTTTTGCACAAAATCGACTTTGATATTTTAGGCATTAAAAAAACAATATCCCACAATTTTCTTGCATAATATGCATTACCAGAATGTCTATTACACAATCCATGAGTCAGCCATTGAAAATATTAACTTATACTTTATAGAAATGAGTTTGTTTGATCCTGCGCCAAGGGAAAATTGCACATACAAATGTCATTTTAGTGGTGCAACATAACTTGAATTAAATTTTAATGTTAGGAGGTCATAGTATAGGTATTAAGCTTTATAAATATTAAAAAACGATTTTGAAAGGCACTTATTTTTTTTAATAATTTTTCCATAATTAATAATTTTCTTTAAAAAAAAATAAAAACCCAATTATTATTTTTTTTGTGATAATTCCACATATAAAAGCAAGCTGCATCCCTTGCCTATTATTTGGGATACATTAACTCACAAGCCTAAGCGCATAAGCCTAACTTGAAATGCGTCACATTTTTGCGCCACTTTCATTTAAAAGGAAGGTTATGCAAAATTCCACCCATGTTTAACTGGGAAAGTGCTGGCTGAATTGAAAATAGATAATTTCGTTTTTTTTTGGGGGGGGGGCCCTATTTATATCTATTGAATGTGTTTTCTAATTTATTAAGCATTTAACAGCAGTTTTGTATATGTGCACAATTGCTCATTCTATAAATTAAAGAGCAACATATAGCTATGTTAGCACATCACATGGTTCATTTCTGGATTTTTTCTAAGTTTCTACTTAATATTATTTAACCAACATTTTACTTAACAAACTGTAAACATCAAGAAGACCCACAAACACACATTGAGCTCATTTCAGATATAAACAGAAAACATTCAGTACACATAATACCGCGCGCTTTAGCCATTTTTCATAAATAGCGCCGTCGCAATTTACTTACAGAACCGTTTGCAGATCCTAGTTGTAAGTCATATTTACAAGAAAAAAAAAAAAGAAAACTTTTCTCAATTATTTCCAAGAATGGCGGACCCATACTTTATTAAACGTGATGGGGCCCACTCCGTGCTTCACATATAGTTCATAGGTTGGAGTTCCAATCGGAGGAACCGGACATGAGTCCTCCAAACGGGAGTCCCTTTTACAACCAAGACAAAACAAATTTCCAAGTCTGCTAAGACCAGGCATCTTCGCTCACTAGTCTAGCTTCAAACTTCAAAGGATTATCGTTTACGATAGTCTCGTGAATACACGAGTCCTTCGGCTTTGGTACTTGCAAGTTCCAAATCAAAGTGATCCCAAAGGGATACCAAACCAAATGTCCAACTAAGGACCAAACCAAGTGTCCAACTAAGGACCAAACCAAGTGTCCAACTAAGGACCAAACCAAGTGTCCAACTAAGGACCAAACCAAGTGTCCAACTAAGGACCAAACCAAGTGTCCAACTAAGGACTGGGAGACGCTCCACTTATACTTAACTGAAAATATCAATGACGTCACCAGAAAACTCGTCTTATCGTTTCGCTCTACCAAAAATCAAGGGTCCAAATCAGGGCGATAGCCAGGGCAGCAGTCCTTCATAGCCGTCGGGAAGCGGGGAACCTCGCAACAAAGACTTTCGGACCACGTCGACATGCAGGGGTCGATGAAGTGGCGGCCTTCCTCCAGAATTTTCACACGAAGCTCCCCACGGACCTCAGGCTTGGACCGGTACCGCTGGTATCGCCCCACGTTGGGCGCCAACTGAGGTACTGGGTTTTTCAGAACCGGTACTGATCCGGTAACCCAGCGGTGCCAGGGTACACCCAAAGACCTCGGGTACTTTCCTGATTCAGACTACAGAAACTCAGAGTCTTCTAGGTGAAGTCAAAGATCGAATTTATTGGCTGCAACCAATTGACAAGTGTCCTAGAAGTACAACAGCATGATTTGTATGTTCTCAGGAGACTGTGTGTCAATGCAAAATCAGGTTTCCTTATATACAGTTTTTTAAGCTTCAGGCAAACATTCTTGACATTTTGGTTGGTCATTCACATGTTTTCACTACAAAGGAAAAACCAGTGTCATGATGAAACCTCATATTTCATGTCATCCAGCCCATAATAAATTACCCGGCAAGGCCTAGAATTTCACATCAGATAAGTGTGGACCCCCAATAAAAACGGGCACCTCCCCCTCATAAAGTAAGAAGAAGAAAAGAGCAGGTGCAGGTGTGAGCAAGTTAGGCAGGGTGTGTGAGCGATAATAAGGGTTTTATGGCCTGGTGTGCCTTGATGCTATCTGATTCGGCCACTGGGAGAGGGACTGACCAAACAGGTTTGGCCTGAGGCAATGGTTCCAGCTTGCCCAGGTCAGAGAAAAGTCAATCAAGGTGTACGTGTCCTTGGAATCAAATCTGACTGTATTATAAGCCTATGTGAGGGCAACTTTTAAAATGGCTGTCGTGTATAAAATGGGAGCCACGAGTGCAGGACGAAAATGGCGATTTCGAGGTGAAAACGCTGCTGGAATTGAGCGAAAATGCTCATGCTTAGTGTACTAGTTATTATCGGTCTTTTGATACTAAAATCGTACTGCTGTGGCAAAGTAAATTACATGGGTCCAGAATTTTTAGAACCACACAGGTCACAGACAGGATGCAGCACAAAACAATCTGAATCCAAAACTCCTCGCACCAGGACAACCACAACACAACCTCGCTCAAGCACAGACTACAAGACTGTGAAGTAAAAGTGAAAGTAAATTCACTTTTCCATGTGTGTAACAAGAGGACCTATTACTTAATTTCCTAGGCATATGCATCACATTTTCTGAAATGTGTCTTTTATTTAACGCATAATGGTCATGCGTGGATTTTTCTATGAAGGCTGACAAGGCCTGTTGACTTAGATTTGAGGCACATGTGCGAGGCATCATTTTTGGTAAATGCGATGTTTGAGGTACTATGGTATGCATCTTTTTTCGACACATGACTGCCATGCTTGGATTTTTTGATGAAGGCTGACAAGGCATGAGGACTTAGATTAGACATGCAGGCATCATTTTAGTGATTTGCAATGTATGAAGAACTATTGTATATGTGTTTTTTGATGCATGATGGGCATGCGTGTATTTTAGAGGGAAGGCTGACAGGGCACACAGATTCACATTTCTAGTTACGGGCAGTCTGCTTCTTTATTTGTATGGTAGGGCAACATTTGTATGCTTGTGTATTTCACTGTGTTCCGGTAACAGGAATGTTTTACCATATGTTTGTAGGTGTGTGTGTGTGATGGACTGATACAGTTTGCAAATGTGCATTTGTAGGAAGATTATTTTCCACATACAGGTTTACACATGTGTACTGTGAATGTCATTATGAGATGGAACTCATAATGTGGGTCTACAACATTGTCATGTCAGAATTCCCACTGTACATTTCACTACACAGCATAGGATAGGATGTGCCATGTGCAAAACATGTTCATGCATATGGTTCCCTTGACAAATCTTTATCAAAGGATGCTGTTTCCTAAGGCTGGGTTAAGATCTGGTAATCCACGACAATGTGAGTACAAGTATGCCAACAATCTGGTGTGTTCATGAAGTCTGCTTCATGATGCAAAGCAACACGTGTAACATATGGTTCCCTATGCATGCAAATAGTTCGAGATGGTGTGCTGACATGTGTCATTGTTGGCATGTATGTGTCAAGTTTAGGTGTGAAAAGATATGCTTCATGTATAAGTGATGCATTCTAAAGTGGTGTGTTTAGGGATTTGACACAACTCAATTCTCTAGTCCAGCATTGATATATGTAGGCCATTGTCTCAAGTCTGTGAACTCATATTTGTGTGTTAACTATGCTTCCCTATGTGAGAACATGTGTACCGTTCATATAAATGTGTGAGTAATTGTGACACATACACATATTCAATGTGAATTGTTCCCTTTTGTCCATAAGCAAATAGACATAACTAAGCCTAGTCCACCTATGTGGGACATGTGTGCTAAGATTTAGGAAGTATATGCTTAGCACATACACTTGGAATATACAATAACTCAGACTTTATTTGTATTGCTGTAGGAGGCTGGACTGGCTTGTAGTGAGTACCAAGGGGTACTTACACCTTGCACCAGGCCCAGGTATCCCTTATTAGTGTAGAGGGGTGTCTAGCAGCTTAGGCTGATAGAAAAGGTAGCTTAGCAGAGCAGCTTAGGCTGAACTAGGAGACGAGTGAAGCTCCTACAGTACCACTAGTGTCACATGCACAATATCATAAGAAAACACAATACACAGATATACTAAAAATAAAGGTACTTTATTTATATGACAATATGCCAAAAGTATCTCAGTGAGTACCCTCAGTATGAGAATAGCAAATATACACAAGATATATGTACACAATACCAAAATATGCAGTAATAGCAATAGAAAACAGTGCAAACAATGTATAGTCACAATAGAATGCAATGGGGGCACATAGGGATAGGGGCAACACAAACCATATACTCTAGAAGTGGAATGCGAACCACGAATGGACCCCAAACCTATGTGACCTCGTAGAGGGTCGCTGGGACTGTAAGAAAACAGTGAGGGTTAGAAAAATAGCCCACCCCAAGACCCTGAAAAGTGGGTGCAAAGTGCACCTAAGTTCCCCAAAGAGCACAGAAGTCGTGATAGGGGAATTCTGCAGGAAAGACCAACACCAGCAGTGCAACAACGATGGATTTCTAGACGAGAGTACCTGTGGAACAAGGGGACCAAGTCCAAAAGTCACGATCAAGTCGTGAGTGGGCAGATGCCCAGGAAATGCCAGCTGTGGATGCAAAGAAGCTGCCACTGGATGGTAGAAGCTGAGGATTCTGCATGAACAACCAGGGCTAGAAACTTCCCCTTTGGAGGATGGATGTCCCATGTCGTGAAGAGTCGAGCAGAAGTGATTTCCCGAAGAAAGACCGCAAACAAGCCTTGCTAGCTGCAAGGGTTGCAGTTAGGGTTTTTGGATGCTGCTGTGGCCCAGGAGGGACCAGGATGTCACCAATTGTGTGAGAGGACAGAGGGGGCATCCAGCAAGACAAAGAGCCAACTCAGAAGCAAGCAGCACCCGCAGAAGTGCTGGAACAGGCACTACGAAGTGGAGTGAATCAGTGCTCACCCGAAGTTGCACAAGAGAGTCCCACGCCGCCGGAGGACGACTCAGGAGGTCGTGCAATGCAGGTTAGAGTGCCGGGGACCCAGGCTTGGTTGTGCACGAAGAAAATCCTCGGTGAGTGCACAGGAGCCGGAGTAGCTGCAAAACACACGGTTCCCAGCAATGCAGCCTAGATTGGGGAGGCAAGGACTTACCTCCACCAAACTTGGATTGAAGAGTCACTGGACTGTGGGAGTCACTTGGACAGAGTTGCTGAGTTCAAGGGACCTCGCTCGTAGTGCTGAGAGGAGACCCAGAGGACCGGTGATGCAGTTCTTTGGTGCCTGCAGTTGCAGGGGGAAGATTCCGTCGACCCACTGGTGATTTCTTTGGAGCTTCTAGTGCAGAGAGGAGGCAGACTACCCCCACAGCATGCACCACCAGGAAAACAGTCGAGAAGGTGGCAGGATCAGCCTTACAGTGTCGCAGTAGTCGTATTTGCTACTTTGTTGCAGTTTTGCAGGCTTCCAGCGCGGTCAGCAGTCGATTCCTTGGCAGAAGGTGAAGAGAGAGATGCAGAGGAACTCTGATGAGCTCTTGCATTCGTTATCTAAGGAATTCCCCAAAGCAGAGACCCTAAATAGCCAGAAAAGGAGGTTTGGCTACCTAGGAGAGAGGATAGGCTAGCAACACCTGAAGGAGCCTATCAGAAGGAGTCTCTGACGTCACCTGCTGGCCCTGGCCACTCAGAGCAGTCCAGTGTGCCAGCAGCACCTCTGTTTCCAAGATGGCAGAGGTCTGGAGCACACTGGAGGAGCTCTGGGCACCTCCCAGGGGAGGTGCAGGTCAGGGGAGTGGTCACTCCCCTTTCCTTTGTCCAGTTTCGCGCCAGAGCAGGGCTGAGGGATCCCTGAACCGGTGTAGACTGGCTTATGCAGAGATGGGCACCATCTGTGCCCATCAAAGCATTTCCAGAGGCTGGGGGAGGCTACTCCTCCCCAGCCCTGACACCTTATTCCAAAGGGAGAGGGTGTAACACCCTCTCTCTGAGGAAGTCCTTTGTTCTGCCTTCCTGGGCCAAGCCTGGCTGGACCCCAGGAGGGCAGAAACCTGTCTGAGGGGTTGGCAGCAGCAGCAGCTGCAGTGAAACCCCGGGAAAGGCAGTTTGGCAGTACCCGGGTCTGTGCTAGAGACCCGGGGAATCATGGGATTGTCTCCCCAATACCAGGATGGCATTGGTGGGGCAATTCCATGATCTTATACATGTTACATGGCCATATTCGGAGTTACCATTGTGACGCTATACATAGGTAGTGACCTATGTATAGTGCACGCGTGTAATGGTGTCCCCGCACTCACAAAGTCCGGGGAATTGGCCCTGAACAATGTGGGGGCGCCTTGGCTAATGCCAGGGTACCCACACACTAAGTAACTTAGCACCCAACTTTTACCAGGTAAAGGTTAGACATATAGGTGACTTATAAGTTACTTAAGTGCAGTGAAAAATGGCTGTGAAATAACGTGGACGTTATTTCACTCAGGCTGCAGTGGCAGGCCTGTGTAAGAATTGTCAGAGCTCCCTATGGGTGGCAAAAGAAATGCTGCAGCCCATAGGGATCTCCTGGAACCCCAATACCCTGGGTACCTCAGTACCATATACTAGGGAATTATAAGGGTGTTCCAGTATGCCAACGTAAATTGGTAAAATTGGTCACTAGCCTGTTAGTGACAATTTGGAAAGAAATGAGAGAGCATAACCACTGAGGTTCTGATTAGCAGAGCCTCAGTGAGACAGTTAGTCATAACACAGGTAAAACATACAGGGCACACTTATGAGCACTGGGGCCCTGGCTGGCAGGGTCCCAGTGACACATACAACTAAAACAACATATATACAGTGAAATATGGGGGGAACATGCCAGGCAATATGGTACTTTCCTACACAACCCCCCCCCCCAAACGAAGGACAATAAGACTAGCCATGACCTGATGAGTCTTGATTGTCTAAGTGGAAATATCTGGAGAGTCCATCTGCATTGGAGTGGGTACTCCCAGGTCTATGTTCCACTGTATAATCCATTCCCTGTAGGGATATGGACCACTTCAATAATTTAGGGTTTTCACCTTTCATTTGTTTTAGCCAAAGTAGAGGTTTGTGGTCTGTCTGAACAATGAAGTGAGTGCCAAATAGGTATGGCCTCAACTTCTTCAGTGCCCAGACCACAGCAAAGGCCTCCCTCTCTATGGCAGACCAACGCTTTTCTCTAGGGGTCAACCTCCTGCTGGTAAAAGAAACAGGTTGATCCTGGCCCTCAGAATTAAGTTGTGATAAGACTGCCCCTACCCCTAATTCAGATGCATCAGTTTGGACAATGAATTTTTGGGAGTCACAGGGGCTTTTCAGGACCGGTGCAGAGCACATGGCCTGCTTCAGCTCCTCAAAAGCTTTCTGACAGCTAGCTGTCCACAATACCTTTTTAGGCATTTTCTTAGATGTGAGGTCATTAAGAGGGGCTGCAATGGAGCCATAGTTCTTTATGAACCTCCTGTAATACCCAGTGAGGCCTAAGAAGGCTCTCACCTGGGTCTGAGTTGTAGGGGAGACCCAATCTATAATAGTTTGGATTTTCCCCTGAAGTGGTGCAATCTGTTCTCCACCTACCCGGTGTCCCAGATAAACCACATTCCCCTGCCCTATCTGGCACTTTGAAGCCTTGATAGTGACTCCTGCCTTCTGCAGGGCCTCCAAAACTTTCCATAGGTGGACCAGGTGATCATCCCAGCTGGAGCTAAAGACAGCTATATCATCTAGATATGCTGCACTAAAAGCTTCCAGCCCTTGCAGGACTGTGTTCACCAACCTTTGAAAAGTGGCAGGTGCATTTTTCATTCCAAAAGGCACTACTGTGAATTGGTAATGGCCTCCAATGGTTGAAAATGCAGTTTTTGCTTTTGCATCCTCTGATAACTTGATCTGCCAATACCCTGCAGTCAAATCAAAGGTGCTTAGATACTTGGCAGATGCCAGTGTATCTATTAGCTCATCTGCCCTGGGTATAGGGTGAGCATCAGTTTTGGTTACCTGGTTGAGACCTCTATAGTCTACACAAATCCGCATTTCCTTCTTTACTTCCTTGGAATGAGGTTTTGGTACAAGTACCACAGGAGAGGCCCATGGACTTTCAGAGTGCTCAACCACTCCCAGTTCAAGCATTTTCTGCACTTCTTGCTTTATGCATTCTCTGACATGGTCAGGCTGCCTATAGATCTTACTTTTGACAGGCAAGCTGTCTCCAGTATCTATAGTGTGCTCACACCAAGAAGTGGTGCCTGGCACAGTAGAGAAGAGTTCAGAAAACTGACCCAGGAGATTTATGCAGTGGTCTTTTTGCTCAGCAGTAAGACAATCTGCCAAAACTACACCTTCCACTAGAGCATCTTGTTCTGTGGAAGAGAAGAGATCAGGGAGAGGGTCACTCTCTTCTTCCTGTCCCTCATCTGTTGCCATGAGCAGGGTGAGATCAGCCCTGTCATAGTAGGGTTTCAGGCGGATGACATGGAGCACCCTAAGGGGACTCCTGGCAGTGCCGAAGTCAACTAAGTAGGTGACTTCTCCCTTCTTTTCAACAATTATGTGGGGTCCACTCCATTTGTCTTGGAGTGCTCTTGGGGCCACAGGCTCCAAGACCCACACTTTCTGCCCTGGTTGGTACTGAACCAAAACAGCCTTCTGGTCATGCCATTGCTTTTGGAGCTCTTGGCTGGCCTGAAGGTTTTTACTGGCCTTTTTCATGTACTCAGCCATTCTAGATCTTAGGCCAAGTACATAGTCCACTATGTCTTGTTTTGGAGCTTTTAAAGGTTGTTCCCAACCCTCCTTAACAAGTGTTAGAGGACCTCTTACAGGGTGTCCGAATAGGAGTTCAAAGGGGCTGAAGCCCACTCCTTTTTGGGGTACCTCCCTGTAAGCAAAAAGGAGGCAAGGTAACAGGATATTCCATCTCCTGCAGAGTTTTTCAGGGAGTCCCATTATCATACCTTTGAGAGTTTTGTTAAATCTCTCCACCAGTCCATTTGTTTGTGGATGATAGGGTGTGGTGAACTTGTATGTCACACCACATTCCTTCCACATGGCCTTTAAGTAAGCAGACATGAAATTGCTTCCCCTGTCTGATACCACCTCTTTTGGGAAGCCCACCCTGGAAAAGATTCCCAGGAGGGCCTTTGCCACTGCAGGAGCTGTAGTGGTCCTTAGAGGAATTGCTTCAGGATATCTGGTGGCATGGTCCACTACCACCAAGATAAACCTATTGCCTGAAGCAGTAGGAGGGTCAAGGGGGCCAACTATGTCAACCCCTACCCTTTCAAAGGGAACCCCAACCACAGGCAGTGGGATAAGGGGTGCCTTTGGATTGCCACCTGTCTTGCCACTGGCTTGACAGGTTTCACAGGACTTACAAAATTCCTTTGTGTCCTCTGACATTCTAGGCCAATGAAACAAGGGGACAAGCCTGTCCCAAGTTTTCATTTGCCCCAAATGTCCAGCTAAGGGAATGTTGTGGGCTAGAGTTAGGAGGAACTTTCTGTACTCCTGAGGAATCACCAATCTCCTGGCAGCTCCAGGTTTTGGATCCCTTGCTTCAGTGTACAAAAGGTTATCCTCCCAGTAAACTCTGTGAGAGTCACTGACATCCCCATTTGCTTGTTTGACAGCTTGCTGCCTTAGACCCTCTAGTGTGGGACAGGTATGTTGTGCCACACTCAGCTCCTCCCTGGCAGGCCCCCCTTCACCCAAAAGCTCAGCAGTGTCTGCTTCCAGCTTCTCTGGTGTAGGTTCTGCACAGGGTGGAAATTCTTCTTCCTCAGAAGTTGAATCCACTGTAGAGGGAGGGATAGTAGGTAGTGATTTACCTTTACTAACCCTAGCTTTAGGGAGCACTTGGTCCATTCTTCCAGGATCCAAGCACCCTGTCCTTTTTGCTTTTTGGCCTGAGCCCTGGTTAAAGCAAAAATATGCCCTGGAATGCCCAGCATTGCTGCATGAGCCTCCAACTCCACATCTGACCAAGCTGATGTCTCTAAATCATTTCCTAGTAGACAGTCTACAGGTAAATCTGAGGCAACCACAACTTTCTTTGGACCAGTAACCCCCCCCCCCAGTTGAGATTTACAACAGCGATGGGGTGGCTAAGTGTGTTGTTATGAGCATCGGTTACTTGGTACTGGTGACCAAGTAGGTGTTGTTCAGGGTGGACCAGTTTCTCTATTACCATGGTAACACTGGCACCTGTGTCCCTGTAGGCCTGAATCTCAACACCATTTATTAGGGGTAGCTGCTTGTACTTATCCATATTAAGGGGACAAGCAACCAAGGTGGCTAAGTCAATAGCCCCCTCAGAGACTAACACAGCCTCTGTGGTCTCCCTAACAAGACCAACCCCAACTAAATTACCAAAAGTGAGCCCAGCTACTCCCTTGGATTGGCTATTAGTAGGTTTGCTCCCACCACCACTGCTATTACTAAGGGCACTAGGTGTAGCAGCAGGGGTTGTAGTGGTAGGAGGCTTGGTGCTTTTCTTTGGACAACTGGGATCTGTTGTCCAATGGCCTTTTATTGTACATAAGTAGCACCATGGTTTCTTTTCTTTGTTTTGATTTGAAGAGGATTTGGACCCACCACCCCCACCAGAGTGTTTTCGTGGGCCTGATGAAGACTCATTTTTAGATTTGTCCCCACCCTTGTCAGAAGACTTACCATCCTTCTTCTTGCCATCTTTGTCACCCCCTGTATGAACTTTTCTGTTCACCCTTGTTCTGACCCATTTGTCTGCCTTCTTTCCCAATTCTTGGGGAGAGGTCAGATCAGAGTCTACCAGGTATTGGTGTAACAAATCAGACACACAATTATTAAGAATATGCTCTCTCAGGATTAAGTTATACAGGCTTTCATAGTCAGCAACTTTACTGCCATGTAACCACCCCTCCAAGGCCTTCACTGAATGGTCAACAAAGTCTACCCAGTCTTGTGAAGACTCCTTTTTGGTTTCTCTGAACTTCATCCTGTACTGTTCAGTGCTAAAGCCATAACCATCTAGGAGTGCATTCTTAAGAACTGTAAAATTATTGGCATCACTTTCCTTTACAGTAAGGAGCCTATCCCTACCCTTTCCACTGAAAGATAGCCAAAGGATAGCAGCCCACTGCCTTTGAGGGACTTCCTGAACAACACAGGCCCTCTCAAGTGCAGCAAACCACTTGTTAATGTCATCCCCCTCCTTGTAAGGGGGAACTATCTTGTTCAGATTCCTAGAATCATTCTCTTTTGCAGGATGACTATTTGGAATACTGCTGCTGCCACCATGGGTTTCAAAACCCAATTTCTGTCTTTCTCTTTCTATTTCCAAGGACTGCCTATCTAAATCCAGCTGTTGCTTCTTGAGCTTCAGTCTGGATTGTTCCACTCTCAATCTATTGAGCTCCCTTTCTAACACTCTGTCATCAGGGTGGGTGGGTTGGGCATGTCTTGAAACAGAAGAATGGTGAGAATGAACAGAGGGAGACCTGGCCCTAACAGATGGCACACTAACATTCTGGCCTACAGAAGTGACACTTCTACTGTGATGAGAAGCAACACTATTACAGTGATGTGAAGCAACACTTTTACTGTGATGTGAATTCACATAAGTACCAGCTATGCTAGGTGGCCTGCTAAGGGGCAGGTTGGAAAGATTCCTTCCCAAATCTTTTGCTAGGGGTGCCCCAGAATCAGAGTGGGAACCATCAGCTAATTTCTCACCAGAAGTGCCAACAAAAGTCTTATCTTGTTCAACTAGCATGTTAACTAATAGTTTTGTAGAGGGATTATTCCCTACCCCTAAACCTCTTTCTACACAGAGACTCCTTGCTGCCTTCCAGCTAAGGTGGTCATAAGCAGTCTTGGACAGATCCAGAGTTTGACCTGTACCAGACATAATAGAAAAGGTTTAAGGGACAGAAAAAGAAAGAAAAGGTTTTCAGAACTTTTTAAAGGACAGAAAAAAAAACTTTAAAAACTTTTAAAAAACTTTTTGAAAGTTTAGAGGTACTTTTCAGCACATAGTAAAGAAGTGAGAGAAGAAAAGCAAAACTTTTTGGTTAGGTGTACATACACTGAACTTGTTTTGTATATTTTTCTCTTATGAAAAGTACAATGACAAAAGTGGTAAGTAGTTGCAAAGTACTTATCCCACCACTGCACAACCAATGTAGGAGGCTGGACTGGCTTGTAGTGAGTACCAAGGGGTACTTACACCTTGCACCAGGCCCAGGTATCCCTTATTAGTGTATAGGGGTGTCTAGCAGCTTAGGCTGATAGAAAAGGTAGCTTAGCAGAGCAGCTTAGGCTGAACTAGGAGACGAGTGAAGCTCCTACAGTACCACTAGTGTCATATGCACAATATCATAAGAAAACACAATACACAGATATACTAAAAATAAAGGTACTTTATTTTTATGACAATATGCCAAAAGTATCTCAGTGAGTACCCTCAGTATGAGGATAGCAAATATACACAAGATATATGTACACAATACCAAAATATGCAGTAATAGCAATAGAAAACAGTGCAAACAATGTATAGTCACAATAGAATGCAATGGGGGCACATAGGGATAGGGGCAACACAAACCATATACTCTAGAAGTGGAATGCGAACCACTAATGGACCCCAAACCTATTTGTCCTCGTAGAGGGTCGCTGGGACTGTAAGAAAACAGTGAGGGTTAGAAAAATAGCCCACCCCAAGACCCTGAAAAGTGGGTGCAAAGTGCACCGAAGTTCCCCAAAGAGCACAGAAGTCGTGATAGGGTAATTCTGCAGGAAAGACCAACACCAGCAGTGCAACAATGATGGATTTCCAGACGAGAGTACCAGTGGAACAAGGGGACCAAGTCCAAAAGTCACGATCAAGTCGGGAGTGGGCAGATGCCCAGGAAATGCCAGCTGTGGATGCAAAGAAGCTGTCACCGGATGGTAGAAGCTGAGCATTCTGCATGAACGACAAGGGCTAGAAACTTCCTCTTTGGAGGATGGATGTCCCACGTCGTGAAGAGTCGTGCAGAAGTGTTTTCTAGCAGAAAGACCGCAAACAAGCCTTGCTAGCTGCAAGGGTCACGGTTAGGGTTTTTGGATGCTGCTGTGGCCCAGGAGGGACCAGGATGTCACCAATTGCTTGAGGGGACAGAGGGGGCATCCAGCAAGACAAATAGCCCACTCAGAAGCAAGCAGCACCTGCAAAAGTGCCGGAACAGGCACTACAAAGTGGAGTGAATAAGTGCTCACCCGAAGTTGCACAAGAGAGTCCCACGCTGCCGGAGGACAACTCAGGAGGTCGTGCAATGCCGGTTAGAGTGCCGGGGACCCAGGCTTGGCTGTGCACGAAGGAAATCCTCGGTGAGTGCACAGGAGCCGGAGTAGCTGCAAAACACGCGGTTCCCAGCAATGCAGCCTAGCGTGGGGAGGCAAGGACTTACCTCCACCAAACTTGGACTGAAGAGTCACTGGACTGTGGAAGTCACTTGGACAGAGTTGCTGAGTTCAAGGGACCTCGCTCGTCGTGCTGAGAGGTGACCCAGAGGACCGGTGATGCAGTTCTTTGATGCCTGCGGTTGCAGGGGGAAGATTCCGTCGACCCACTGGAGATTTCTTCGGAGCTTCTAGTGCAGAGAGAAGGCAGACTACCCCCACAGCATGCACCACCAGGAAAACAGTCGAGAAGGCGGCAGGATCAGCGTTACAGTGTCGCAGTAGTTGTCTTTGCTACTTTGTTGCAGTTTTGCAGACTTCCAGCGCGGTCAGCAGTCGATTCCTTGGCAGAAGGTGAAAAGAGAGATGCAGAGGAACTCTGATGAGCTCTTGCATTCGTTATCTAAGGAATTCCCCAAAGCAGAGACCCTAAATAGCCCAGAAAGGAGGTTTGGCTACCTAGGAGAGAGGATAGGCTAGCAAACCTGAAGGAGCCTATCAGAAGGAGTCTCTGACGTCACCTGCTGGCCCTGGCCACTCAGAGCAGTCCAGTGTGCCAGCAGCACCTCTGTTTCCAAGATGGCAGAGGTCTGGAGCACACTGGAGGAGCTCTGGGCACCTCCCAGGGGAGGTGCAGGTCAGGGGAGAGGTCACTCCCCTTTCCTTTGTCCAGTTTTGCGCCAGAGCAGGGCTGAGGGATCCCTGAACCGGTGTAGACTGGCTTATGCAGAGATGGGCACCATCTGTGCCCATCAAAGCATTTCCAGAGGCTGGGGGAGGCTACTCCTCCCCAGCCCTGACACCTTATTCCAAAGGGAGAGGGTGTAAAACCCTCTCTCTGAGGAAGTCCTTTGTTCTGCCTTCCTGGGCCAAGCCTGGCTGGATCCCAGGAGGGCAGAAACCTGTCTGAGGGGTTGGCAGCAGCAGCAACTGCAGTGAAACCCCGGGAAAGGCAGTTTGGCAGTACCCGGGTCTGTGCTAGAGACCCGGGGAATCATGGGATTGTCTCCCCAATACCAGGATGGCATTGGTGGGGCAATTCCATGATCTTAGACATGTTACATGGCCATATTCGGAGTTACCATTGTGAAACTATACATAGGTATTGACCTATGTATAGTGCACGCGTGTAATGGTGTCCCCGCACTCACAAAGTCCGGGGAATTGGCCCTGAACAATGTGGGGGCACCTTGGCTAGTGCCAGGGTGCCCACACACTAAGTAACTTAGCACCCAACCTTTACCAGGTAAAGGTTAGACATATAGGTGACTTATAAGTTACTTAAGAGCAGTGAAAAATGGCTGTGAAATAACGTGGACGTTATTTCACTCAGGCTGCAGTGGCAGGCCTGTGTAAGAATTGTCAGAGCTCCCTATGGGTGGCAAAAGAAATGCTGCAGCCCATAGGGATCTCCTGGAACCCCAATACCCTGGGTACCTCAGTACCATATACTAGGAAATTATAAGGGTGTTCCTTTATGCCAATGTAAATTGGTAAAATTGGTCACTAGCCTGTTAGTGACAATTTGGAAAGAAATGAGAGAGCATAACCACTGAGGGTCTGATTAGCAGAGCCTCAGTGAGACAGTTAGTCATAACACAGGTAAAACATACAGGGCACACTTATGAGCACTGGGGCCCTGGCTGGCAGGGTCCCAGTGACACATACAACTAAAACAACAGATATACAGTGAAATATGGGGGGAACATGCCAGGCAAGATGGTACTTTCCTACAATTGCCAGATTTACATAATTGCATATAATCTGTATGACAGGGCTGCTCTCATGCAGTGATGGAACCCTAGTCATCAATGGTACAATGGCACTTTGTATGCCACACAGGGCTATTGTTGCACATATTGACACAGGTTGACAGTGGTCACCTCAGTTCAGTTCACTGTGCACAGGCAGCAGGCCCCTGACTGTTTCAAGAGTCAATGTAACCTCCTTTAGGGTATTGGGAGGCATTTGGTGGGGATCTGCCATCCTCATGATCGATCATCAGCACAGCAATGCACTGTCACCTACAGACATACACCTGCACATTTGTGGTCCCATGGTCAAGTATGTTTTGTCACCTTTTGGGGTTGTTGATGTCAGGCTTGCCCAATTATATACTGGGGCTGACAGCTTGTTTGTGTTGTACATGTCTCATCATTTGCAATGGTTTGACATGACTTGGCATACATAGGTGAAATTATCCCCATGGTTTTTGGTTAGGTCATTGATAGATTGTGGAACTGCTCTGAGCAGTCTTTAAAAAATGATGCAGCGGAATCTCTTGTATTCTAAGGGCCATTTTTGCAGCCTCCGTAATGGAAGAACACCGGCCTTGCATACATTGTGCCTGACGCAGGCATAATGTGGTGCAAGGGGTTACAAAGTGGAGCAATGCATGCATTGCAACACTTTGTAAATCCGGGGCGTCAGTTTTTCTCCTCGTTGGGCCACATTAACAAAAAAATAACACTAATGTGGCACAAGGAGGCAATAGGCCCTCTTGAATCTGCGACTGTGTACCAAAGTTATTCACTGTTTGTGTAGACATGGTCTCTGAGGTATGGACAAGATAAAAATGGTATGTGATGGTAATAATGAGTACGCTATGAGAAATCAGAGTCATGACTCTTGGAGTACAGTGTCTATGAGAAAAAGTTGTGCACAATTTGTTCTCTTCTGCATGCTCCAGCAGCAGAGTTTGGTTGTTCTTCCTCTTCTGTTGTGCATCATTGTGGTCACCCTTCTCATTGGAAACATCTACAGGTTCTTCCCAGGGGACATTGGTGCATGCACAAATGCTATGCAAAATAACACACACAAGTATCATTTTACATGATGGGGTGGAGCATATAACAGACTTTCCTTCTTTAAGAGCCAGGCACCTGAACCTGGATTTTAGGATGCCAAATATCTTCTCAACCACATTTCTTGTCCTGGTGTGGCCTTCATCGTAAGCTCACTCAGCATCAGTAGTTTGATTTAAAAAAAAGGTGTTATGACTCATGGCTGGATGCCGCAAGATTGACCTGCTGCAAATGAATGTGAGAAAATGTGTCAGACATGCATATTTGTTATATGCTAGGTGCCATGGGACACATTTGTTTCAAGTGGAGTGGTGATTCAGACTTGAATCTGGTATTGTGTGTGCTCCTGTTTGGATGGATGGTTGTATTCGTGTGTTGTGTTGCACTTTTATCATGGGTTGTGCCTCAAGGACCTGGTGATTGTTAAATAACTTCTGGTCTGACAGTTCACCCATGCCGAATATGGGGGGTCATTACGACCCTGGCGGCCGGCGGTAAGGTGGCGGTAACACCGCCAAAAGGCTGGCGGTGTACCGCCAGCAATTATGACCGTGGCGGAATGGCTACGGCCATACCGCCGGCCCCTCCAATATCCCGCCAGGATTCCACCTGCAAGCACCGCTGCCCTGGGGATTATGAGTCCCCGACCACCAGCCTGTCCGTGGCGGTACACATCGCCATTGAAAGGCTGGCGGTAAGGGGACTTGGGGTGCCCCTGGGGGCCCCTGCACTGCCCATACACTTGGCATGGGCAGTGCAGGGACACCCAGGCATAGCCCAGTCACGCATTTCACTGCCTGAATTTCGGGCAGTGAAATGTGCGACGGGTGCTACTGCACCCGCTGCACATCAGCATTGCCGCCGGCTCTATTACGAGCCGGCAGCAATGTTGATGTGACATTTCCGCTGGGCCAGCGGACGGTAACACTGATACCGTCCACTGGCCCAGCGGAAATGTCATAATAGGGAGCCAGGAATACCGCCAGCAATGGCGGTATTCTGTCTCCCGCGGCCTCGGCGGTCATTTTACAAGACCGCTGAGGTCGTAATGACCCAAATTTAAGAGGACTTAGTGCTTCCTTGTGCCACATTTCATCATTTGGATTGATGCTAATGTGGCCCAAAAAGGCCAAAGTCACTGTGCCCTGTTTACAAATTGGCACTACACATGCAGTGCAACACTTTGTAAGCCCTTATGCCACATTAGGCCTGTGCCAGGCATCATGTATGCAAGGGGGGCATTCCCCCATTTGGGGGACTGCAAAAATGTTGTAGTGGAATCTAAGAGGTTCCAATGCATTATTTCTAGTGGTTACTTCTAATGCCTGCACAGAACAGGTGTTAATACGGGTTACAAAATTGTTTTCAATTGACCCCGACATACTCTGCAGGATTTGCACCAAAATGTTAGCAATAGTCCTACACAGTCCATCAATAGCATCAATTATCTTGACATTATTGCACCTACTCTGTGCCAAGGTGTTCTGTATATTGAAAATGGTGCACACATGGTGGCAGTAGGGGGGCACTATTGGGTGTAAGAAAAGTGGCGCTGCTTTGGATGCTGCACCACTTTTCTAACATGTGGCCCTTAGTACCTTCAGTTTAGACCTGCAGAAGAGTGATGTTAGGTAAATTAGTGCCTATTGTGTGTGTTGTGTGCCGTGAAACAAGTGCTGCCCCTGTGTGTTGCATGTAAATTCCAACTCTTTGCCCTTTAAATGCCTCCCTTGCCCAAAGTGTTGTTGTTGCCAATTGCTGGCTGGCATGCATATGTGCATGAGGTTCATATGCACAGTGTGGCACAGTAATAGAGGATATATTGTGATGTTTGCAAGAGTTTGCAGACACGTGTAGGACAGGACAGGGTATGATGTGCTTTTCTGCAGAGCCCTGCATCACCACTCCAACCCTGCTAAGCCCCATGTCTCCTCAATCATATGCATTTCTCGCCTCTACCAGTACACTGGCAGTAGTTCAGCTGCCACAGTCCACTGTTGGTACCCTTGTATCATGGTAAGTAGATGTGGCATTTATAGCTTTTATTGCTGGTGTGCTGTGAGGTGTCTATTCCTACATATGATCTTTCAATGATGGCGATGTTGTATTTCACTGTGTGCTGCACTATGCACCACACAAGGGAAAGGTGTACACAATCAGTATATCAGGTATGTTTTGGTGATATGTAGATGGTGATGAGACCACTTAGGTGGCTTTAAAAATTGGTGCTGCCTCAGGTTTCTACAGCATGGTAAATGTGGGGCAGTGCCAATATATAAGTTGTTTGACAGTGGTATGGTCATTGCAAGACACATAGCTGAGCTATTCTGTGGTAAGTGTTATGTGTGAAGGATCTGTATTTTGTTGTCAACCTGTGGACGCATGGTTTGACCCCACCTTTTGTATGCAAAGGGGGCATAGCTTCACCTGTCTGTCATGTAAAGTGTCAGTCAGGTGGTGCAAAGCACTGGTACATATGAACGTATGTGAGGGTGATGTGCATTGAATGTGGTGCAGTGTGGCATGTGATATGTGTTGTTGTAGAAACATCTGTTTCCCTGTACATGTGTGTTTATTGTGGTGTATCTACTGTTTATCCCACAAGTTTGGTGTGTTGTCTGTGTTATAACTTGTATGCTTTTTTACGAGGAGGCCACTCCCATATTCTCCATCCTGGAATCGTTGGTTGATAGTTCAGTGTCTAAAGATGTAGGCATCATGGATGCTGCCAGGATACTTTAAAAGGATGTTGGAGAATAGTCCATGGTGGTCCATAATAGCCCACACATTGAATATGTATGTTTGTGGTTCCTGTGGATGTGTTCCATTGCAGCAGGAGGGATACGTTGGACATGGGTGCAGTCCATTGCACCCAACACATGCGTGAACCCAGCAATTTGATAGAATCCATACTTGGTCTCCTGCTGCAGTTGCTGGGTATAGGGGGACCAGAAGTGGTGGGGTCTGAGTGGATGATGGTGTCCAGGACCGTAGGAAGGAAGGCAGAGAGAGAAGGTTGGGAGATACCACCCACTTGTGCAGCAGTGGTCTGGAATAATCCTGAGGCTAGCATGTATAATGACAGCCAGGAGTCTGGTCATGGGTGGTGTGGTTTTGTGGCTATCCACTCTTGCGGTGATGTCAGGAGCAATGTGGTGGAGCAATCTACAATGGACTCCTGCTTCAGAAAGTAGAGTCTGATCACCTCTTCTTCCCTGAGGCCAAGGATGAATGTGTGTTGGTGAAAATATCTTTTCCCTTCTTCTGCTCTGCCTATGTGGCTGCAGTGGTGGTGTTTGAGGTTGCTGTGGTGGTGCTGGTGGCACTTAGCGTTGTCGATGTTGTCTTCTCTGGTTGCCAAGCAGTAGCAGTAACAGGCCCATGTTGTTCAGCTGCTTGCCAGTGGTTCTTCTGTGTGTTTCCCTTATGTTGTTGTGGATGGGCCTCTTTTTAATGCCTGGTCTGACCAGGCATTTAAATGATGCTAATCGGAATTAGCGACTTTTTTTGGACCCAGTCCTATGCGTGTGTCATTTTTCCATCAGATTCTAAACATGTCGCTAGCGGTCTAGCATCATTTTATGGGAGAGAATGCCTACCTTGCATATTATTGTTGTCACACGACGCAAGGTGAGGTGGCACTCTGAAAAAATGACTCTAAGTCAGGAATTTTGTATCTAGAATGTACTAGTGACAAAATCTGAATATGGCACTGGGTTAGCGCTACTTTTGCATTAAAAAATAGCATAAAAGTAGCGCAAACTTTTCTTAAATCTGGGCCTGAGTCTTCTGAGGAACGTTATCCCATTCATCTCTAAAGCAACCACCTTGATAATCTGTGTTTTTGTATGTATTCTTATTTGGTCACAAATATATAGTGGATATTGTTTGTCGTTAGAATTATGTTGAACCCATAGAAATGCAACCAGTTATTAGGTGATTGGAGAGAACTAAACTGGCTGTCTGTAAACCAAGGGGTGAGTTACAAATGCCTTCTTAAAAGCAGTAGAGATTTTATTGAGTTAAAATATTTTAAGGGAAAGGGACCACGTTTAGCCAAACTTAGCAATAACTTCAGAGACAGAGATTTCTAAAATCTCACAGACACTCAATAATTTAGGGTACAAGTAAGTATTTAAGTTACAGCTACTCATAATAGTTTGCTTGAATTGGTGTCCCTGAATGATTTTCCAAGCGCCTGGCCAGCTTCATTCTTCAATTTATAGTTGCTCCGGCATTCCAGTCCTTACAAATTGCAGGGAAAGGAGAACACCCATAAAGACAGAAAACTTCAGCAACTACATGATGAAGATGGATAGCTAGTTAGGGGCATGAAGTTAAATGCTCACAGATAATAGTGCTAGCACACTTCCAAATGTATTCATTGTTGTTTTGTTTACCTTGTTTTCTGTTGTACTCTCATTTTGTTGAACGTTTTAAGTAATGCATTCATCATAGGGTTTTATTATTCTAGTGCCTGTGCCACTTTCAAACTGGCATCTTGTTGACGGACTGAAATAATGCTTCTATAGAAAACTGATTTCTTATGAAGGAGTGGGTTTATACAATTAATGCATAAGTACACACAAGATCATAACAAGAATATGGCACACTGGGGCTCTAGATGTTTGAAATTTGTTATTTTCTTGTCAACGTTGCAAATGTGGACCAATGATCTGCACCATACAGAGAAGGTGGAGCAAACCTCTTCTGTTGGGCCAAACTGCCTTAGGAGCCTCTTTCACGTTATAATAATCATGGTGCCCTTTCACCTAATAATAATTACCAGTAGAGCACTCAGTACTGAACGCTTGACCATCACACATCACACTAAACTACCCGGTGTAAATCACAAAGGATGTGAACCGAGCAGCACAAGAGTCAGGGTATCTCTGATTCTCCTATTCATGTTCCCCAGTTTATGTGTGTAGCCTAACACTTTATGGCTGGGTACAGCTCATCCCCTAACACCCTACCAAGATGGCCATCCTGTCCACACCTAGACCCCATTTGTGATATTTTCTGGAAGCAACATATAAACCCCAAAAGCAGAACCATTCATAGTCATGGGACTCTGGAAAGTGGTAGATGGCGCATGTGTTTGGGACAAGAAAATAGCAGCTTTCTAACTTTGGGTTTTTCAGAATTCTAACTTAAAACCCCATTTTTAATTTAAAGTTCCTTTGAGTGTAAACATACCTCCATTAGACCTGTCAGCCTTCAGGTGCTCTTCCCTCAAACCTCTGCCTTCAACCCTCCTAATTTTTGCTGAAATCATTTTTGTTGGCCTTAGGATTTCCTAGTAAAGTGGTATACCATATACCTAGGGCCTGTAAATTAAATGCTGCTAGTGGGTCTTGTGCCACACACTTAAGTAGCCCCTTGGAACATGTCCCAGGTCACCAGTGCAGGGCAGTTTTAAACTGCAATTCAACATGGCAATATAGCCTCTTGCCAAGGTTTAAACTTCATTTTTATTGAATATGTCAACCCTAATGTAGCCCCTAGGTATCTGATAGGGACGGGTGCATTTTAATTAAAAGGTCAGATATGTATTTTTAAGTTTTAAATGTCCTGGTAGTGGAAAACTCCTAAATTTGTTTCTCACTACTGTGAGGCCTACCTCTCCCATAGGATATCAATGGGTTCCCTTATTACATTTAATGAGTACTAACATTTGATTGGAACAGGTAAACATTTCATGTTTGGTATGCAAGAAATTGTAATTATAAATGCATCTTTAATGGTAAAGTTGGAATTTAAGTTACAGTTTTGAAAATTACACTTTTAAAAAACTTGCAATTTCCTGCCCTAGCTATTTGGTGCCTGCAGCATGTTCCTGGGTCACATGACTTTGCGTAGTTGGCAGTTGGACTTTATGTGTTCCTCTCAAATAGCCACACAATAGAGGGAGCAGATATACCAGGATGGACTATCATTTGGCTAGATGGGGTGGGGGAGGGTAAAGCGGGACACAGCCCAACTTGCTACTGAATATGTTGTGCTCTGCCTTCACACTAAGGATGTGTTACCCCTGCATTGTTCATACAATCAGCTTGGGCCCAAAGCAGGTGAAGCTGGTAACTTTAAGCACTTCACATGGAATCTTCTAGAATCATCTTCTACTTCAAAAAACATACCAGGTATAAGAATAGGACCAACAGACCCATTCTTCAGCTTGCTTTCTAGGTCAACAAAAGGACTCTCAGAAGACTGCCTACTGATGTGGCCTGCTGTGTACTCCACAAACCTGCTTTGCTATATCTAGACAAACTGCTTTGCTGCCTGAATCGTGCCTTGAACCATCAGAGCCTTGGCTGCTGCTTGATCCTTGTTCTACTGGTAAACCCAAGACTACCAGAGTGACTCCTTAAACTAGTTGGCTACCCCCCTTGTTCAGAGCATCAGTGACAGAAAACACTCTATACATCTTGAAACTACACTTGGGCCCAGCCTAAGTGAGTCCTAATCGTCGATGTGGTGCCACTGCAGTCCTGGACCCTTGGTTGTGGTGGTAAAAGTGCCCAGATAGTCAACATCCAAAATGTAGGACTGAACATTTTTTGGCTAAAAACTGCTCTGAGAACCAAGAGGAGGCCAGGACCAGCCTGCTCATCTATCCACCAAAGGAGCATCGCTAGTCAGCCTGACTTTGGTGCAGCTCCTGCCATGTCCTTCTCTGCAGCAACATATCCTGTTCAGCATTCCTTCTCCGGAGGGGTACTCAGCTTCGTGGAACTCTCCTCTTCTACAGCCTTCAGTGCTGCACTGGATATTTTATACTTTCAAAAAAGAGACTAAGGGCCTTATTACAAGTCTGGTGGTCCAAGTACCACCAGGCTCACACTGGTGGTCAGACCGCCGCAGTCCAGATGGTCTGACTGCCATAGCAAACCGTGAGATTAGACCACCAGGGGACTGCTGTTACTGCTGGGAACATAGTTCTCTGGGCTGAAGGCAGTCAGAATTATGGTCAGCCACTGCAGCACTGAACTCAGCACTGCCTTTTTGCACCAGCCTTTCAGTGATGGGAACCCCACCATAGAAATGCTGGCAGGCAGAAACAGTGCAGCTGGCCCCTTTCCCCAGCACCCTCAGAATGCATTTTGAGGGTGCTGTTGTGCTACGGTATTGACCTCTGTTCCCTTAAGGGAGCCAAGATCCATACCATAGCACTGTTGTTGTAGAACATTGTTCGCGCCGGTCAGCCCGTGAAACATCATGATACGGTAAGGAGGAAAATAGCCGGGTTGACAGCCACCTCATCCCTGTGAGTTTGGCAGTCAGCTTGTCCGACCGCCAAACTTGAAATGAGCCCCTGAGTCCGAATGGAGAAATCTTCAACGCAACATTGTCCAGTGGCTTTGAAATAATGCTACATCCTTGACACCACCTGCATGCAGCCTATCCCCGCTCAACTTCTACCTTGTCAGAGATTTTTTCTTCAAATTTCTTCTAAGTCATTATTTCATCACTTTTAATGCCTGGCATTAAAAGGGGCCACACAAAAGGATGATGGACGGAGTGCTGAACAATGCAAACACTCAGTCACAGATCTGTGTTTAATCCATCGTTCTTTTGCTCACCATGCCACCACAGTTTGGACCCAGCCAAATCAGTCTTGACCCTGTTCCTCATGGAAGCAGTCCAGCCCGAACTGCCAAGCCAGGTCCTCACTGGACCGGAAACAAGCATCCTGTGACCGGATTCAAGGTTTCACCCGTCATCAGCCAGGCTAGCTTGAATCCAGTGGCACAGTGAGCAAGGGACCCACGTCAGGCCCAGGGAACCCACTCTCCATGAGTCACTCTCCCACATCCTGGGAGCATACCACCATTCCCTGGAGACCATGGGCCAGGTACTGGCTAAGTTGCAGGAGACCCAGCAGCTGCAGGAGGGACAGTATCTGGGAATCAGGGAGGACCTAACAAAAATATACACCATCCTGGTCACCATTGCAGGGGTGCTGGCTGACATGGGCAAGACTGTGAGGGAGGCAGTGGCACAAAAAAAGGGCGCTTTGACACTAGCCAAACTGAGGAACAGCCTTCCATCTTCGGCGGCGCTAGTGGACAGGAGGCCCCGCCACAGGACCAACATTGCCAAGACCCCTGCCAGGAATCAAGACTCTTCTGATAGTCACCCTCCTGTCCCACTCTGTTAACCAGTCCACCTTGAACTGCCATTGCTCCCCCTCCTATGCCCCATTGGACAATGCACCTGTGATACCAAGAGACTAGACTCTGACTGGACATTCCTTCCCCATAAACCCAGAGGGGGGATACCTGTGGGCTGGCGGATAGCTGACATCATGTCTGGCTCCAATTGCACACACAGTTCTTGGATTGTGGCACGATCAAGTCTGTATGTGATGATAATGTGTCTGTCCTCCATTGTCGACAGGTCCACCAGGGGTCTGTACACTGGAAGATGCCACAATCTCATAATCTGCCTCAGCGGTTGTAGCCTATGGAAGAGAACGGTGAGCAGAGGGTCAAACTTTCTACATATATTGCACTAATATTGCTGAATTTACTTTACAGAAGCACTATGTGAAGTCGAGAGTCAGTTGATGTGCTAATGTCTGCTGTGATGCAGTTAGGTGCCATGCCCTGTGCCCCCCTGAAATGGCGGCTGTCTGACCTGTGAGGAGGGACAAGTGGGAATGAGGTAAGAGTGCTGGCGTTGTGCGCTGTCGCAGTAGGCGGTCGATGGCCGCTGTGTAGATTTGCATTGGTTATTATTGGGCCCTATGGGTTCTAGGAGCCAATGGCGATGTACGCAGGCGGTGACGGTACACAACGCTGCGGACGTCACTGCCATTTTCTAACTATCCACTCACTTGCTACCTGTCCTTCAAAAGGAGAGGACCTACACTGCAAGTGCTGCTGTGACCTGAGTCTGGAAGTGAAAATGGCTCATGTGTCTGGGGAAAGGGCCCCTGCCTTCACTGCGGAGGAGTTGGAGAAACTGGTGGATGGGGTCCTACCCCACTATACATTACTCTACGGTCCTCCAGACAAACAGGTGAGTACACTGTGAGCATGATGTGTGGGCAATGCATGTTTGGAGTGGTGTGGATGTAAGCCACATGTTGGGGGGTGCTGAGGCATCCTGGCCTGAGTGCTGCATGAGAGGTAATCAGTGTATGTGCATCAGGGCATGGGTGGGAACTGGGGGCAATGGGTATGCTGGTCTGAACGGGTGAGTGATTTCCTTTTCTGCTATCTTTTCCCTCAAGGTCAGTGCCCACCAGAAAAAGGGTATTTGGAGTGCCATCGACTAGGAGGTGCGGACCCTGGGGGACTATCACAGGCAGAGCACCCACTGCCGCAAGAGACGGGAGGACCTGTGCCGCTGGACCAAGAAAACAGCTGGGGCTGGTCTCCCAATGAGGAAGGGGTGCCCGTCGCACCAGGACCCCCCTGAAGTTCCGCACCTGGGGGGTGGCCTATCCGGAGTTGGATGAGTGCTTGAGGAGATCACTGCAGCCACAAGGGGGTGAGTACAGATTCTGTAAGCTGACATTGCACACTTTAGGAGGTAGCGGGGTGGGGAATGTGGGATGTGGGTGCCCCTAGGCCAGGGTGATCATGGCAGGGTAGGTCCCTTGTTGTGCAGGCTCTGGTGCACTCCTACCCCAATGGTGGAAGTGCCCATCTACTACTGTGCAGGGTCCTGTGGGTTTCAGGTATGCAGATGCTGGTGTTAGGCATTGTACCCCATGGGCTGGTGACTATCTTAGTGACTGGTTGGGGATGGCCTAGTGCATAGGGCTTCTCCCTGTGTGTTGTCTACGCCAACGGTAGTGGTGTTGCTGGCATTGACCAAGTGCATCCTTGATCTCTCCCCCCCTTTTTTGTTTTGTCGCCCTGTCCTTGTATGCATTAGCATCATCTGGTGGGGGAGCAGAGGCACCGGTGACAGAGGGAGCTGCATCCCACATGGGCCTGGAAGCCGACTCCACTGAGGGTGAAGGCACCAGTGGGACTGAGGGCGAGGGGAGCTCCACGAAGGGGACAGGAGGGGAGACCACTGACAGTGACTCCTCCTCCGATGAATGCTCTCTGGCGGTAGCGGACACCTCTGTGCCCACCCCAACAACAGGTACAGCCACCACACCACCTACCAGCCCCGCCCTCCCAGCAGCCCCTCAGCGTGTTTCCTGTGCCCGCTCACCCAGGAGGGTGGGCATCTCCTTCGCCCCAGGCACCACAGGCCCTGCCCCAGTCAGCCCTGCTGCCCTCAGTAAGGAGGCTATTGACCTCCTGAGATCCCTCACTGTTGGGCAGTCAACCATTCTGAATGCCACCCAGGGTGTTGAGAGGCATTTGCAACAAACAAATATATACCTGGAGGGCATTCACTCTGGGGTGGCGGCCCAACAGAGAGCATTTCAGGCTCTGGCCTCAGCACTGATGGCAGCCATTGTCCCTGTGTACAGCCTCCCCCCTCCAAATTCCACTACCCAGACCCAATCCCCTCTACCTCTGGCTATCCCAAGCACACCTTCAGACCAGCATGCACCCAAATCACCACATAAAAGTGGCTCAGGCAAACATAAGCACTATATTTCATCTCACAGGCACTCACACAAGCACCATGTCCATGCAAATACACCTACATCCACTACCTTCACTGTGTCCCCTCCTCCCCCTCCTCCACCTCCCTCCCAGTAGCGTCTCCATTCACACCTGCATGCACTACATCTTCATCTGCTACCTCCATCACCAGCACACCCATCACAACACACCCCTCACGAGCAGTCACCACCCCCACAACCGTGCACACATCCCCGGTGTCCTCTCCCAGTGTGTCTTTGACCCTTCCTCCCAAAGTACACAAATGCAAGCAAGCACCCACCCACCCAACAGCCATCCACCTCACAACAGCATCCAGTCCATGCACCTTCACCCAAACTCAGCAGACGTACACCGCCTACAACCATTCCCTCTTTCTCCTCTCCCAAACCCTCTCCATCTTCCCGTCCCAGTGTGTCTAAAAAAGTTTTCCTTTCAAACATTGACCTCTTCTCTATGCCTCCCCCCCGTCCTTCCCCTCGGGCCAGGGTGTCCAGATCCCATTCCGTCACCTGCCAAGGTGAAGAATGGGGCCAGCATGCAGAACGGCCAAGAAGCATTACCCACCCAGCAAGGTCTCCTCCAAAACTCAAGGTGCCAGTGCCAAGGTCCCAGCAGCATCTGCCAAGATGGGGAAGGGGAAGAAAACCCAAGGCAGGGCACTTCAGGCCTCGGAGGCTCCAGGTGAGGGACTGGTGCCCACCATCTGCACAAGCAGCCCCACAACCTGTACCTCAGTAAGCACCACTGCAGGCACCTCCACCTGCACTGCCATCTGCCCCGCCACCTGCACCGCCCCCTGCACCGCCACCTTCACCACCGCTGCCATAACAACTGTCAGCAGCAACATCCCCAGTGGGCAGCCTTCTGAGGCTGCAGGAGCTGGCCTGGTGTCTCCCTCCACCACCACCACCAGCACCTGCACCATGGCCAGCACCGGCAGCATCCCTGCCTCAGACACGCCGCAAGCACCGACACCTGCACCTCCATCTGCAATGCCAAATACCCAGCCGGTGCAACACCAATTGTCAGCAGCAGCATCCCCAGTGGGCAGCCATTCGAGCCTACAGGAGACGCCCTGGCGCCTCCCACCGCCAATTGAAGCACCCCCACCAGCACCGGCACTACCACCAGTTTGGAGCCTTACTCGCCGCAGGATGGAGTCTGGCCCTGCCTCCATGGAGTATCATGCTACCTGTTCCCTCCAAATCTTGTGCTTCAGACACCCAGGTGAGGGAATGTGAACTGTCACACCCCAAGTGCAGCATCATTGGGCACAATGCCCCCTCCAGAACCAGTAGACAAATGCATCCACTATCACTATCCTTGGGAGGATGAAACAGACTGGGCACAATGCACTCCCCAGGACCAAGCAGTGGGCAAACCACCCACTAGAGAGACTGTGGCCTTGCATTCCCCAGGACCAGGCAGTGGGCAAACCACCCACTTTAGAGACTAGAGAGACTGTGGCTTTGCACTCGCCAGGACCAAACAGTGGGCAAACCACCCACTTGAGAGACTAGAAAGACTGTGGCTTTGCATTCCCCAGGACCAAGCAGTGGGAAAACCACCCATTAGAGAGACTGTGGCCTTGCACTCCCCAGGACCAAACAGTGGGCAAACCACCCACTTTAGAGACTAGAAAGACTGTGGCTTTGCATTCCCCAGGACCAAGCAGTGGGCAAACCACCCATTAGAGAGACTGTGGCCTTGCACTCCCCAGGACCAGGCAGTGGTCAAACCACCCACTTGGGAGACTTGAGAGACTGTGGCTTTGCTCTCCCCAGGACATTGCTGTGGGCACGTTGCCCCCTCCAGGAGCAGTGGAGTAGTACCATCTTCCTGCAAAGGTGCCCCCCCTCCCGTTCCTCCTGAGGTGCCTGTGTGTTTTCGACCTGATGCCCCTGCAGTGTTCTCTCCGTTTTGAGGCAGGAGTCAAGTGTGGGCTTCGCCCATGAGTTTTTGGCCCAGTGGGCATTTGCAAAGGACAGTGTACAGCCTTCTGTACATATTGTAAATATTGGTATATACTGTTTTTCTAATCATTAGCTATATCTGCATATTTCAAAATATCACTGTTTGAACTCAGTTCCTTTTGTCCTTGCGTTCTTCCAGGGAGTAACGTGGTGTAAATGTATTGTTGATGCATGTTTTTGTGTATGGTGTTGTGGGTGAGGGTGGGGGTAGGGGTTTTGCGTGTTGCGTGTGTGTGCCACTCTCTTTTTCCTCCTCTCCCCTGTGTGCTAGGTTCAGTACTCACGTGGTCGTCACCGATGCCTTTGATATCCGTTGTGTATGAGAAGATACACCAGCATGGGGAACACCTGCAGCTCGGGCTCCATGGCATCCTCGTTCTTCATTGCTTGTCGAGAGGTGAGTGGTTTCCCTTCCAAGTCCTGTTTCTGCTGTGCTTTTGATGTCGTTGGTACTGCCCCGGAAAAGCTGGTGGATTGGCGGGTTGTGATAGAGTGGGCAGTACATTGTCTTCCACCTGTCTGTTGGCGGTTACCGCCGCAGTGTTTTTTGCTACCGCCGTGGCGGTCAGAATGTTAAAGTGGCTGACTATGTTGGCGGTTTCCGCCGAGGTCGTGATCCCATTTTTTTTACTGCCGGCCTATTGACGGCATTACCGCTGCATTAACACTGACCGCCAGGGTTGTAATGAGGGCCACAATACCATCTTGGAGGCCTAGGTCATCACACATCTGCATTACAACTATCTTTTACACATTCTTCATGTACAGGGTGTCAAAGCTAACAAATGTTGCACACTATTAGTGCACTTAACATCTCCAACGTACTAGGTAAACATTCAGCATGCTCATCCAATACACCATTTTTCCCACCATGGTCAGTCACACATATCATGCTAGAGAGCTCATTAATGTGCCTCTGCACATATCATTTACCTACAATACCCAGATATGTGCCACACTCATCAGAACAAGGCCTGCAACTTATATGTGAACTCTAAAACTATGGTGCTAATCTGCAAGGCCCTGGCACACTGGTGTGTCACTATTTCCTATATAAAAAGGGATGCACCAACAGCACAATGGCTTATTAAGGAAGCCCCTATGTTTATGATCAGGCAAGGACAGATGTCTGGACACACTGCTGCATTTAATGTACATATTATTGTATTGTATGTGTGAATGTAGGGTAGATTACTCACTCATGTGACACTGAGATATATGGATGCACTCCAGCATACACTCAGTTCACTACATGATGGCTGTGCCATGACAACATACATAGGGGGTCATTCTGACCCTGGCGGTAATTACCGCCATGGCGGAGGTCGGCGGTAGCACCGCCACCAGGCTGGCGGTGCACCGCTGGGCATTCTGACCGCGGCGGTTCAGCCGCGGCCAGAAACGGAAAGTCGGCGGTGTCCCGCCGACTTTCCGCTACCCTTGAGAATCCTCCATGGCGGCGGAGCGCGCTCCGCCGCCATGGGGATTCTGACACCCCCTACCGCCATCCAGTTCCTGGCGGTTCTCCCGCCGGGAACAGGATGGCAGTAGGGGGTGCTGCGGGGCCCCTGCAGTGCCCATGCCAATGGCATGGGCACTGCAGGGGCCCCCGTAAGAGGGCCCCAAAAAGAATTTCAGTGTCTGCCTAGCAGACACTGAAATTCGCGACGGGTGCAACTGCACCCGTCGCACCTTCCCACTCCGACGGCTCAATTCTGAGCCGGCGTCCTCGTGGGAAGGGTGTTTCCCGCTGGGCTGGCGGGCGGAGTTTCGGAGGTCGCCCGCCAGCCCAGTGGGAAAGCCAGAATGACCGCTGCGGTCTTTTGACCGCGGAGCGGTCTTTCGGCGGGAACCGCGTGGCGGGCAGCGACCGCCGTCCGCCGCGGTCAGAATCACCCCCATAGTCCCAAATAGGTTCAGGTCTGCGTGTTGCACAAAAAAATTCAGCTACACCATCTCATATGTGGGTGCATGCATGCCCCACATCTTATCTGCACAGTGATCTAGCAACAGCACTGGGTGGCACTGCTCATTGTTTGGAGCTGTTTGCCTGACATCATTGGACGTGCTTAGGACCTTAACGTTTTGAAA
This sequence comes from Pleurodeles waltl, assembly GCF_031143425.1. Classification (NCBI taxonomy): domain Eukaryota; kingdom Metazoa; phylum Chordata; class Amphibia; order Caudata; family Salamandridae; genus Pleurodeles; species Pleurodeles waltl. The sequence goes on along the minus strand of NC_090438.1, from coordinate 447,112,877 downwards.
GTGTACTGAGTAAATGCATGCCATATGAGAATGTTGTATGGAGTTCCCTGTCATACACATGTCAAGTGCTATGAGGATAACATGGATTGTCTGTGTTGCCACATTAAACATATTGCATGGGGTGTAAACAACATGTGTGTGCAAGTCAAAATCATTGTTCACATGTACTATACTGACCTTTGTCCTGACTATCATAAAGGTTTACTTATGAATCACATGCACTGCAGGTGTGTCACTTTTCACAGGGTAAAAAGTGAAGCACTGGCAGCAGAAGGGTGCAATGAGGAGCCCCTTAGTGGGAAATTCACATGATCCCTGTTTATTACATGACCTTTATTACTGTGTGCTATGTGTGACAATCAGAGCTGGCAAATATACCGTGACACACATGTTGTAAACCAGCACTTCAGGCACATGTCCTGACTGTCATCATAATATCTGCCACCATATATACCTATTCTATCAATTTCAAAACCCTTACAGCACACAATGCCATCAGTGCATCGCTCTTATGTACTCCACATCCTTTACATGACAACTGATATACTGTCAATATTCAGGGATGGATAATGGTGTTGAAATTGTCACTCATGCAAATGTGACATGCCATTGTACAATATCACACTCAACCTTTGCAGTATACATTATACATACAGGATGACACTTACTGGTAGTGTCAGGGTCCGCAAATGTTTGCACTATGCACCCGATGTACCAAAATTACATATCACACATGTTTTACGGATGTACTTAGGAGAGTCAGTTGAGGGAATATTCAAGTGAGCCCTACAACATGTCTTTTGACAGCAATTAGTATGCCAGGCAAACATGTACAGATATGTACATGAACTTTATGTATATGTTTCAGTTATATTAGTAAAGACAGTCCACTGACAATTTTTCATAAGCCTAGCACATTGAGGTGTCACTCTGCACATGCATGACTCGGTGCACACTACAGCCTATACTACTGCATCATATTTTCCATCACATGTACATGACTGAGCAACATACCACAATGGTTAAGCCCTTTCTGAACATAGACAGTTGTGGCTGGTAGCCATGTACCCTAACACCATAAAACGTGTGATGAGTTTGGGCCACTTCAAAATCACCTGGCTAAACACAAAAAACAAAGACAGGATTATGCCACTTTTGTGACTGACGTTGCAGTGCTACCCTTCTCATGGATGAGGGTTGGCACATACACTATTGGCAATTATGGCCTTTGTCATGACCTTGTAAAGATGCTCCTATAGCCTACAATAATGCAAAACAACAATTTAGCTAAGCAACATATGAGGTGTACTGACCAAAAGCTCAGCCAATCTCTACTCCCAGGTGATCCAGGAGGTCATGTTCACAGGAAATCAGGTCTGCCCACCGGTGCTTCAGTTGGTGTTCTGTCGGCTGAACATCAAAGATCCTGGACAACTGGGCCAGCACCTTGCCCCACTGCAGCTTCCGTGCCTCCGTCTTATATCCCTGTATCACACGGCCACCCATGGCCACTGTTAGACCTGACAGCCTTAGGGTGGTCACCCCTACCTTTTTGCCTGCCTCCCTCTACTTTTTCAATTCTGTTTTGCAGGTTGTTAGAGTTTGCACACTTTACCACTGCTAACCAGTGCTAAATTGCATATGCTCTGTCCCTTTAAACATGATGACATTGGATCATACCCAATTAGATTATTTAATTTACTTATAAATCCCTAGTAAAGTGCATCATATGTGCCCAGGGCCTGTATATTAAATGCTCCAAGTGGGCCTACAACAGTGATTGTGCCACCTTCTTAAGTAGCCCTTTGCCATTGCAAGGCCTGTGTGTGCAGTTTCACTGACAATTCGACTTGGCATTTAAAAGTACTTGCCAAGCCTAAAACTCCACTTTTTCTACATATAAGTCACCCCTAAGGGAGTTCCTGGGTAACCCATAGGGCAGGGTGCTGTGTAGGCAAAAGGCAGGACATGTACCTGTGTAGTTTATATGTTGTGGTAGAGTAAAACTCCTAAATTTGTTTTTACACTGCTGTGAGGCCGGCTCCTTTCATAGGCTAACATTGGGGCTACCCTCATATACTGTTTGAATGGTAGCTGCTGATCTGAAAGGAGTAGGAAGGTCGTATTTAGTATGGCCAGAATAGTAATGCAAAATTCTGCTGACTGGTGAAGTTGGATTTAATATTGCTATTTTAGAAATGCCACTTTTAGAAAGTGAGCATTTCTCTGCACTTAATTCCTTCTGTGCCTTACAATCTACGTCTGGTTGGGTTCAGTTGACAGCTCACTTGTGCATTCGCTCAGACAAACCCCAAACACAGGATGCTCAGCCTCACTTGCATACATCTGCATTTTGAATGGGTCTTCCTGGGCTGGGAGGGTGGAAAGCCTGACCCTTACATGTCAAAGAACAGTAGCCTGCCCTCACACAAAGGACTGCCACACCCCCTACTGGGAATGTGGCAGACAGGATTGAACTGATCGGAGACCTTGTGCACTTCTGAGCCACTCTTTGAAGTCTCTCCTACTTGGGTATTTAAACAGGGTCTCAGCCCCTGCCAACTCAGACACTTCCTGGAGAAGAGAAACTGAACCAGAACCTGCAACCTGTCAAGAAGAACTGCCTGGCTGCCCAAAGGACTCACCTGACTGCTTTCTGTAAAGGACTGCTGCCTTGTTGTTTCCCTGCTGCCTTGCTGCTCTCTGGCTGTGCTGAGAAGTGCTCTCCAAGGGCTTGGATAGAGCTTGTCTCCTGTTCCCTGAAGTCTCAGGACCAAAAAAGACATCATCTCTACAAGAAGAAATCCTTGTGCGGCAAAAATCAAGGCACAACCTGCCAGAAACGACTCACAGACTGCATTGCGATGAAAGATTCACTGGACGCCAAAGAGGAACAACGCAGCCCAACTTCGGAAAGAGAAGGTTGACGCAGAGCCAGCGCAGCAACTGGAAATTCGACGCACAGCCCACTGCAGTGACACACATTTGAGCCAGAATGATGCAGCCCGACTTCTGGAGAGGAATTGATGCAGCGCCTGCCCTGCTGTAGAAATTTACACGCAATGCCCACCAGATCGATGCAGCCCCGTGACTTCATTCTGTCTGCACCAGAATTCCATGCATCGTCCCTGGGGCATCCGAAAACCCCCCAACCAGAAGAGGATCCAAAACCGAGCACCAGAAATCAACGCAAAGTCGTCCCTGTGTGAAAATAAACGACGCGTCGCCGTATGTGGCCTGAGAAATAGACACACACGTTCCTGTTTTCCACGCAGCCTCCTCTGCAGTTCTTTGCAGAGATTTTGCATGCAAACCAGGTACTTTGTGCTTGTAAGAGACATTTGTTGCGTTTAAGAGACTAAAAGACACTTTATATCATTTTTACAGTGATATTCCCAAAATATACATTTTAATCGTTTTGACCTCCATCTTATCTGATAAATATGATATATTTTTCTAAACACTGTGGTGTATTTTTTGTGGTGCTCTACTGGGTCATTGCATGAGTTATTTCACACATACTTTACACATTGCCTTCTAAGTTAAGCTTGACTGCTCAGTTCCAAGCTACCAGAGGGTGGGCACAGGATAATTTTGATTGTGTGTGACTTACCCTGACTAGAGTGAAGGTCCTTGCTTGTACAGGGGGGTAACCTGACTGCCAACCAAAGACCCCATTTCTGACAGCCACTATGTTGTGGAGGTACCGTCAGACTAACCAAATGAACCCTCCCAGTTTCTCTGCACTCATTTTCTTTGCCCTTCTCAGGCATTTTGCAACCAAAATCCTGTGCCACAATTGTAAACCCCAACAGAAACCTAACCCTAACTGCCCCAAAAAACTTACCTATCCCATAGACAAACACCCAACAATACACAGCAAAATAGATGACAAAATGTCAGTAAACTCTGCCCTACAACACTTTCAGAACACAACACAGACAACAGACTGCACAAAAAACTCAATAACCACCACTGCTTGCACCAGCACAACACAAACTCTCCGAAGCACAGACTAAAAGACTGTAAAGGGAAAGTGAAAGTAACTTAACTCTTCCATGTGTCCAGCAAGGAAGTTCAATTGCATCACTTCCTGGGTGTATGCATCATGTTTTGAGGTCATGCGTCATATTTTTTGATGCATGATAGCCCTGTGTGTTTTTTTTATGATGCTGACAGGGCATAACATGTGAATTTTGACGCACATGTGCAACACATCTTTTTTTAAATGCTCCAAATGAAGGCATGCATTGTATTTTGTATACGCAAATGGGGAAATGTGTTTCATCATGTATGTTGGTCTGTGGGATGCCTGGGAGGAGTGATATTGAATGCAAGTGTGCATGTGTTTGATACAATTTCCCACATGCATTTATCCACATGTGAACAATGCATGTACCATGAGTACATATGTGCATTGTTGGTCTTACCCAATGTGGTTTGTACATGTCCACTGTTTCACCACACAGCTTGTGATAGGTGGCCCATGTTCATGTACGTTACCCTTGACAACAGTATACCTGGGGATTTTGGTGACTCAGAATGGTATATGATCCGCTGACACAGAACTATGTAGGTGCATGTGTGTGACACTATGGTGTGTACCAAGGACCTGCCATGTTGTAATGCAACATGTATAAGTACCAGTTCTACATGCATGCAAAGCTCTGAAAATGTTGGAGTGGCACGCGCCATACTTGATATTCATGAGATATGTTTGATTGGAATGTGTCAGTCCTACGTGATCAATAATGGCTACTACATTGGTGTGTTTAGGGATGTATCATCTATTAACTTTGCAATCATTTATAAATACATGGGCAGCATTGTAGCAAAACACTTTACTCTAAGCTCACAATGTATCTACAAGTTTAGGTTTGTATTTTTCTCACACAGCATGCCACATGTTGCCTGTTTTCATCTGTCCATTCACAAAGCTAAGGGCACATCAAGCCTGGTCAACTAAGGGTGGACTTGTGGCAAATACTGTAGTGTAAACTTTTGTGACACACACACTTTGACTGCACAATTACTGTACATGTATTCTTCCAAGAACTTCCCTTTTGCAACACAAGCTGCATGGCAGGCCTGTTGTGATATAGGAATGGCAGGTGACTCATCAGTGCACCAGTGACTTTTTCAACACCCCCACAGCCCCATTGTTTCTAATGTGGGACAGAGATCAGGGTGGCTTTCTCAGCAAAGTTTACAGGTCCCTGAATATGTACAGAGTGGATGGGTACCCCTCTGGGGATTTTGTGCTATTGGGTCTGTCATCCTCAAGTGACCTATTGGCACTGCAGTGCACAGTCAAGTCAAGAAATTCAACGGCACACCTGAAGTCCCCCTGACCCCATTAAGTACTGGGGACTTACAGGTTGTTGCTGTCACCCATGCCCTATTATGACCTTGGGACTTACAAGCTGTTGGTGTCAGCCTTGCCCTATTATGTATTAGGGACTTACAGGTCAGTTGTGTTATCATTTTTTTCAGAATTAGCATGTCGATGTATATGTTGTAATACTTGATCCTCTTATGCATTGTTAGATCATTGGTAGATTGTGGAACAGGGTCATTTCTGGAGACCCAGGGTACAGATGGAGTGAGCTGCCACTTGCATCAGTCACACTTCTTTGTGCTGGCCAAGCACACAGGTATTGTTAATGGAAATGAGAATGGTATATTTACTGTCCTCTACAGTATGTGTAGATATGTGCCTGGACTCTTTTTATAGTAAGTATTTGAAAATTTGCGATCATTCACACACATTGAAGCCAGACTGTGTGAGGTAGGCTTCTAGGTCTACCTTGTTGGCACAATATCTGGAGATTTTCCATGTTACTCATCTTCCTTAGCATCACTGTCCCATCCTTCATGCACGTCATGGTTATCTATACTTGTGAACTTTACAGAAGGCTATTGCTTCTTCTACAGACTACACAATATGTGCCATAACATTAGCATTTTTTGCAATATGAGAAGACTGACCCCCATACATCTCTCTACATCAGCCACAGCACTTGTGTAGTGTCTAAGTAACCTCCACATATTTGCTGGCAAAGGTATGTATAGGAGTATCTCAGTTGTCCCTCTACATTTGTGTGTTTGACATGAGCTCTTACACAGAGTTTTATTTGCCATTCATTGGAGAATTCACAATAAGTGTGTTTAGTTTGTGTAAATGCTCCTGAAAGCTATGAGCAAAAGATGCATGTCTCAACATGTCTGTCTCCTTACTCACATGTGGAGATTGGCAAGGGTGTGTGCCTTGATTTGACATTGCTTGACATGAAGGCAAGATGCCAACTGGATAGAGTCATACAGACCAAGGCACTCAGGTATTTTTTCCTCTGTAGTTAACTCTCTTAGTCATACATGCAAGTGCCACTGAGGGGCATGTTATAAGTTGCCACCTGTGATTGTGACATTCAGACATTGATTGTTGACATAGCAGACACTGACCTACTATTGTTTCTGACTACGCTTGTCCTACCTAGGACAAACATCTGAACAGCAGTCTTATATATATTTTTGTGTGTGGCTGCTATGAAATGTCAATCAGACACAATTGCGTGATGTGTGTGTTGCAATGTAAGATATTTCTATAACAGGCTATGCATACATTTCACACACATTCATTTATTTGTGCAATATGTGAAGTTGTTTGGAGTTTCTGAGTGTATTCCTTCTTGTTTTCAACTGTTGTGGCCTAGTCATGTTTTCTGAGATGTAGGTGAATTGATAAGGTATGTGAAGGTGAAAAGAAGTACTCCAAGACAAATTTGTGTCTAAGTGATTTATTTACAAAATGTTTGCTCAGTGATGATTACAGTATAGTCCTTAGGTGAAGAAGTTGTGCACAATGTGATCTCTTCTGTGTGCTCCAGCAGCAGCATTTTGTACTTCCCCATCCACCACTCATGCATAATTGTCCTCATCCCTGGGGACCTTAACCTGTTCCTCTCAGGACACATTGGTGTTTACATAGATGTTGTGCAAAATTGTACATACTAATATGATTTTGCACACAAAGGGTTGGGCATATAATAGTCTTATGCCACATAAATCTAGACACCTGAACCTCGATTTGAGGATGCCCAAATGTCCTCACCACCACATTTCTATTCCTTTTGTGGGCATCAATATCTGCCTTCATGGCATCCTGTCTGTGGGTTACCATACGTGGTCATGACCCATGGCTGCATCCTGTAACCATGGTCCGCTGCAATGGAAGGGGAGTGTAACGGAGCCGCTTCGGCTCCAATGCAAACAGAACCCCCGGGGCATGATAAACAGTCCCCCGGGGGCACGTTCCTGTGGCCGAAAGATGCGTCATCTGACACCGACCCGGATGTCAGATTAAACGCGTCAGGATTCAAAGATGCACGTCTAACGGCAGAGCGTCAAGCCAAGCACGGATGGGAGGAAGAGGAGACCGAAACGCCAAGGAACCAAGAGCCGACAGAGATGCCAGAGCAGAGAACGGAATACGGAGCGGAGGAGGGAGAAGCCAAAATGCCGACAGCCACGACGACTCCCGGAGAAGAACCGCCGCGGGAACACTTCACACACCACAGTGCAAGCCATGTCCGTCCCTGGAGGGACATTGCTTTCATAGGTACATGCCTGCATGCTAACCCCTTTGGGGTATTATTGGTAAAGGGGCTTTGCAGCTCCTTACCACTTACACTCATCTACCCTTGCTTTTCATTCTTTTTTTGTTTTTCTTTTATTTATTTCTCTTTGACACTGGGTGTTTATCTACTTTGATTTACCTTTTTTTTTTCTCACACTGCTGCTAAGTGGAAAGGAATATAAGCCCTAACACGGGTTTAAAAATTTCTCTAAAACCTGATAACCCTAGCTACAAATCTTTAAAGAAGCTTGTTTCCCCCTTTTCAAAAGCTTAAACAAAATATTTGCTGAAACCTATCTACGGAGACACTTCTATTGGCTTTTTTTCTGTGGTGTAAACATCCCCTACCCCCTGTTCCTAAAAGAAAACGGTCTGAAGGACAAGACCCTTACCTTTAAGTAATTCTCTCTCTCTTCTCTCTGGGGAAAACGCCATCAACACCACTCTTCTCTGGAAAACCGAACGACATCATGAGAAATAAGGAAAAGAGAAGGAGTAAGGAAGAGAATCCAGAAAGACAAAGAAAGACTCAAGAAGAGCCAAAACCAAAAAGACATATAAAAAGAAGACATAGAAATATAAAAAGACTCACTTAAATAAAGAAGTCAAACAATCTCTTTTTTTGTGTAAGAGTGTCATCCATCTTTATAGTAAAAAGAACCCACTACAATGGTGTCAGATGTGGGATTTTAAAGAGAAGATCCGGGAGAATAGCTGTAGTTACAAAATGGAAACAAGACCAACTCTTGAAGATATGATACAGAGATTGGCCGAAGGACATCGCCACCTCCAGGTAGTATGGGAGGAACAACAAAGAGAAGCAAAAACTGATAGAGAAACACTTCAAAACGTGCTGAAAAGCCAGGCTACAATAATGGCCAACAGCCAACTGGTACATGAGACCGCATTACAGAAGTTGACAGATACAATTGCTGCGACACGAGTGCACCCCAATGTGCCCAGTTCAGTCCTGCAGAAGTTCCAAGATGGCGAAGATCCCGATCCGTTCTTCAAATATTTTGAACGTGTTGCCACTTCTGCCACATGGCCAGAAGATAGATGGGGCCAATATGCGGCTCCTCTGCTGACTCGTGCCTTGCAGGCAGCTTACCAAGCTATAAATCCTGGTGATACTACCCCGTATTCTGAAATTAAAAAAAGGAATCCAGGAAAGACTTGGACATGATACTGAGTATTATTGGATTAGATTCCGTAAAACCAAGTGGGCCCCGTTGGAGAACCCCTGAGCTCTCTATTTCAAAATCAAAGATCTGGGTCTAAAATGGCTAACACCTAACAGCCCTGATAGATAAGAAATAATTTGTATTATTCTGTTAGAACAATTCCTAGAAGCCCTACCCCCGTCTACTCGTAATTGGATCAAACAGCATCCCAAAATCAATACCATCAGGGTACGGGAGGGGGTGGGGGGTTGTTGAGTGTTGTGTGGGTGCATGGGGGTGTGCGTCTGTGTATGTAGAGTGGGTGTGTGAGTGCGTGCATGCTTGCGGGGTGTTGCGTGTTTTGGGAATGAGTGCGTGTATGTCTGTGGGTATGTCTGTATGGATGTGTGCGTGTATGTATGAATGTGGGTGTGTGTGTCTGACTGTGTGTGTGGATGATGGCATGTATGTCGGTGTGTGTGCGTGTGTGTGTTGGTGGTGCCTGCGTGCGTGTCATGTTTGTGTAGGTTATGTGCATGTTCGGGTGAGGGGTGGGTAGGGTGGCCCTGCCACCTTTGGGGGGTGGCAGGGGTGGTGGGGGGTGTAGGGGAGGGAGTCGGGTGGGGGTGGGTGAGACCCCTATCAGTGCCAGGGAAGGAATTCCCTGGCACTGATAGTGCTTACCGCCATGGATTTCATCCGCTTCTCCACCTTCCGCCAGGGTCATAATGACCCCCCATGTGTCTATTTGTTATATTCACAGAGACCAAAAACCATATCCATTAGTCCCTGTGTCAGTTGATTGGAATGGACATGAAGAGACTATATTAATGGGAGTCATTTCCCATCTAGTAGAAGAAGTCATTATTGGAACAGATTTTTACCATTTCCCAAAATTGTTGGATAGCATTCAAGAAGAAAAAGGAAGGGAATCATGGTGGGAGGAGGCCCCTTTTTCCCAGACAGTCACTTTTCCAGGAAATACCAAAATTAAACTGAGCAGAAGCGAAAAAACTGAAGGACAAAGCTATACCGCAACCAAGAAGGATCCCCTAAACCCAATTATGTGGGAAAAACAGTATTAGCTACCACTCCCTCCTTCCGGATAAGTAAACAAGAGGACCCAACGTTAGTACACATCTGGGAGACGGCCTTAACAGAGAAAACCAGACAGGTGGGCCGTTATTTTCTAATTCAAAAAGTTTATTATACCGTGTAACTAAGCGCGATAATAAAGAACAAACACAATTAGTAGTTCCCCAACCTTCCTGAATACAAGCATTGCACATGGCCCATAGCCTAATTGGGGGTGGCCATTTCGGGAGAGAAAAAAACAGAAGAGTACCTTTTGCGCCGATTTTACTGGCCAGGGGTCTTTTCAGACACACGCCATTCCTGCCAACAGTGTCCTCATTGTCAACTTGTAAACCCCGGACCACCAAAGAAAGCACCCCTCTTCCCTCTATCAATTATTGATATTCCATTCTCTAGGGTTGGAATTGATCTGATAGGACCCCTCATCCCCTCCTCATGGGGTTATATGTATATCCTCGTGTTGGTGGACTACGTGACCCGATATCATTAGGCAATACCACTCACAAGTGTGACTACCAAAAACATAGCACATGCTATGATCTTGTTCTTTTCAAGGGTAGGGTTCCCCAAAGAGTTACTCACGGACCAGGGTACTCCCTTCATGCCCCGTCTAATGTCCCAAATCTGTCAAATACTAGGAGTAATCTAGATAAGGACATTTGTTTATCATCCACAAACAGATGGTCTTGTAGAGCGGTACAACCACACGCTTAAAACCCTGTTGAAAAAGGTTATCAACGAGTCAGGAAAAGATTGGGATAAAAAGCTGCCGTTGGTCCTCCATGCAATAAGAACTCATGAAGAATTGTCTATGGGTCAAAGCCCCTTTGAACTGGTGTTCGGTCGCCAACCAAGAATCCTGCTTGATATGGCTGCAGAGAAGTCGGAAGAAGAGGAGAGTGAGGACAAAGATCTGTTGGAGTATAGCCAACAGCTAAAAGATCAGTTACATACTGTATGGAAAGATGTGAGGATTCATTTAGAGAGAGCTCAGAGTAAACAGAAACAATATTATGATAAGAACAGCACACTTAGACAATCACAACCAGGTGATAAAGCCCTAATCTTGTTACCAAGTTCAGAGAATAAGTTGCCAGCACAATGGCGGGGACCCTTTAGGGTAAAAAAAAAAAGCCATAAGTCCTGTTACATATAAATTGTTATTATCAGAGAACCCTAATAAAACCCAGATTTATCATATCAACCTTCTAAAGAAATGGGAAGAAAGTGATGAAATCCCTGGACCACCATGGGTAGGGTTCCTTGTTAATAAGGATAAAAGACTAGATATAAATTTGTATCCACAACAAACTAACTCTCCCATAACCCTTCCTCCCTTGAATCCCAAATTACTTTCTATACAACAGAAACAATTATCAGAAAAGGTATATAAACATAAGACCCTTTTTTCAGTCACACCAGGGAAGACCTCATTGATCCAACATCACACCAGAACTCCAGGAGATAAGGTAATTCGTCTTTGTCCCTATCGAATTCCAGAAACCCAAAGGTCCCTGGTAGAACTAGAAGTCCAAAATATGTTACAGATGGGAGTCATAGAACCCTCTTCCAGTCCCTGGTGTTCCCCATTTGTTTTAGTCCCCAAACCCAATGGGTCGGTCCGTTTTTGCATAGACTTTTGACAAGTTAACAAGATATCCCACTTCAACACGTATCCCATCCCTAGGGTGGATGAACTACTAGAGCGGTTGGGCAAAGCAAAATATATGACTACACTAGATCTCACAAAGGGATATTCGAAGATCCCCTTATATACCCAGGATAAAGAAAAAACAGTGTTCTGCACACCCTCAGGCTTATACCATTTTACTGTTCTCCCCTTTGGATTACATGGGGCGCCCCCAACATTCCAGAGACTAATGGATAGCTGCTACATAAGCATACTCCACACACAGCTGCCTATCTTGATGATATGGTGATTTTTAGTGAGACATGGGCCAATCACATCCATCACCTAGACAAACTATTTTGTACACTAAAAGAAGACGGGCTCATAGTGAATCCGGAGAAATGTACTATGGCAAACGATAAAATAGCATACCTCAGATATTATATAGGAAATGGACAAATTAAACCTCAAATGAACAAAGTAGAAGCCATCTTAGGGGTACCCACCCCGAGCTCAAAAAAGGAGTTACGATCCTTTTTGCGACTTGTGGGATATTATAGACATTTTATCCCACACTACTCTTCATTAGCTGCTCCATTAACAGACCTCCTTAAAAAGGGGAATCCATCCAAGATGACAAAACTTACCCACTCACAGCAGCAGAGCTATGAGATTCGCAAACGGTTTCTAACCAACAAACCGGTATTACACTGTCATAAATTTGAGAAACAGTTCCTATTACAAACCGATGCCTCTGACGTAGGGTTAGGAGCGGTCTTGTATCAAAAAGATGACCATGACAATAATGACCCTATTGTTTTTATCAGTAGGAAGTTACTTCCCAGCGAGCAGCATTATCCCATCATAGAGAGGGAATGCCTAGCCATCAAGTGGGCCATTGAATCTCTTCAATATTACCTTCTGGGTCATCCTTTCATCTTCTTACAGACTGATCATGCACCCCTTACTTGGTTGTCACAACATAAAGACAATAATCCAAGAATTCTGCGGTGGTTTCTGGAGTTACAACCCTTTATCTTCCAGGTTCAACATCTCCCCGGACATCAGTTAGTTACAGTGGACTACCTTTCCAGACATCCCATTGGTCAAAGTCTCGATCAGCCTTTTCCAAAGGGAGGGATGTGTAATGGAGCTGCTTCCGTTGCAAACAGAACCCCCGGGCCATGATAAACAGTCCCCCGGGGGCACATTCCTGTGGCCGGAAGATGCTTCATCTGACACCGACCCGGATGTCAGATTAAACGCGTCAGGATTCAAGGATGCGTGTCCAACGCTAGAGCGGCAAGCTGAACGCGGACGGGAGGAAGAGGAGACCACAATGCCAATGAACGAAGAGCCGACAGAGATGCCTGAGCAGAGAACGGAACGCAGAGTGGAGGATAGAGAAGAAAAAACGACGACAGAAGAGATGCCTCCCGGAGAAGACCGGCCTAAGGAACACTTCACACATCACAGTGCCAGCCATGTCCCTGGAGGGAAGTGGCTTTCGCAGGTACGTGCCTGCATGCTAAACCCTTGGGGTATTATTCGTAAAGGGGCTTTGCAGTGCCTTTCCACTTACACTCGTCTACCCTTGCTTTTCTTTCATTTTCTTTTATTTATTTCTCACTGACACTGGATGTTTATCTATTTTGATATACCTTTTTTTCCTTCTCACACTGTTGCCAAGTGGAAAGGAATACGAGCCCTATCATGTTTTTAAAAATCTATATAAAACTTGATAACCCTAGCTACAAATCTTTAAAGAAGCTTTTTTCCCCTTTTTCAAAAGCTTAAACAAAATACTTGCTGAAACCTATCTACGGAGACACTTCTCTTGGTTTTTTTTCCGGCGGTGTAAACATCCCCCACCCTTGTCTCTAAAAGAAAAAAGGTCTGAAGGACAAGACCCTTACCTTTAATTTCTTCTCTCTCTCTTCTCTCTGGGGAAAACACCATCAACACAACTCTTCTCTGGAAAACCGAACCACACCTGAGAAATAAGGAAAAGAGAAGGAGTAAGGAAGAGAATCCAGAAAAACAAAGAAAGACTCAATAAGAGCAGAAACCAAAAAGACATATAAAAAGTAGACATAAAAAATATAAGAAGACTTACTTAAATAAAGAAGTCAAACAATCTCTTTTTTTTTTTATCTCAGAGTGTCATTGTAAGGAAATGCCTCCTTGGCATGGTTACCCCCTGACTTTTTGCCTTTGCTGATGCTATGTTTTGATTTGAAAGTGTGCTGTGGCCTGCTAACCAGGCCCCAGCACCAGTGTTCTTTCCCTAACCTGTACTTTTGTTTTACACAATTGGCACACCCTGGCATCCAGGTAAGTCCCTTGTAACTGGTACCCCTGGTACCAAGGGCCCTGATGCCCGGGAAGGTCTCTAAGGGCTGTAGCATATCTTATGCCACCCTGGGGACCCCTCACTCAGCACAGACACACTGCTTGCCAGCTTGTGTGTGCTGGTGAGAACAAAACGAGTAAGTCGACATGGCATTCCCCTCAGGGTGCCATGCCAACCTCACACTGCCTATGCAGTATAGATAAGTCACCCCTCTAGCAGGCCTTACAGCCCTAAGGCAGGGTGCACTATACCATAGGTGAGGGCACCAGTGCATGAGCACTGTGCCCCTACAGTGTCTAAGCAAAACCTTAGACATTGTAAGTGCAGGGTAGCCATAAGAGTATATGGCCTGGGAGTCTGTCAAACATGAACTCCACAGCACCATAATGGCTACACTGAAAACTGGGAAGTTTGGTATCAAACTTCTCAGCACAATAAATGCACACTGATGCCAGTGTACATTTTATTGTAAAATACACCCCAGAGGGCACCTTAGAGGTGCCCCCTGAAACTTTAACCAACTAACTGTGTAGGCTGACTGGTTCTAGCAGCCTGCCACACTCGAGACATGTTGCTGGCCCCATGGGGAGAGTGCCTTTGTCACTCTGAGGCCAGTAACAAAGCCTGCACTGGGTGGAGATGCTAACACCTCCCCCAGGCAGGAGCTGTAACACATGGCGGTGAGCCTCAAAGGCTCACCCCCTTTGTTCCAGCACCGCAGGGCACTCCAGCTAGTGGAGTTGCCCGCCCCCTCCGGTCACGGCCCCACTTCTGGCGGCAAGGCCAGAGGAAATAATGAGAATAACAAGGAGGAGTCACTGGCTAGTCAGGACAGCCCCTAAGGTGTCCTGAGCTGAAGTGACTCTAACTTTTAGAAATCCTCCATCTTGCAGATGGAGAATTCCCCCAATAGGGATAGGATTGTGACCCCCTCCCCTTGGGAGGAGGCACAAAGAGGGTGTCCCCATCCTCAGGGCTAGTAGCCATTGGCTACTAACCCCCCAGACCTAAACACGCCCTTAAATTTAGTATTTAAGGGCTCCCCTGAACCTAAGAATTTAGATTCCTGCAACTTACAGAAGAAGAGGACTGCTGAGCTGAAAAAACCCCTGCAGAAGAAGGAAGAAGACACCAACTGCTTTGGCCCCAGTCTTACCGGCCTGTCTCCTGCCTTCTAAAGAAACCTGCTCCAGTGACGCTTTCCCCAGGACCAGCGACCTCTGACTCCTCAGAGGACTGCCCTGCTTCAAGAGGAACAAGAAACTCCAGAGGACAGTGGCCCTGCTCCAAAAAGACTGCAACTTTGTTTCAGAGGAGCAGATTTAAAGACCCCTGCAATCCCCGCAAGAAGCGTGAGACTTGCAACACTACACCCGGCGACCCCGACTCGACTGGTGGAGAACCAACACCTCAGGGAGAACCCTCCGGCGACTCCGAGACCGTGAGTAACCAAAGTTGTCTCCCCTGAGCCCCCACAGCGACGCCTGCAGAGGGAATCCCGAGGCTCCCCCTGACCGCGACTGCCTGATTCTAAAATCCCGACGGCTGGAAAAGACCCTGCACCCGCAGCCCCCAGCACTTGAAGGATCGGATTCCAGTGCAGGAGTGACCCCCAGGAGGCCCTCTCCCTTGCCCAGGTGGTGGCTACCCCGAGGAGCCCCCCCCTTGCCTGCCTGCACCGCTGAAGAGACCCCTTGGTCTCCCTTTGACTCCCATTGGAAACCCGACGCTTGTTTGCACACTGCACCCGGCCGCCCCCGCGCTGCTGAGGGTGTACTTTTTGTGTGGACTTGTGTCCCCCCCGGTGCCCTACAAAACCCCCCTGGTCTGCCCTCCGAAGACGCGGGTACTTAGCTGCTGGCAGACCGGAACCGGGGCACCCCCTTCTCTCCATTGAAGCCTATGCTTTTTGGGCACCACTTTGAACTCTGCACCTGACCGGCCCTGAGCTGCTGGTGTGGTGACTTTGGGGTTGCTCCGAACCCCCAACGGTGGGCTACCTTGGACCCCAATCTTAGCCCCGTAGGTGGTGTACTTACCTACAAAACCTAACAATACTTTACCTCCCCCAGGAACTGTGAAAATTGCACTGTGTCCACTTTTAAAACAGCTAAATGTGTTTTATGTAAAAAGTATATATGCTATTGTGATTATTCAAAGTTCCTAAAGTACTTACCTGCAATACCTTTCAAATGAGATATTACATGTAGAATTTGAACCTGTGGTTCTTAAAATAAACTAAGAAAATATATTTTTCTATAACAAAAACCTATTGGCCTGGAATTGTTTCTGAGTGTGTGTTCTTCATTTATTGCCTGTGTGTATGTACAACAAATGCTTAACACTACTCCTTTGATAAGCCTACTGCTCGACCACACTACCACAAAATAGAGCATTAGTATTATCTCTTTTTGCCACTATCTTACCTCTAAGGGGAACCCTTGGACTCTGTGCATACTATTCCTTACTTTGAAATAGTGCATACAGAGCCAACTTCCTACATTGGTGGCAGCGGTGGGATACAAGACTTTGCATTTACTGGACTACTCAGCCAATACCTGATCACACGACAAATTCCAAAAATTGTCATTAGAAATTGATTTTTGCAATTTGAGCTATTTTTCTAAATTCTTAAAAGTCCTGCTAGGGCCTTGTGTTAGTCCCTGTTTAGCATTTCCTTTTAGAGTTTAAAAGTTTTGTGAAAGTTTGAATTAGAAGCTAGAACTAGTTTTAGATTCTTAAAAAGTATTCCAACTTTTAGAAGCATAATGTCTAGTACAGATGTGAATGTGATGGAACTCGACATCACCCCTTACCTCCATCTTAAGATGAGGGAGCTAAGGTCACTCTGTAAAATAAAGAAAATAACAATGGGCCCCAGACCTTCCAAACTACAGCTCCAGGAGCTTTTGGCAGAGTTTGAAAAGGCCAACCCCTCTGAGGATGGCAACACAGAGGATGAAGATAGTGACTTGGAGGAAAATTCCCCCCTACCAGTCCTAACTAGGGAGAACAGGGCCTCTCAAGCCCTGTCTCCAAATATAGTATTCAGAGATGCTGCTTCCCTCACAGGAGGGACCAACATCTCTGAAATCACTGAGGATAACTCCAGTGAAGAGGACATCCAGCTAGCCAGGATGGCCAAAATATTGGCTTTGGAAAGACAGATCCTAGCCATAGAAGGGGAAAGACAAGAGATGGGCCTAGGACCCATCAATGGTGGCAGCAACATAACTAGGGTCAGAGATTCTCCTGACATGTTGAAAATCCCTAAAGGGATTGTAACTAAATATGAAGATGGTGATGACATCACCAAATGGTTCACAGCTTTTGAGAGGGCTTGTGTAACCAGAAAAGTGAACAAATCTCACTGGGGTGCTCTCCTTTGGGAAATGTTCACTGGAAAGTGTAGGGATAGACTCCTCACACTCAAAAGATGCAGAATCTTATGACCTCATGAAGGGTACCCTGATTGAGGGCTTTGGATTCTCCACTGAGGAGTATAGGATTAGATTCAGGGGGGCTGAAAAATCCTCGAGCCAGACCTGGGTTGATTTTGTAGACTACTCAGTAAAAACACTGGATGGTTGGATTCAAGGCAGTGGTGTTAATAATTATGATGGGCTGTACAATTTATTTGTGAAAGAACACCTGTTAAGTAATTGTTCAAATGATAAACTGCATCAGCATCTGGTAGACCTAGGACCAATTTCTCCCCAAGAATTGGGAAAGAAGGCGGACCATTGGGTCAAGACTAGGGTGACCAAGACTACCACAGGGGGCGACCAAAAGAAAGGGGTCACAAAACCTCCCCAGGGGAAGAGTGTTGAGACATCCAAAAACAAAAATAGTAAAGAGTCTTCTTCAGGCCCCCAAAAACCTGCACAGGAGGGTGGGCCCAGAGCCTCTTCACAAAACAATTTTGGGTACAAGGGTAAAAACTTTGATCCCAAAAAGGCCTGGTGTCGTAGCTGTAATCAGCCTGGACACCAAACTGGAGACAAGGCCTGTCCCAAGAAAACAACCACTTCTAACTCCACTCCAGCTAACACTGGAATGGCTAGTCTCCAAGTGGGATCAACAGAGTGCCCAGAGCAAATCAGGTGTCACACTGAAGCTACATTAGTCTCTGAGGGTGGGGTGGATTTAGCCACACTGGCTGCCTGGCCTCCTAACATGCAAAAATACAGGCAGCAGCTCTTAATTAATGGGACAAGTGTAGAAGGCCTGAGGGATACAGGTGCCAGTGTCACCATGGTGACAGAGAAAATGGTTTCCCCTGGTCAATACCTGGCTGGACAAACTTATCCAGTAACCAACGCTGACAATCAGACTAAAGTACATCCCATGGCTATGGTAACTTTAGAGTGGGGAGGGGTCAATGGCCTGAAACAGGTGGTGGTCTCCTCAAATATCCCAGTGGACTGTTTGCTTGGAAATGACCTGGAGTCCTCAGTATGGGCTGAGGTAGAACTGAAAACCCATGCAGCCATGCTGGGTATCCCTGAACTGGTGTGTGTCAAGACAAGGGCACAGTGCAAGGCACAGGGTGAAAAAGTAGAGCTGGAGTCTGGAAAAAGGGCCCAGCCTACCAAGAGAAAAGGAAAGTCAGCTGGGAAACCAGCTGCAACACAACAACAAAAAGAGAACCTCTCTTCTCAGGAAGAAGTTCTGCCCTCTGAGGGAGCTGAGCCTATGGAGCTGGAACCTTATCAGGTTGAGCTCTTGGGCCCAGGGGGACCCTCAAGGGAGCAGTTGTGTAAGGGGCAAGAAACCTGTCCCTCTCTTGAAGGCCTCAGGCAGCAAGCTGCTGAAGAGTCCAATGGCAAGAAAACTGGAACACATAGGGTCTATTGGGAAGATGGGCTCCTGTACACTGAGGCAAGAGATCCCAAACCTGGTGCCACTAGGAGAGTGGTAGTGCCTCAAGCGTTCACAGAGTTCATACTGACCTTAGCCCATGATATTCCCCTTGCTGGGCATTTGGGACAAACCAAGACGTGGGAGAGGTTAGTCAACCACTTCTACTGGCCCAACATGTCCCAGAAAGTTAAGGAGTTTTGTGTCTCCTGTACCACCTGTCAAGCCAGTGGTAAGACAGGTGGACATCCAAAAGCCCCCCTCATTCCACTTCCAGTGGTGGGGGTCCCCTTTGAAAGAGTGGGTGTGGACATAGTGGGTCCACTTGAACCTCCCACAGCCTCAGGAAATATATACATCCTAGTAGTAGTGGATCATGCTACTAGGTATCCTGAAGCTATTCTCCTTAGGTCGACTACTGCCCCTGCAGTAGCCAAGGCCCTCATTGGTATCTTTACCAGAGTGGGCTTCCCTAAGGAGGTGGTGTCTGACAGAGGTACCAACTTCATGTCAGCATACCTGAAACAAATGTGGAATGAGTGTGGAGTGACTTATAAATTCACTACACCCTATCATCCACAAACTAATGGCCTTGTAGAGAGATTCAACAAGACATTAAAGGGCATGATCATGGGGCTCCCAGAAAAACTCAGAAGGAGATGGGATGTCCTCTTGCCATGCCTGCTTTTCGCTTACAGAGAGGTGCCTCAGAAGGGAGTAGGGTTCTCACCCTTTGAACTTCTGTTTGGCCACCCTGTAAGGGGACCACTAGCTCTTGTGAAAGAAGGCTGGGAGAGACCTCTTCATGAGCCTAAACAAGACATAGTGGACTATGTACTTGGCCTTCGCTCAAGGATGGCAGATTACATGGAAAAGGCAAGTAAAAACATTGAGGCCAGCCAACAGCTCCAGAAGTTTTGGGCCCGTATTTATACTCCGTTTGCGCCAAATTTGCGTCGTTTTTTTCGACGCAAATTCGGCGCAAAACTAACGCCATATTTATACTTTGGCGTTAGACGCGTCTAGCGCCAAAGTATTGGCAAATAGCATCATTTTTTTGCGTGAACGCCTTCCTTGCGTTAATGAGATGCAAGGAAGGCGTTCCCGTCTAAAAACAGATGCACATAGCGGTGCGTGGTATTTATGCTCCAGGGCAAAAATCACTCCCGCGCGGCAGGCGGCGCAAAAAAATGGCGCAAAGCATGAATAGCGTGACATTTTAACGCCTGGGTCAGGGCAGGCGTTAAAATGGGGCAAACACACCTGAACTTAATCAGAACACACAGAACAAACAACAGAGCAGCAGAGCAGCAACAGGGAGACATGGAGGTGCTTTTTCTTCAACGTGCACGTAGACGCAGAGCCCTGCAGCAACAACAGCAGCCACAACAACAACAGCAGGGACCCCTAAGACAGCGCAGAAGGCAGGAGAGGATATTCCGCCCAAGAACAACCCTGCATGGCCTCAGGGAACGAGACATCATCCAGAGGTACCGGTTGAACTGGCAGGCCATTCAGCAGCTGCTGACAAATATTGAACAGCAATTGGCCCCCACTTTAGTGACTCCACGCACTATCCCAACAGAAACAAAGCTGCTTGCCGTACTTCACCTGCTGGCAAGTGGCTCCTTTCAGACAACTGGTGCCCTGGTTGGTGGAATCTCACAACCATCTTTCTCCGCATTCCTGCCTAAAGTACTGGATGCCATCATTGGACTGACACCCCGCCACATCTGCTTCCCTAACACACTGCAGAAGCAGCAGGAAACAAAACAGGGGTTCTACGCCATCAGTGGCTTTCCGCACGTCCTTGGTGCAATCGACTGCACACACGTACGCCTTGTGCCACCTGCTGCGAGTGAACACCTCTACCGCAACAGGAAGCACACACATTCCATCAACGTGCAGGCCATAGTCGATCACCAAGGACTGATCAGCAACATCGTGGCTAAATATCCTGGGAGTGTACATGATGCATTCATCTTCCGTCACTGCACCATCAACCAACACTTCCAGGATGGACGGTATGGCAATGGACTACTTGTTGGTAAGGACAAAAATCTACTTATATACTCACTGCACAGAAACCCTCTAGGATAAACAACACATACACCACAATAGCAACACCTAGACAGGAACACACTGAGGTACTCACATCACTAGCCATGTGTCACAAGTCACCATTGAACCTCTCACACATTTGAATTTACTCCACAGCTTAGTGTGAAGACATTCATGACTGTGGTTGCCTAAATGTCACCTTGCAAATTGGAAGTCTCACAATAACCTGTACACTAATACAATGCATAACTTTTAAGGGATGGGATGGCTTGGCTATGTTCATATGGACGTTTCTAATACCCTTTCATGTTTCAACTCTGCATGGAACTATCATCACACCCCCAGTGAGGACACACGGACACCTGTGTCACAAGTCACAATGCAAGGGAGGGCACACTGTACTTGAGAAACCAATACATCCTGCTGACAAACAGTTAGACAACAAACACTTGCTCAGCCAAGGAAAAAAAACAATGCCAAAGTTTCCACCAACAACCATAGGTTGTCACATTAGTACACAAAATAGTCACAGACAACACAACACAACTACTGCCATCAAAGATATGTACAACAGTGCCTCCTACATCTAATTGATACCATTCTGTGTTTCTCTTTCAGCTGATCAGGGGTATGGCATCCAGCCTTGGATAATGACACCATATGGGAACCCAAATACTGCTGCTGAGCGGGCATACAATGACGCCCACAAGAGGACACGCAGCATTGTGGAGAGGACCTTTGGGATCCTAAAGTCAAGGTTCCGCTGCCTTGACATCACTGGCGGAAGCCTACTATACTCCCCAGAGATGGTATGCAAAATGATACTCACTTGTGCCATATTACACAATATTTGTGTACAAAGGAACATTCCCCTCCTTGAACCGGACCCAGACATGCCTGAGGATGATGATGAGGAGGATGCTGGCCTGCAACAGGAGGGGGAACAACCTAACACCGCAGCAGGAGTGCGTAGGCGCCAACAGCTTGTGAACAATTTTTTTACTTAAGTCATTATAATCACTTGTATTCCACACTTGTAAATAAACACAGATCACAAACACCACATCATGCTTTGGCCTGTTCATTTCTGACAACCTTTAGTTTGAAATAGCTGAAGATGAATGTCGTCTCATTGATCAAGAATGCCATTAAAAATCATCACACCAAAAATAAACATCACAACTGTATGCACAGAGGGTAGGATGTGACATGTTACATTACCATACACAGAGCCCAACAAGAGTACAAATGTGACAATTAGACATGCCGGATCCAAACAACTGAAACAGTCTCTCATCCAGCCCAAAATTGGAGATCATTTGAAAGTCACATCACACGGGTTCAGAGACAGGGTGGGACCATCCATGTGTACGTGAACATGTCATCAATGGCTTCTCTCAAGTGTATGATGTGAGCAATACACAATTGCAACAACATCAGCTGCCACTAACTCAGGAGGAGACCTTGAAGTTACAGTGACAACATACACACAGACAGGTCATACTGGATCCACATTCCCACACACATGTACACATATGTCATACAACCAACCTAATATTTGAAAGTAGACCATCACAGTTGTGTCCCAGTTTGAACCTAGCAGGAAGATTGTAACATGACACTAAACCAGTTTATGCAGAAAGGGACACAGACAAGCAAAACAATATTCGCATTATCACATCGTGAACGCTGAGAGTCTTGCAAACTTAGGGGGTCATTCGGACCCTGGCGGTAATTACCGCCCTGGCGGAGGTCGGCGGTAGCACCGCCAACAGGCTGGCGGTGCACCGATGGGCATTCTGACCGCGGCGGTTCAGCCGCGGCCAGAAACGGACTTCCCGCTGCCCTTGAGAATCCGCCATGGCGGCGGAGCGCGCTCCGCCGCCATGGGGATTCTGACACCCCCTACCGCCATCCTGTTCCTGGCGGGTCTTCCGCCATGAACAGGATAGCGGTAGGGGGTGCCGCGGGGCCCCTGGGGGCCCCTGCAGTGCCCATGCCAATGGCATGGGCACTGCAGGGGCCCCCGTAAGAGGGACCCACAAAGAATTTCAGTGTCTGCTTTGCAGACACAGAAATTCGCCACGGGTGCAACTGCACCCGTCGCACCTTCCCACTCCGCCGGCTCCATTCTGAGCCGGCGTCCTCGTGGGAAGGGTGTTTCCCGCTGGGCTGGCGGGCGGACTTTTGGCGGTTGCCCGCCAGCCCAGTGGGAAAGCCAGAATGACCGCCGCGGTCTTTCGGCGGGAACCGCTTGGCGGGCGGCGACCGCCACCCGCCGCGGTCAGAATGACCCCCTTAGTCATATGAAAATGGTATGCAACTTAGCTCCAAATCATCAATACTGCAAACGTCAAATGGGCTAATGAGATGAATGAATGGTCAACAGTCATTCATACCATATGGCCTTACATTCGCCCGCTGCTGCAGGTTTGCCAGGATATGATAAAAATACTCCATGGATACAGTAGCTATTCTGGATGGTCAAATCCTAGGGTGCTGGGGGACTAACTCCACCTCTACCACCCCCAAAACATACAGGAATCATGTACTTGTGAACTAAACACATGCATAAGGCACATATGTGGCCTCAATGTCACAAGTCCTACACAAATATGAAACACAAAATCATAATGGGACATGGTCAGCCCCCTAAAAACTGAAAGTGACTCTCCCACTCCCTGTTAGGACTACAGATAAAAGCATCCCCATCATGAAGGTGGGGACATTTTGGAGACGGAATACATAATGGTATCAAAAACCTCATTTCAAAATAGCCATCAGCAATTACACCAAATATGTTGTCAAATATGGTCAATACATTAGTTAACGTATCCCAAACATCACAGTGTGAAGGCCGTCTATACATAAAAGTACGGACATTTGTCAGATACAAACACAAATGTGTCTCACATCGCACCGTTTTACCATGACAAATCACCTTTCCAAAGCTAAACACATGAAGACATTTGGATCAATTTGCTCCATATTCTACGCATACAGCATGGCCGTCATAATTTGTTCATGTACATGAGTGCACACAATGCAGAGTCAGATACAAATGTATCCAAAAGTGTCTTGATATTTCACCTTCAAATTATTATTTACATCCACAATATTTTTGACTCTGCATCATGTGCACTACTGTACGTGTAATAAAAACCACGCACATGATGTATGCGTGGTCAAAATGACGCTATATGCACAATATATTGCTCATTTCATGTACAGTATTAATTATTAATATTAATAGCATTTTTTTTGACTCCGCATCATGTGCACCACTGTACGTGTAATAAAAACCACGCACATGATGTATGCGTGGTCAAAATGACGCTATATGCACAATATATTGCTCATTTCATGTACAGTATTAATTATTAATATTAATAGCCTTTTTTTTGACTCCGCATCATGTGCACCACTGTACGTGTAATAAAAACCACGCACATGATGTATGCGTGGTCAAAATGACGCTATATGCACAATATATTGCTCATTTCATGTACAGTATTAATTATTAATATTAATAGCATTTTTTTTGACTCCGCATCATGTGCACCACTGTACGTGTAATAAAAACCACGCACATGATGTATGCGTGGTCAAAATGACGCTATATGCACAATATGTTGGTCATCTCATGTACATTATCAATTATTAATATTCATATCATATTTTTTGACTCCGCATCATGTGCACCACTGTACGTGTAATAAAAACCACGCACATGATGTATGCGTGGTCAAAATGACGCTACATGGACAATATGTTGGTCATCTCATGTACATTATCAATTATTAATATTCATATCATATTTTTTGACTCCGCATCATGTGCACCACTGTAGGTGTAAAAAAAACGACGCCCATGATGTATGCGTGGTGTAATTGACGCTACATGCACAATATGTTGGTCATCTCATGTACAATTTGAAATATTAATATTCATAGCATATTTTTACACTCCGCATCATGTGCACTGTAATGCGTCAAAAAAATATGACGCACATCTGTGTATGCGTGAAAATATGACGCATTACGCGAAAATAAAAACGGCGGCCATTTTATGCAGGAAGTGATGTAATAGGATATCCTGTTTACCAAATCTGTACTGGGAGTTGACTTTCACTTTCACTTTGCAGTCTCAGAGTTATCTAGACTGTGTGGTTGTGTGAAAGGTGTTGTCCTGTGTTTTACTGCTTTAGTGTCCTGTGTGCCTTGTATTTTGTCTTTGTGTCAATCTTTTATTGTTGTCAAACATTGTCTCAGTCTGTTTAGTGTTGTTTTGTCTATACCTGTGATAGTTTGTATTGGCTGTGGGAGTCTGTTGTGGGTAGCATAGTTTGGGGTGTTAGTTGGGCTATTTTTCTCCTTCTTCTTTTTCTTTCACACCTCTACCTTTCCCCATTTCCCACTTTTTCTTTCATTTTTCTTTGGTACTTTTTTACACCTCGCATCATGTCAGGTAGGCCTCGCCTGTCCAGGATGGGTGAGGACGAATTGGGGGGCTTCATATGGCTCGTAAGCCATTTCCTCCCACTGATGCTGGAGGCTGGGGGCCGTGTGATACAGGGGTATCACACGGAGGCGAGGAAAATACGTTGGGAGAAGGTGCGCCATCACCTGGTCCGGGTCTACGGGAGTATGAGGAATGTCCATCAACTCAAGCACCGCTGGGCAGATCTGATCAGCAGGGAACAGGACCTGCTGGACCACCTGGGACTCCGGATTGGTGGCTATGTTGGTGAGTAATAATCAAGTACATGGGAATAATAGGAATGTGTGCGTGAACATGTGATGATTGGTAGCCAATCTGCAAAATAAGTAGCTGACTGCGTGTTATACTAGGGAAACCTAGGCCCATGGGCATACACATAAATCCCCATTTTTGCTACACATGTACACCCAATAACAGCAGTAAAATGCAACATCTATTTGTATTTTGCTAAGTAGCCCCCTCTCTGCGTCACAAAATGATGCAAATGCTGCGCTACAAAGGTATACATATGTGTCCAAATGTGTATTTGTTGCCGGGTGTGTATGAAGACCTATGCTACCAGGCCGATGCCTTATCTTTGCAACACATACCAGATGGCTGTAGCTGCATGGAATGTAGTGTTGCATTTGTGTCTGAAAAGCAACACGTGAACTGCTCAATTTGTACTCTACTGGTCATAATGGCCAGTGAGTACGTCATGTAGAAACAACATACCTACATATGTAGACGCCATAGCTAGACCGAAAATTGCAAACACATGATGATGCAACACCTGTGTGTTGCCTTCACGTCACATGAAGTTAGTCATGTTGTCCACACATATGTCACATGTGTGTCTGGTTGCTGTGTGTTGAACCTGTCCCCATAGCCTGTTTGATTGTGAGTGGTCATGCAGTCCTCATGGAACCAGTTGTGAAATGTTTCTCTCTGGGATGCACATGCTGAGATGTATGGATCACATGATTGTTCGGGCCTACTAATGGAGGAGTAACTTGGACGACACATGACTGTCCTGGCCACTGCATGAGTGTAGTAGGGTGTGTCACTGGAGCAGGAGACTCATCCAATGATAATCTAGAATACAAAGTCAGCCAGGCAGGATGAGCATGTGTGAAAGTGTATCATTACCATGTAATATTCACACACTGTCATTGTAACAGAAATTATTTGTCTGTTCACCCAGTCTGAGTATAATCTTCCTTTCATGCTTTACAGGTGGACCAGCCCCGTACACCGTTGGTGAGGTAGCCCATTTTGACGACCCCGATACCTACAGTGAGTGTTGCCTAAGTGCTATTTACATTGTTTGGAAATGAAGCATGATGGATTACTGTGTGTTCAGGACAATTCATGATATGATGTGCTGGCCGTTCATTGGCTTTGTTGTTTTGGTGTGATATCAAATTGGAATAATGTTTCGGTAAAGCAATCCCTAGTCATCTCTCAGATTGAGGGGCAGTAGGTCATTCAATTAGTGCGACTATTGGGAATAGCATGACTCATTTTGAACACACTGGTCAATGTTAGACTTGGTCAGGAACTTGCCATTAACTGAGTCAGCATATCAGACTGACAGTCTCCCAGATAGCTTAGGCACATGGCTTCGATGACAAGTGCTTCTTCCTAGTTGAGGATGGACTGTGTACACTGTAGGTCGGATCTTCCGGGGGCATGTACTTCCACAAGGTGACCTCGAAGTGTGTGTGACTTGAGTGCAATGGCCTAGGTGTTCTGTTGAATCATGTGAATGGGTGTTCTACCTCCTCTGTGTGTGTTGTAAAACATGCCTCACTAATAGTATGTTATGTTTGGCTAAGTCATATCATTTTGACATGTGTGGACCTGGGATGTGACAAGGTTGGGCTGACTCCAACGTGTTGCTAGCCCTTCATAGGTGTTGTGTGTGAAGGCACATGCTTGTTGCACTTTCTGTACACTCCTGGTTGTGCATTGATCATGGGATTGTTGTTTGTTCTTCCCACACCACCCACAAAGACTGGGATGTTACTGTGAAACAGGGTACCTAGGACTGTAGCAACCAGTATGTTACACGTACTTAACACCTTTTGTGACTTGAGTTTGTACCTAGGTCCAGATGTAGCAAAATGTCTCCACATTGCAAATAGCATAATTTGATGTTAGTGAGTTGCAAACGTCTGTTTCCTAATCCGAAATGTTTTTGGTGGTCATGTACATATTCGCAAAATGCTTTTCTAAAGTAAAAAAATAAAGGAGTTTACCAGCCCTACTTGCAAATCACAGTGTTAGGCAATCCCATTTGCTAACGAGTACGTGGTTGCAAAGTGAGTAGCTGTTATCATCCACTTGAAGTGGCTGCTAACCAACTTGCTGACTGGAAGGGGTCCTCATTGTGAACCTTCACCTTTGTGAGTGGACCAAAATACTCCTGCACAAAACAGCCAGTGGTCTAGGGGAGCAATAATTATTGTGTAAATTACGAACAATCAATTGTTGTGAATTTAAACAAATCGCAGCTCATTTTCCTTTCAGATAAAGGGCCTACACTTGGTGAAAAATAACTTGCTTCATTTAAAAGCAGTCACGTCTATGGAGTTCTGCTGTTCCCAGCAGGCCTCCATCCCCGTGAGTGCCCATAGTTGCTAAGGTGGTGCAAGTTGGAACCCACATCATTGATGTTCATGAGGTGGGATTTAGGGACCCCATAGTGACTCGCAGACGGTGTCAGAGACACCGTTCAGCTTTGCAATTTGCTAGTTGATTTCCCATCAATTCCTACATCTGGCCCATAGTGTCGACATATGATTCATGGCCAGGGGTTCAATCTTAGCACACAACTATTTCGAAATGCCATTGAGTGAGGAGTGTGATTCTTATCACATAGAATGACATATGTAGTGAAGTCAGTATGCGGACGAGCTGGTGCCATAATGTATAATGGCTTAGGTATGAATTGTAGGAGTAGTTTAGGGTGATGTCATCCATCATGTAGAGACATGGATATGCTATATGTGATATGCCCTTCAGTATGCATGATTCACATGTACTTCCTCTGAGCCTTCCCGTGACATATGTTGTAACAATTGCTGCAACCAATACATTGCTAGTAATGGTCAAATTACCCATTGTGGTATTCAACCCACTGTAAATTCTATGCTCAATATTTGCCTTTTCCCTTCACAGCTGCAAACCTGAGTGCCGCAGCTCGCAACCAGTTTGAGCGCCGTGCAATGAGGTACAGGCACATCCTGCAGGTGCAGTGTGGGTATCGGAGGATGGCCCGCAGATACAATTCGGAACGGGCCTCCGGGGCGTGGTATGCCACACCACAGGCTCCACCAACGGTGCCACCTACAACCACCAGGTCTGCCCAAGGGGACCCAGCGACGGACCAGCCATCTTCCTCAAGACCTGGACCCAGCCGTGTGTTGGGAGCAGGGCTGTCCCGTGGCCACTCCACTCCAGCAACAATCTCCACCTCCACCGGCACGCAGACCAGCAGTGACCCTCCAATTGACCCTGCAGCCTTCCAGGCATTGTCTAGGAAACTGGACAGGTTAATTCAAAAGGTTGACAACCTGACGGAGGACATGGCGGAGGTTAAAAAGAAGGTGCGCTCCATCCGGCGCACACTTCAGAGGGCAAATCCTTAGTTATTTTGCCCTCCTGAACTTTTACCCCTCCCCTCTTTCCTCTTTTCATACTGTTAGTTGGGTTTGGGGGGTTAGTTGTAGGATAAGTATAGGTAATTAGCTTAGTTAGTGTTAGGTAAGAGGGTGGGGGGTCCTTATACTTTCTATCTAATATTTTTGTGTGGGTGGGTGGGTGGGGGGCAATGTTGGGATTCCTGTTTGATAAAAAAAAATATATATATATATATATGTTTGTTTAGGATAGTATAGTATGTGTGTAGGTTAGTAAGTGTTGTCCTGCATGTGTCTTGTCTCATAATGGTGGGTGGGGGGTTGATGTTTAGATCGTTTCGTTACATGTGTAGAGTAAGTTTAGCTTAGGTTAGTTAGGGACAGTTGTGGGTTAGTAGTAGTCAGGTTAGATTAGTGTAGGTTTATCTTTCCCTTAGTTGCCTCTTTTCTTACTTATTGGAAATAGAAAATGTGTTAACCCTTTACCAGATGCGTTAGGTGCTACCTTTTCATGGCCTTGACATCAGTGTAGCAGAAAGTTTTAGTATGACATTTGTGTCCTATGCTCGCTATCCCCAGGCTATTGAGGTTTAACATGCCAGCTACCCGTGTGCTAACTTGGTAAGTATCCACCGTGTGGGAGAGCCACCATTGGTAGTGTGCATAGATCATCAAGATTTGGGGTTGGTATGTATCCTACTTCACAAAGAGTGCTTCCAGAGTTGATTTTGTAGGTAAATAGATAGGTCGGACAGCATTGTGAAGTTCAGGGAGAGCTTTGTAGATGAGTATTTGTTCACACTCTTGTCTTGTTGCTGTCATTGCTGACCTACATCATGTGTGTACTGCTTGAGCATGACTTTCCTTCATGGTAGTATACGCTGTAAGGGTGATTGATGCAGTGTAATTTGGTTATCATTCCTTTCATTTTACAGCATAATGTATTGTGTTAGTATCGCAAGGTGCCTACATTTCTCATCCACCATTAGTTGTCTAGAATAGCTATGGATGGGGCCTCATTCTGTCCAACACAGCATGATTGTGTGTGCTTAGTCCCTACATCAGTTATTTTCCTCAGTCTAGTAAAGCTATGATGCAATCCTGGCCACTGCACAGATGTTTCAGTAGACATGAAATCAGGACAGTAGTCTAGAGAATCAACATGGTTGCCACACAGCCACTTTGGAGTTATGTACTGCACAGTTGAAGTGTGAAATGACACAGAGACACAATTGGTGTGCAAGTGATATTTATTTTTAGGTGGAGTAGTGCAAAAAGTCCATTAACAATGTTAGGTGAGTCCGTTCTGGTGCATTCTTAAATGGTGATCCTATTTACAGGGTGTGGATGATGCTCCTGACATGCTGGGGTGATGTCACAGACGGTGCAGAGGAACAGGAATTGCCAAATGGTAGGAAAGAAACATTTACAGCCAATGTGGACAAGTTAAACAGTAGATTGCCGAACAGTCATTGAGGGTAGTTGGAGTGAGGCTGGCATGTGTCAAAACGTAGGACCTTGGTCAGAGTGGGGCATGGTGCAGGGACTAGGGCTTCCGGGTACTCTTGCGTATGAATGTTATCTGTTCCATGTCTTCTTCTTCTGATGTGTGTGTTGCCTGGTGTGTCCTTGTTGTTGTTGGTTTTGAAGGGGCAACACACACCTCAGTGTCAGAAGACATGGAGGCAGACATCCCGGGGGCTGATCCCTGTCCAGTTATGAAGGGCAGTACTGCAGCAAGGAGAGCGTGCTGGTTTTTCAGAATGGCAGCCACATCCCGATGGCAGGCAGCCAGGTCTGCCCTGAGGGGTTCGATGTTGCATTCGTGCACACGCTGACTGGCTTGCTGTTGGAGTTGTTTGGTCAACTGGATGACAGCTGTGCAGATTGCCTTCTGTGTTACTAAAAGTTCCTCCAACAGCGATGTTCTGGCTTGCATTGCAGCTGCCTGATCAGCAGTTGACAGCATGCACGAACGCACCCCCTCAAGGCTGGCTGCCATAGTTTGCATCCCCACCCGCACCTCCTTGGCCAGCTCCCGCTGGACCCCAACGACTGTTCTTTCGAAGCTGGTGCCAGTGTCGTCAGAGTCCTCAGCTGTGTTGGAGCTGGCAGGTCTTACAATTGGGGTGGAGGGTGGTTCTACTGTGGTGGCTGCTTCATCTTGGCTCCTCCTTGTTACTGAAGGGGGGGTTTGGAGGCTTTCGAGGACCATGTCAATGGTCTCTTGTGTGAGGTTGATGTTCTCGTCATCCATGTCATCAGGGAACTCATGGACAGGCATATCGGCAGGAGATCCGTGTTCCTCTGCAAAGAAACAGGGTACAATTAGTGTGTCTGTGTTGAGATCATTTAGCACTAAGATACAAGCCTTTGGATGCCTTTACTTTGTACTCTGATTTTGTCTTGGTATCTGCTGTCTGTCATAGGGCATTGTTGTAGGCCTATGGCCCACCTGTGTGTCACATATATGATATGGAGCTATCAGACATGCCTGCCAGGACATCTCTAGGTGTTGATTTGTAATTATTTTGGAATATGCATTTTTTTGTCCTACTCCTCCCTCGGTGTTTCACTATTGTTATGGAGGGACATTTGTTTGGGTGGGCTCTCATTATCCTACATGTGATTCTTGGCTTTCTAGGCAGCAGGATAGCTAATGGTGTGGGGGACTAAGTTTGACCCACTTGTAAATAACTCTGTCACCCAGATATTGTATTTAGCTCAGACAGACTAGCAGTGCCTCTGGTCTCCCACAACAGAGGAATGTTTAGAAGTCCAAGCCCATGACATCTTTGGGACTTCTCAGGGAAGTGGTGGTCACTCAGGTCCTACACATTTCTATCTTTTCCGGTATGTTCCCATACACAAATGACACAGACAGTATTTGTTGGATATGAAGTTTCATTGTACAACTGACTTGTAGGAATTTCGGTGTGAGCCCCAATAACCAAAACAATACACACAGTTAGAACTGAAATAGTCCGCAGGAGAGTAATACATTGGTACACAGCTATCATGGTGCCTAACAGTTTCTACTCTCCCTCTGCTTGTTCTATATATAGCACTGCATGTTAAGTTTGGAGCTTGGCTGTCTGAATCACAGGGGAGACATCATCCCTCATATCAGAGGAATGGGCTGGGATCTGGTTGTGCATCAGCAGCAAGGCAGGCAGCATCTAGATGTGATTTTCTGTTTGTAAACTCCCCCATGCGTGTCTTGGGACGAGGAAGTGAATTTAAAAGACATATGTCATTGTGATGACAAAGTTTCCCTACGCAGGAATGGCAAACCTTAACCCCTACCACATCTATCATCAACGAACCAGACGGTATCCTTGACTGGGCCACAGAGTGAATATGTTCTGGCAAACTCCAGTGCAGAAGTAGGCAAAACAGGGTGATTTGACTAATTGCCAACACCTTAGGACTGACTATTTGCTACATTAACTGATAGGAAGGGCAATGAGATTCATTTAGTGCAAAGTGCTCTGAGGCACTTAGATGTGAGCAAATGAGTATAAGTACATTCAGGGTAAGATGCACAAAGGCCTCCAGCCTGAAGCTATTGCGCAAAGTATACGTTTCACTTGCCACGCTACACTTTGACTGACTGTGGGTGTTGTGACTGCCCTGCCAGCACACTTGCCTCACAGGCCCTGCACCATACACATTTTATTCACATTGCATGATCTGTACATGTTAGGTGGCATGACCTATGTATGTCAATGTTAGGATGTGGTATGGATGTAAACATTGTTGATGTTTGTATCTGATGGGGTCTCATGTGTGTCTTACTGGATTGGCCTGTTTATCGTATGAATGTCCTATTTTTTGGTTAGACTGTGCAGATGTGTTTCATTGACCAGTTGCCTGTGTCCCCTCGTCAATGTTGTTGTCTGAGCAGTATGACATTTGTGATGTAGCATTGTTAGGCAGGCACGTGAGGGACCCTGACGTATGCAGCATGTGTGTGTCGTTAGTGCTGTGTGGCTCCTATTGCTGTTTACTTAGGCTTATGTATGTGTCAGTTATGGACATTCGGCATTTAAGTGTACTGGTAGCTTTGTCTTATTTCTAGGAGTAGTTGCAGATGTCATCCTCACCCCCTAATTTAGGAATGTATGTTCCAGGGTGGGGTTCCTGCCATTTGGTACTATAGCTGCCCAGAGATGAGAGGTGTTATTGTCAACTGTGGTGGCAGTTAAGTTGCAGTTGTTGTATTTGCTACTGCATTACAGGTAGGGACCTAGTTGATGGGGAATAGTTTGTGCAAAACAAGTGCCTGGATGTGGATTCAGGGTAGTGTCCTTCCCACCTGTCACTGGTTTCCCTTGGCTCTCTTGTTGTAATTACAGGATGTCCCCATGGGACTGTAGTGGTGGCAGTATTTTGTCGTGCCCCGGCTATGGTCAGTACTGGGCATTCCCCCCTGCCGTTCCCCTTTCCCCATGCCACTTCATATATGTGCTAAGTTACATGCATTGTGTAGTAGGTATCCCCCCCCTGCTTACAGTCCCCATTATTGCATTGTAATTCCCCATGCGACTTACCCTGCATGTGCGTAGTGTCGTGGTAGTCTGCGCTGTCCAGTCCTTGTATCCCTGTGACGATCTCCTCTGGGATGACGGCTGCGACCATCTCCTCCATGTGGTCCAGAGCCTCCTATTGTGCTGGACTCCCCCCTCCAGTCTGCATTGCCGCCTTCCTGTTCCTGGCCATTTTCTCTTTGGTTCTACGTTTACAGTCATGCCAGCGTTTCTTACACTCGGTGACTGTCCGGCGTTCTTCAGCCACACTGTTTATCTTGTCCACAATTTCTTTCCAGATGGCCTCTCTCCTACTGAGTGGCAATTTTGAGGATATGAAAAGTTGGTGCTGGTGTTCCGTCACCTCTTTCACCAGGATTTCCTGCTCCTCTGCACTGAAGCGACACTTTCTTTTTTTCTTTAACATGTCCTGGTTCCTGTGTGCTTCCTCCTGGCTGGGTCCTGGTCTGCTCTCATCCTCCTGGGGTCTGTTGGGGCATCTGGGATCCATTTTGGGTCTCCTCTCCTGTAAGTGCAGTTTTCGCGCAAAAATGTCACGCAATAGCGTGAAAAAAAACGGCGTATTCACGATAGCGCTGTCGTAAATCGACCCACAGTGATTTGCGTCACTTTTACGTGGGTTTGCCTTACGACAGACCGACGCTGTTTGCGTCACGAAATAATGACTCTCACCTGTTGGTTGCGCCGCCGTATGTCAAAGTATAAATTTGACGCCCGAATGGCGCATCCAAATGGCGTTAGACGGCGCAAATTTTTTTGACGCTAAACTGCGATGGCGCAGTTTTGCGTCAAAAAGTATAAATATGGGCCTTGGTATGACCAGAAGGCTGCACTGGTTGAATTTCAACCAGGGCAGAAAGTCTGGGTTTTGGAGCCTGTGGCTCCCAGGGCACTCCAGGACAGATGGAGTGGCCCTTACCCAGTGCTAGAGAAGAAGAGTCAGGTCACCTTCCTGGTGGACCTGGGCACTAGCAGGAGCCCCAAGAGGGTGATCCATGTGAACCACCTTAAGCTCTTCCATGACAGGGCTGATGTGAATCTGTTGATGGTAACAGATGAGGATCAGGAAGCTGAGAGTGAACCTCTCCCTGATCTTCTCTCATCAAACCCTAAAGATGGCTCAGTTGATGGAGTGATCTACTCAGACACCCTCTCTGGCCAACAGCAATCTGATTGTAGGAGGGTCCTGCAACAGTTTGCTGAGCTCTTTTCCCTAACCCCTGGCCAGACACACCTGTGTACCCATGATGTGGACACAGGAGACAGCATGCCTGTCAAAAACCAAATATTCAGACAGTCTGACCAAGTTAAGGAAAGCATCAAGGTGGAAGTCCACAAGATGCTGGAATTGGGAGTAATTGAGCACTCTGACAGCCCCTGGGCTAGCCCAGTGGTCTTAGTCCCCAAATCTCACACCCAAGATGGAAAGAGAGAGATTAGGTTTTGTGTGGACTACGGAGGACTTAATTCTGTCACCAAGACAGATGCCCATCCCATTCCTAGAGCTGATAAACTGATTGATAAATTAGGGGCTGCCAAATTCTTAAGTACCTTTGACTTAACAGCAGGGTACTGGCAAATCAAAATGGCCCCTGGAGCAAAAGAAAAGACAGCATTCTCCACACCTGATGGGCATTATCAGTTCACTGTTATGCCCTTTGGTTTAAAGAATGCCCCTGCCACCTTCCAAAGGTTGGTGAATCACGTCCTTGCTGGTTTGGAGTCCTTTAGTGCAGCTTATCTTGATGATATTGCTGTCTTTAGCTCCAGCTGGCAGGATCACCTGGTCCACCTGAAGAAGGTTTTGAAGGCTCTGCAATCAGCAGGCCTCTCTATCAAGGCATCCAAATGCCAGATAGGGCAGGGAACTGTGGTTTACTTGGGACACCTTGTAGGTGGAGGTCAAGTTCAGCCACTCCATCCTAAGATCCAGACTATTCTGGACTGGGCAGCTCCAAAAACCCAGACTCAAGTCAGGGCATTCCTTGGCTTGACTGGGTACTATAGGAGGTTTGTGAAGGGATATGGATCCATAGTGACAGCCCTCACAGAACTCACCTCCAAGAAAATGCCTAAGAAGGTAAACTGGACTGTAGAATGCCAACAGGCCTTTGACACCCTGAAACAAGCTATGTGCACAGCACCAGTTCTAAAAGCTCCAGATTACTCCAAGCAGTTCATTGTGCAGACAGATGCCTCTGAACATGGGATAGGGGCAGTTTTGTCCCAAACAAATGAGGATGGCCTTGACCAGCCTGTTGCTTTCATTAGCAGGAGGTTACTCCCCAGGGAGCAGCTTTGGAGTGCCATTGAGAGGGAGGCCTTTGCTGTGGTTTGGTCCCTGAAGAAGCTGAGACCATACCTCTTTGGTACTCACTTAGTTGTTCAAATTGACCACAGACTTCTCAGATGGCTGATGCAAATGATAGGTGAAAATCCAAAACTGATGAGGTGGTCCATCTCCCTACAGGGAATGGACTTTATAGTGGAACACAGACCTGGGACTGCCCATGCCAATGCAGATGGCCTTTCCAGGTTCTTCCACTTAGAAAATGAAGACTCTCTTGGGAAAGGTTAGTCTCATCCTCTTTCGTTTGGAGGGGGTTGTGTAAGGAAATGCCTCCTTGGCATGGTTACCCCCTGACTTTTTGCCTTTGCTGATGCTATGTTTTGATTTGAAAGTGTGCTGAGGCCTGCTAACCAGGCCCCAGCACCAGTGTTATTTCCCTAACCTGTACTTTTGTTTTACACAATTGGCACACCCTGGCATCCAGGTAAGTCCCTTGTAACTGGTACCCCTGGTACCAAGGGCCCTGATGCCAGGGAAGGTCTCTAAGGGCTGCAGCATATCTTATGCCACCCTGGGGACCCCTCACTCAGCACAGACACACTGCTTGCCAGCTTGTGTGTGCTGATGAGAACAAAACGAGTAAGTCGACATGGCACTCCCCTCAGGGTGCCATGCCAACCTCACACTGCCTATGCAGTATAGATAAGTCACCCCTCTAGCAGGCCTTACAGCCCTAAGGCAGGGTGCACTATACCATAGGTGAGGGCACCAGTGCATGAGCACTGTGCCCCTACAGTGTCTAAGCAAAACATTAGACATTGTAAGTGCAGGGTAGCCATAAGAGTATATGGTCTGGGAGTCTGTCAAACACGAACTCCACAGCACCATAATGGCTACACTGAAAACTGGGAAGTTTGGTATCAAACTTCTCAGCACAATAAATGCACACTGATGCCAGTGTACATTTTATTGTAAAATACACCCCAGAGGGCACCTTAGAGGTGCCCCCTGAAACTTTAGCCAACTACCTGTGTAGGCTGACTGGTTCTAGCAGCCTGCCACACTCGAGACATGTTGCTGGCCCCATGGGGAGAGTGCCTTTGTCACTCTGAGGCCAGTAACAAAGCCTGCACTGGGTGGAGATGCTAACACCTCCCCCAGGCAGGAGCTGTAACACCTGGCGGTGAGCCTCAAAGGCTCACCCCCTTTGTTCCAGCACCGCAGGGCACTCCAGCTAGCGGAGTTGCCCGCCCCCTCCGGTCACGGCCCCACTTCTGGCGGCAAGGCCGGAGGAAATAATGAGAATAACAAGGAGGAGTCACTGGCCAGTCAGGACAGCCCCTAAGGTGTCCTGAGCTGAAGTGACTCTAACTTTTAGAAATCCTCCATCTTGCAGATGGAGGATTCCCCCAATAGGGATAGGATTGTGACCCCCTCCCCATGGGAGGAGGCACAAAGAGGGTGTACCCACCCTCAGGGCTAGTAGCCATTGGCTACTAACCCCCCAGACCTAAACACGCCCTTAAATTTAGTATTTAAGGGCTCCCCTGAACCTAAGAATTTAGATTCCTGCAACTTACAGAAGAAGAGGACTGCTGAGCTGAAAAAAAACCCTGCAGAAGAAGGAAGAAGACACCAACTGCTTTGGCCCCAGTCCTACCGGCCTGTCTCCTGCCTTCTAAAGAAACCTGCTCCAGCGACGCTTTCCCCAGGACCAGCGACCTCTGAATCCTCAGAGGACTGCCCTGCTTCAAGAGGAACAAGAAACTCCAGAGGACAGCGGCCCTGCTCCAAAAAGACTGCAACTTTGTTTCAGAGGAGCAGATTTAAAGACCCCTGCAATCCCCGCAAGAAGTGTGAGACTTGCAACACTGCACCCGGCGACCCCGACTCGACTGGTGGAGAACCAACACCTCAGAGAGAACCCTCCGGCGACTCCGAGACCGTGAGTAACCAAAGTTGTCCCCCCTGAGCCCCCACAGCGACGCCTGCAGAGGGAATCCAGAGGCTCCCCCTGACCGCGACTGCCTGACTCTAAAATCCCGACGGCTGGAAAATACCCTGCACCCGCAGCCCCCAGCACCTGAAGGATCGGAACTCCAGTGCAGGAGTGACCCCCAGGAGGCCCTCTCCCTTGCCCAGGTGGTGGCTACCCTACCCCGAAGAGCCCCCCCCTTGCCTGCCTGCACCGCTGAAGAGACCCCTTGGTCTCCCATTGACTCCCATTGGAAACCCGACGCTTGTTTGCACACTGCACCCGGCCGCCCCTGCGCTGCTGAGGGTGTACTTTTTGTGTGGACTTGTGTCCCCCCCGGTGCCCTACAAAACCCCCCTGGTCTGCCCTCCGAAGACGCGGGTACTTACCTGCTGGCAGACCGGAACCGGGGCACCCCCTTCTCTCCATTGAAGCCTATGCGTTTTGGGCACCACTTTGAACTCTGCACCTGACCGGCCCTGAGCTGCTGGTGTGGTGACTCTGGAGTTGCTCCGAACCCCCAACGGTGGGCTACCTTGGACCCCAATCTTAGCCCCGTAGGTGGTGTACTTACCTACAAAACCTAACAATACTTTACCTCCCCCAGGAACTGTGAAAATTGCAGTGTGTCCACTTTTAAAACAGCTAAATGTGTTTTATGTAAAAAGTATATATGTTATTGTGATTATTCAAAGTTCCTAAAGTACTTACCTGCAATACCTTTCAAATGAGATATTACATGTAGAATTTGAACCTGTGGTTCTTAAAATAAACTAAGAAAATATATTTTTCTATAACAAAAACCTATTGGCCTGAAATTGTTTCTGTGTGTGTGTTCCTCATTTATTGCCTGTGTGTATGTACAACAAATGCTTAACACTACTCCTTTGATAAGCCTACTGCTCGACCACACTACCACAAAATAGAGCATTAGTATTATCTCTTTTTGCCACTATCTTACCTCTAAGGGGAACCCTTGGACTCTGTGCATACTATTCCTTACTTTGAAATAGTGCATACAGAGCCAACTTCCTACAGTCATCCATTTTTATGGTGAAAATAACCCACTACAGGGAGATAGAGTGTCAGACTTGCATTTATGTTTTTTTTTCAAACTGACCTGCCAACATATTTGTCAGTGGAGTGGATAATCAAACTTGCATCTGGCATTGTGTGTGTTTCTGTTTGCATGCATCATTGTATTGCTGTACGGTGATGCACTTTCCAGTCACGGGTTGAGCCTCAGGAGTATGGTGATTGTGAGATTTGTCTGGCATGTTAGTTCACCCATGCAGGGTATGGGTGCTGTTAAAGTTTTTTATCTCTTCTTCCCATGACTTTAGACCTGCAAAAATCAATGTTGCATACATTTGCACCTATTTTGTGTGTTGTCTGCCATAAGGCGTGTGTTGTGCACTGTGTGTTGAATGTGCTCCCACTTCTTTGAACATGGTACTCCTCCTTTACACACAGAGGTGTTGTGGCAATTTCCTGGCTAGCATGTATATGCATATGTGGAGATCATGCAAAGTGTGGCACAGTAACTGGAGATGTCTTGCCATGTATGTGAAAAGCTTACATACACATGTGGCACAGGACAGGAAATGAGCTGTTTTCATGCACTGCCCTGCATCACCAGTAAAGCTCAACAATGTGCTCTGTCTCTATGATATGTTGGATTGTTTATCTCCACCACTGCACTGGGAGTAGTTGAGCCACCATATTCCACTGAAAACACCCTTTAAACATGGGAGGGAGACGGATGTTTTTCATATATTCTGTGCACTAATGTGTCTTTTCCTAGACATTAGCAATCAATGATGGCAAGTTCCAATTGGAATGTGTGCTGTACTATGCCCCACACATGGTAAATGTTCACAAAATTAGAGTATCAGTTATGTGACTTGATGGGACTACGGTGGGGCCACCCCTCTGCTTGAATTTAAGAAGGGCCTAGCAACAATTAGTGCCACATTAGCATCATTTTTTTAAGTTAATGCGACATTAAATTTGCAAAAATGTTGCGCCATATTTACAAAGTGTTGCAATGCACACATTGCACCACATTATAAACTCTTCTGCCAAATTATGCCTGAACCAGTCATAATGTATGCAAGGGGGGACATTCCCCTGTTAGGCCATTTTTAGCATCACATAGTGTTAACATGAGGCACACCATTTTATAATGAGCCTCTATGTACTTTGCAGGATTAGTGTCAACATTCTTTGTGCTAATCCTGCAAAGTACCACATCAGCATCAGAAATGATGGCGCTATTACTCCTAACATACACCATGGTATGCTGTATGTTAAATACGGTGCACACATGGTGACGTTAACGGGAGGCACAATGGGGCACAAGAACAATGCTTTATGTAATGAAGCCCACATTTCTTTAACCCCTTCGCTGCCAGGTCTTTTCCCCCTCCTGTGCCGAGCCTTTTTTTGGCTTTTTGGGGCAGTTCGCGCTTAGGCCCTCATAACTTTTTGTTCACATAAGCTACCCACGCCAAATTTGCGTCATTTTTTTCCAACATCCTAGGGATTCTAGAGGTACCCAGACTTTGTGGGTTCCCCAGAAGGAGGCCAAGAAATTAGCCAAAATACAGTGAAAATTTCGTTTTTTTCAAAACAATGGGAAAAAGGGGCTGCAGAAGAAGGCTTGTGGTTTTTTCCCTGAAAATGGCATCAACAAAGGTTTGCTGTGATAAAATCACCAGCTTCCCAGCTTTCAGGAACAGGCAGACTTGAATCAGAAAAACCAATTTTTCAACACAATTTGGGCATTTTACCGGGACATACCCCATTTTTAATATTTTTTGTGCTTTCAGCCTCCTTCGAGTCAGTGACAGAAATGGGCTTGAAACCAATGCCGGATCCCAGAAACCAAAACATTTCTAAAAGGTAGACAAAATTCTGAATTCAGCAAGGGGTAATTTGTGTAGATCCTACAAGGGTTTCCTACAGAAAATAACAACTGAAAAAAAGAAATATTGAAATTGAGGTGAAAAAACTGCACTTTTTATCCACGTTTTACTCTGTAACGTTTTTCTGCAATGTCAGATTTTTTAAAGCAATATACCGTTACGTCTGCTGGACTCTTCTAGTTGCGGGGATATATCGGGCTTGTAGGTTCATCAAGAACTCTAGGTACCCAGAGCCAATAAATGACCTGCACCCTGCATTGGTTTTTCATTCTATACCGGGTATACAGCAATTCATTTGCTGAAATATAAAGAGTAAAAAATAGCTATCAAGAAAACCTTTGTATTTCCAAAATGGGCACAAGATAAGGTGTTGAGGAGCAGTGGTTACTTGCACATCTCTGAATTCCAGGGTGCCCATACTAGCATGTGAATTACAGGGCATTTCTCAAATAGATGTCTTTTTTACACACTCTCTTATAATTGGAAGCACAATATGTAGAGAAAGACAAGGGGCAATAACACTTGTTTTGCTATTCTATGTTCCCCCAAGTCTCCTGATAAAAATGATACCTCACTTGTGTGGGTAGGCCTAGCGCCTGCGACAGTAAATGCCCCGAAACACAACGTGGACACATCCCATTTTTTGACAGAAAACATAGGTGTTTTTTGCAAAGTGCCTCCCTGTAGATTTTGGCCTCTAGCTCAGCTGGAACTTAGGGAAACCTACCAAACCTGTGCATTTCTTAAAACTAGAGACCTTGGGGAATCCAAGATGGGGTGACCTGTGGGGCTCTGACCAGGTTCTGTTACCCAGAAACCTTTGCAAACCTCAAAATTTGGCTAAAAATACACATTTTCCTCACATTTCGGTGACAGAAAGTTCTGGAATCTGAGAGGAGCCACAAATGTCCTCCCTCCCAGCATTCCCCTAAGTCTCCCATTAAAAATGGTACCTCACTTGTGTGGGTAGGCCTAGCGCCCACGAAAGGAAATGGCCCAAAACACAACGTGGACACATCCCATTTTTTGACAGAAAACACAGGTGTTTCTTGCAAAGTGCCTACCTGTAGCTTTTGGCCCCTAGCTCAGCCGGCACCTAGGGAAACCTACCAAACCAATGCATTTTTGGAAACTATAGATCTAGGGGAATCCAGGATGGGGTGACTTGTGGGGCTCTGACCAGGTTCTGTTACCCAGAATCCTTTGCAAACCTCAAAATTTGACTAAAAAAACACATTTACCTTATATTTCGGTGACATAAAGTTCTGGAATCTGAGAGGAGACACAAATTTCATTTCACCCAGCGTTCCCCCAAGTCTCCCGATAAAAATGACACCTCACTTGTGTGGGTAGGCCTAGTGCCCGCAACAGGAAATGCCCCAAAACACAACGTGGACACATCCCATTTTTTGACAGAAAACAGAGGTGTTTTTTGAAAAGTGCCTACCTGTAGATTGTGGCCTCTAGCTCAGCCGGCACCTAGGGAAACCTACCAAACCTGTGCATTTATGAAAACTAGAGACCTTGGGGAATCCAAGATGGGGTGACTTGTGGGGCTCTGACCAGGTTCTGTTACCCAGAATCCTTTGCAAACCTCAATATTTGGCTAAAAAATCACATTTTCCTCACATTTCGGTGACAGAAAGTTCTGGAATCTGAGTGGAGCCACAAATTTTCTTCCACCCAGCGTTCCCCGAGTCTTCCGATAAAAATGGTACCTCACTTGTGTGGGTAGGCCTAGCGCCCACGAAAGGAAATGGGCCAAAACACAACATGGACACATCACATTTTTATACAGAAAACAGTGCCTACCTGTAGATTTTGGCCTCTAGCTCAGCCGGCACCTTGGGAAACCTAGCAACCCAGCACATTTCTGAAAACTAGACTCCTAGGGGAATCCAAGATGGGGTGACTTGTGGGGCTCTGACCAGGTTCTGTTACCCAGAATCCTTTGCAAACCTCAAAATTTGGCCACAAAAACACTTTTTTGCTCTCATTTCGGTGTCAGAAAGTTCTGGAATCTGTGAGGAGCCACAAATGTCCTTCCACCCAGCATTCTCCCAAGTCTCCCGATAAAAATGGAACTTCACTTGTGTGGGTAGGCCTAGCGCCCGCTACAGGAAATGCCCCAAAACACAACGTGGAAACATCACATTTTTTCACAGAAAACAGATGTGTTTTTTGCAAAGTGCCTACTTGTGGATTTTGGCCCTCTAGCTCAGCCGGCCCCCGGGGGGGCAGAAATGGCCTAAAA
The DNA here is from genome assembly GCF_031143425.1 of Pleurodeles waltl. Classification (NCBI taxonomy): domain Eukaryota; kingdom Metazoa; phylum Chordata; class Amphibia; order Caudata; family Salamandridae; genus Pleurodeles; species Pleurodeles waltl. The sequence continues at coordinate 447,069,960 of NC_090438.1, read as the reverse complement.
TAAATTTGTCCTCCCACCGCCCCGGGGAGCGACCCTTGCCTATGGGGTCCCTCCCATTGCGTGACAGCGCAAAAAGAAAGATCCCTGGTGCCTAGTGGTTTGACCTAAAATCGGCCGAATTGCCCCCTAAGCGGGCAGAAATGGCCTAAATACAATTTGCCCCTCCACAGGAGCAACCCTTGCCTAAGGGGACGCTCCCCATCTGTAAAACAACAACAACAACAAAAATCCAAGGTGCCTAGTGGTTTCTGCCCCCCTTGGGGGCAGACGGCCTAATTAAAATAGGCTGATCTGCCCCCCAGGAGGGCAGAAATGGCCTAAAATATATTTGCCCCCCAGGGGAACAACCCTTGCCTAAGGGGTCGCTCCCCTTACGTGAAATTCACAAAAAAAAGAAAAAAAAACTCCCTGGTGTCTAGTCGTTTCTGTCCCCCTTGGGGGCAGATTGGCCTTATAAAAATAGTGCAATGTGCCCCCTAGGGGGGCAGAAATGGCCTAAATATAATTTGCCCCCTATGGGAGTGACCCTTGTCTAAGGGGTCGCTCCCCACCTCTAAAATAAAAAACAAAACAAAAACAAAACAAAAACAAAAAATTATCCCTGGTGCCTAGAGGTTTCTGCCCCCCCTGGGGGCAGATCAGCCTAATAATAGACCCATCTGCCCCCTGGGGGGCAGAAAAGGCCTTAAAAAAATGCTCCCCCTGGGAGCGACCATTGCTCAAGGGGTCGCTCCCTCATGCCAGTTTCCTTTTTCAAATTAAATTCCTGGTGTCTAGTGGGCGTTTTGACAGCCGGATTGCTTTCAATCCGGCTGCCAAAACGCAGAGAGAGACTTCAAAGGGAAGGAAATAACTTTCCTTCCCTTTGAAGCCTCTCTCGGCCTCCCCCACGTGATCGGAAGAGAAATGCTTTTTTTGCACTGGAAACTGAGCTTCCAGCGCGATGGGAGGAGGCCCTGTGAGAAACAGCAAGCGATCGCGTGCTAACATCACAGGTGGGGTGGGGGGGTCGGGGGTTGAAGGGGAAGGGCTTCCCCTTCAATCCCTGCCTTGGGGAGTGGGGGGGAACCCCTCAGAGGGAGCGCTAGCGGTCCCTCTGGGCTGTGTGCCCGGGACGTAATGGTTACGTCCTGGGCACAGCAGCACTGTGCCGCAGGACGTAACCATTACGTCCGCGACACAGAAGGGGTTAATCTTTGCCCTGGGGTGGCATTATTTGATGGTGCTACCTCAGGTTTCAAGATTGAAGTAAATTTGTGGCTGTGCCAATATGCCATTTGTTTTACAGGTGGCATACCCAATGCCAAACCGATAGCTGACCACTTCCACACTAAGTGATAGGTGTTAAAGGGCTATTTCTTTTATGTAGCTTCAAGACACATGTGATTTCTTGACACCATCTTTGAAATGCAGAGACAACATTGCGCCACCAGAGCATCATTAAATGTGATAGTCTAGTGGTGCAAGGGACTTGTACATGTGGCAATATGTGAGGGTGATGTGTGTTGAATGTGTAGAGTGCTGCATGTTGCATATAGGCTTGTAAAGGGTCATCTGTGGTTTCCTGTCCATGTGTGTGGAGTGTGGTATATGCACTGTTGTTAAACTTGGAATCCTTTGGTGTGGTCTCCCCTAACTTTTTGCCTCTGCGTCCCAGGTTGTTTCTGTGTGTTGGAATCTTTATTTGCTGTTTTGTTTGCTCTGGACACTTTACCACTGCTAACCAGTGCTAAAGTGTGAATGTTCCCTGAATAAATTCTGTGTGTAAGTTGGCTTATCCCTCCTTCGCATATTTGATTTACTAGTAAGTCCCTACTAAAGTGCACTAGAGGTGCCCAGGTCCTGCAGGACTGGTTGTGCCACCACATTAGTAGCCCTGTAAACATGTCTCAGACATGCCAGTGCAGTGTCTGTGTGTGCAGTTTAAATTGCCATTTCACCTTGGCAGGTGCACTCACCCCTTACCTTTTTATACATGTAAGGCACCACTAAGGTAGGCCCTAGGTTTCCCCATAGGCAAGGTCCTAAAACTGAAATACTGCCAAATTCCTTTTTCACTGTTGTAAGGCTTATCTCTCTCATAGGTTAACATGTGGGATGCCTTTAAATATCATTAAGGTGCAGATTCCCTTTGGGAGCAGATAGAAATGTAGAGTTTAGGGTGTCTGAACTCACAATTTAAAAATAAGTTCTATGGTGAAGGTTGCTTTTAGATTGTGTGTTTCAAAATGGCACTTTTATAAAGTAGGCATTTTCTTGCTTGAATCATCCTGTGACTCTGCTTGTTTGTGGATTCACTGTCTGGGTCAGTTTGACAGTTGGGCTGTTTGCACCTCTCCTCTAAACAGTGACACACAGGGAGCTGGGGTGTGGCCTACATATCCTGATGGGCCATCCAGGCTGGAGGGGAGGAGTGGTCACTTACATTTGAAAGGGCTGTGCCTGCACTCACACAATGCAGTCTCCAACCCCCTGATATGTGTCTGGGGACTGGCCGGGTCAAGGCAGGATCTTGAAAACAACAGAGACTTCTCTTTGAAGTATGCCTGCTTCAAAGGCAGAAAGGGGTATAAGAAGAGGACCTAAAACCCCTGAAAATCAAGTACTTCTGGAACCAAGAAGAGCCTCTTCCCGGGAGAAAAGCTGGAGAAGCTGGAGGAGTAGTACTGCCCCTTTGCCTGTGACTGTGCTTTGCTGGGGTGGCCTGCAGTAACTGATTCTGCCTGAGAGAGGACAAAAACAGACTTAGGTGTGACTTCCCACTGGTGAAGAATCTCCAAGGGCTTGAACTGAGCTTACATCCTGGTATCGAAGTTCCAGGGACAACAAAGACTTCTCTCTGCCAGCACCTGGGCTTTGTACTGAGAGTCTAGCCTGCCAAGTGGTGCCCTAACCTGTCTCTGGGTCCTTGCAAGAAGCTGCTGGTGGAAAAGGACAGAAATCCACTCTGTGCAGGGAAACCTTTGATGCACCACCCACCCCACCACTGATAGATGGCACTCGCTGGCCTCGCAGCTAAAATTGACATTTCACCTGCATTGCAGCTGGGGGATCGACGCAACATGGCTGGAGAAATGACATGCAACACCTGCCAGGCCCCACGCAGTGTGGTTTCTTGACACCGTGCGACTGGATTTCAATGCAGCATCGCTGGCCACAGAAAATCAATGCAAAGTCTGGGATCAACAGATCGCTCTCTTGCAGGAGAGAAGAAACGATGCATGACAACCCAACCAGAGGAGGAATGACACATGGTTTCGCTTGCGAGTGAGAAATCAACACATCAATGGCCTTTTTCGATGCACACTCACCCTTGCAGCTTTATTTTGATGCTACCCAGGCACTTTTGTGCAATAACAGTGTTCTCACTATTTTCTAAGGATTAAGGGCCAGATGTAGGTAAGTCAGAGTTTGTGACTTGCAAATTGCGAGTCTGAGCGACTCGCAATTTGCAGTTTGCAAACCCAGATGCAGGATGGTGTGCCTGACACCATCTGCGAATCAGAAGGGGGTCGCAAAGACCCATCTCATTAATATTAATGAGGTGGGGCACAATTTGCGACCCCCTTCCGATTCGCTGCACTCACAGGGATGGCGGCCTGCTGGAGACAGCAGACCACCATGTCTGTGACAGTTTTTTAATAAAGCAGTTTTTTTTTTGCATTGCAGCCCGTTTTCCTTAAAGGAAAACGAGTTGCAATAAACACAAAAAAATGAAACGTATTTGTTTAATCTTTTCAGAGCAGGCAGTGGTCCACAGGTTTTCAGAGCCATTCACCATGGGGACCCCTTCCCTTTTGCAAATAGGTTAGGGTGCTAACTGCAAATTGCTTTGCGACCGCGTTCGGTTAACAAAGCAATTCTACATCGTGATGCGAATCACAAATAGGAAGGGGAACGCCCCTTCCTATTTGCGATTTGCATTCCCATTTTGCGATTCGGTAACCAAGTTACCGACTCGCAAAATGGGAATGAGCATTGCGATGTGCGTTTTGCATGGCGTAAACAGCGAAATTCGCTGTTTGCACCATGCAAAACGCTTGCTACATCTGGCCCTAAGACTCTTGTTCTTTTAAAGATTCATATCTTGACTTGTGTATGTGGGATTTTTGTTGTTTTGGTATTGTTTTGTTTAGATAAATATTACCTATTTTTCTAAACTTGTGTTGTATCATGTTGTAGTGTTTTCACTGAGATACTGTGTGTGTTGGTAAAAATATTTTACACATTGCTTCTGAAGGTAAGCCTGCCTGCTCGTGCCAAGCTACCAAGGGGGTGATCAGGGGTTAACTGAGGTTAATTCTACTTTACCCTAAATAAAGTGAGGGTCTTTGCTGGGACATGGGGTAACCTGACTGCCAACCAAAGACTTCATTTCTAACAATTGATGTTTTGTATGTTGTATGTATGATGTTGTGTATGCTTGCATATCTACAAGTCGGCCATTGCAATAAAGTCCATCCTGTTGGTTGATTGATTGTTGGAAGATGTATGCATCATGGACGCTGCCTGGATATTTTTCAAGAATGTTTGTGAATATCCTGTGATGGTCCACAATGGCCTGCACATTAATTGAGTGTGTGTGTTTTCTGTTTCTGAAGTGGTGTTCTGTTGCAGCAGGAGGGACAAGTTGAACATGTGTGCAGTCCATTGCACCAAGCACATGTGGGAACCCAGTAATTTGGTAAAATTATTTTTTGGTGTCCTGCTGCAGGTGCTGGGTTTTGGGGAAAAGGGTGTGGCGGGGAGTGTGGCGCATTATGGCATCCAGTACAATAGTAAGGAAGGCAGAAAAGGATGGTTGGGAGATCCCACCCACTTGTGCTGCAGTGGTCTGGAATGAGCCAGATTCCAGCATGTGATGAACGACTAGGAGCTTGATCGTGGGTGGTATGGTTGTCGGACTTTGCACTCTTATTGTTATGTCTGGAACAATGTGGTGGGGCAGGTGTACAATGGACCCCTACTTGAGATGGTAGAGTCTGATAACATCTTGATCCCTGAGACCAAGGATAGATATGCGTGGATGGAATATTCTCTCCCTCCTTCTGGCCTGCCTTTGTGGCTGCTGTTATGGTGGTGCAGGTGGCACCTGGTGTTGTTGCTGTTGTTGTCTCCGGGTGCCAAGCTGTAGTAGTACAGGTCCATGTTGTCCAGTTTGATGCCAGAGTTTCTTCTGTGGCTTTCTCTGGTATTCATGTGTCTGTGTGTCATCTTAACGCCTGTTCTGACCAAGGGTTGAAATTTTGACACTAACCAGAGTTAGCGGGATTTTTTATATGCAATTTTAGGTGTGCAGCATTTTTTTCATGGGACATAAATATGGTGCTAGCAAACTAGCGTACGTTTTTAAGATGGAACTCCTACCTTGCATATCATTGTGATTAAATGCCGCAAGGTTTGTCGACGATCCTAAAAAATGACTAACTCCAGAAAAGTGCTGCTAGACTGGTCTAGCGGCACTTTATAAATATGGCATTGAGTTAGCACTCCTTTTTGTAAAAATAAAAAAATGGTGCAAACGTAGCACAAACTTTTCATTAATATGGTCCTTAGTGCTAAATGGGAGGGTTTAGTACATTTTAAGAGCGTGTTTAGAAAGGGACATGCTGATACACCCACTAAAGGGTAAAGTGATTGCTTTTCACAAACTGCAGTTTGAAACCTACTACAGTTACTAAAGGTGTTAAAACAGGTGTAACCGGCATAATGTACTTCAGCTGAGTCTGGGAGTGAGTCATTCACCACACATGGCTACTCTCAGGGACTGCAAGACTTTTCCAGACAGAATAGTTGAGGCAGAGAAATTCAGTAACACCCCATTGAGAATAGTATTAATGTCATAAAATTATCTACAATTATTATTTTTATTTCTTAGAAAGCTAATAAGCTCCATTAAATAAAAAAAATTGAAGGAAAATGTTAAAACTTATTTAAAAATGTCAGAAAATGTAACTGACAAATACTTAATCTTTACACAACCTTTAATACATATAACAATGCTAGTGAGGGTGGACATTAGAAGTAAGAAGCAGCTAGGCTAATCATATTATTTTGTGATTCGCAAGTATTTTTTCTTTTGTAACATTTTAATTTACCATTCTGACATATGCCCATTCACCATATTGTGGTAAATTGAAAATGGCCACATGCGTCATAGCAAGTGCACACACCAATCACAACAAAAGTGTCATGACACCTGTGTTGTGATGCATGCACCATGACTCACTCATCACATTACATGGATCATGACACACATTAAGGCCCTCATTACAACCTTGGCGGTAAATCCTGCTTACCGCCGTGCAGAAGACCGCCAACATACCGCTGCGGCCGCGGAATTCTGCTACAGGTATTACGACCCACAGCTCAGAATCTGCCACAATACAGACACCAACACAAGTCCCCCACACCAAAGGTCAGTGATAAACTGGCGATAACAAAACTGTCACCGTCACGCCAACAAAAATACGCCCACACTATCACGACCCACCAATCAACGTGGTGGTCTTTCGACCGTGGTAAACTATTGGCGGTACACACTGCCGCACTCAAAATACACACACATTTACAAAACACAACCACATTGGACAATTCAAAATACACACACCTGATACACATACACACACCACACCCACACACTCACACCACTATAAAACACACACCCACATTACCCACAAACCCTTGCTACCAGAGATTTGAAAGCAGGCCAGAGAGAGAAACTACCAAAAACAACACCAGCATCCACAGACACACAACACCATCACTTACACAACAGCCACATACCTCAAACAACACACACTAACACATCCCTTCACACATCACAACAGACACCACCTCACACATCACAAATACCACCTCATGGCACCTCAAAGACACCCCAGGTTCTCTGAGAAGGAGCTCAGGGTCATGGTGGAGGAAATCATCCAGGTAGAGCCACGGCTATTCGGATCACAGGTGCAGCAGACATCCATTGCAAGGAAGATGGAGCTATGGCGAAGAATTTTCAACAGGGTAAACGCAGTGGGACAACATCCAAGAACAAGGATGACATCAGGAAGAGGTGGAATGACCTACGGGGGAAGGTGTGTTCTGTGGTAGCCAGACACCAGATTGCTGTACAGAGGACTGGACGTGGATCCCCACCTCCTCCCCCACAACTAACAACATGGGAGGAACAGGTCTTGGCAATACTGCATCCTGAGGGCAGGAGTAGCAGGACGACTGGACTCTGGTAAGGCAAATCTTTACTACCTTATACCCTCCACCCCACCTGCATGCCATCACATACTCCTACCCTTACTCTCACACCCATCACCCCAACAACCCACAGATACCCCACCAACACAACCCACACATCCAAAAAGCAAGCCCTGCATGTAACACCAATGCATGAACAACCATCACCCAAGCATGTCCAGTACAGAGACTCACTCATGCCCCAAAATCACCAATCACACAAGGACCAAGCCAATAATGCAAGCACTGGAGTAGAGGGTCACTCACCCATTGCACACGATGGCACACACAGATACAATAACTATGCATTTACATTCCAACAGGACCCCTACCCAACGTCACCGGACAGGAGGTGCCAGTCCTATCCAGTCCCCCACAGAAGAGGCCCACAGTGATGACAACAGCTCTGCACGCCTGGATCAAGATGACCAGCCCGACCCATCTGGGACCTGGGACCACGGGACAGTCGGTTCCCCTGCCACTGTCACAAGCCACCACAGAGCCTCCCCCCTCAGGAAACACCACCACATCACCCACCCAGCAGGCCCATCCCTCTGTCCCCAGGACACGTCAATCAGCAGTGTGTCCACCACTACAGGGAACCCAGGCAAATCCACTAACACAGGAGGATCAAGGACCTGGGGGCAGTGGCAGTGGGCACACGGTTCAGGGGACAGAGGCACAGGATAACAGGGAAACTGGGAGGACTGCTTTGTGACGGGGGGACAGGCCCAGGGAACCGACACTCCACGAGGCACTCTCCAACATCATGTGAGCTTACCATCATTCCCAGGAGACCATGACAACAGTACTGGCTAAGTTTCAGGAGACCCAGCGGCTGCAGGAGGAACACTACCTTGGGATCAGGGAGGACTTGAAGTCCATTAACAACACCCTGGTCACCATTGCAGGGGTGCTTGCACACCTGGCCAACACCAGGAGGGACACAGTGGTACAACAAGGGCCCCTGACACTAGCCTGGACGATGAACAGCCCTCCAACTCCGCCGGCGCTAGTGGACAGGAGGCACCACAACAGGAACAACAGGACACCAGCACCCCACCCCCTGCAGATGGAGAACCACCCGCAAACAGTCCCTGAGATCCAGGAACAAGACAGAGAATATTGCCAAGACCCCCGCCACGAAATGAGACCCCCCTGAATGTCACCCTTCTGTCCCACTATGTCACCCTGTCCATCCTTAAACTGCCATTACTCCACTTCCTATGCCCCTTTAGACAATGCACCTGTGAACCAAATAGACTGGACTATGCTGGACTATGCCATGGACATTCCTCCACCATCACCCCGGCCCATTTTACAACCGCCTCTACTTATTTGCACAGGAATAAACACACTTCAATCAGAAAACAATCTGGAGTCAGTCTGTGCTTTCACAAATATGTAATTGAAATAACTATGAAATATAGCAATGCCAATGTACTTGTTCACATACCAATGTAACACAGCTGTAGGCCAGGAGTAAACAGAGCAGAGGGAAGAAAGTGGGACCCAGATCTGTGAAATGGAAAGTCAAAGTGACAATTCAGGGTCCATACACTGAGTGAAAATGACAGACTTATACTAGCTCAAACAACAGTATGAGATGTGGGAAGCAGTTACATCTTCTCACCTGTGTCTCACTGGAAGTATTGATGATGTTGTTTCGGTTGTCGATATCCTCTTCTTCTGCCTCCTCTTCTTCACTCTCCACAGGCTCCACAGCTGCCACAAGACCACCATCTGGCCCATCCCCCTGCAGAAAAGGCACCTGGCATCACAAAGCCAGGTTGTGCAGCATACAGCAGGCCACAACTATCTGGCACACCTTCTTCGGTGAGTAGAATAGGGAGCCACCTGTCAGATGGAGGCACTGGAATATGGCATTCAGGATGCTGAAGGTGCGTTCGTTCACCCTCCTAGTTCGCCCATGTGCCTCATTGTAGCATTCCTCTGCCCTTGTCCTGGGATTCCTCACTAGTGTCAGTAGCCATGACAGGTTGGGGTAACCAGAGTCACCTGCAAATGTCGATGGATATCTGTTAGACACACATGAATCCTTAGGGACAGCCCCATACCCATACACCTATGTCAACTGTATTGGGACCTTGCCCTCACCTACTAGCCACACACGGTGCCTCTGGAGTTGCCCCATCACATAAGGGATGCTGCTATTTCTCAAAATGTAAGCGTCACGCACAGAGCCAGGATACTTGGCATTGACATGGGAGATGTACAGGTCTGCCACACCATTTGCACATTCATCGAATGGTAGCTCTTACGGTTTCTATACACCTGTTCATTCCTGCGGGGGTAAAAATGACACATGTGTCATATCAATGGCACCAATGATGTTGGGGATATGTCCCAGGGCATAGAAGTAATCTTTCACTGTGGGCAAATCCTCCACCTGAGGGAAAACGATGTAGCTGCACTTGTGTTTCAGCAGGGCAGACAACATTCTGGAAAACACATTAGAGAACATTGGCTGGGACATCCCTGAGGCCATGGCCACTGTTGTTTGAAAAGACCCACTGGCCAGGAAATGGATTACAGACAGGACCTGCAAAAGAGGGGGGATTCCTGTGGGATGGCGGATAGATGAAATCAGGTCTGGCTCCAACTAGGCACACAGTTTCTGGATTGTTGCACAATCAAGTTTGTATGTGACTGGGATGTGTCTCTCTTTCATTGTCGACACGTCCACCAGGGGTCTGTACACCGGAGGATGTCGCCATCTCATCACCTGCCCCAGCAGACATGCCCTGTGGAGGAGAACAGCGAGCAGAGAGTCATCCAACACTGAGGTATCACAATTTGTTGTTTGCAGAAACGTTATTAATCCGCAATGTGCCGGTATCTGTCTATATTGCCAGGCCAGATAGGTGTGACACAGTTAACATTCATCCCATGTGGCCTCTTGAAATAGCGGCTGCCTGACCTGTAAGGTGGGACAAGGGGATATGAGGTAACTGCGCTGACATTGTACACCGTTGCGGTGGGCGGTCGAAGACCGCAGCGCAATTCTGCATTGGTTAACATTGGGCCCTATGGGTCCCAGCAGCCAATGACGATGTACACCGGCAGTGACGGTACGCACCGGCGTGACCGTGACTGCCATTTTCTGTCTGTTCCCTCACTTGATACCTGACCTTCAACAAGAGAGGACCTACACTGCAAGTGCTAGTGTGTCCTGTGTCTGGAAGCGACGATGGCTACAGTGCCTGGGGAAAGGTCCCCTGCCTTCACTTTGGAGGAGTTGGAGAAACTAGTGGATGGGGTCCTCCCCCAGTACACACAACTGTACGGTCCTCCAGACAAACAGGTGTGTACACAGTGTGAGCATAGGCGATGCCTGTTTTGAGTGGTGTGGATGGAAGATACATGGGGGTCTGAGGCCTGCATGTGCGGATGGTGAGTGTATGTGCTTCAGGGCATGGGTGGGAACTGGTGGGCAATGAGTATGACGGTCCGGATGGGTAAGTAATTTCCTTTTCCCCTCCTCCATTCCTCTAGGTCAGCTCCCACCAGAAGAATGGTATTTGGCGTGCCATCACCAAGGACGTCCGGACCCTGGGGGTCTTCCACAGACGGAGCACCCACTGCCGTAAAAGATGGGAGGACCTGCGCTGCTCAAGCAAGAAGTCGGCGGAGGCACAGCTGAGGATGGCTGAGGATGGCCTCCCAACGTGGGAGGGGTGCCCGTCGCACCATGACCCCCCTGATGTTCCAGATCCTGGCGGTGGCCTATCCGGAGTTGGATGGGTGCTTGAGGGCATTACAGCAGCCACAAGGGGGTGAGTACACTCTCCTTCAGCTGACTCTGCACGCATTACGGGGTGTCTGGGTAGAGGAGGTGGGCAGTGTGTTCCCCTAGGCCAGGGAGAACTTGGTAGGCATGGTCCCTTGTGAGGCAGGCTATGTGGCACCCCAACCCCACCAGTGGTAAGAGCCATCTACACCTAGTCAGGCTCCTGTGACTTCCAGATGTGCAGCAATTGGTCTTAGGTCTTGTACCACATGATCAGCTGAAAGTTCTAGGAACTGTCAGTGCATGGCGTAGTGCAGAGGGCTGCTCCATATGTACTGTGTCCGCCAACGGTAGTGGTGTTGCATGCACTGAACATGTCTTTCTTCTGTCTTTTCCCCCCCTTTTTGTGGTCTCCCTGTTCTTGTGTGCAAAAACATCATCAGGCGGAGGAGCATTGGCACCGAAGCAGGAGGAAGCTGCAACCCACTTGGCCCTGGAGGGTGAAGCAACGGAGTCTGAAGCCACCAGTGGGATGGAGGGCGAAGGGAGCTCCATGGCGGGGACAGGAGCAGACAGCAGTGACAGAGACTCCTCCTCTGATGGGAGCTCCATTGCGGTGGTGGGCACACATCAACAGGTACAGCCGCGACCCCCCCAACAGCACCGCCCTCCCAACAGCCCCTCAGCGTGTGTACCTTGCCCGCTCACCCAGGAGGGTGGGCATCTCCTTCGCCCCAGGCACCTCAAGCCCTGCACCAGTCAGCCCTGCTCCCCTCAGTGAGGAGGCTATTGACCTCCTGAGATCCCTCACTGTTGGGGAATCTACCATTGTGAATGCCATCCAGAGGCATTTGCAACAAACAAATGCATACCTGGAGGGCATTCATTCTGGGCAGGCAGCCCAACAGAGAGCATTTCAGGCTCGGCCTCAGCACTGATGGCAGCCATTGTCCCTGTGTCCAGCCTACCCCCTCCAACTTCCTCCACCCAGACCCATCCCCTGTACCTCATCCTATCCCAAGCACACCATCAGACCAGCATGCACACACATCAACACACATGAGTGGACATGGCAAACATAAGCACCACACATCCCACAGGCACTCACACAAGCACCATCCCCATGCTGACACACCAACATCCACTGCCTCCACTGTGTCCCCCTCCTCCACAGCCTCCTCCTACCTCCCTGTCTCGTCTACACTCACACCTGCATGCACTACATCCTCAGCCACTATCTCCATCACCAGCACGTCCATCTCCACACACCGCTCACGTGCAGTCACCACCCCCACTGCCATTCACACATCCCCAGTTTCCTCTCCCAGTGTGTCAGTGAGCACTCCTCCCAAAGTACACAAACGCAGGCACACACCCACCCAACAGCCATCCAGCTCATGCACCTTCACCCAAATTCAGCAGACTTACACCTCCTACAACCACTACCTCTACCTCCACTCCCAAACCCCCTCCATCTTCCCGTCCCAGTGTGTCTAAAAAACTATTCCTGGCTAACATTGACCTCTTCCCTACACCTCCCCCCGTCCTTCACCTAGGGCCAGGCTTTCCAGGTCCAAGCCCAGCACTTCAGCTACCACATCCCCAGGCACAGTGGTGCCAGCAACTGCGGGGTCATCGAGTGCGCCACCCATCAGGGCTGCCAGTGTGCCACGTAGCGAGGGCAAGGACATTCCGCCACCTGCCAAAGTGAAAAAAGTGCCCACATCCCGGAGGGAGAAGCCGAAACTACAAGCCACTAGGGGCTCAGCAAACACAAAAGGGGATAGTGGCAAGACCACTGTGGCACCGTCAAAGATGGGGAAGGGCCAAAAGCAGAAGAGCAGGTCAGGAGAGGGCATGGTGGCACCGACTGAGGGACCAGTGTCACACCTTCTGTCCACGACCATGCCAACCTGTACGGCGGAAAACACCGCTAGCTGGCCTGCCACCACAACCGCCACCTGCACTGCCACCTGCACCGCCCCCGGCACATCTACAGCCTCAGCGACAGTCCCCAGCCTCTTCCCCAGTGGGCAGCCATCCGAGGCTGCAGAAGACGTCCTGCTTTGTTCCTCAGCAGGTGCTGACCCATGCCCCGCCACCAGCATCACCGCCGGAAGCACCACCACCGGCCCCGCGGCATCCTCGGACATTGGCACCACCGCTGACATGGCTACCATCCTCAGTCGTCTGAGGCTGGAGGAGAGTCCTGGACCCTGGGCAGCTTCCATGAGGGATGACTTCCATCACTGTTTGCACCCGCAGGTGGAATGCGAAGTTGCAGCTGTGTGGGGTATGTCATTACCTTCATGGCTTTTCATGCTACCTGAACCTCACCAATCTTGTGGCACGCACACCCAGGTGAGGGAATTGTACCGGCCACACTGCACGTGGAGCACTCTGGGCACCATGCCCCCTCCAGAACCAGTGGAGTATCACATCCACTAACCCAGTCCTTAGCAGGATGAAGCACTTTGGGCACAAATCCCCCTACAGAACCAGTGGAGAGGTACATCCACTACCTCAGTCCTTGGCAGGATGAAGCACTCTGGGCACCAGGACCCCTCCAGAACCAGTGGAGTATCACATCCACTACCTCAGTCCTTGGCAGGATGAAGCACTGTGGGCACCAGGCCCCCTCCAGAACCAGTGGAGACTGTTATCCACTTGAGAGACTGTGGTTTACACTCCCCAGGATAAAGCAGTTGGCAAACCACCCACTGGAGAGACTTGAGAGGCTGTGGCTTTGTACTCCCTAGGATAGAGCAGTGGGCAAAAAACCCACTGGAGAGACTTGAGGGACTGTGGCTTTGCACTCCCCAGGATAGAGCAGTGGGCAAACCACCCACTGGAGAGACTTGAGAGACTGTGGCTTTGCACTCCCCAGGATACAGCAATGGGCATGGAGCCCCCTCGTGCAGCAGTGGCATTGTGTGTTCATCAGGCTGAGGTGCCCCCCCACCCCTTCCCCCTGAGGTGCCTGTGTATTTTCGATCTGATGCCCAGCAGTGTTCTCTCCGTTTCCAGTCAGGAATCATGTGTGGGCTTCTCCCATGCATTTTGGGCCCAGTGGTCCACAGACAATGATTGGTACACTATCCGGACTTGTGTAGTTGGTGTACATATTTGTATATACTGAATTTTGACTTTTGACTAATGAATTTTTCCTGATTACCATAGTTACAATCATTTCCTTTTGTCCTTGTTTTCTTCCAGGGGGTGGGGGTGTATTTGTAATGTTGATGCATGTATTTCTGTGTATGTTGTTGGGTGTGATGTTGAGGGTGGGGGTGTTGCGTGTGTGTGTCACTCTCTTTCCTCCCCCTCCCCTGTGTTGTAGGTGCAGTACTCACCATAGTCGCCGCCGCCGCCGTTCATACCCCTGGTAGAAGAGGAGGTAAACCCACATAGGTAACACCTGAAGTTCGGGCTCCATGGCGTCCTGGTTCCTCGTTGGGTGTCGAGAGGTGAGTGGTTTCCCTTCTGTGTACTGTTTCTGCCGTGCTTTTGATAGCGTTGGTTCAGTTCCGGAAAAGGTGGCGGATAGGCGTCTTGAAATACGGTGGGCGGTACTTTGTCTTGCGCCTGTCTGTTGGTGGTTACCGCCGCGGTGTTTGTTTCTACCACTGTGGCGGTCGTAGTGTTAAAGTGGCTGACTATGTTGGCGGTTTCCGCCACAGTCGTAATCCCATTTATTTTTCTGTCGGCCTGTTTGCGGTATTGCCGTCGCTTTAACACCGACCGCCAGGGTTGTAATGAGGGCCTAAGTCTTGTGCACATGGGGCACAACGCTAGCATATGCATGCATCAAGGTTCATATGCGAGCCATTTTGGAATGTTTCCATTAATTGAAAAAAACTGAATAATCACCTATGTTTGCACATACGTCTTCATACTTACATTTAGGTCCCTGGTGTAAGAAGTATTGTCAAAGACAGTTGATTTCCTTTCAAAGCTGAGACCAATTTACTTTGCCAGTTTTTGTTTAAAGTTGGTTGGTATTGCACCACTTCTTACCGAACTTTCTGAACCGTCATCGGTTTCCTGTATTCTATAGAAACCCTGTATTTTGCAAACTTTTTAAATAATAATGTAAGAAATAAACGGTTAATTGAAGTAAAGGTTATTTCGACTTTTTGTTGATTCTGACTAATAAGTAATAAAAGCAAAGAACAATTAAAACATATCATGCAGGTTTACAAGCGAGTATGTAAAACAGTTGATATTTTTAACAAATGGAGAAATAAATTCAAACTCAAATGGCCTATGTTGAAACCAACACGAAATAATTGCATTTAACTTAATTTGCTTCGCTGTGCTATGAATATCATGACAAACTGTCAATGGGTTTGTATCTGGAGGGCTGGAATGTGGTACAGATGTATTCCATGTTGTGATGAGCTTGAGAGGCTGTGCATTTGAAAATGTCTAAATTACTATTTTAAGTGTAACGTGTTAATTTGACTAATTACAAATGACACATTGTGTAAAGCTAGCTGCCCTTTTGCTTAATTGACAAGACAGCATTATATTCAAATCGCCTATGATTATTTGTTTCAGAACACAAGTCTTCTGGGAAGCATCATGACATTCTATTCAATTTCCAAAATTCTGACTTGACACAAATTAGTTCTGGTGTGTTTAAAAACAACTATGTAAATATTTGAGTGTGTTCAACAACTACGCAGGCAATTCTGTGATGAATGTCTGCTTCAGGGTTTCCACTGGGTGTTCTCGTGTCGATTTTTGGTGGGTCGGCAAAATCCAGGCAACAAATAAGGATGCCTTTAAATTCTGTATTTATGTGTCACATTTGCTGCACTTCAAGGACCGATGTAAAATATGTTGCTTATATTTTTTAACAGAGGACTGGGATCTATCAAATCCCCCCAGTTTTCAGTCAGAGAAAAAAGTAAAGTGAATTATGTGACAATGCTGCTGGGGTACTTAAAGTGTGAAAGCAGCGCTGGGCGATGTCATTTTTCCTAACACTCAACAAAAAGTAAATATATGTAAAAGAACTGCACACATTCACCAGTTAGGAAACCAAAATAAAATACATTTTGTTTGAAATTCTGAAGTGAGATGAAAACAAATATTTTAGTAGGATTAGAATAAATCATTTACTTGATTCATTAAAACATGATTTCCACCTAATATCAAAATCTCACAGGTAATAGATGCAATATAGCTCTATTTCTACGATTGAATATATGTGCAAATTCAGGGGCATGTTTAAGAAACTTTCAGACAATGAAGGTTAGGAGGCAAAGTTGCTGTACTGCATTGTGTGAAAAGGACCTATCAGACATGCTCCATATTAAAAAATATATAGAAAGCTTTTCTTCTCTTTCCTTGAGCTGGAGCACTTAAGGCAGCCTAGTGCTAATGCAGCCACCCTTGCACCATGGTGCAAGGGATGCCTGCGTTGCAAGCAAAATTGTTTTATGCAGGAAAGGGTACCTTTCTTCACAAAAACAATCTCTCAAGATGTTTTGCTCTTTTTATGTGTGCTGCAGTTTGCAGCATATATAGAGAGAGGAATTAACTAGAAGAAAAATAGATTTTTCTCCTCCTTACACAATCATTTGGGAGGCAAAGAGATTGCATGCAGTCCTAGGTTTCCAAAGCTTTGTAACCCTGGTATTGCATGAAATCCCTAGGTCCAGATATAAGAAGCACTAGCACCACATTAGCCTTCTTTATACTAATGTGGTGTTAGGCTAAGAAAACGTTGTGCCATATTTACAAAGTGGCACAATGCATGCATTGCACCACTTTCTAACCCTTTGTGCGCAATATGCATGTGCCATGCATAATGTATGCAAAGGGGTCATTCCGCCATTAGGGGGACTGCAAAAATGGTGCAGTGAAATCTAGGAGATTCCATTGCATCATTTTTTGCAGCTACATTTGATGCCTGCTCAGAGCAGGCATTAAAAGGGGCCACACCATGGGTTACAATGTGCCCCTATGTTCTTTTCAAAGAATGGTGCTAAGCCTTAACAGTACATCAATAGCATCAAAAATGTTTATGCTATTGCCCCCTACCCTGTGCCATGGTGCACCATATTTTAAATAAGGAGCATACATGGTGGTGGTAAGGGGGGCGCTAAGGGGTGCAAGAAAAGTGGCGCTGCACCCAGTGCAGTGCCACTTTTCTTAAGTCTGCCTCTTAGTGTCCATTAAAAAGAAACATTTTCTGGCTGCAAATAACAATGCGCAATCACATGTTTTATCTACATTAAGATATCATGTCCATTAAAAAAAGATGGGTCATGAAAGTTGCACTAAAAAGTGGATCATGGTTCTGAAACGTTTGGGAAGCACTGGTCTAGTACATTCCGTACCATGCCATCATACTAATCACATTTGAAATTGTAAAACAATCCCTTTTCTAAACTTTTAACTGTGTCTGCATGAATGGATATCCTGAGAATGATTAAAACATTCAGACATTAGTCAATTTTCTAAGTTAATGCAATACATAAAGGCCCAAATTTACAAATTTTTCATGCAACACAGTCCGACATCCACATTTTCTGCGCTGTATTGTGCAATAGGAAAAACAAAGCATAATGCCATATCTACTAAGATTACCCTACTGCCAGTGCCAAACATGGTTGACATGTGCAGTACACAGTCCTACACTGTGTTGTAGAGGTTAGTGTACATTGTCTGGCATAAGATTTGCACTGAAGGCATACACTTTCAGTACAATAACCTGTCTGTAGATAGACCAAGAATATACCACTGCATTAGATGTGTGCGAGCATGTCATCAATACAGCAAAACCACGTTTTATGTTAATTTTAAAATGATTTTGATTACCAAAGATCCACCTCCTTTCAAAACAATGATGCAAAAATGTTTGCTACCTTCGCGGCAAAGCTACACCCTATTGTGACTCCCTTAATTTTCAAATATAGATCATCTCTGAATGCAAAAAAAATGTTGTTAAGACATGTGGAAACTAAGGTAACAAAACAAACAGTAGGGACCTTATGGAGCACTAGTCTTGACTCAATTATTTCCCTAACAACACTTGTTGCCTCATCCTGTGGAATGTTTGTGTAAAGTGCCTCTATGTTGAACTAAACATTCTATGCTGTTACCATATGGTAATTCCTCTATAATATGAAATATAGGCCCTCATTACAACATTGGCGGTAAAAGCCGCTTACCGCTGTGCAGAAGAACGCCAACACACCGCCGCGGCCGCGGAATTCCTCCACAGCTATTATGACCCACAGTTCGGAATCCGCCAAAATTCAGACACCCACACAGGTCCGCCACACAAAAGGTCAGTGATAAACTGGTGAGAACAAAACCTCCACCGTCACGCCAACAGAAATACGCACACACTATCACGACCCACGAATCCACGCGGCGGTCTTTCAACCGTGGTATTCCATTGGCAGTCCACACTGCTGCGCTCAAAATACACATACATTTACAAAACACAGCCACATTCGACAATTCCAAATACACACACCTGATTCACATACACACACCACTCCCACACACCCAATACAATATAAAACACACACCAACATCACCCACAAACCCCTGCGACCAAAAATTATGAAAGAAGGCCAGAGAGAGACACCACCAGCAAGAACAACAGCATCCAAAGGCACACAACACCATCACCCACAGAACTTCCATGCACCTCACACAACACACCACTACATATCAGCACACTTATCACCACACACTCCACCCCACACATCACCTACACCACCCCATGGCACGGCAAAGACACCCCAGGTTCTCGGAGGAGGAGATCAGGGTCATGGTGGAGGAAATCGTCCGGGTAGAGCCACAGGTATTCGGATCACAGGTGCAGCACACCTCCATAGCTAGCAAGATGGAGCTATGGCGCAGAATCGTGGACAGGGTAAACGCAGTGGGACAGCACCCAAGAAATTGGGCGGACATCAGGAAGAGGTGGAACTTCCTACGGGGGAAGGTGCCTTCCGTGGTCTCAAGACACCACCTGGCGGTTCAGCGGACTGGCGGCGGACCCCCACCTCCTTCCCCACAACTAACAACATGGGAGGAGCAGGTCTTGGCGATTCTGCATCCTGAGGGCCTCGCAGGAGTAGGTGGAGGAATGGACTCGGGTAAGTCAAATCTTAACTATTACATCCCCCACCCTACCTGCATGCCAGCAGATACCCCCACACTCACCCCCATCACTCTAACTCCTCCCAAATGTCCCTACATCACAAAATACACATCCTAACACCAAGCCCTGCATGCAACAACAAAGCATGGACACCCATCACCAAAGCATGGCCACTGCACATACCCATATAACCCCCTAAACCATCATCACACAAGGTCCCACACAGGAATGCAAGCACTAGGGTACACGGTCACCCACCCATTGCACACCATGGCACACACAGATGTAATAACCATTGTTTCATACCCCTGCAGGACCCCTACCCAACGTCACCGGACAGGAGGGTCCACACATGTCCACACCACCAACAGAAGAGGCCCACAGTGATGACAGCAGCTCTGTCCAACTGGATCTAGATGACCAGCCCGGCCCATCGGGGACCACTGGACAGTCGGTTCCCCTGACACAGTCACAGGCCGCTACAGACCTTCCCCCCTCTGGAAACACCAGCACAGCACCCACCCAGCGGGCCCATACCTCCGTCCCCAGGATACGTCAATCAGCAGTGTGTCCACCACTACAGGGAACACAGGCTAACCCACCACCCCAACAATAACAGAGACCTGAGGGCAGTGGCAGTGGGCACACGGTCTGGGGGACGGAGGCCCAGGAACACAGGGGAAATGGGAGGGCTGCTGTGCGACAGGGGGCGGACAGACCCAGGGAACCCACTCACCACGAGGCCCTCTCCTCCATCATGGGAGCCTACCACCACTCCCAGGAGACGATGGCAACGGTACTGGCCAAGTTTCAGGCGACCCAACGCCTGCAGGAGGAACAGTATATGGGCTTCAGGGAGGAACTCAGAACCATCAGCTCCACCCTGGGCACCATCGTAGGGGTGTTGAAGGAACTCGTGAACACCAGGAGGGACACTGTGGCACTACAAGGAGCCCCTGACACTAGCATGGATGATGAACTGCCCACCAACTCCACCGGCGCTAGTGGACAGGACGCCCCGCCACAGGACCACCACACCAGCACCCCACCCCCTGCAGAGGGAGAACCACCCCACAAATGGTCCCTGAGATCCAGGACAAAGACAGAGCACGATGCCAAGACCCCTGCCAAGAAATGAGACCACCCTGATTGTCATCCTACTGTCCCACTTTGTCACCCTGTCCATACTTAAACTGCCCCAGCTCCACTTCCTATGCCCATATGGGCAATGCACCTGTGAGACTACGAGACTGGACTCTGCCATGGACATTCCTCCGCCATCACCCCTCACCATTTTACTACTCCCTCCAATATTGAGCACTTAAATAAACACACTTAAAGCACAAAACAATCTGGAGTCTGTCTGTGATTTCGAAATAGTGTATTAGCAATTACAGTGACAAAATGCTATTACAATTGTAATGTCAACATACCTATGTCACACAGCTCTAGTCCATGAGGAATCTAAGTAGATGTCACACAATGGGACCCACATCTGTGAAATCGTAAGGGAAAGTGACAACTCAGTGCCAACACACTGGGTGAAAAGGACAGACAGTAGAGAGGTAGTAGTGTTAAAGTACCTGTAGTAGGCAGGTCTGTACTCTTACCTGTGTCTCACTGGAAATATTGCTGGATCACTGAGTCCCTTTTGTTCATGTCTTCTTCCTCTGCTTCCTCGTCTTCACTATCCACAGGCTCCACAGCTGCAACAACACCGCCATCTGGACCATCCTCCTGCAGAAAAGGCACCTGTTGTCGCAAAGCTAAGTTGTGAAGCATACAGCAGGCCACGATGTTCTGGTACACCTTCTTTGGTGAGTAGAATAGGGATCCACCTGTCATATGGAGGCACCTGAACCTGGCCTTCAGGAGGCCGAAGGTCTGCTCGATCACCCTCCTAGTTTGCCCATGGGCCTCATTGTAGCGTTCGTCTGCCCTTGTCCTGGGATTCCTCACTGGGGTCAGTAGCCATGACAGGTTGGGGTAACCAGAGTCACCTGCAAATGGCGAGGGACAAGTATTAGACACAAACTAACCTGAATGGTAACCCCAGACCCAGACAACCATTCCAACTGTCTTGCTTCCAGGTGCTCACCTAATAGCCACACATGGTGCCTCTGGAGTTGCCCCATCACATAAGGGATGCTGCTATTCCGCAGGATGTAGGCGTCATGCACTGAGCCAGGGAACATGGCATTCACATGGAAGATGTACTGGTCGGCCAAACATACCATCTGTACATTCATTGAATGATAACTCTTCCTGTGTCTGTACACCTGTTCACTCCTGTGGGGGAGGGGACCAAAGCCACATGGGTCACATCAATGGCACCTATGATGTTGGGGATGTGTCCCAGGGCATAGAAATCACCTTTCACTGTAGGCAAATCCTCCACCTGAGGGAAAACGATGTAGCTCTGCATGTGTTTCACAAGGGCAGACAACACTCTGGACAACACGTTGGAAAACATAGGCTGGGACATCCCTGATGCTATGGCCACTGTTGTTTGAAATGACCCACTTGCAAGCAAATGGAGCGCTGACAGCTCCTGCACTTGAGGGGGGATTCCTGTGGGATGGTGGATTGCTGACATCAGGTCTGGCTCCAACTGGGTACACAATTCCTGGATTGTGGCACGGTCAAGCCTGTATGTGATAATCACATGTCGCTCCTCCATTGTCGACGGGTCCACCAACAGTCGGTACACCGGAGGATGCCGCCATATCCTCACATGTCCCAGCGGACGGTGCCTATGAAGGACACAGAACACCATTCATACACAAAAGGTGGCCTGTATGTGTGTTGAGTCTAGGCCTAGGTATGTGTGACGGAGTTGAAAATTAATCCATGTGGGCCCCTGAAATGGCAGCTGCCTGGCCTCTAAAGTGGGACAATGGGATGTGAGGTAACTGCGCTGGCGTTGTACACCGTCGCGGTAGGCGGTCGAAGACCGCGGCGCAATGCTGCATTGGTTAGCATTGGACCCTATGGGTCCCAGGAGCCAATGACGATGTACGCCGGCGGTGACGGTACACACCGCCGCGGACGTGACTGCCATTTTCTATCTGTTCAATCACTCGATACCTGATCTTTGACAGGAGAGGACCTACACTGCAAGTGCTGCTGTGACCACGGTATGGAAGAGACAATGGCTTGAGTGTCTGGGGAAAGGGCTCCTGCCTTCACATCGGAGGAGTTGGAGAAACTCGTGGATGGGGTCCTCCCCCAGTACATGCTACTCTACAGTCCTCCAGACAAACAGGTAACATGGTAAACTGGGAGCATGCTGTATGGGCTATGCCTGTGTGGAGAGGGCTGGATGTAAGAAGGAAGGGGAGAGAGTGCGGCATGCATGAAACAATGATGATTGCATGTGCCACATGGCAAGGGTAGGGATGGGGGCAATCACTTTGACGGTGCAGTTGGTAATAACTTACTCTTCCCCCTGTACATTTCATGTAGGTCAACGCCCACCAGAAAAAACATATTTGGCGTGCCATCGCCAAGGACGTCCGGACCCTGGACGTCTACCACCGACGGAGCACCCACTGCCGGAAAACATGGGAGGACATTCGCCGGTGGAGCAAGAAGACAGTGGAGGCTCAGCTGGGGATGGCCTCTCAACTTGGGAGGGGTGCCCGTCGCACCATGACCCCCCTGATGTTCAGGATCCTGGTGGTGGCCTACCCGGAGTTGGATGGGCACTTGAGGGCATCACAGCAGACACAAGGGGGTGAGTACACTCTCATTCTGCTGACTTTGCGCGCAGTGGAGGGGTCTTTGTGGGGGAGGTGGGCTGTGGGTTTCCCTAGGCCAGGGTGCGTTCCGTAGGCAAGGTCCCTCCGTAAGGCAGGGCATGTGGCACCTCACCCCACCTCTGTAGAGTGCCAAGTACACCTAGTCATGCCCCTGTGTCATCTATGTGTGCAGATGTCGCCCATAGCCTTGTAGGGCATTTTCCAGGAACTGAACAGTGGAGCTCAAGAGCACGGCATAGTGCAGGGGGCTTCTGTGTCTCTCGTGTCCGCCAACTGTAGCGGTAATGCATGCACTCAACATGTCTTTCTTCTGTGGTCCCCCCCCCTTTTTGTGGTCTCCCTGTTCTTGTGTGCATTAGCATCATCAGGCGGAGGAGCAGTGGCACCGGAGCACCAGCGGGCTGCATCCCACATGGCCATGGAGGGCCACACTACGGACTCGGACTTCACCAGTGGGACGGAGGGCGAGGGGAGCTCCACGGCGGGGACAGGAGCTGAGACCAGTGACACAGACTCGTCCTCTGATGGGAGCTCCCTTGTGGTGGTGGCAACATCTGTGCCCCCCCCATCTACAGGTACAGCCACCACCCCCCTTCCAGCACCGCCCTCCCAGCAGACCCTCAGCCTTCGCCCGTGCCCACTCACCCGGGAGGGTGGGCATCACCTTCGCCCCAGGCACCTCTGGCCCAGCCCCAGTCACCCCTGCTGCCCTCAGTGAGGAGATCATTGACCTCATCAGGTCCCTCACTGTTTGGCAGTTTACCATTTTGAATGCCATCCAGGGTGTAGAAATGCAGTTGCAACAAACAAATGCATTCCTGGTCAGGTGGCCCTTCAGCGAGCTTTTCAGGCTCTGGCCTTAGCACTGATGGCAGCCATTGTCCCTGTGTCTAGCCTCCCCCCTCCAACTTTCTCCACCCGACCCAATCCCCTGTACCTCAGCCTATCCCAAGCACACCTACAGACCAGCATGCACACACCTCAACACACTAGGGAAGCTCAGGCAAACATAAGCATCACACATCCCACAGGCACTCACGCAAGCATCACACACATGCAGACACACCAACATTCACTGCCTCCACTGTGTCCCCCTCCTCCTCGTCTCCCTACTCCCGCCCAGTCTCGTCTACACTCCCACTTGCATGCACTACCTCTACAGCCACTACATCCCTCTCCAGCATGTCCACCAACACACCCCGTTCATGTGCAGTCACCATCCCCACTACCATTCACACGTCCCCTGTGTCCTCTCCCAGTGTGTCTGTGACGCCCCCTCCCAAGATACACAAACGCAGGCACACACTCACCCAACAGCCATCCACCTCACGACAGTCTCCAGTGCATGCACCTACACCCAAGTCATCAAACAAACACCTCCTACAACCACAACCTCTTCCTCCACTCCCAAACTCCCTCCAGCTACCCGTCCCAGTGTGTCCAAGAAACTTTTCCTGTCCAACCTTGACCTCTTTCCCACACCACCCCCACCCCGTCCGTCTCCTAGGTCCCGAACTAGCACCTCAGCCACAACATCTCTGGGACCAGTGGTGCCTGAAGTCACCGGAATCTGGAGTGCACCGGCCACCAGGCCAGCCAGTGTGGCACGGAGCCACAGCACAGACAGTCCCCCACCTGTGAAGCATCAGAGGTTGGCTTGTGCCCGGCAGGAGAGGGGGAAGACTCCAGCCACCAAAGCCGCTCCCAGGGGTCCCGGTGGGAGTGTGGACTCAGCTGTGACACCCTCCAAGGTGGGGAAGGGCCACAAGAAACCAGGAAAGTCTGGGAAGAGCAGCACGGCGGAGAAGACCGCCATCATCCCCCCTGCCCAGGAGGCCACCTCCAGCACCAGCCCAGCTGCCCAGGACAGGACCACCAGCACAAGCCCAGCTGCCCAGGACAGGACCACCAGCACAAGCCCAGCTGCCCAGGAAAGGACCGCCAGCACAAGCCCAGCTGCCCAGGACAGGACCGCCAGGACAGGACCGCCAGCACAAGCCCAGCTGCCCAGGACAGGACTGCCAGCACAAGCCCAGCTGCACAGGACAGGACCGCCAGCACAAGCCCAGCTGCACAGGACAGGACCGCCAGCACAAGCCCAGCTGCCCAGGAGTCCACCGCCAGCACCAGCCCCAGCCCAGCTGCTCAGGAGGCCACAGCCAGCACCAGCCCTTCTACCCAGGAGGACACCGCCAGCACAAGCCCAGCTGCCCAGGAGGCCACCGCCAGCAAAAGCCCCGCTGGGCCATGAAGGACCACCAGCAGCTGAGTCCCTGCAATGGAGACCGCCGCCTCAAGCACCGCTGAACAGGGCGCTGCTATCTCAAGCACCGCTGAACAGGGCACCGCCGTCTCAAGCAGCGCTGAACAAGGCACCGCCATCTCAAGCACCGCTGGCCCATGAGTGGCAAGGGCACTGACGCAACTGAGTGCGTCACGGGGTGAATGATGCACTCTGGGCACAAGGCCCCCTCCAGAACCAGTGGAGACTGTCATCCACTACCTCTGTCCTTAGCAGGATGAAGCACTCTGGGCACAAGGCCCCCTCCAGAACCAGTGGAGTATCACATCCACTACCTCTGCCCCTGGCAGTATGAAGCACCCTGGGCACCATGCGCCCTCCAGAACCAATGAAGACTGTCATCCACTACCTCTGTCCTTAGCAGGATGAATCACTCTGGGCACAAGGCCCCCTTCAGAACCAGTGGAGTATCACATCCACTACCTCTGTCCTTGGCAATATGAAGCACTCTGGGCACCATGCCCCCTCCAGAACCAGTGGAGACTGTGATCCACTACCTCTGTCCTTAGCAGGATGAAGCACTCTGGGCACAAGGTCCCCTCCAGAACCAGTGGAGTATCACATCCACTACCTCTGTCCTTAGCAGGATGAAGCACTCTGGGCACAAGGCCCCCTCCAGAACCAGTGGAGACTGTCATCCACTACCTCTGTCCTTAGCAGGATGAAGCACTCTGGGCAAAATGCCCCCTCCAGAACCAGTGGAGTATCACATCCACTACCTCTGTCCTTAGCAGGATGAAGCACTCTGGGCACAAGGCCCCCTCCAGAACCAGTGGAATATCACATCCACTACCTCAGTCCTTGGCAGGATGAAGCACTCTGGGCACAAGGCCCCCTCCAGAACCAGTGGAGACTGTCATCCACTTGAGAGACTGTGGCTTTGCACTCCCCATGATTGAACAGTGGGCAACCCACCCACTGTAGAGACTTGTGAGACTGTGGCTTTGCACTCCCCAGGATTGAACAGTGGGCAACCCACCCACTTTAGAGACTTGTGAGACTGTGGCTTTGCACTCCCCAGGATTGAACAGTGGGCAAACCACCCATTGTAGAGACGTGTGAGACTGTGGCTTTGCACTCCCCAGGATTGAACAGTGGGCATGTAGCCCCCTCGTGGATTTGGCGTCGTGCACTCAAGCGGCTGAGGTGCCCCCCCTTCGCTCCCCCTGAGGTGCCTGTTTAGTTGCTCTCTGATGCCCCTGCAGTGTTCTCTCCGTCATGGTCGGAAATCTTGTGTGGGCCTCGCCCATACCGTGTGGTCCCAGTGTTCCACAGACTTTATTAGAGCACTGCCTGGACTACTATGCTTGGTATATATTTTGTACATGGTGTATATATGTGTTTCTGCCTACTTGGTTTTAATATATTACAATGGTTACACTAATTTTCTATTGTCTTTGCATTCTTCCGAGGGGTTTGGGGGGTGTAACTGTGATGTATTGATATGCATTAGTGTGTGTGTTGTGGTGGGTGACGGTGGGGGTGTTGCGTGTTGTGTGTCCCTGTTTTTTCCCTCTCCCCTCCCCTGTGTCGTAGGTGCAGTACTCACTGTGGTCTTCGCCGCCGGCGTTCATGCTCCTGGTAGAGGAGCAGGAAGACTATTGCAGGTAGAATTTGGAGTTCCGGATCCATGGCGTCCTCGTTCTTCGTGGGGTGTGTAGAGGTGAGCATTTTTCCTTCGGGATTCCTGTTTCCACTGTGTTTTTATCCGCGGTGAATCCGCCCTGGAAAAGGTGGCGGACTGGCCTGTCATAATAGTGTGGGTGGTACATTGTCTCCCGCCTGTCTGTTGGCGGTGACCGCCGCGCTGCTTGTTTGTACCGCCGTGGCGGTCGGAGTGTTAAAGTGGCTGTCTTTGTTGGCGGTTTCCGCCACGGTCATAATTGCTAATTTTTTACCGCCTGGCTGTTGGCGGTCTTACTGCCGCTTTAACACTGACCGCCAGGGTTGTAATGACCACCATAGTCCCTTATACAGGCTTCCGAACTAGTTACAAAAGGTTTCAGAAAAGAGTCTGCATTTTAAGCCAGTGGCTCTAGCAAGGATCCACAGACTGAAAAAATGTCTTTGTGAATTTTTGGGAGGATATACATAACTGGAGATCGGGGATCCCTCCAATTTAGAAATTCTAAATATTTTTGACAGATCCACCCTTCAATTGCTGTGTCAGTTCTTCAATTATGTCCACTAGCTCTGTAATGGGATTCTCCTAAATCAGATGATAATGTGCTTGATTACCCAACTGTCGTAAGATTTCCTGATCATACTTCCGATGTATAATATCACAATACCCCTGCCTTTGTTGACTGGCTTTATCAGGATCAAATTATTCCCCACCAGTTGTTGGACTGCTTATGTTTTGATCTTACTGCAATTCTGTAATATTTGCTCTTGCTACTTAGAAGATCTATTTCTTTGGGAATTGTCCCTTAAAAAGCAAAAATCTGAAGCCGCATGCTCAAGTTTGCTGGACAAAATGTAGACTAATTGTTTGTCCACTTACATCTGTCTCACCTGCTCTGTTTCTGTCTGGGCCTGTGAACTAAGGTGGGCCAAAACTCATCAACAATACTAGCAGGAGGTGCAGTGTACATAACAAAGAAACAAGGGAATGATACAGACTCCAAAAATATGATAGGGCATGTTTGCCTAAGATGGTGTTTTTGTGGGCTACATCTATGGTGAATGCACATGAATGAATGGTGCAACCACTTTTGTAAATAGAAGGGAAAAAAGATACATCCTTAAAAATGTAATTTTGATTGAGTTTGTGACATTTATGTGGAAAGGTGACGGGCTGCTTAATATTTATATATTATTTATGCACTTGTTCTTAAATGCGCTTCAGAAACACGACATAGCCAACTTTTTACAAATACTTATTTCAAAGTGTCAGAATGGTTAATTCAAAGGTCCTGGTCAAAGTTAGTGATTTCACTGTGTCAAAAATTAAGTGTATAATGTATCCTCACAAGATAACATTGTATTATTTCAAGTATAGCAATTATTTCCTCATATTTCCAAACACTTTGCACAGGGTTTGAGTCACAAAAGTGATACAAATCCAGTTCAAGGAGATCAGATGGGACGTATAATGTAAAGCAAATTGGATTTGTGTAGGCAATTTCCAATAAAGAACCCAAAGTAGCTATGTGCCACTTTGTGTTATTTGCATCAAGGGCTTGTACATGGGCATTCCCTTGCAACCACACATAGGTGTTCACATAAATCCCCATTTACTAATATTTCTAGAAATGGAATTGCAAAAAGGGCCTGATTTACATCTTGGTGGCTGCACTGTTGAAACGCATTGATGGTGGGTCCGAAAAGACCATCAAGCCAACTGTGTTCCGCCCGCTGTATTTAGATGTTCCAGTTCGGCAAGCGGATTGCTGGGAGTTGGGGAACAGCATGTGGTGGGGAGTATGGCGCATGATGGCATCCAGTACAATAGTGAGGAAGGCAGAAAAGGATGGGTGGTAGATCCCTCCCACTTGTGCTGCAGCGGTCTGGAATGAGCGAGAGTCCAGCATGAGGTGAACGGCTTGGAGCTTGATCATGGGAGGCATGGTTGTCGGACTTCGCACTGTTATTGTGATGTCTGGAGCAATGCGGTGGGGCAGGTGTACAATGGACTCCTGCTGGAGATGGTAGAGTCTGATAACATCTTGTTCCTTTAAACCAAGGATGGATGCTGATGGAATATTCTCTCCCTCCTTCTGGCCTGCCTTTGTGGCTGTTGTTATGGTGGTGTAGGTGGCACTTAGTGTTGTTTCTGTTCTTGACTTCGGGTGCAGAGCTGTAGCAGTAACAGGTGCATGTTGTCCAGTTTGTTTCCAGAGTTCCTTCTGTGGCTTTTTCTGATATACATATGTCTTTGCGTCATTTTAATGCCTGTTCTGACCAAGGGTGAAATTTTTACGCTAACCAGAGATAGCGTTATTGTTGATATTCAATTTTAGGTATGTATCATTTTTCTGATTGGACATAAGTATGGTGCTAGCGGACTAGCGTCTTTTTTTTAGGATGGAACTCCTACCTTGCACATGCTTGTGATTAAATGCCGCAAGGTTTGTTGACGATCCTAAAAAATGACTAACTCCAGAAAAGTGCAGCTAGACTGGTCTAGTGGCACTTTATAAATATGGCACTAAGTTAGCACTCCTTTTCGTAAAAAATAAACAAAATAGTGCAAACACGGCACAAACGTTTCATAAATATGGTCATTTGTGCTAAATGAGAGGGTTTAATACATTTTTCGGGATGTTTAGAAAGGGACATGCTGATGCACCCACTAAAGGGTAAGGTGATTGCTATTCACAAACTACAGTTCGAAACCTACTACAGTTACTAAAGGTGTTAAAACAGGTGTAACAGGCATAATGTACTTTCGCTGAGTCTGGGAATAAGTCATTCACCACACATGGCTACTCTCAGGGACTGAAAGACTTTTCCAGACAAAATAGTTGAGGCAGGGAAATTGAGTAACACCCCGTTGGAAATAGTGTTAATGTTATAAAATTATCTAAAATTATTTTTTTTATTTTTTTAAAAGCTAATTAGCTCTGTTAAATAAAAAAATATAAGAAAAATGTTAAAACTTATTTAAAAATTTCAGATAATTTAACTGACAAATACATCATCTTTACACAACATTTAATACATATAACAATGCTAGTGAGTGTGGACATTTTTAAAAATATTGTTCAAACTTTGTTATGTACAAATTAATCAATGTAATGAAGTAACAAGCAGCTATGCCACTCGTATTATTTTGTGAAATTTTAATTTACCATTCTGATATCTGCCCATTCACCATATTGTGGTAAATTGAAAATGGCCGCATGCGTCATAGCATGCGCACACACCGATCACAACAAAAGTGTCATGACCCGGTGTTGTGATGCATCCACCATGGCTCACTCATCACATTATATGGATCATGACATACATGAAGTCTTGTGCACATGGGGCACAATGCTAGCACATGCATGCATCAAGGTGCATGTGTGAGCCATTTTGGAATGTTTCCTTCAATTGAAAAAAACAGAATTAGCAGCTATGTTTGCACATCCGTCTTCATACTTACATTTTGGTCCCTGGGGTAAGAAGTATTGCCAGAGACAGTTGATTGCCTTTCAAATCTGAGACCAGTTTACTTTGCTAGTTCTTGTTTAAAGTTGGTTGGTATTACACCGCTTCTTACCGAACTTTCTGAACCGTCATCGGTTTCCTGTATTCTATAGAAACCCTGTAATTTGCAAACATTTTAAATAATAATGTAAGCAAGAAACGGTTAATTGAAGTAAGACAGACGTAATTCCTAGAAATCTTTGAACTTCTCTTTATTTTTCCAACTTTGCCTCTGTGCTGATTTGTAGAGCACACATACAAAATAGGAAAAAATAGTTTTTCTAATGGGAGGGTCCCCTTTTAGTACAAAACCTATTCTTTAGAGCATATATACACTCTTGCACTATGGCGCAAAGGTGTGTGGTTTGGCGCATGGAAGCCAAAAGTACACCAGTGAAGGCAGAGAGAAAAGTATGCTGAATTTCTTGGTACATATGGTGCATATTTTCTCTCTCCCTTTGGCACAAGGCAGACAACTTTGGTTGCTGCCCTGCCTTACATGAATATCAGTACATCTGTACTAGCTTTTGTGGACATGCTGCAACCAGTGCGAAGTCTTGGTAAATCTTTGCCATTGTCTTATATAATTAAAATGCAATCCTCATTGATTTGGATTACCAGTGCACTATTTCAGATGTGCTCTTCTCAGAAATATTAATTTAAGTTACATATTCCAATTTAACTCAAATTCAACGTAAGCAAAGTCTTGAAAATTCATAATAAAAAGCTAACTTTTAGTGCTGGAGGCCAGACATGGCCTAAGGAGAATGCAGAGGATCAATTTTCATGGATGTCTGGAGAGGTAATCACGTTAATATAGAGTGAGACGAAGATGTGTAAGTGAGGGGAGGGAACAGACCAGGGAAGTAGACAGATAGGGAGGTTGGAATGAGACTGATTTCTACTAGTCACCCCAGGGACAGAAGATGACAGAACGATCATAAACACACAAAATATCAGAACATGTGTATTACTAAACCCGTCATGGTCAGATGCACATTTTTTCGTTGGCTGGAATATGTCCACATATTCGGTAGATAAAATCTTTGAGTAATCCTATGGTACTTATTCTAATGGCTGTGTATGGCAAAGCTCTAAATATTTTCAGACAAAACTGTGCTTCTTTTTAATTTTTTCACAACTTGTTGATCCCCAAAGGATTATTCCTTTCCAAAAAGAGGCGATGAAAAAGGAAGGCAATAAAACATTTTCACTGTTGGTCTACTCTGCTTGACATTAACTTTCAGAACAACTGAGAAAAATGGGGAAATTGTTGGCTTTATGAAAGATACTAAACACCTTGGGCTAAATTTAAGAAAGTGGTGCCTCACTCTGTTCAGCGCCACTTTTCTTGGGCCCCTTAGCATCCCTCTAACGGCGCCTTCTGTGCACCATATACGGCACACTATGTCAATAGTTAGGGATCTAGCCTCAGAATTTTTGATGCTAGTTAAAACCTTTGCAGGATTTGGGTAAAAAATGTTGATGTTAATCCTGCAAAGTCCATTTTGGCCCCTAACAGGCATTAACAGTGCAGAGAAAAATCACACAAAAAATCTCCTAGATTTGTTTCTGCCATTTTTTTCTCCGCTTTTGCATACATTATGCCTGATGCAGGCTTCGTGTAGCGCAAAGGCACACAAAGTGGTGCAATGCATGCATTGCTTCAGTTTGTAAATTTGGTGCAGCAATTTTGGTCTCATTGAGTCACATTAGCATTAAAAAAATTACGCTAATGTGGCTCAAGGAGGTACTAGGGACTCTTAAATCTGCCTCCTTATTATAAGGGGCTAGCAGTCTCAGGGTTTAGGTGTCACTTCTTGTTTGGCAGCAATATAGAAAACGTCTGAGTGGGTCTAAAACATATGTTTAATGGATTTAGTGGAATATATTCCTTAACCTTTTGAAATACATTACAGGTGAACAAAGAATCCAAAGTTACATTTGTCCCTCGATTATTAACTGTTAGATTTTAAACCACAGAAATCTAGGATTTCATAGATGGGGTGAGTAGCACTAGAACTTTCTGTAAATCACGAAAATTATCCTAGGTCTTAATAGGTAATGAAGTCTCTGCATTTTACCTGGAGACAGCTATTGTAGGGAATGTCTTTCCACTCTACCTTCAGTCCCTCTTTGATACGCTTCTGTAATCTACTTCAAATTAATCTGTAATCTCCCTGCTAAGAGATAGATGCCAGTCAGTTAAATGAGAGCTAGGACACCAATCCGCCATGTACCAACTCAATGTAGAAATGTCCTTTCACAGGTGAAGGACTACGGGTAGTGAGATTTGGGGTCAATCAGAATGATGTGTGAAGTGCATGAGTAAGCTAGGAGAGTTAAGGAGGGACAAAAAATGTGCTGGCATGTATGATGAGTGGCAGTTAAGCGCAAAGTTGCTAATTTTGTTGCTTATAGATTCAGTACAATTTTCCCACCGGTGAATTAATTGCCTCTTGTGCATACTAGTACAAAAGGGGAAAGTTTGGGCGCTGTGGGTGTGGGGTTTCCTAATGGCCAACTGTTCATGAATTACATGGCAATGTTGTTCCACAGTACACCCCAGCAGTATGGCATTTTTTTGAAACAGGTCAGATCTAGTGCAAATGAATGTG
Source organism: Pleurodeles waltl (assembly GCF_031143425.1). NCBI lineage: Eukaryota > Metazoa > Chordata > Amphibia > Caudata > Salamandridae > Pleurodeles > Pleurodeles waltl. The sequence goes on along the minus strand of NC_090438.1, from coordinate 447,037,025 downwards.
CAAGGCACTCATGGGTCATTTCGGATATTCTGGTCATGGGTGTTTTGGAGGTCAAATAACTCTCACACAGTGTATGAGGCCATTGCCAAAAAATATAACTTATTCTAACATGTATTTTTCCCACATCGAAATTGAAAAGCAGCAGTCTGTTTCTGCTACAATGTAACTGTCTATAACAAACACTGTCACATGAACACTTGGTTGCTTAGACAGGTATGCACATATTTAAACTAAGACACTGACCTCAGGACACTACACATGAACACCAGAATGAAAATACTGGAATGAAAACACTGGCACTATAATTAACAGAGCAACACTGACATTAGGACACTAAAACAGAGACATAGGCATTGGCATTCTGATATTGGGTTCCTGACACAAGGAGAAAAACATAGGGAAATTGACATTGTCAAACTGACTTGTGAGTCACCTGGGCACAATAAAATGGAGCTCTCTGAAATTTTAATGCTGTCACTAGGACACTCATAATGCTATTCTAATACTGGTATTTTCACATTGGAAATCTAGCACAAGAACGCCAGCCTAGGGGCAAAGGATTGGGCTAATAGAATTAGGGTTTTTTGCAAATATTTGTTTTCTCTCATGAGGTTCTATGGAAAACGTCACGGCTTCAGAAATTAGCATTGATTTATATTTTGGGAATATTTACTTGAAAACAGGACTATTGAGATGGTTGATGTTGCAAACAAATTCTGTGAATATTTCTTATTGACAAAGGAAATTAGCAAAAATTTGAATCCATTTACCATCTAAACTAGCTTGCGGTGAAAATTATCCGGCAATGGCAGAAAATCTTCCATTGAATAAAGGTAATTTACAAGCATAGCCTCTAACCTCAAAAAATTAAAAAAATTGGAACTTCATGATAGCTTTGGTTATCCCTAATTCGGACACTCATAGTACCAGTAGCACACTGACGTGGGCTCACCAAGACACACAATCATATACAAAATAACAGGACGGAAATAGTAGTCTACAAGTCGCTGTTTTAACTGTATATAGCCAAAAGGTAGAAGATCTGGTTACAGTCTCATGGGCAAAGATATGGTTAAAAGATCATTTGAGGGCTAGCAATGTTCTGAGTGCAGACATGGACTTCTAATGTGTCACAATGTCATGTTCTATAAAGAGATGTGTCTTCTACTCTTTCCTAGATAAAAGCTGGGTTCAGCATAGTTGGATGAGAGGGTCCTTATGGAAACTGTAATTGCATTCCCAATCCAAGCTGTACAGATGAAACAAGCCTTTACCCTTCTTATTTCTTTTGCACTTGATCATGTCTGACCTTATGACTGCTTGGCTGGAGGTGTGGTGAAAGCCACTACAGATTCTAACATGGGCATTGGCAGTGCAGAGCTACCCTCTGGCACTTGCATTCTCTCTGCCATGAAAAGGCTGGTGGAAAGAGGGGTTGTAATCAGCCAGGCGGTGCTGAGTTGGTTACAAGCCCAACCATTGTCACCCCGTGTGGATCTTTGTTCCTGGCGGGGACTGTGGCCTTTAGGTGGGCCCACCTGCCAATCTTGTGAAGTGTCAGTCCGACTGCCACAGCAGAGCTGACGGTCTTGGACTGCCAACCTCATAATGAGGCAATTAATATTTTGCAGGACAGCAATCACTCAAAGGCATAAGGCAATATACCTTACTGCAAGTAAGGAGAAAATTCTATGTAAGCATACGTAAACACCTATTTTGAAACATTTTGCTATCATTATCCAGCCATCCTTTTGACAGAATTCTATTTTGGTTCAAATGAAAAGAAGGTAAAGGATCACTATCATTACGGAGTAAAGTCTATTGTGATTCACTTATGTTTTTCTCCAGTAATGAGAGAGTTAGTTTTAACACAGCAAGCAGAAACCACAAACATTGTGATAATTGTCCTCAAACAAGGTGACAAGGGTATCTGATGAGTTCTATGTTATGGTGTTATGTTATTTCTATATCTATGGAAACATACACAAGTAAAGTTATGAATTTTCAAAATAACAGAATCTTACTCCATAAAAAAACAATGGAAACGTTGTTGTTACACAAAGTACCTGGTTTGTGTAAAAAATAAAGCCGCACAGGCGAGCGTGCATCAGAAAAGTCAGAGATGCATTGATTCTTCAACAACAAGTGAGACTGTCTGTCATTTCTTCTCCGGTGGTGTAGGCGATGCATAGTTATTCTATCAAGATTTACAGATGAGGCACCTCGGATCTGCACAGGTTCACGTGGATTTTGAAGCCCATTGATGATGTGTGAGAAATCCGGCCGCACGGTAGTGAAAAACTGTGCTGCATGCGGGATTTGCGTATTCCAGCTGTAATGCAGGTGATGCACTGATTTCCCAGCTGCAATGAAAAAGGTGCGTCAAAATCAGCCACGAGGTGTGTGGCATATCGCTTTTACAGCTGAATTACAGGTGGTGGTTCAAACTTTTCCCTGCGTGGCTTCCTATGTGTGGATTTCCGTCCTTGTTCTACCAGCTCCACCTTTGAAGGGCCCATGACTGGATAGGGAACCACTTGGCAGGGCAGGTGACTCAGCAGAGAGTCCACCTTCTGGCAGAGGAAGTCTGTCCAACTTCAAAATAGGAGGTAAACTCAATCCAAGCCCTTGGAGACACTTCACAAGCAGGAATATACCACAAATTCGAGTATTTGTACTTTTTCAGGCAGAAGCAGCAACGACAGGCCAACCCAGCAAAACACAGTCACAGGCAAAGGGGCAGTACTCCTCCTCCAACTCTTCAGCTCTTCTCCTTTGCAGAGGTTCCTCTTGATTCCATAAGTAATGTGAAAATCTCAGGTTTTGTGTCCACTACGTATATCCATTTTTGCCTTTGAAGTAGACAAACGTCAAGGGAAAGTCTCTGTTATTCACAAGATCATGCCTAGCCCAGGCCTGGCACCAGACATACACACGGTGGTCAGGGACTGGATTGTGTAAGGGCAGACACAGCCCATTCAGTTGTAAGTGACTACTCCTCCCTTTACTCTAGTCCAGATAGCCGATCAGGATATGCAGGTTACACCCCAGCTCCCTTGGTGTCACTATCTAGTGGAGATTCATAAACAGCCCAGCTGTCAGTCTGACACAACGCACAAGTAGGCAGAGTCACAGAATGGTTTAAGAAAGAAAATGCCTACTTTCTAAAAGTGGCATTTTCAAATTGGCAATTTAAGAACCCATTTTAGCAAACATTGTATATTTAAATTGTGAGTTCAGAGACACCAACTTTTTAAATCTCTATCTGCTCCTGAAGGAAAACTGAACTTAAGTTATTGAAAGGTAGCTCCCCCAAGTTAAGCTATAAGAGAGATAGGCATTGCAACAGTGAAAACTGAATATGACAGTATTTCAATGTTAGGACATGTCAAGCACATCAGTGCATGTCCCTCCTTTAACATACACTGCACCCTGCACATGAGCCTACCAAGGGTCTACCTTAGGGGTGCTTTACCTGTATGAAAGGGGAAGGTGTGGGCCTGGAAAGTGGGTACACTTGCCAGGTCAAATTAGCGGTTTAAAAATGCACACAGACACTGCAGTGGCAGGTCTGAGCCATGTTTACAGGGCTTCTCATGCGGATGGCACAATCATTGCTGCAGGTCCACTAGTAGCATTTGATTTATAGGCCCTGGGCACCTCTAGTGCACTTTGCTAGGGACTATCTAGTAAATCAAGTATGCCAATCAGTGATAAACCAATCACCAATACAATGTACAGAGAGAGCATATACACTTTAGCTCTGGTTAGTAGTGGAAAAGTGCCCAGAGTTCTAAAGTCAACAAAAACTGGTCAGAAGAAATAGGAGGAAGGAGTCAAAAGGTTTGTGAATGACCCTGCAAAAAGGGCCTGGTCCAACAAGGTGTGTATAAGGAGTTTGAAAAGGATGCATTTGTGGATTGGGTTCAGTGGATATCATTGAGGTGTTTGAAAATATGCATGTGGTGCAGGAATTCTATGAAACAAAAAACGCTAGATAGCAAAAAGAAAAAGGAACCATTGAGGTTCATTAGATGCTCAGTTCTGTGCCTGAGCTTTTGAAAGCGAAAACAGACATTAGATGCACCAATCATTCAATGCATTTTTGTATGACAATCAGAAGAGTAATCTCCATACTAATTGGCCTAAAATAAGTGTCTATTGTGGCTGGCATAAGCTGTGGTAGAATCCAGATAAGTAACAGGAAATTCTTCTGATTTAGTTGCCATATCACAGTACTATAATATCTGCTGCAATCATCATAATAAAGCAAAAACACCTTACTGGCAGCAGGGTCCCTCAAACCACAAAGCACGTGAAGGACGAAAGTACACCTCATCCTATGTCACAAGAGAGGGAATTGTGAGTAAGGGAAAGTCATGCTTTGCTTTGCCTTACACCTGAAATGGCTACCTGGCTATTTTCTGTCACTAGGAGTTGCAGTTCATGTTCATGCAGGAGAAAAATCAGAGCCCAGATTTAAGAAAAATTATGCATAATGTTGTGCGTCAAAAAATGTAAGGCAGGCTAATAACATTTCCTTGCGCATCCATGCATCGTATTTAGAAAATGACGCACCATGGCACAAAGAAAGGTCAGCGTAAAAAAAAAAAATGACACTCTCCTTTGCGACACGTCGTAAGGAAAAACAACACTAATGCTGCAAAAGTGGCATTAGCATGATTAGAGGCATGTTTGACGCTAATCGAGTAAGTGCCATATTTGCATTATTAGCATGAAAAAAGCCAGCAAGCAACAACAACAGAAAAACAAGGAGCCAACATGGAGACTGCAGGCCCAGAGACCCCAGAGAGATCACAATCAGCACAGTATAAGGCAGGAGAAGGAACAAAGGAAGAGGAAGTTTCGCTTCAGTGAGGAGGAGAATGACATATTGGTCAGAGAGGTGACAGAGCACCAACGCCAGCTATTCATCACCTCCAAATTGTCAATGTGTAGGAAGGGGGCCATATGGCAAGGAATAGTGGATACATTCAATAGTGTGGCAGAGGTGAAGAGGACTGTTACCAATTGTAAAAAGAGCTGGCATGGTTGCAAGTGCAGAACTAAAGAGAAACTTGCCAGGAACCGAAAGGCAGCACTGGAGGCGGAAGTCCAGCACCCCAGGAGGGCCTCGATGACCTGGAGAAGATGATGAAAGCGGTCATCCCGGAGGAGCTGGTCACTGGGATTTCTGGTCCGGGCAGCACAGACTTCCAAGACCTACCACATATGAACGGTAAATTGCAATGCGGGACAATCTGGGAATTAACAAATGACAGTAGGGGGACGGACCTAGGACACACTGAATGCATGCAAAAGGGTTCCATTGGGACACATAGTACCAAAATCAAAAGGCTGTATCACCACCGGAGCGTCACTTTTAGTGATGCTCCAGTGCCACTATGCACGGCACCATATTTACAAGGCTGTGTTAAGCCACTTTTTTGGGGTTAGCACCACCTTGTAAATATGGCCCCTTCAAACGCAGCACTTTGCCTGAAAGGGGCGTACAATTGGTGTTGCTGTGGGCATTTTTGTAAACCTGAGGCTGCACTAAAATCTAACACCGACCCAGGTATGGCATTAGTATTGCTCAACGAGGAGAAATGCTTTCATTCCTTCTTGTGTTTTTGCTCTTCCTATGTGTGCTGCATCCTGAAGCACACATAGAAAGTTCAAATGGCTATAGAAGATTGTTTTTGTGCGGGAAGGTGTCCCTTGTTGCCCAAAAACAATCCCCCGCAGCGCAGCCATCCTTGCACCATGGCATGTACATAAACAATCATCTATGGCATTTTGCTTATTCTCTGTGTGCTGCAGAATACCACACACATAGAAAAAGCAAAAAATAATGAGAATATTTTGCCATACTAATGCCACCTGTGTAGTGGCATTAGTAATTGCTGCTGCCATAGATTTACGATTTCCTGTAAATCTTGGGCAGCATCAAAATCAATGGAGTTTGTGGTCCAACGGCCACCGCAATACCAATTGCACACCCCTCTGACACAGAGAACTGCATCAGAGGGGCCCATATTTACATGACAGAAAGTAGAATTACACATAGAGCAGTGAAAGGCACCACTGGAGCGTTGCAAAAAGTGCCACTCTGGTGGCGATAGGGCTTCGTAACTCTGGCCCCTAGAGTCATGTGTTCTGCATCCTGCACCATACAATATAACAATGAGCCCTCTTGTGTGTATGTATGCAAACAGGAATGCCTACCTTCCACCAAAACAACTCAGTTCAGCAATGCAGCTATCCTTGCAGCTATGCAACTAGGAAACCTGAGGTGGACGGATGAGTGTTATCCTGGAGGAAGGGAGAAAATTCTGTTTGCTCACATACACACAATGTGGTTGAATCTCACAATGGGTGGTATAGGATGGTGGACATACCACACAAAGTGGCGCTACATACGGCAGTACATACTGCCACGCTCACAATACACGCAACCTAACAAAACTACACCACATTGGTCAATTCAAACTACACATACCTGACACATATACACACACCACACCCACACACCCACACACCCACACCAATATTAAACACACACCCACATTACCCACATCCCTTTACCAATACAAACAAGTGCTAAAAGAGAGATAGCAAGACCACAGACAAGACTACAGACACACACCACCATCACCTATACACCATCTACATACTCTACATCACACACTCCAAAACAGCACCCCACACACCCTCACCCACACCACTCACAATACACCCATGGCATGGCAACGATACCCCAGGTTCTCTGAGGAGGAGCTAAGGGTCATGCTGGAGGAAATCATCTGGGTAGAGCCACAGCTATTCAGATCACGGGTGTAGGAGATGCCCATTGCTAGGAAGATGGATCTATGGCGGAGAATAGTGGACAGGGTCAATGGCGTGGGACAGCACCCCAGAACAAGGGATGTCATCAGGAAGCGGTGGAACGACCTACTGGGGAAGGTAGGTTCCACAGCAGCAAGACACCAAATAGCTGTACAGAGGACTGGTGGTGGACATCCACCTCCTCCCCTACAACTAACAACATGGGAGGAGCAAGTCTTGGCAATCATGCATCCTGAGGGCCTGGTAGGAGTAGGAGGAGGACTGGACTCTGGTAAGTCAAATCTCTATTACTATCACCCCCCTCCCTGCATGCCATCACAAACTCCCACCCATACCCTCACCACTTCACCACCTTCCAAATACACCACCATCAAAACCCACTTATCCCAATACCAAGCCCTGCATGCAGCACCAATGCATGGACACCCCTCACAGATCTGCATGGACACCCATCACTAAAGCATACACATTCAAGAGAATCATCTAGCCCACAAAATCACTACTCACACAAGGCAAAGCTGCCAGGGCAATAACAACCATACAGGACAACACACCCATGCACAAGATGACACACACAGAAACAATAATACTTTATTTACATCCGCACAGGTCCCCCACACAATGTCACCGGAGAGGAGGTGCCAGCAACTTCCAGTCCACCCCCAGAAGAGGCCCACAGTGATGACAGCATTTTGGACACCTGGATCTGGATGACCAACCTGGCCCATCAGGGATCTCCGGACAGTTGGTAACCCAGGGACAGTCCCATACCTCACAGAGCCTCCTCCCCCAGGAAACACCAGCATAGTGCCACCCAGCGGGCCTATACCTCTGTTCCCAGGACACATCAATCAGCAGTGTGCCCACCACTACAGGGACCCCAGGCCATCCCACAAACACAGGACGATCAGGGACCTGGGGTCAGTGGCAGTGGGCAAACGGTTCAGGGGACAGAGGCACAGGACAACAGGGGAGCTGGGAGGACTGCTGTGTGACAGGGGGAGGACAGGACCAAGGAACCAACTCTCCAGGAGGCACTCACCAACATCCTGGAAGCATACCACCATTCCCAGGAGACGATGGGCCAGATACTGGATAAGTTACAGGAGACCCAACGGTTGCAGGAGGGACATTATCTGGGGATCAGGGAGGACTTGAAGGACATGAACACCACCCTGGTCTCCATTGCAGGGGTTCTGGCAGACATGCCCAACACCATGAGGGAGACAGTGGCACACCACTGGGCCCCTGACACCGATGACTAGTCTTTCACCTCCGCTGCCGCTAGTGGACAGGAGGCTCCGCCACAGGAACAACAGGCCACCAGCACCCCACCACCTGCAGAAGGAGAACCACCCCGCAAACGGTCCCTGTGATCCAGGCAGAAGCCAGAGAACATTGCCAAGACCCCCGCCAGGAAGTAAGACGCTCCTGAATGTCACCCTTGTGTCCCACTCTTTCACCCTGTCCACCTTGAACTTCCATTGCTCGCCTTCCTATACCCCTTGGACAATGCACCTGTGACACAAATAGACTGGACTCTATCCTGGACTTTCCTCCATCATCACACCAGCTCATTGCACATCCCCCTCTAATCATTGGCACTGAAATAAACACCATTTGAATAAATACAAGTATTGAGTCTGTCAAATCATTTAACCATGTATTCGTTTAACAAGCTTTAAACACTGCAATATAACTATACAGTAATGTATACATAGGAATGACCTGTAGTTGTCTGCAGTCAGGGGCGATAGTGGGGCACCACAAATATCTGAAACAGAGATGCCAAAGGGTACAGTAAGTGGCCATAGAAGTGGGAAAATCATCCTGACAGTGACAATGTCAAATACAAAACTGTCAATGTAAAGTGTAAAAACAGTGTCTTATCTGTGTGTCATTGGAAGTACTGTCGGATTATTGCACTTCTGTTGTGCTCATCCTCATCCTCTGCCTCCTCATCTTCACTGTCCACAGAGTCCACTTGTGCCACACGCCCATCTCCAGCCTCATCCTCCTGCAGAAAAGGCACCTGGCGACGTAAGGCAAGATTGTGCAACATACAGCATGCCATGATGATCTGGCACACCTTCTTGGGTGAGTAGTACAGGGATCCACCTGTTAGAAGGAGGCAACAAAACCTGGCCTTCAGGAGGCTGAATGTCCTTTCTATTATTCTTCTTGTTCGCCCATGTGCCTCATTGTAATGTTCCTCTGCCCTTGTCCTGGGATTCCTCACAGGGGTCAGTAGCCGTGAGAGGTTGGGGTAACCCAAGTCACCTGAAAATATTGAGGGACAACTGTTAGACACACACTTACCCTTAGGTCCCACACCATATACCCATACACCAACAACCCCTGGGTAGGAACTAGGGCTCACCTATTAGCCACAACCGCTGCCTCTAGAGTTGAGCCATCACATATGGGAGGCTGCTATTGCTCAGGATAAAGGCATCATACACAGACCCAGGATACTTTGCATTGACATGGAAGATGTACTGGTCCGCCAGGCACACTATCTGCATACTCATGGAGTGAAAGCTCTTTCAATTTGTGAACACCTGTTCATTTATGCAGGTGGGGAGGGACAAATGCAATATGTGTACGATCAATAGCCCTAGTAATGTTGGGGACATGTCCCATTGCATAGAAATCAGCTTTCGCTGTGGCCAAATCCTCCACCTGGGGGAACACGATGTAGCTGCGTATGTGTTTGATCCTGGTAGACAATACTCTGGTCAGCACTAATGAGAACATTGGCTGAGACATTCCTGCTGCCAAGCCCAATGTTACTTGGAAGGAGCCACTTGCCAGGAAATGGAGCACAGATAGGACTTGCATAAGAGGGGGGATCTCGTTGGGCCGACGGATAGCAGATATCAGCTCAGGTTCCAATTGGGCACACAGCTCTGTAATTGTGGCCCTGTCCAGACTATAGGTGAGGATAATGTTCCTGTCCTCCATTGTTGCCAAGTCCATCAGGAGCCTGAACATGGGGGGATATCTTCATCTCCTATTCATCCGCAGCGGTTGCAATCTAGGGGGCAAACGGTGAGTAGCTGGTCAGTATTCCATATTTCCAAACACTACACTGCAGTGCAAGTTGTGACTGTAACACAATATTGTTGTTGTATAGGTCCAATTTATGCCTATGTGTATTGTGACATAGATAGGTGCCATGGCCTGTGCCCCCCTGAAATTGCATCCGCCTGTCCTGTATGGAGGGACAGGTGGAAATTAGTCAATTTCGCTGACATTATGCGCCGTTGCGGGAGGCGGCTGAAAAGTGCAGTGCAAATCCTCGTTGGATCCCATTGGGCCCTATTTGTTACAGTGGCGAATGGTGATGTACGCCGGTGGTGACTATACGCACCGCCGTGGACGTGACCACCATTTTCTATCTGTTCACCCACTTGCTCCCTGACCTTCAGCAGGAGAGGACCTACACTGTAAGTGCTGCTGTGACATGTGTCTGGAATCCACCATGGCTCGTGTCACTGGGGAAAGGGCCAATGCCTTCGCCGCTTCAGAGTTGGAGAGACTGGTGGATGGGGTCCTACCCCAGTACTGAATGCTGTATGGGCCCTCCAGACCAACAGGTGAATACACTGTGAGCACAATGAATGGGGCATGAATGCATGGAGTGCTGTTTGTGTGGGCCTTGTGTAGGGGGGTGTTGGGGTAAGGGCCCTGGGCAGCGTGCTGCATGTATGGTGGGCAATGTCTGTGCGTAAGGGGATGTGAGGGCTATGGTGGGCCATGAGTGTAACAGGCAGGACGGTCTCACTGATACCTTTTCCTATGTGTATTTCTCTGCAGGTCAGCGCCCATCAAAAAAAGGGTATATGGCGTTCCATCGCCAGGGATGTGTGGACCCTTGGGGTCTACGGCAGGCAGGGCACCCACGTAAGACGGCACAGGCCCAGCTGGGGATGGCCTCCCAACAAGGAAGGGGTCCCCGTCGAACCCTAACCCCCCTGATGGCCGGCATACTGGTGGTGGCCTATCCGGAGCTGGATGGGTGCCTGGGGGCATCACAGCAGCCACTAGGGGGTGAGTACAGTGCCCCAATATACTACTTGCACGTAGTGGGGTGGCATTCGGGTGGGGATGTGGGCCTCTGGGTGCTCCTAGGCTAGGACGGCAACTGCAGGATATGGCCCAGGTTGGGTATGGTCTGATGTCAACCTCCTCCAAACAAGCTAGTAGGCCTCCACTACTGGGCATGGGTCTGTGGGTCTCAGGTATCCTGCAATGGGTGTTAGGTATCCCTGTCCAATGGCTGGTGACTAGCATTGTGACTGGTAGTGCATTACCTAGTGTATGGGGCTGTTCCCTTGTGTGAGTATGTTGTGTACGCCAACGGTGGTGTTGTTGCAGCCATTGACAAATGGTATTTGTTGGAAGGTGGTTCATTAGTTGTGTGGCCTGCACAAGTAACGAGTCCGTACACGACCTCCACTGGGAACCAAACACCCCATTGCAACGCTTGACTTTCATAGGGTAGCGTTGCAGAGCAGTCCAAGGCTTACTCAAGGGAGATGGTGTGGGCTAGTAATCCCCATTCACGAGCACACAAGCATGACTCTCAATAAATAAATGTCCAGTCTGTGCTTTTTCTTTTAAGAAAGTGAAAGTACATTTATTATTCACACACACTACTCAATACTATGCAACAATCTACAAATATATACAAAGTGATAGAATCACTCTGGGAAAACATTATGTAATCTCTCAGGTCTTCTCAAGGGAGAATATAATCCAACAATCCACATGGCAAAACAATCCCAGTGCCCCCCTTGCAACATTTGAACATTTCGACAGTATTTAACAGTACAGTGAAATGATGACATCTACATTTGTGATTAAATACTTCCATTTTGCCAAGAAATGGCTGTAGGAAAGTACCATCTTGCCTGGCATGTTACCCCCATTTTTCACTGTATATATGTTGTTTTAGTTGTATGTGTCACTGGGACCCTGCTAGTCAGGGTCCCAGTGCTCATAAGTGTGCCTGAATGTGTTACCTGTGTTATGACTAACTGTCTCACTGAGGCTCTGCTATCCAGAACCTCAGTGGTTATGCTCTCTCTTTTCTTTCAAATTGTCACTAACAGGCTAGTGACCAATTTTACCAATTTACATTGGCTTACTGGAACACCCTTATAATTCCCTAGTATATGGTACTGAGGTACCCAGGGTATTGGGGTTCCAGGAGATCCCTATGGGCTGCAGCATTTCTTTTGCCACCCATAGGGAGCTCTGACAATTCTTACACAGGCCTGCCACTGCAGCCTGAGTGAAATAACGTCCACGTTATTTCACAGCCATTTTACACTGCACTTAAGTAACTTATAAGTCACCTATATGTCTAACCTTTACCTGGTAAAGGTTGGGTGCCAAGTTACTTAGTGTGTGGGCACCCTGGCATTAGCCAAGGTGCCCCCACATTGTTCAGGGCCAATTCCCCAGACTTTGTGAGTGCGGGGACACCATTACACGCGTGCACAACATATAGGTCACTGCCTATATGTAGCTTCACAATGGTAACTCCGAATATGGCCATGTAACATGTCTATGATCATGGAATTGCCCCCTCTATGCCATCCTGGCATAGCTGGCACAATCCCATGATCCCACAGGTCTGTAGCTCAGACCTGGGTACTGCCAAACTGCCTTTCCCGGGGTTTCAATGCAGCTGCTGCTTCTGCCAACCCCTCAGACAGGCTATTGACCTCCTGGGGTCCAGCCAGGCTTGACCCAGGATGGCAGAACAAAGGACTTCCTCTGAGAGAGGGTGTTACACCCTCTCCCTTTGGAAAATAGTGTGAAGGCAGGGGAGCAGTAGCCTCCCCCAGCCTCTGGAAATGCTTTCATGGGCACAGATGGTGCCCATTTCTGCATAAGCCAGTCTACACCGGTTCAGGAACCCCTCAGCCCTGCTCTGGCGCGAAACTGGACAAAGGAAAGGGGAGTGACCACTCCCCTGACCTGCACCTCCCCTGGGAGGTGCCCAGAGCTCCTCCAGTGTGCTCCAGACCTCTGCCATCTTGGAAACAGAGGTGCTGCTGGCACACTGGACTGCTCTGAGTGGCCAGTGCCAGCAGGTGACGTCAGAGACTCCTTCTGATAGGCTCCTTCAGGTGTTGCTAGCCTATCTTCTCTCCTAAGTAGCCAAACCCTCTTTTCTGGCTATTTAGGGTCTCTGCTTTGGGGATTTCCTTAGATAACGAATGCAAGAGCTCATCCGAGTTCCTCTGCATCTCTCTCTTCACCTTCTGCCAAGGAATCGACTGCTGACCGCGCTGGAAGCCTGCAAAACTGCAACAAAGTAGCAAAGACGACTACTGCAACTCTGTAACGCTGTTCCTGCCGCCTTCTCGACTGCTTTCCTGGTGGTGCATGCTGTGGGGGTAGTCTGCCTCCTCTCCGTACTAGAAGCTCCGAAGAAATCTCCCGTGGGTCGAGGGAATCGTCCCCCTGCAACCGCAGGCACCAAAGAACTGCATCACCGGTACCCTGGGTCTCCTCTCAGCACAACGAGCGAGGTCCCTTGAATCCAGCAACTCTGTCCAAGTGACTCCCACAGTCCAGTGACTCTTCAGTCCAAATTTGGTGGAGGTAAGTCCTTGCCTCCCCACGCCAGACTGCATTGCTGGGAACCGCGACTTTTGCAGCTACTCTGGCCTCCGTGCACTTCCGGCGGAAATCCTTTGTGCACAGTCCAGCCTGGGTCCACGGCACTCTAACCTGCATTGCACAACCTTCTAAGTTGTCCTCCGGCGACGTGGGACTCCTTTGTGCAACTTCGGGTGAGCACCATTTCACTCCACTTTGTAGTGCCTGTTTCAGCACTTCTGCGGGTGCTGCCTGCTTTTGAGAGGGCTCCTTGTCTTGCTCGACACCCCCTCTGTCCCCAGACGCAATTGGCGACATCCTGGTCCCTCTTGGGCCACAGCAGCATCCAAAAACCATAACTGCACGATGTGCAGCTAGCAAGGCTTGTTGGCGGTCTTTCTTCAGGAAAATACTTCTACACGACTCTCCATGGCGTGGGAAATCCATCCTCCAAATGGGAAGTCTCTAGCCCTTGTCGTTCCTGCAGAACCTTCAGCTTCTACTGTCCAGTAGCAGCTTCTTTGCATCCACAGCTGGCATTTCCTGGGCATCTGCCCATCTCCGACTTGCTTGTGACTTTTGGACTTGGTCCCCTTGTTCCACAGGTACCCTCGACTGGAAATCCATCATTGTTGCATTGCTGGTTTGTGTCTTTCCTGCAGAATTCCCCTATCACGACTTCTGTGCTCTTTGGGGAACTTTAGTGCACTTTGCACTCACTTTTCAGGGTCTTGGGGTGGGCTATTTTTCTAACCCTCACTGTGTTTTCTTACAGTCCCAGCGACCCTCTACAAGGTCACATAGGTTTGGGGTCCATTCATGGTTCGCATTCCACTTTTGGAGTATATGGTTTGTGTTGTCCCTATCCCTATGTGCCCCCACTGCATCCTATTGTAACTATACATTGTTTGCACTGTTTTCTAATACTATACTGCATATTTTTGGTATTGTGTACATATATCTTGTGTATATTTGCTATCCTCATACTGAGGGTACTCACTGAGATACTTTTGGCATATTGTCATAAAAATAAAGTACCTTTATTTTTAGTATATCTGTGTATTGTGTTTTCTTATGATATTGTGCATATGACACTAGTGGTACTGTAGGAGCTTCACTCGTCTCCTAGTTCAGCCTAAGCTGCTCTGCTAAGCTACCATTATCTATCAGCCTATGCTGCTAGACACCCTATACACTAATAAGGGATAACTGGGCCTGGTGCAAGGTGCAAGTACCCCTAGGTATTCACTACAAGCCAGTCCAGCCTCCTACATTAGTTGTGCAGTGGTGGGATAAGTGCTTTGTAACTACTTACCACTTTTGTCATTGTACTTTTCATAAGAGAAAAATATACAAAACAAGTTCAGTGTATGTACACCTAACCAAAAAGTTTTGCATTTATTTTCTCACTTCTTTTCTAAAGTGCTGAAAAGTACTTCTAAACTTTCAAAAAGTTCTCAAAAAGTTAAAAAAGTTTTTTTTCTGTCTTTCTAAAAAGTTCTGACAAAACGTTTGTTCCTTTTTCTGTCACTAAAACACTTTCTAAAATGTCTGACACAGGCCAAACTGTTGATCTGTCCAAACTTGCTTATGATCACCTTAGCTGGAAAGGAGCAAGGAGTCTCTGCATAGAAAGAGGTTTAAGTGTAGGTAAGAATCCCCCCAGAGAACTGTTGGTTAACATGCTTATAGAACAGGATAAGGCCAGAGGTGCCCCATCTGTTGAAAAAGTAGCTAATGGTTCCCAATCTGATCCAGGGACTCCCCTAGAAAAAGATTCAGGAAAGAAACTTCCTAGCCTGCCCATTACAAGACAGCCTAGCATAGTTGGTACTGATGTAGAGTCACACCATACTGATAGTGTTGTCTCACATCATAGCAAGAGTATTCCTTCACATCATAGTAGAAGTGATGTTTCTGTTAACCAAGCTGTTAGGATGCCCTCTGTAAGGGATGGCTCTCCTTCTGTACATTCTCACCATACTTCTGTTTCAAGGAATGTCCCACCCACCCACCCTGATGACAGAGTGTTAGAAAGGGAGCTCAATAGATTGAGAGTGGAACAAACCAGACTGAAGCTTAAAAAGCAACAGCTGGATTTGGATAGACAATCCTTAGAATTAGAAAGGGAAAGACAGAAATTGGGTTTAGAAACCCATGGTGGCAGCAGCAGTATTCCCAATAGTCATCCTGCAAAAGAGCATGATTCTAGGAATCTGCATAAGATAGTTCCCACTTATAAGGAGGGGGATGACATTAACAAGTGGTTTGCTGCACTTGAGAGGACCTGTGTTGTACAGGATGTCCCTCAAAGGCAGTGGGCTGCTATCCTATGGCTATCATTTAGTGGAAAGGGTAGGGATAGGCTCCTTACTGTGAAAGAAAGTGATGCCAATAATTTCAAAGTTCTTAAGAATGCACTCCTGGATGGTTATGGCTTAACCACTGAACAGTACAGGATGAAGTTCAGAGAGACCAAAAAGGAGTCTTCACAAGACGGGGTTGATTTTATTGACCATTCAGTGAAGGCCTTGGAGGGGTGGTTACATGGCAGTAAAGTTACTGATTATGAAAGCCTGTATAACTTGATCCTGAGAGAGCATATACTTAATAACTGTGTGTCTGATTTGTTGCACCAGTACCTGGTGGACTCTGATCTGACCTCTCCCCAAGAATTGGGAAAGAAGGCAGACAAATGGGTCAGAACCAGGGTGAACAGAAAGGTTCATACAGGGGGTGACAAAGATGGCAACAAGAAGAAGGATGGTAAGTCTTCTGACAAGGGTGGGGACAAATCTAAAAACGAGTCTTCATCAGGCCCACAAAAACACTCTGGTGGGGGTGGTGGGCCCAAATCCTCTTCTAATCAAAACAAAGAAAAGAAACCATGGTGCTATTTATGTAAAATAAAAGGACATTGGACAACAGATCCCAGTTGTCCAAAGAAAAGCACCAAGCCTCCTACCACTACAACCCCTACTGCTACACCTAGTGTCCCTACTAATAGCAGTGGTGGTGGGAGCAAACCTACTAATAGCCAATCCAAGGGAGTAGCTGGGCTCACTTTTGGTAACTTAGTTGGGGTTGGTCTTGTTAGGGAGACCACAGAGGCTGTGTTAGTCTCTGAGGGGGCTATTGATTTAGCCACCTTAGTTGCTTGTCCCCTTAACATGGATAAGTACAAGCAACTACCCCTAATAAATGGTGTTGAGGTTCAGGCCTACAGGGACACTGGTGCCAGTGTTACTATGGTAATAGAGAAACTGGTCCACCATGAACAACACCTACTTGGTCACCAGTACCAAGTAACCGATGCTCACAACAACACACTTAGCCACCCCATGGCTGTTGTAAATCTCAACTGGGGGGGGTTACTGGTCCAAAGAAAGTTGTGGTAGCCTCAGATTTACCTGTAGACTGTCTACTAGGAAATTATTTGGAGACATCAGCTTGGTCAGATGTGGAGTTGGAGGCCCATGCAGCAATGCTGGGCATCCCAGGGCATATTTTTGCTTTAACCAGGGCTCAGGCCAAAAAGCAAAAAGGACAGGGTGACTTGGATCCTGGAACAATGGACCAAGTGCTCCCTAAAGCTAGGGCTAGTAGAAGTAAAACACTACCTACTATCCCTCCCTCTACAGTGGATTCTACTTCTGAGGAAGAAGAATTTCCACCCAGTGCAGAACCTACACCAGAGGAGCTGGAAGCAGACACTGCTGAGCTTTTGGGTGAAGGGGGGCCTGCCAGGGAGGAGCTGAGTGTGGCACAGCAGACCTGTCCCACACTAGAGGGTCTAAGACAGCAAGCTGTCAAACAAGCTAATGGGGATGTCAGTGACTCTCACAGAGTTTACTCGGAGGACAACCTCTTGTACACTGAAGCAAGGGATCCTAAACCTGGAACTGCCAGGAGGTTAGTGATTCCTCTGGATTACAGAAAGTTCCTCCTAACTCTAGCCCACGACACTCCCATAGCTGGACATTTGGGGCAAATGAAAACTTGGGACAGGCTTGTTCCCTTGTTTCATTGGCCTAGAATGTCTGAGGACACAAAAGAATTTTGTAAGTCCTGTGAAACCTGTCAAGCCAGTGGCAAGACAGGTGGCACCCCAAAGGCACCCCTTATTCCACTGCATGTGGTTGGGGTTCCCTTTGAAAGGATAGGGGTTGACATAGTTGGCCCCCTTGACCCTCCTACTGCTTCAGGCAATAGGTTTATCTTGGTGGTAGTGGACCATGCCACAAGATATCCTGAAGCTATTCCTCTAAGGACCACTATAGCACCTGCAGTGGCAAAGGCCCTCCTGGGAATATTTTCCAGGGTGGGCTTCCCAAAAGAGGTGGTATCAGACAGGGGAAGCAATTTCATGTCTGCTTACTTAAAGGCCATGTGGAAGGAGTGTGGTGTGACATACAAGTTCACTACACCCTATCATCCACAAACAAATGGACTGGTGGAGAGATTTAACAAAACTCTCAAAGGCATGATTATGGGACTCTCTGAAAAACTCAGCAGGAGATGGGATATCCTTTTACCATGCCTCCTTTTTGCTTACAGGGAGGTACCCCAGAAAGGAGTGGGCTTCAGCCCCTTTGAACTCCTCTTTGGACACCCAGTAAGAGGTCCTCTAACACTTGTTAAGGAGGGTTGGGAACAACCTTTAAAAGCTCCAAAGCAAGACATAGTGGACTATGTACTTGGCCTCAGATCAAGGATGGCTGAGTACATGAAAAAGGCCAGTAAAAACCTTCAGGCCAGCCAAGAGCTCCAAAAGCAATGGCATGACCAGAAGGCTGTTTTGGTTCAGTACCAACCAGGGCAGAAAGTGTGGGTCTTGGAGCCTGTGGCCCCAAGAGCACTCCAAGATAAATGGAGTGGACCCCACATAATTGTTGAAAAGAAGGGTGAAGTCACCTACTTAGATGACTTAGGCACTGCCAGGAGTCCCCTTAGGGTGCTCCATGTCAATTGCCTGCAACCCTACTATGACAGGGCTGATCTCACCCTGCTCATGGCAACTGATGAGGGACAGGAAGAAGAGAGTGACCCTCTCCCTGATCTCTTCTCTTCCACAGAGCAAGATGCTCTAGTGGAAGGTGTAGTTTTGGCTGATTGTCTCATTGCTGAGCAGAGAGACCATTGCATAAATCTCCTGGGTCAGTTTTCTGAACTCTTCTCTACTGTGCCAGGTACCACTTCTTGGTGTGAGCACACTATAGATACTGGAGACAGCTTGCCTGTCAAAAGTAAAATCTATAGACAGCCTGCCCATGTCAGAGACTGCATAAAGCAAGAGGTGCAGAAAATGTTAGAACTGGGAGTGGTTGAACACTCTGAAAGTCCATGGGCTTCTCCTGTGGTACTTGTACCAAAACCTAATTCCAAGGATGGAAAGAAGGAAATGCGGTTTTGTGTTGACTACAGAGGTCTCAACCAGGTAACCAAAATGGATGCTCACCCTATACCCAGGGCAGATGAGCTCATAGATACACTGGCATCTGCCAAGTATCTAAGCACTTTTGACTTGACTGCAGGGGATTGGCAGATCAAATTATCAGAAGATGCAAAAGCAAAAACTGCATTTTCAACCATTGGAGGCCATTACCAATTCACAGTAATGCCTTTTGGATTGAAAAATGCACCTGCCACTTTTCAAAGGTTGGTGAATACAGTCCTGCAAGGGCTGGAAGCTTTTAGTGCAGTATATCTGGACGATATAGCTGTCTTTAGCTCCAGTTGGGATGATCACCTGGTCCACCTATGGAAAGTTTTGGAGGCCCTGCAAAAGGCAGGCCTCACTATCAAGGCTTCAAAGTGCCAGATAGGGCAGGGGAAGGTGGTTTATCTGGGACACCTGGTTGGTGGAGACCAGATTGCACCACTTCAGGGGAAAATCCAAGCTATTATAGATTGGGTTCCCCCTACCACTCAGACCCAGGTGAGAGCCTTTTTAGGCCTCACTGGGTATTACAAGAGGTTCATTAAGAACTATGGCTCCATTGCAGCCCCTCTTAATGACCTCACATCCAAGAAAATGCCTAAGAAGGTATTATGGACAGCTAGCTGTCAGAAAGCTTTTGAGGAGCTGAAGCAGGCCATGTGCTCTGCACCTGTCCTGAAAAGCCCTTGTTACTCTAAAAAATTATATGTCCAAACTGATGCATCTGAATTAGGAGTAGGGGCAGTCCTATCACAACTTAATTCTGAGGGCCAGGATCAACCTGTTGCTTTTATTAGTAGAAGGTTGACCCCTAGAGAAAAGCGTTGGTCTGCCATTGAGAGGGAGGCCTTTGCTGTGGTCTGGGCACTGAAGAAGTTGAGGCCATACCTGTTTGGCACTCACTTCATTGTTCAGACAGACCACAAACCTCTACTTTGGCTAAAACAAATGAAAGGTGAAAATCCTAAATTATTGAGGTGGTGCATATCCCTACAGGGAATGGACTATACAGTGGAACATAGACCTGGGAGTAGCCACTCCAATGCAGATGGACTCTCCAGATATTTCCACTTAGACAATGAAGACTCATCAGGTCATGGCTAGTCTTATTGTCCTTCGTTTGGGGGGGGGGTTGTGTAGGAAAGTACCATCTTGCCTGCATGTTACCCCCATTTTTCACTGTATATATGTTGTTTTAGTTGTATGTGTCACTGGGATCCTGCTAGTCAGGGCCCCAGTGCTCATAAGTGTGCCTGAATGTGTTACCTGTGTTATGACTAACTGTCTCACTGAGGCTCTGCTATCCAGAACCTCAGTGGTTATGCTCTCTCATTTCTTTCAAATTGTCACTAACAGGCTAGTGACCAATTTTACCAATTTACATTGGCTTACTGGAACACCCTTATAATTCCCTAGTATATGGTACTGAGGTACCCAGGGTATTGGGGTTCCAGGAGATCCCTATGGGCTGCAGCATTTCTTTTGCCACCCATAGGGAGCTCTGACAATTCTTACACAGGCCTGCCACTGCAGCCTGAGTGAAATAACATCCACGTTATTTCACAGCCATTTTACACTGCACTTAAGTAACTTATAAGTCACCTATATGTCTAACCTTTACCTGGTAAAGGTTGGGTGCCAAGTTACTTAGTGTGTGGGCACCCTGGCACTAGCCAAAGTGCCCCCACATTGTTCAGGGCCAATTCCCCGGACTTTGTGAGTGCGGGGACACCATTACACGCGTGCACTACATATAGATCACTACCTATATGTAGCTTCACAATGGTAACTCCGAATATGGCCATGTAACAGGTCTATGATCATGGAATTGCCCCCTCTATGCCATCCTGGCATAGTTGGCACAATCCCATGATCCCACAGGTCTGTAGCTCAGACCTGGGTATTGCCAAACTGCCTTTCCCGGGGTTTCACTGCAGCTGCTGCTGCTGCCAACCCCTCAGATAGGCTTCTGCCCTCCTGGGGTCCAGCCAGGCTTCACCCAGGATGGCAGAACAAAGGACTTCCTCTGAGAGAGGGTGTTACACCCTCTCCCTTTGGAAAATAGTGTGAAGGCAGGGGAGGAGTAGCCTCCCTCAGCCTCTGGAAATGATTTCATGGGCACAGATGGTGCCCATTTCTGCATAAGCCAGTCTACACCTGTTCAGGGACCCCTCAGCCCTGCTCTGGCACGAAACTGGACAAAGGAAAGGGGAGTGACCACTCCCCTGACCTGCACTTCCCCTGGGAGGTGCCCAGAGCTCCTCCAGTGTGCTCCAGACCTCTGCCATCTTGGAAACAGAGGTGCTGCTGGCACACTGGACTGCTCTGAGTGGCCAGTGCCAGCAGGTGATGTCAGAGACTCCTTCTGATAGGCTCCTTCAGGTGTTGCTAGCCTATCTTCTCTCCTAAGTAGCCAAACCCTCTTTTCTGGCTATTTAGGGTCTCTGCTTTGGGAATTTCCTTAGATAACGAATGCAAGAGCTCATCCGAGTTCCTCTGCATCTCTCTCTTCACCTTCTGCCAAGGAATCGACTGCTGACCGCGCTGGAAGCCTGCAAAACTGCAACAAAGTAGCAAAGACGACTACTGCAACTCTGTAACGCTGATCCTGCCGCCTTCTCAACTGCTTTCCTGGTGGTGCATGCTAGGAGGGTAGTCTGCCTCTTCTCTGCACTAAAAGCTCCGAGGAAATCTCCCGTGGGTCGACGGAATCGTCCCCCTGCAACCGCAGGCACCAAAGAACTGCAGGAATACCGGATATATCACCCAGTACACATACTATAAAAGATATTGAGGACATACAAACTCTAATCTCACTCAGTAATACGGAGATTGTGGCCAATGATACTCAGCAAATTCTATATGATCTGAATATTACACAGGACTTGTCACTAAGTAGTGGTTTGAAACCTAAATCTATCTTTACGCCTGTATTAGCTAGTGACAATGCCATTGACACGTTCCATAAGTTAGTTGTAGATGATTTGGATAAACTTGAAAAAAAGATTGATGAGGGCAAATCACACATTTCATGTAACATCAGTAGAAATGAAAGACTGGCATTAGAAGATCTAACCAACAATCGGGCTATAGTAATAAAGGAAGCGGACAAGGGAGGCAATATAGTCATTCTCAACAGATCAGACTATATTATTGAAATTAATCGACAATTGATGGACAATACAACATATGTAGAACTAAAGGATAATCCCTTGTCTAGAATTGTTCAGGAACTAGAGACACTGTTACGTAATTGGGTAGAACTATGTTTAATCTCAGATGCTGAATTCAAACATATCCTTAATGTATTTCCAAATGCACCTTTTATATACATACTTCCTAAAATACATAATACAAAATACATAAAAATAGGATAGCACCACCAGGTAGACCCATTATATCGGGATTAGACTCGCCCACCGAAACTTTGTCTAAATATATTGATAGCTTTTTACAACCGTTTGTCAAAAACCTTCCTTCTTACTTACAAGACACACGTGATGTTCTGACAAAATTAGAAGACATCACTTGGTCTTCAGAAATGATGTGGGTAACTTTAGATGTTAGTTCCCTCTACACTTGTATACCTAAGAACAGAGGCCTGGAAGCCATTTGTCATTTTTTAGCGAATAGATCTGGTTCCTATTTGGAACATACCAACATGCTAGTGGAAATGATTCGGTTTATACTTGAGAATAACGTTTTCGTTCACTAAGGCAAATGGTATAAACAGGCACAAGGAGTGGCGATGGGTGCACGCTTTTCGCCCTCGTATGCAAACTTGTATATGGGACTTTTTGAGAAAACACATTTGTGGTTGAATGGCCCTCCCAATCTGACTGAACATATATTCTTCTGGGGAAGGTATATCGATGAGGTACTCATGATCTGGACTGGTGATGAGTCACAGTTTGTCGAACTTATTTTTCATATTAACAACAATGACTTTAACATCAACATGACGTATGAATATAGCAGAGATCGAATCAACTTCCTTGATTTGGAAATATATACAGAGAACAATTCTGTACATACAAATTTACATCGTAAATCAACTGCATGCAATGCATTGTTACATGCCATGAGTGCCCATCCCACTACACAAATTAAAGCGATCCCCTTTGGGGAAATGGTTCGGGTAAAGAGAAATTGTAGCAATGACAGACTGTGAATTAGAACTGAACAAATTGGTCAACAGATTTACTCAGAGAGGTTACTCTAAAACTATTTTGAATAGTGCAAGAACTAAACTCAACAAGATACCAAGATCAGTGCTTTTGAGGAATAAGAGAAAAAAGAATGCTACATCAGAAAAGTCGATATCGTTTTGTACCTCGTTCAGTCAAAACAGCCAGGATATTTACAAGATTCTGTTCAAACATTGGAATGTTCTTCATACCGACAATACCCTAAAACACATATTATCTAGGAAGCCACACATGATTCATAAAAAAGGCACCACAATCAGGGATCTAATATGCAAGAGCTTTTTACCACCTCTTAAGGAGAAACCACTAACTTGGCTACCTGAAAAACCTAAGGGTTTCTCCAACTGTAGCAGATGCAAAATATGTCATCTGGCTTTACATAAGACATACACCTTTAACCTCAATGGTAGCAAAGCATATAGGATCCAAGATTTCATAAACTGTAATACAAGACATGTAGTGTATGTCTTGGTATGTGAATGCATGAAGATATATGTAGGGAGTACCATTCGACCTCTCAAGGAGAGGATTCAAGAACATGTACGGGCTTTGAGGAACAATGATACACTCTCCAATAGTACGCCATGTGACTAAGGAACACTCCCTTGTGGAGACTCCTATGTTTAAATATATGGGTATCAGTCAAACACGAGCACACCCCAGAGGGGGAAATCGGGAGTTAGAACTCAGAAGAAACGAATCAAGATGGATACTCAGGCTTAAGAGCATACAACTAGGTATGAACGTGGATCACGAAATGTACCATTTCTTATGATCTTACACGCTATAATGAAAATATGTACTTACTTATGATGTTTATGCTCTTTAATTATATGCTTTGTCATTCTTGCATTGGATTGCATATAAACTGTGAAGGACTAACATGCATCATAATATGGTTGAAACATGGACTAACAATTCTTTGCATGGCACAAGGTCACTTTTACTAACTATTCACATTTTGAATATACTTTACGAATATACTAGTAGTACTGGCAACAGAACATTTCTGTATTGAGGATATATACGATAGGCCCATCAAAATTCTTCTAATTGTGCGTCACATACATATACTCATTAGATATGTTGGGCTCCATAAACATCTATCAACAATAGAGACAATTGGATGGCTTTACGTCTGTGTCTAATTAATTTGACCTCTCCACATATATAGTGGTCGCATCTTTTTGGTGTTTGTGGTATTTATAATAAATTGGCCTTATGAGATTATGAATATGGATAATAGAAGATGCAATCGAACAATGGGGCTTTAGGCACGCTCGGGGTTTAATACATATCAGTATTTTTTGCACATTTTTTTAATAGGGCGCCCTCAGGAATATACTAATTCTATATATAACTGGCGGTGGTGGTTTCGTGTTATAAAGGGAATCTGGTAATGAATCAGTGGCACATTCAATCTTTAAACAGATGTTTGGATGCCTCTTGGGGCCCTTAGAAGTAGGGCTGATACATACTTTTGAGGACCGTTTTACCGCGCCGACCTTGTCTAACACAAATACCATTTGTAAACTCTAAGATGGCGGCCGCGGGGAGTCCTACCGTTAGTAAATCTTCCGGTTCATAATGCTCACACGGAAGGGCGCTCGACATAGCCGGAATGAAATCCAAATAAGGTAGGAGACCGACTTCGAGTGGTCTATGAATGTGGACTTACCTTGTGTATGCATATTTACAAAACAGCATACATATGTAGTTATTTGGATGTCTTGGATGCTTAGAATTACTGAGTAGTAAGGTTCATGGTTTTATTTGATTACTTTCTAGAAGTCTCTGCGGGGAAAACATCAGCGAAGTTTACTGTTTGTTAAATATGTTTCAGGCTGTGCATTGTGTGAATTTTTCACACTTGGGAACGGTACAATCGGAGTCGAAAGATAAATAAGTACAGGTCAGTGTTAATCTTGGGTTATTGACACAAGGGAGCACTTGTCGCTATTTTTATTCGACATGGTCTATTGACGTCACTCTATTGGAATTTTGCAGTGCTGCTGCATACAATTTGGCTAACCTAAGCCTGGAAAAGGGGAACTAATTCTTAAAGATTACAGAAAAATAAGGTACTTAATCGAAAATATTTCTTCTATATCACCAAGCTCTAAACTAGAGCTTTCTACTCATGGTTGGATGGAGTATTTCCTTCTCCTTTAATTTATGGGGACCGGGCACATCGAATTCCAGTTCACCTTGTATAATAATTAACATCAACTTGCATGAACACAGCATGCACATCACTCTTCTCTTTGGTTATTTGATAAACAATGTCTCCTTTCTGGGATTTCTAATAGTATAGAAGCCACTGGCTTAGACAGACTGGATAGGTTTTGAATTACTTCGAACATATTAAGATTTAGTGGCATGTTGGCTGGTGTTTTTGGTGTAGTGAGTTTTCTCTATTTGCACTTTCTGTTGCTCGAAGGATTTTACACGCATTGGGTGTTTGTCACCACACCAGATTTCAAAATTTCACTTTTTGGGGTTAAGATGGAAAATGGTTGAAGTATTTATGGGAAAATAAGTCATATTAAGGATTTACATAATTTATTTTGTCGGCCTTGATAAAGTCCCTTTTGGGACGAAACACGTGTCGGCTGAATTGGATCATTAATCTACAAATTGATCTTCTACATCGGGTTTAATTGGATCATCAATCTACACACTGATTTTCTACATCGGATGATAAGAACTTTCAGTGCTACAAGTCAACGATTTGGACATTATTTATTTTGCTCTATGGGCTCATTGGATCATGATGCTTTGACGTTGTAGTTGCTGAAAAACGTTAGGCTTTGATTAGGCCAGAGGTTTTGGGTTAATTGTGGGTATATATGTTTTTTCTGTTGTTTTGTTCCTTACAATTCTTTTGTTTTATATGTATAATACATTTGTATTTTTTTGTATCAAAAGCACAATTGTAATAGTATAGTTTCTGATACATCGTACACCTACACCATTGCCATATACATATGTTTTCTTTTTTTCTTAATTACCTCATGGTTATGCACCAAACCTTTCAGTATAATTTAGGATTTTATGGACTTGATTAGAAAATGCAATTCCATTTACTTTTTTAAGTGTGCTCCATTCTTAGTTCAAGCTACAACCAAAGAACTGCATCACTGGTACCCTGGATCTCCTCTCAGCACGACGAGCGAGGTCCCTTGAATCCAGCAACTCTGTCCAAGTGACTCCCACAGTCCAGTGACTCTTCAGTCCAAGTTTGGTGGAGGTAAGTCCTTGCCTCCCCATGCCAGACTGCATTGCTGGGAACCGCAACTTTTGCAGCTACTCCGGCCTCCGTGCACTTCCGGCGGAAATCCTTTGTGCACAGTCCAGCCTGGGTCCACGGCACTCTAACCTGCATTGCACGACCTTCTAAGTTGTCCTCCGGCGACGTGGGACTCCTTTGTGCAACTTTGGGTGGGCACCATTTCTCTCCACTTTGTAGTGCGTGTTCTGGAACTTCTGTGGGTGCTGCCTGCTTCTGAGAGGGCTCCTTGTCTTGCTCGACGCCCCCTCTGTCCCCAGACACAATTGGCGACATCCTGGTCCCTCCTGGGCCACAGCAGCATCCAAAAACCGTAACCGCACAATTTGCAGCTAGCAAGGCTTGTTGGCAGTCTTTCTTCAGGAAAACACTTCTGCACGACTCTCCACGTTGTGGGGAATCCATCCTCCAAAGGGGAAGTCTCTAGCCCTTGTCGTTCCTGCAGAACCTTCAGCTTCTACTGTCCAGTAGCAGCTTCTTTGCATCCACAGCTGGCATTTACTGGGCATCTGCCCATCTCCGACTTGCTTGTGACTTTTGGGCTTGGTCCCCTTGTTCCACAGGTACCCTCGACTGGAAATCCATCGTTGTTGCATTGCTGGTTTGTGTCTTTCCTGCAGAATTCCCCTATCACGACTTCTGTGCTCTTTGGGGAACTTTATTGCACTTTGCACTCACTTTTCAGGGTCTTGGGGTGGGCTATTTTTCTAACCCTCACTGTTTTCTTACAGTCCCAGCGACCCTCTACAAGGTCACATAGGTTTGGGGTCCATTCGTGGTTCGCATTCCACTTTTGGCGTGTATGGTTTGTGTTGCCCCTATCCCTATGTGCCCCCACTGCATCCTATTGTAACTATACATTGTTTGCACTGTTTTCTAATACTATACTGCATATTTGTGGTATTGTGTACATATATCTTGTGTATATTTGCTATCCTCATACTGAGGGTACTCACTGAGATACTTTTGGCATATTGTCATAAAAATAAAGTACCTTTATTTTTAGTATATCTGTGTATTGTGTTTTCTTATGATATTGTGCATATGACACTAGTGGTACTGTAGGAGCTTCACTCGTCTCCTAGTTCAGCCTAAGCTGCTCTGCTAAGCTACCATTGTCTATCAGCCTATGCTGCTAGACACCCTATACACTAATAAGGGATAACTGGGCCTGGTGCAAGTACCCCTAGGTACTCACTACAAGCCAGTCCAGCCTCCTACAATGGCTGTTAGTATCATTATTCAAATTAGCATAATCAGAGAACATATGAAACCAGATTCTAGCACTATAACCATCAGGATTACTTTTGGATTACTCCTAATTGACCATAAAATAACAGTACAATACATGGGGCCATACCAACCTACACCTATGGTAGGCACCCTTAGACAAGCAGAAACAAAAGTTCACTGAAGCTTGTGCTTCATATACCAGTCCAACCCTTGAGGGGTTATCTCTCATGTGTCCCACCCTACCTAGGGTGGGGACACCAACCGATGTTGGGGGGAGGCTGCGCTGCTCCTGCAGCTCCCCCTGTCTCCTGGTACTCCTTTGGTGGTGGCCCCATCTCCCTGGGACCATCACAGGCATTTTGGGGGCTCAAATAGCAGCCCCCTGCCCCGCAAAGCATGCTGGGGCAGCTGCATAACTGATGAGCGGCTCTCCTGCTGCGCTGGGGAGAGCTGCTGTGCCATTTCCTTAGTGCTTTTCCCTAGGGGGGGCCGGTCCCACCTGGACACCCGAGCACCACACAGAGGATCCCTCATTGGGGGGCGGCCCAAGGAGCCCACCCCTCGCTGCCCCCGTTGGCTCCCCGCACGGCCAGCACCTCCGGGTGCTGCCGCGGGAGCCGGCCTGCTGCTTTGGGGTCTGCCCGCTCCAGCGGGCAGACACAGAGATGCTCGCGGCCGGACAGGCTGCGCGGGGGAATGCAGCGGCACTCCCCCTTCCTCCTTGCATCTTCGGGGCCCCAGGATGGGGTCCGTGGCCTCTCCTCCTCGTGGTGGGCAGCGCGACGGCACTCCCCGAGGCCCTCCTCTGCTCGGGGCCCCAGGATGGGGTCTGGGGCCCCTGCTGGCCACCTTCACGGGGAGTGCAACAGCGCTCCCCGACTTCTGCTTCGGCTGGGGGTGTGCGACAGCGCACCCCCACTCCTGCCTCTTCACGGGGCCCCGGGATGGGGTCTGGGGCCCCATTTGGCCATCTTCACGGGGAGCACGACGGCACCCCCCAACTTCCCTTCTGCTGGGGGGTGCGCGACGGCGCCCCCCCATCTGATAACAAAAAAATGAACAAGGCTTCACAGGGCCCCAGGACGGGGTCTGGGGCCCCTTCCTCTGCTGAGAGGGGGAGTGCGACGGCACTCCCCTTTGCTCCTCTTCCTCCTGGGCAGCCCCCAGGCCCTGGCCCACCCTGGGGGCATAGTCTCAAGCAGCTGCGGAGCTCCACGCGCTTTGTAGCTGTTTTCCCAAAGGTCAAAGGTCGCCATCCTTTGTCCTGTGATATCTCAGGCCTCCAAGGGCCTATTTTCATCATTCTTGTTTCGTTCCGCTCCTGGTGACAAGCCCTTGCCACCAGGAGCACTCTCCTTAGGCCTCCTGGCCTGGAAGGGTCCCAGATCCGCAGGGAGCCAGTCCACTGATTCCCTGCACCAAACTTTCCTCTGGGTTCCCTCTTTTCCTTCTGGGCAGCGCACTCTCCTTGCGCTAGCCCAGTCCTTCCCATAACTAGTCCTCTGGGGGGGGTAAGGGGGCCAGCTTGCCTGGCCCTGGCATTCGCCTCACTGGCCTGGAATCCTTCAGGGGCAAAGTCCCTGCCCCAAGGGCAGTCAGTAGGTTCTTCCTTCCAGTTGTCCATGACGCCCATCTGCAGTCCCAGTGTCCAGCAGTGAAGCACAGCCAAGAGAGAGAGCTCTCCCCTGTGCAGGACCTTTTAAGTGGGGGCGGGAGTGTCCAGCAGGTCTGCACCTCTGGCCTATCCAGATGTGCCACATCACTTCCTTGCCCCGTCCCCTCCTTCTTGCACAGTCTTTTGGGATAGCTCATGATGGCATCCTCCAGGAGTTAGTTGCCACATGTGCTCTGAAAGTATCAGCCCCTCCTCCCTGAAATTCCTTGCAGGGCTTCTCCAGCCTGCTCCTGGCACGGAATGACAGCTGGCTGATTGATGCAAGGCCCTGCTCCAGCAACTGGACAGAGCAGTAATTGGCCCTAATCTTGAGCTGAGTCAGAGAAAGATGACATCCCTGGATGACCCATATGTTGTACAACTATGCTCTTGTAACCTACTGCATCATTCTTTTCTTACAGGTTACAGTGTACATTGGTGTGACTCTGGTCTCGGTGGACCCCAGAGAACTGGAGTTGCACCCTAGGCCCTCCTTTCCCATTGACATTCAATGGAGTATCCCCTCAATGCAATTATCTTAAGCACCCTGACATTGGCATTGAACTGGGTGTCCCTACAGTAAAAAGACAATAAGCACCCTGACTCTCCATCACATGTATACACCCCTCTCATGAGACCTACTCCAGGTCACCACCCACTCTGCATAGTTCCTCCTACACCAGGACTACCTAAGCGCAGTTCTTGGGCTGCGCAAACTAGGAATCCTCCTCCCACAGCCCTCACATGGGTGCACATCCATGCGCACACATGATCACATGTAACCTGCCCGGGCCTCCTTCCCTTGCTGCGCCACAGCAGCCTTTCCTTAGCACGGCGACACCAGCGATAAAGACGCGCAGTCCATTTTACCATGTGCTTATTGTGCGGGAGTCACCTCATAGGAGGCTTCCTCACAGTAAACAGTCAAAAACCAGGTGGTCAAAAATCGAAAAATCAGGGCAGACCTGATGGTCAGAACCGTCCTCTAACAGTATCCTTTGTCTCGTCCCCTCCTTCTTGTTTTGTCACCCGGTCCTTATGTGAATTACCATCATCTGGTGGAGGAGCAGAGGCACCGGTGATGGGGAGAGCAGCATCCCACAGGGCCCAGGAGGCAGAATCCACCAACAGTGAGGGCACCAGTGGGACGGAGGGTGAGAGTTCTGACAGTGATACCTCCTCCGATGGAAGCTTCCTGGTAGTGGTGGACACCTCTGAGCTCACCCCAACTACAGGTACAGCCACCACCCCCGTACCAGCACCGCCCTCCCAGCAGCCCCTCAGTGTGTTTCCCGTGCCCGCTCACCCAGGAGGGTGGTCATCTCCTTCGCCCCGGGCACCTCAGGCCCTGCCCCAGTTAGCCCTGCTGCCCTGAGTGAGGAGGCTATTGACCTCCTGCGATCCATCTCTGTTGGGCAGTCAACCATTGTGAATCCCATCCAGGGGCTGGCAGCCCATTTGCAACAAACAAAAGCATACGTGGAGAGCATTCATTCTGGCATGGCAGCTCAACAGACATCAATCCAGGCTCTGCCCTCCTCCCTGATTACAGCCATTGTCCCTGTTTCTAGCATCCTCATTCCAGCCTCCTCTGCCCAATCCCATTCCCCTCAACCCCAACCTATCCCAAGCACACAGGCAGACCAGCATGCTCCCAATACAACACACAGGAGTGGTTCAGGCAAACACAAGCACCACACATCATCACACAGGCACTCACACAAACAACATCCAGATGCAGACATACCAACATTCACTGCCTCCACTGTGTCCCCCTCCTCCTCCTCATCCACCTCCCTCCCAGAATCATCTATACTCACACCTGCATGCACTACATCCTCATCCACTACCACCATCACGCCTATCACTACACACCCCTCACTGACAGTCACCACCTCCACTTCCATGCACAAGTCCCCTGTGTCCTCTCCCACTGTGTCTGTGCCCCCTTCTCCCAAGGTACCCAAATGCAAGCACTCAGACACCCAACAGCCATCCAACTCACAACAGCATCCAGCCCATGCACCTGCACCCAAACACAGTAGACAGACACCTCCTACAACCACTTCCTTTTCCTTCACTCCCAAACCTTCACCCTCTTCCTGTCCCAATGTCCCTAAGAAGCTTTTCCTCTCCACCATTGACCTCTTCCCTACCTCTCCTCCCCCGTCCTTCACCTTAGGCCAGGTTGAAGAAAACATAGGTAAGCACCTCAGCCACCCTGTCCAGGGGCACAGTAGTGTCAACAGCTACTGCAGGTGGGAGAGGATCCTGGGCACCAGGCAGCAACAATTACAGGGTGCCTGCACCAGGTGCATCAAGGAAGGGCAAGGAGGCACCACCAGCTGCAAGTGTGAAGCGCAAGGGGCAATCCCCGGCTGCTGACAGGAAGGGCAAGGGGCCTGCACCAGCAGACAGGAAGGACAGGAGGCCTGGTTCTGGGACTCATTCGGAGCCCCCACCACCAACCATGGTGGTTCAGCCCTCCGAGGCTGCAGGGGATAGGCTGGAGCCTCCACTCACCACTGCCAGCACCGCCACCAGCACCACCGCCAGCACCACCACCACCAGCACCACTGCCAGCAGCTCCAGTGGGCAGCCGTCCGAGGTTGCAGGGGATGGGCTGGAGCCTCCCCCCACCACTGTCAGCACCGTCACCAGCACCACTGCCAGCAGCAGCAGCCCCAGTAGGCAGCCATCCGAGGCTGCAGGGGATGAGCTGGAGCCTCCCCCCACCACTGTCAGCACTGCCACCAGCACAACTGCCAGGAGCAGCAGCCCCAGTAGGCAGCCATCCGAGGCTGCAGGGGATGGGCTGGAGCATCACCCCACCACTGCCAGCACTGCCACCAGCACCAAGGCCAGCAGCAGCAGCCCCAGTGTGCGGCTGTCCGAGGCTGCAGGGGATGGGCTGGAGCCTCCCCCCACCACTGCCAGCATCGCCAGCAGCACTGCCACCAGCACCGCCACCAGCTCCACCGCCAGCAGCAGCAGCCCCAGTGGACAGCCATCCGAGGCTGCAGGGGATGGGTCGGATCCACCCCCCACCACTGCCAGCACCACCACCAGCGCCACTTCCAGCAGCAGTAGCCCCAGTGGGCAGCAATCCAAGGCTGCAGGGGAAGGGCTGGAGCCTCCCCCCACCACTGCCAGCACTGACACCAGCCCCGCCACTGCCACCACTGAGCAGCCATCACCGCCGGCAGACAGTGTGTAGTCCTGCTTCCATGGGCTGTTGTGCATCCTGGCCCCTGCAAATCCAAGTAGGTCTGACACCCAGGTGAGAGACTGTGACCTTGCACTCCTCAAGATCTACATCACAGGGCACAATGCCCTCTCCAGAACCAGTGGAAGAAGCCATCCACTAACAGCATCCTTCCCAGGATAAAGCACACTGGACACAATGCCCCCTGCAGAACCAGTGGAGAAGCCATCCACTCACCCCATCCTTCCCAGGAGGAAACACACTGGGCACAA
Source organism: Pleurodeles waltl (assembly GCF_031143425.1). Lineage (NCBI taxonomy): Eukaryota > Metazoa > Chordata > Amphibia > Caudata > Salamandridae > Pleurodeles > Pleurodeles waltl. The sequence goes on along the minus strand of NC_090438.1, from coordinate 447,004,257 downwards.
TGCCCCCTCCAGAACCAGTGGAGAAGCCATCCACTAGAGAAACTGTGGCTTTGTACTTCCCAGGACCAAGCATTGGTCAAACCACCTACTTGAGGGACTGTGGCCTTGCACTCCCCAGGACCAAGCAGTGGGCAAACCATCCACTAGACAGACTGTGGCTTTGCACTCCCCAGGACCAAGCAGTGGGCAAACCATCCACTAGACAGACTGTGGCTTTGCACTCCCCAGGACCAAGCAGTGGGCAAACCATCCACTAGACAGACAGTGGCTTTGCACTCCCCAGGACCAAGCAGTGGTCAAACCACCTACTTGAGGGACTGTGGCCTTGCACTCCCCAGGACCAAGCAGTGGGCAAACCATCCACTAGACAGACTGTGGCTTTGCACTCCCCAGGACCAAGCAGTGGGCAAACCACCCACTTGAGAGACGGTGGCTTTGCACACCCCAGGACCAAGCAGTGGGCAAACCACCCACTTGAGAGACTGTGGCCTTGCACTCCCCAGGACCAAGCTAAGGGCAAACCACCCTCTTAAGAGACTGTGGCTTTGCACTCCCCAGGACCACGCAGTGGGCAAACCAAGCACTTGAGAGACTGTGGCCTTGCACTCCCTAGGACCAAGCAGTGGGCAAACCACCCACTTGAGAAACTGTGGCTTTGCACTCCCCAGAACCAAGCAGCGGACAAACCACCCACTTGAGAGATTGTGGCCGTGCACTCCCCAGGACATGGCACTGGGTATGTAGCCCCCTCCAGGACCAGTGGTGTTGTACTATCTTCTGGCTGAGGTGCCCCCCCATTCCCCGTCCCCCTGAGATGCCTGTGTATTTTCGACCTGATGCCCCTGCAGTGTTCTCTCTGTGTTGTTGCAGGAGTGAGGTGGGGCCTTGGCCTATCTGTTGTGGACCTGTGGCCCACAGACATTGAGGACTGGGCAGTGTCCCTCCATTTGTAAATATGTATATACGTTTGTAATTTAATGCACTTATTCATGTTGTTTAATCGTATTACACTCACTTTCTTCCAATCATTTTGTCCTTGCATTATTCCTGAGGGTTACGGGGTGGATATGTAATGTTACTGCATCTGGTTGAGTGTATGGTGTTGGGGTGGGGGTGTTACATGTTGCGTGTGTGTGTCACTCCCTTTTTCCTCCCCTCTCCCTTGTGTGCTAGGCGGCAGTACTCATAGTGGTTGTCTTCGCTGGCGTTAGTGTTCGTAATGCAGGAAAAGCTAGACAAGCCTGAAAAATATGTGCAACTCGAGCTCCGTAGTGTTGTGGTTGTTCCCTGTGTCTCCAGAGGTGAGTCCTTTGACTTCTGTGTTCTGTTTCCGCCGTGCTTTTGATGGCGTTGGTACCACTCCGGAAAAGTTGGCTGATAGTCTGGTCATAATTCAGTGGGTGGTACATTGTCTTCCGCCTGGCTGTTGGCGGTTACCGCCATGGTGCTTGTTGCTACCGCTGTGGCAGTCGCTGTGTTAAAGTGGCTGTCTGTCTGAGTGGTTTCCACCGTAGTAATAATTCCATTTTTGTTACCGCCGGCCTGTTGGCGGTATTACCGACGCTTTATCACCGACTGCCAGGGTTGTAATGAGGGCCTTAATGGCTTGGGATCTCTCATGGGGTCAGTGAACAATACATAGGGCCTCAATATGACGTTGACGGTAAATGCCGCCTACCACCACGGCGACGGCCACCAACATACTGTTGCCGTGGCTACCAGCCGCCAACCGCATTATTGCCGTAGATGGAATACCGCCAGAAGGCAGACATCGGTAAGGTTGTGCTGCTGCCAGTAGCAACGCCATGCCAGAAAAATACCACCTACCATATCATGAGCCATGATACGGCCTGGCAGTGTTTTACTGTCGGACGTTGCTGCCGGCAGCAGTGCCACGTCCCGTCTCCTGCCAGAGGATCCCCTGCAAGCAGGTAAGTCGAGTTCTCCGACAGGAGAGGGGGTTTGGGGGGCTGTGTGTGTAGGGGGTGTTGTGTGTGTGGGGGGCGTGTGTCTGTTTTTGTATGCATACATGCGGGCGTGAATGAATGAATGTGAGTGTATGTGTATGTTGTGTGTTGTGAATGCGTGTGTGCTACAATGTATGTTAATGTGTGTTGTGGGGTGTGGGTATGTATGTGTGCGTGCGTGGGTGGATATGGGTATGCATGTGTGTATTATGAGTGTGTATGTGTGCGTGTGTGGGTTTGTGGATCTCGGGGGTCGTGAGGGGGAGGGGAAAAGTAGGGGAGGACTCTGGGGAGGGGTGGTGGAGACCCCTATCAGTGCCAAAGAAGGAATTACCTGGCACTGATAGTGCCTACCGCCATGGTTTTTGTAGGCTGTAGGTGGGGTCATAATCTCGAGGGTGGAATTGTGACGGCCGCCCGGCTGGAGCCTGTCACCACCCTGGCAGACAGAGTGGTAAATTGCAGGTTTGGCTTGAGCCAAACCGCCAATATCATAATTTGGGAAAAAACAAACAGGATTTATTGTTACTTAAAAACACAACCTATCAAACACCTAAACTAAACACTAGCCTACACTAAGCTAGCCTATACTAACTTATCTTAACTCATCGCTACAGCTATGTATCCTGATCTAAATGTATCTCATATATGTAACACCACACAATAAACATAGTCCCCAACCCCCTTAAGAGAGAGTAGATGAGTAGGACAACATGAACTAAAGCTACAGGTAGACTAAATAAACCTATTGCCTAAACAAATATAGTTACAAAGAGCCTAATACATAAAAAACACCCAAGCCCCTCCAAAAGAAAAAATACCAAAAACCCACCCCCAATGCTAAATAAATCCCACAACTAACCTAATCTATGATACCTAGCCCATGACTACCCACCTAAAACTACTTTCAATATAACAGAGGGGAAGGGAAGGAACTGTGAATCATTCAATTTTCAGATTCATAGCTGTTTTAGCTTTTTCTTAATTAATTTCAAAAGTTTAAAATTACGGGAATTGCCTTGCTCTAATTTTACCAACCTGGCCTTTACATCTGCCATGTCCCTTCTCACATCAGCCTCAAAGGTGGAGGCTGTGGCAGCTGGTAGTGACTGTTGCTGGGCTGCTGACATAGTTTGTGCTGTGGATGTGGACGGAGTGGGGCCTGCTGAGGAACCCCTGACCCTTGGTATAGAGATTGTTGTTTTTTTGCAAGTGGTTGAAGCCTGTTTAGGTGGTCCCCCATGTGAGAATGCCAGCCATGACCCCGATGACTTCTCCTTGTGATATCTCTTGGCCATTGTGTGTAATCTGCATGCACTTCCAATATGTGGCGGAAATGCTCAGCTCTCCTCTCAAGTGCACGCTTCTTTGCTGGGGTCATTGTGGCTGCTAAAACATGATGAGAATAGGACATCAGAAACTGCCTTGAGTAGAGGAAGAACGACCATGCAATGTATACAGCAACTTCAGATGACATGTTGTCATCTACGGTATTATGGTCATGTCACAGGGATAACAGCTATCTAATGTTGCATATTTAATTTGGACTAGCACCTCCTTGTTCCATATTAGTACCATCATTATTGTGATGCTGATGTGGCCCAACAAGGCCAAAATCCCTGTGTCTTCGTAACAAAGTGACACAATGCGTGCATTTTGCCATTGCGTCAACCCTTACACAATGTTATGCCTTAGCCAGGCATCATGTATGCAGGGTAGGACTCCCCGGTAGGGGGGGGCTGGAAAAATGGCACTGATGATTCTAACAGATTCCAAAATGTCATTTTTTTAAACGTATTTTAACACCTGCTCAGAGCAGGCTTTACAGGGGGCACACCACTGGATACAAGGGTCCCCTATGTACAGTTCAGGATTAGTTCCAATTAATTTTGCGCTAAGCCTTAACAGTACATCAATAGTGCCTATACATTTGACCCTATTGCCCCCTGCCCTGTGGCATGGTGTGTAGATTTTCTAATGTGGCGCACATATGGTGGTGGTAGGGGTGTGCTAAGGGGCACAGGAAAAGTGGTGCTGCACTGGGTGCAGCATCACTTTTCTTAAATCTTACCCTCTCTGTGCACAAGCTTCTTACATCTCCTGGGTACCATGTAAACACCCACCATGCACATCTCATACACATGTGATGTGATTATGCTCGCTCACAATTATCATCATGGGTAGATCATGTAGGTTAATCTGCATGCATCTTGTTGCTACAATTCGTAGACATGTCCCACATCTATCTGGAGAAGAGCTGAAATCTCTATGTGCACTCAACTGACTGTTGCCAATCACAAAAAGCTCCTTGAACAGCTGGTGCCTCACTTCATTTCTGAAGAGTAGTGAAGCACATGTGGTGCCAGTGTCTCATTGATAAGTCCCTTAGAAACTTCACATGTACATAAATTGTACCACATGCAGAGTAAATTAATACAACATGTGGCACACAGAGCAGCAACATGTGCTGCGACAAATAAGTTGGCAAAATCCATGTAATTCTAAAAGCCAACACCTCTGACACATCTTGATTGACAACACTGTTTTTGGGCATAATTAGCTTTTCCTGAATACCACAAAACTATTGCAGCGCAGGTTGGAACCTGTGCATCAATCAACTCTATCCAAGCATAGGCAATGGTGTCCTAATTGTCACACATGCAAATGGCATTGCACACATCATACCCTCTCACACACAACCCTGAATCTACAAATGTGACATACAGGCAGACACTTACTGGCTGCATCAAGTTCTTCAAACCAGGAAACCTCTCCAACAGTGTAGGGTGGGGGTCCACCTGCAAGACATGACAGGAAAACATAGCTTTGAGACTGTTGAACAAATAAAAGCATAGACAACTGTTACACATTCAAAATGTTTAGTTGAGTGAGCTAGTCAATTTAGCATTAGGAATGAACAACTTCCAACCATTACATGTCTGTCAGAAAGTCAATGGGCCAGATGTAAATGCCCTAGCGCCACGGGAGCATCACTTTCCGTGGCGCTCCAGGGCGCTTTTCTCTGCACCATATGTACAGGAGCTGTAATGGCACTTTTTGTGGCATAACACCTCCAGTAAATATGGAACACGGACACAGTTTTCTGCATCAGAGTGACATGCAATGGGTGCTGCAATGGGTGTCCCATCAGAACACCCATAGCTTTTTACACTGCCCACATTTATGGGATATCATGAATTAGTGGCAGCAACAAAAACAACCCAAGGGTGGCATTTATTCCTAATTTCGTGTTTTTTATATGTTTGCTACATGCTGCAGCACACATAGAAGAAGCAAAATGCCATTGATGATTGCTTATGTGCTTGAAGGTGTCACTTCCTGCACATAAACAATTGTTAATAAATGGCACTATGGCACTTCTGTGTGTGCTGCATTTTGCCATGTAGATTGTTTATGTGCAGGAAGGGATAACTTCCTGCATATAAACCACCACTTCCTACAAAGCAGACTCACTTGCACAGTGGTGCAAGGGTGCCTGCGTTGGTGTAGGCATCTTACTTTGGTGCAGATGCTGGTGCAAATGCAGGGCTACACCGTATTTTTGTAAATACGACACAGCATTGCATTTGAAAACTGGTACAGCAGCTCTGCTGATGTTGGCACCGCACTGTGCCAGTTTCCTTAAAATCTTGCTTATAGTTAGCTCACAAAAACATATACAGGTATGGGATGCAGACATATATACACATTTCAGATACATATGTTCTCATTTTTTGGGGGGACAGGATACTGTCCATTGGCAGAAGCTTGCAACTTTCAAAAGAGCCAAGCATGTGAATGGTTGCTTCTTTTCACATAGGTTAGCTATGTGAAAAAGGAGCAACCATTCACATGCTTAACTCTTTTCAAACCCATACTACCACCCCATTACTCCATCGTGTGCCCCATATGTAACATATGCCACACCATGGCAGATGTCAGGACACTGACATTGTAAATTATGACATTATGGTTGCTCTTAGCAGGTTTTGCACCATACATGGTTAAGCCTGCTAAATGAAAATAGGCATTTTGATAACAA